>NC_140223.1:6158344-7358344 GCF_951802725.1 Rutilus rutilus
TCACAAGAGATTTTCTCTTCTAGGGCCGTATACTCACCAATGAGGTCCGGACCTCGATATTTTTGTGTATATAATAGTAGCATATAATAAAGGTCGTGAAATAATTGCCAGATCTTAACTCTACTTTGGTTCTGCAAGGATATTGAACGACGCCAGGATAACCGTCCTTCTCATCTGAGCTCCTCAGTCTAACAGCGCTCGTCACTGTCAACAGGGTTGAGATGACCAATCAAATCAAAGTGGGCGGGGCTTATTGTTCACAGAAGCTGCTGAGCAAGAATTCCAGAGTGAGTGACAACGGTTATAAAGTACGAGATAAGATGCAAGTAGATAAACTAAACATTAATATTTGACAACTGTTTTATGATAGAAATGTTAAAGGACCGACATAAATAATAATGTGAGCAAACTAATAAACTTTTGTCTAATTTCGCAAGTTTGAATTGAAAATAACCACCTTTTTTTTTTTTTTTGCGTGATTCATGTAACGTTGGCCTAATGTAATTCTTAACTGTCAATGTGACAAGACAAGAAACATAAACGAAGCCTTTTCATCATATTAAGCATACGATTAATAATGAATGTGCACATATTGTGTGTACCTACCTTGTAGCTCTCATTAAATGCACATAATGATTCATGAAACAACCAGCTATCAGTTTTGTTTACCTTCTTCACTGACAGATGAAAAGACAGTCAAAGCTCAGCATTGGGAAGGCAAGAGCTACAAGGCAAAATAAGGAGACTGAGAGAAAAAGAAAGAGAGAGGATGATGAAGAAGAGAAGAAGAGCAGGTACTGACAAATAACTTCTACTGCCCACTGACATGTATTATATTTTATACAATTGTTTGGCTTTCCAATACCTTAGAATGCACATATAATACAGAGTCTATGGATGACAATTTGTCATAACATTCTTTCACAAACCTCAATTATCTATCAATTAGTATTGATAGTTTGACAAAAATAAACAGGGCCATCATGTTTAAAGGGTTAGTTCACCCAAAAATGAAAATTCTGTCAGTAATTACTCACCCTCATGTTGTTCCAAGCCCGTAAGATGTTCGTTCATCTTCGGAACACAAATTAAGATATTTTTGATGAAATCTGAGTGCTGGATCACTCCTCCACAGGCTTATGGACACTATAACTTGCTGGCCCAGAAAATGTATTAAAGACATCGTTAATATAGTCCAAGTGACTCCAGGGGCTCAATCTTAGGTTTATAAAGCGACGAGAATGCTTTTTGTGCGCAAAAACAAACAAAAATAACGACTTTATTCCACTTTTCATTTCCTTCTCTCTCGACCTCGAGTCTTTTCACGTAGTGTTTATGCGTAGCGCGTCTGTGTTGCACGTCACCACGCATCACACACATGACCAGCATCGCCCAATAGTGATTCTACGTGGTGACGTGCAACACAGACGCGCTGCGCAAAAACACTACGTAAACTAAATCGAGGCACAGAGAGAGAATGAAATGAATAGTGGAATAAAGTCGTTATTTTTGTTTGTTTTTGCGCACAAAAAGCATTCTCGTCGCTTTATATACTTAAGATTGAGCCACTGGAGTCACTTGGACTATATTAACGATGTATTTAATACATTTTCTGGGCCATCAAGTTATAGTGTCCATAAGCCTGTGGAGGAGTGATCCAGCTCTCAGATTTAATCAAAAATATCTTAATTTGTGTTCCAAAGATGAACGAACGTCTTACGGGGTTGGAACAACATGAGGGTGAGTAATTACTGACAGAATTTTCATTTTTGGGTGAACTAACCCCTTTAACTGCGCTGCTGAAAACGTCTTTAGCCCTATTCGCACGGGATTAGTATTACCTAGGGACCTCCGGTAATTTGTAATAATCGCAGAGGTCGTCTGTGATTTTTATCCCATGCGAATCTGCCATGTCTGTAAAAATTCCCCCGAAAATTACCTACCGTATTTCGGCCAACACAGGGGTCCTCTGATAATACCAGTCCCGTGCGAATCCCCATGTCTGCGATTTGGGCTGTTTTTCTGTGAGCCTATCGTTTCCTAAAGAACGTAATAACCATTATGGGCCGTTTAACAGTCCATTTCACGTCTGTATTAAAACTATATTAACAATAAAATCTCTCGATATGCCCTACTCCAATCCGGTTATAGTTTTTCTCCAATAAAAACTATGAAGTGCTGCAAAAGAGAAAACAAACTACAGTAAAGACGTGATCCGGAAGCTCAACTCGGACCGTTGTCATGGAAACGTCAAATTAAGCATTTTGGCGCAACATGGAAGCTCTATTGGAAAGTTTGGACACTTTTTGTGGTAGTGTAACTTAGTAGTCTGTATCGTGGAGCATTTCTTTGTCTCACACGGCCTCTAAAGACGTCCATCTCAAGAAATCAAAGTGTGAAAGAGTAAAAATGATATAAAATGAAATAAACCAAATAAAATGAATAGAAAAACAAGCCTATCGTGACGTTTCGGTATTTATAATACCTTCTTCAGACAGGCTTGTTGTAAATATGGACAAAGAATAAAAGAAAAAGAAGATATATTATATATTTATACAATAATATGATATTCTATAATATATATAATATATTTCTCTAATAAATTGGTTTTAAATAAGTTCTTTTTTTGAATTGCAATACTGCAGCGCGATCTTCGTTTCAGCTAGTGAAGTGTGAATGGGTGGGCGCACGCTGTAAAGTCCGTAAACTCGAGGGAATTACGAACATTTATTTGCCCGTGTGAATGAGCCACCAAAAACACAGATGTCAGGGGGTAATTTCTTAATTACAGAGGTCCAGGGGTAATACTAATCCCGTGCGAATAGGGCTTTTGTCTCCAAAAGTTCCCTGTTTTCAGCTCATTCATTATGGTGATGTCTGAGATCTTCTGTAAATTGGCACATTAAGCTCATTTTATTGGTGTACAGCAAACATTTCACTTCAGTTTGTCTTTAGCCCTATTCGCACGGGATAAGTATTACCTGGTGATCTAGTAATTTGTAATAATTGCGGAGGTTGTCTGTGATCTTAATCCCGTGCGAATCGGTCATGTCTGTAATTTGTAAAGTAAAAATTCCCCCGCAAATGACCTACCATATTTCGCCGAACACCGAGGTCCTGTGATAATATTAGTCCCGTGCGAATCGGCATCTCTGTGATTTGGCGGGGTCGTTTATAATTTTTTTCAAGGTTTTTGTTTCCTGTGCGCTTTTTTATCCATCTTTCGTGAAGAATGGAGTGTTTTGATGGTATTTTGGGTGCTGGGTCATATCGCTGTACACCATGATACGATACAATTTGCAGAAAGAGAAAGCTGAAAACCATCAGAAGAGCAAAAACAAAAATAATGACTAGATGGAGATGGATGACATGTATAGTAGCCTAGCATGTGGTAAGAAACATTCTTCTGTTTATGATCATACAGTTAGACCTATAATAACAAGACATTTCCAAGCAATAGCCTATTGACATCATATCTGGGAGATAAGTCAGTAATTTCGAGTAAAATCACAGGCTTCGTTTATCCCGTGCGAATGCGCCACACGAAATTCAGATGTGGGTGGGTAATTTCTAAATCACACGAGGTCCCCAGATAATACTAATCCAGTGCGAATAGGGCTTTTGCTGTTCCTCTTCCATCTGGTCTGAAATAAACATGAAAGGGATAGTGTTACAGGGTATCCTGTTGTACTGCTTAGGCAGCAGCTTCACCTTGTGGAAAACTTGGGTATGTTAACATGGAACAGGAAGCCAGCAGTTTTGTGCTACGGGTGCATGTGAGTTCTGCAATATATAAATACACGGATCTTAACCCACTGTATGTGTAGCGTCCTTATTCACCAACTTGCAACAGATAGTTTACCCAAAAATGAAAATTAACCCATGATTTACTCACCCTCGAGCCATCCTAGGTGTATATGACATTCTTCTGTCAGACTAATACAATATAATGTAAATGACCAAGCCTTAAAAGGGCAGTGAATGGCCGTTTATGTTTTGAAGTCCATAAAAGTGAATCTATCCATCATAAAAGTAATCCACATAGCTCCGAGCAGGGGCGCCACTACCCAGTGTCAGAGGGGTATGCAGCAACAATTTTGGCGCCCTGTATGTCTGACAGCACAGCTAACATGAACAGCTAATGGTAAAGCAAAATCTATAATGATCCCATGCATGGTAAACCAGACTTATTGCTTAAGTTATGTTTTCCAGCTTCTAGTCATTTATTGTGCATGCTACCTTATATTTACCAGTTGTTATTTTACCTCAATAAAATTGAGATATGTCATGCATGGGATTGGTACCATAGGGTTAAACCAAAATCTAAATGTAGCCAATGTAGCCATTAGTTTACATGACAGTTTAGGAGACACTAGCCAGTATGTTCACATTCATATTTGCAAGCCTCCAAGTTTGGGAGCAAATCTATGCATGATTCCATGGTAAACCAGAGATATTGCATTAGTTCGAGTGTAAACTAATTATATATATATATATATATATATATATATATATATATATATATATATATATATATAGCAGCAAAAGATGGACAATTTGGTCTCTAAAGTTTGTTTCACACTATAAACTGCTTTGATTTGGAGTGAGAGATACAGGGGGAGTGGCTTTATTGTATCAGATACATGTCACTGCACTGATTGGTCCAGTTTTGGTCTGCGATCTCTAACCCAGAATAAAACCTGCTCCGGAGCAGCTTAGCCGTGTAGCGTAAGTTACCATGATGATGAACACAACTAAACAACAATCCACTTTCTTGTGCCCGAAAAGTGCCCGCACTTTGTTGTTGTTTTTATTTATTTTTATATAACACTGTAAAATGTACAACTGTACACCCAAAGCACTTTACAGTCATATCAGGGTATCTCTCCTCATCCACCACCAGTGTGCAGCACCACTTGGATGATGCGACACCAGCGGCACCAATGCGCTCACCACACACCAGCTATAGGTGGAGAGGAGAGAGAGAGATAGAGCCAATTCAGTGGATGTGGATTATTAGGAGGCCATGATTGGCAAGGGCCAATGGGTGGAATGGTTACACCCCTACAGGTTACACCCCTACTCTTTACGAGAAGTGCCATGGGATTTTTTAATGACCACAAAGAGTCAAGACCTCGGTTTAACGTCTCATCTGAAGGACTGTGCTTGTTACAGTATAGTGTCCCCATCACTCTACTGGGGCGTTAGGACCCACACAGACCACAGGGTGAGCGCCCCCTGCTGGCCTCACTAACACCTCTTCCAGCAGCAACCTGGTTTTCCCAGGAGTCTCATATCTAGGTACTAACCAGGCTCAGCCCTGCTTAGCTTCAGTGGGCAAACAGTCTTGGGCTACAGGGTGACATGGCTGTTTTACCTGAGACAATGACAGCTAAATGACAGAGTCAGAAAGTCAGAAAGTTACAACTCAAAAAACAACTTCCACAAAACTATTTCACTATAGCCTATGTTGGATTGAATCTCAGTTTATTTTAATTATTGGATCTGTAGAAACATTTTACTCACAAAATCACACATTGTCATTGAAATGGTAATTTTATTTGTTGTTATTGTACAGATGTGTGTTATTGTATACATCTGTTTATGTAATAACAGGCTTTATGTAACAAAAAAAACAAAAGGGGAAAAAAAAACCCTGATCAAATTCAGGGAATTGTTTCATATAACTAATAACTGATTGTTGTTGTTTTTCTACATTTCTTTCTGGTTTCTTTTAATTTTGGGATTTCTTTGTGTAAGTTTTCCATCATAATAATTTTCTTTCTTGTTCTCCAACATATAAAACACAAATCTTGTGGCATTTTACAGCAACACTAGTTTATTAGTTAACTAACTACATATTTACTTTATGTGAATCTAACAAAACATTTGCTCACTGTGACACAGAACAATGCTTTCTAATATGCTTCACTAGATTCTTTGATTGGGTGAAACTCTTCTCACACTGAGTACAGTAGTAGGGCTTCACTCCAGCATGAACTCGCTCGTGTTCTTTCAGAGATCCAGACTGAGTGAAACTCTTGTCACAATATGAGCACTTGTAAGGTTTTTCTCCAGTATGAATTCTTTGGTGCAGTTTCAGATAGTCAGCTCTAGTAAAGCTCTTCCCACAATCAAAGCACATATACTCTCTCACTTCATTGTGTGTTTTCTGGTGCTGTTTAAAACTGTACAGCCTTGAAAAACTCTTTCCACAGAGAGAACACACATAAGGCCTCTCATCTGAATGAACTATCAGGTGTTGTTTTAGATTTGATGATGAAGTAAAATCTTTACCACACTGATCACAGTTAAATGGTCTTTCTCCAGAATGAACACGCAGATGATACTTGAGACCTGATGCATCTCTGAAACTCTTTCCACACTGAGTGCATGTATACGGTTTCTCTCCAGAGTGAATTCTCATGTGTTTGTTAAGGTTTCCTTTCTCTGTGAAACTCTTTCCACACTGAGTGCAGGTGTGCGTCTTTTTGGCTTTTGTTCTTTGAATTGTAAAGCCATGATGTTCCTCCTCCACTTCATTCAGTTCTTGTCTTTGCTATTTCACTCTCACCTGGTCTAAAATACACAGAAATACAGTTAGAATCAGTTCAAGTGAACTCTTATTTAATAGCAGAAAGCAACAGAGATCAGATCTTTCACTGGTCTGTCATTCACTTTTTAATATATTATATACATTATGCTATATACAAGGTTATGATCATTTGGATGTGTCAACAATGAAGAATCAATAATGGACACCAACCTATTTGTTCCTCAGTATCTTCATGTTTTATTCTGTATGGTTCTGGATCTCTCATGTCTTCAATCTCCTCTTTAATAAACTCCATCTTTAACAGTCACACAGATTTCAGCTGCTACTCCTGGAGTTTGTCCTTCTCTTGTAGGATGATGGGAATATTCCCAGTATTTATTGGTGAATTGTTGTGGGAGGGGCTTCACTGCAGGTGTGAACTGTGATCACTGTGTTTTTATCCAATCTGCATTTAAAAAGTACAGAGCCATCATGTTAAACTGCTGCTGAAAAGCCTCTTTGTCTCCAAAAGTTCCCTGTTTTCAGCTCATTCATTATGGTGATGTCTGAGATCTTCTGTAAATTGGCACATTAAATCGTTTTATTGGTGTCAACAGGCTGAAAACAAACTACAGCATTATCATATTTGATCCATCGGGTTTGAAATAAACATTAAGTGGTTAGAATCAGTTTAAGGAGGATAAATGTGAAAATTCAACCCTGATTTGATAACAGAAAACAAGAGATCAGGGGCCTGTTTATTAAATATCCGTAAAAATATATCCAAAAATATATATTTTTTGACGAGCCAAAGGTTAGTTCTGTCATTCAATACAGTCAAAATGTTAAAGATAACTGCTGTACAAGATTATGATCTAAGTGTATTTGTCATATTTCCCTAGATTATTTGCTTATTTTTCACAGCTCTTATGATTGGCATCTAACAATTTATTAACTAAGCCAAACAGCCAGTGATCGTCATGCATTTAAACTAATTGAAATAATTCTTGAGCAAATATGTCAGCCATAAAATTTGTGTTTTTATATGTGTGTGTAAGTTAAATATATAATCAAACAAGATAATCAGAATAGTTAATCAGAAATCAAGTTTCAGAATCCACCAATTCAATAGCCTAATAAAACATTTAACAGAAGTTTGCTTGAAAAAACAACAACCTCTCAACACTACAAAATACATTATATTTGTACACACTTGCAACTTACTGCAGCAGATTTAAAGGGGTGGTTCAGGATTTTGGACATCGGACCTCATTTCCAAGTTAGCCTGGGTGTTATTTATCAGTGGAGACAGGTTTCAAAAATTTTCACGTCAGTCCTTCCAGTTGCATAGTTCGCCGGTGCTAGGATAGCGCGAGTCAACGGTATCTGCTAGCCTGCCATTAAAACAGTTTTACCCACTCCACAGTACACCAAAATCAAATAAATTATAACGCCAGACTATCGATGTAAATGTCTGTTGAGAGCATAATAGTTAATTCAGTCAAGACAGAGGGGGTGGAGATATCAGATAGAGGGGGTGGAGTTATCAGAGAGAGGGGGTGGAGATATCAGATAGAGGGGCGGAGTTATCAGATAGAGGAGGCAGAGTTATCAGAGAGAGGGGGTGGAGTTATCAGACAGAGGGGGTGGAGTTATCAGACAGAGGGGTGGAGATATCAGATAGAGGGGCAGAGTTATCAGATAGAGGAGGCGGAGTTATCAGAGAGGGGGTGGAGTTATCAAAGAGAGGGGGTGGAGTTATCAGACAGAGGGGGTGGAGATATCAGATAGAGGGGGTGGAGTTATCAGAGAGAGGAGGCAGAGTTATCAGACAGAGGGGGCGGAGTTATCAGGTTTACTGACAGTTTGAGGATCGAACAAGATTTACACAAGCTCTTTTTTTGAACTTTCATTGGCTAAATATTTGTAAAACAGACAGACAGACGTAAAGGGAAACCAATAGCATTGATTTTGTTAGAGCCAAATGCTGCTTTGTATTTGGGTTGTAATTCCTTTGTTTAACACTGGGTGGCGTATGTCTGTAACTTGGCCTTAGGTATAAAGGCAGCAGATACAATGTTGTTTACAGGTGTTTGACCCGGAAGGGCAAAGGGTTTTTGATCGCTTGCGCGCGGCGCTTTGTATTGTTACACTGATGGAAACTATGGACAATGCTAAAATAAATGGACCACTTAGGATTTCAACGTCAACATTCGTCTTTATGCATTTGGTTTAGCACAGGGCAATCAAGTGAGCGTAGTAACATAGCGTGTCAAACACGCCTTCCCCGGGTTCAAACAACTAAGTAGTTCAGCAATAAAACGAACTCCTTAACAGATTTATTGAAGAATAAAAAAAAAACCACCACCAAAAAAACAGGCATGTGCTTTACACAGGTTGAGCCTTACCTGTGCATGTGCCTGAATGGCATTTTAATCCATCTGAAAATCAAGAAAACAACCAGCTCTATTTTTCAGTAGGCTATGTTTAAAATTGTACAGCAAATTACTCTTGTCCAATCAGGAAACAATATAGTAAACATTGGTAAATTAGTAAATTACATGAATATGTCTTATTCAAGCAGATTTTGCAAAATAATTATACAGCGAGAAAAGAAATAGCTAATTATTGACACTAATTTAAACTAGACGATATAGTGCTTTTGGGAGCAACTCCATATTTTGTTCATCTCGGAACATTTACTAGAATGTATTTTACATTAAAACTAAAGGTTTCTCATTGTGACGACTTCTTACGACATATCTTCATGTGAGTCAGAAGGCTTCTTTTAGATCTAAAACTCTTCTTACACTAAGTACAGTCATATGGCTTTTCTCTAGTATGAACACGCTGATGTACTTTCAGGTGACCAGATTGAGCGAAAGTCTTGTCACAATATGAGCACTTGTAAGGTTTTTCTCCTGTATGAATTCGTTCATGTGATTTGAGGGTTGCAGACTGAGTGAAACTCTGGTCACATAATGAGCACATGTAAAGTTTTTCTCCAGTATGAATTCTTTGATGATTTTTCAGATGGTCAGCTCTAGTAAAGCTCTTCCCACAGTCCAAACACACATTATCTTTCTCACCGGTGTGTTTTTTCTGGTGTCGTTTACAATGATCCTGTCGTGTAAAAAACTCTCCACAAAATGAACATGCATAAGGCCTCTCGTATATGTGAATTTTCAGGTGTTCTTTTAGATTTGCTGATAATTTAAAATCTTTACCACACTGATCACAGTTATATGGCTTTTCTCCAGTGTGAACACGCAGATGATACTTGAGATCAGTTTTACTTCTGAAACTCTTCTCACAATCAGTACAGTAGTACGGCTTCTCTCCAGTGTGAACTCGCTCATGTATGTTCAGGGTTCCTGACTGAGTGAAACTCTTGTCACAATATGAGCACTTGTAAGGTTTTTCTCCAGTATGAATTCTTTGGTGTCGTGTCAGACCAATAGCTCTAGTAAAGCTCTTCCCACAGTCACAACACACATGATCTCTCACTTCATTATGTGTTTTTTGTTGCCGTTTACAATTTTCCGTCACTTTAATCTGATCTAAAAAAAAAAAAAAACAACAAAAAACATTAAGTAGTTAGAATCAGTTGAAGGGGGATAAATGAAATGCAACTGAACCCTGATTTAATAGCAGAAAACAAGAGATCAGGGATTTTTACAAGTATCAAGTATCAGATCTTTAATGTGCCAAAGGTTAGTTTTGTCATTCCCGTGTTAATACAATCAAATGCAAATTATAATGCTCATTATTTCCCAGTAACTAGATCTGTTGAACTGAAGCTTTGATACCGTAATGTTTCTCAACAGTCAACAATGAAGAATCAAGAATGGACACCAACCTGTTTGTTCCTCAGTATCTTCATGTTTTATTCTGGATGGTTCTGGATCACTCATGTCTTCAATCTCCTCTTTAATAAACTCCATCTAATTAAACAAGAAAATCTAGTTATTCAGATAATAGGCTAAATGTTTTGTCATTGAACTTTCTTTATACAATTAAATTACACACCAGTGAATGCTGTCAAAAAATGTTTGTCTTTTAAATATACAGCAGATTTCACCTAAATTAACCACATCTGCAGTTTATTGACAGAGGACAGACAATCAACACACACACCTTTAGATTCACTGTCTTTCAGCTGAATGATGTATAATAAAAGACATGTTATTTACCGTCCTCCCTGTTCTGCAATTCATCTAATACACAGGTCACATATATGGCTAAAAACATACGTTAAAGGGTAACTCAACCCCTGGTCAGAGCCTGACTCCACCCACTGGCAATATTTGAAAAATGCTGGAAAAGTGCCCAGCGGAGATGGAGGGGATGAACCAGGGATGGAAATGAACTTTTTTGTCCACCGGCCACTGTGGCTGGTGGATTTCAAAATCTACCAGCCACTCAATGTTTGTACCAGCCACTTTCTTGTTTTTAACCGACAATGTGTAACTGCATGTGAAAATGAATACTACAAGATCTACAATACTTAAGCAGTTTATTTAATCTCAAGTCTCAATGAAATACTGACATTTTCTCTTTCTCTCTTATATATATTTCTCTTTTTTACCTGGATGTGGCATTTGAATGATTTGTGGTCTTTTATGGCTTCCAGTTTTAGGTTTTTAGTCCCAACAATGAAACTAGGGCTGGGCGATATGGACCAAAAGTCATATCCCGATTATTTAGGCTGAATATCGATATACGATAGGCTATATATCCCAATATTTTTTCCGCAAAGTGAGAGCAAATGTTCAGTCAAAGTCAAAGCCAAATATGACATGTCACAAGTAGTTTTATTGAAACCGGCTATTTCCACACACACAAGTACTGTCCCCCTTTACTTAACATAAATTGTAAGAATATGAGTATGACTAATAGCAAAGACTAGTACTAATAAATAAACATTAGGCCTATGCTAAAGCTATTAAATAGCAGTCCCAAACTAGTTTTTGTTAATACAATGTTGGTATGAGCCACTTAAAAATATAAAAAAATAACACAAAGAAAAATAAAGTGGCATTTTGGGGTTAATATGGAAACGACAGTTGCCATGGTGAATACACAATATTAACAATAACTGTTAATGAACCATGGAAACTGCTCCTGGGGAATAGTATGAAAATCATCCCTGCATTACTTTTATTTTGTGTAATTTACAACGTAACGGCGTTGCATGCTCGTAGTTTATTTTGCACTTTATATTTGCGCGTGCAATTGAAGAGTATTCGCTACGAGAACAGGATAACGGCTGACGTGACAGGACAAGAAAGTCCGTTTTTCTGAGGTGAAAGACTTTATTTCAGCGTACACTTATGTCCTCTAAAAGTGTCCGCCGTCTGTGTGAAACAGTATATTTTTATTTACCCGCCACGGTGGCCGGTAGGTGAAGCGAGTTTACCCGCCACAACACAAAATCACCCGCATTTGGCTGGTGGCGGGTGCTAATTTCCATCCCTGGGATGAACCCTCGGTTGCTTGGCGTTTCAGTAACGCGCGCTCTATACATGAATATCAGTCACGTGACCTCTTACGTCATCCGCTCTTTTTCCAGTTGACTGCCGCCATCTTGAGTACCTACCGAGCAGGCACGTGCACACATAGACATCAAAGGGGGCTTGAGCACCTGCCCTTTTTATTCCTGGAGAGAAAAAGTGCCCTTTTTTCTGGAGTGCTTTTTTTTATTTTTGAAAAATAATATATCTTTTGCGCACAGCTTCCCTGTCAAACAAATATATTTATTGAAGAATAGTCAGGAGGTCTGAAGCGCTCCCTCTCTCCCTCTCCCCCGATTGTTGAACCCGATTGTATTGCTTCCGCTAAAGAAAATAGTACGCTCCGTCTCTACAGTTAGAATCCTGTGAGTCCATAGCAACGCTCTGTTTTTCATGGCAACGGTCTGTTATACTCCGCACAGCGGTCTGTTATCAAGAAATAACACACCGCATTCTACATTGGAATTCAACCAAGCCATGTAATAAAATAAGTTAATAAAATAACCATATATCACCACCAGGTGATATGCTTTAGTTATTTTGTTTATCCTATTTACCTGCATTGCCCTGTCAATTAGATGCAAATGTGCGCATTTTAACTAGTTGACGCCTAATTTGCGTACATCAAGAGTCTTTCCCCCTGAAATTTAGAAATCTAAATTGGTGAATTTAGAAGAAATATACAGATGCAAACAGATGGAGGATACACTCAAAAAAAATGTAAATCTAGTTAATTTATAAATTAACTTTTTATTTATGAGTAATTTAACTTTTTTTATTTCCTCTAAACCTTTATAAAATAGTATTCCATACAACCACAAATACATACATGACATTGGCTTTTATTGAATTTTTACTCAATTATTTTGGTAAGTTTAATTTTAAAGTGTTATGTATTCTGATAACACCAAAATAATTAAAACGATGTAGTGCCTTATGCAAAAATAAACAAATTATTAGTAAAACACGCCCCTCTGCTTGATGCAGTTATTTAGGTTATTCTAAATATGAAGAGTTCAGATGAAAAAGCCTCTAAGTGCCATCTGAAATTTCCTTCTATAATGATCATTTTTATCAAGCTTGTATGTTTATGTTCACTTATTTCACATTACTGGCAATGAAAATTACCTATTAATTGTCATTTAAGTTAAATTACTGAACTTAAAGGGATACTCCACTTTTTTCGGAAATAAGCTCATTTTACATCTCCCCCAGAGTTAAACAGTTGAGTTTTACCGTTTTAGAATCCATTCAGCCGAACTCCGGGTCTGACGGTACCACTTTTAGCATAGCTTAGCACAGATCATTGATTCTGATGAGTCCAGTAGCATTTCTTTCAAAATGACCAAAGAGTTTCAATATTTTTCCTATTTAAAACTTGACTCTTCTGTAGTTAAACCGTGTACTAAGATCGACGGAAAATGAAAAGTTGCGATTTTCTAAGCCTATATGACTAGGAACTACTCTCATTCTGGCGTAATAATCAAGGAACTGTGCGGCTGTACCATGGGTGCAGCAGGCGTAATGATATGACGCAGCGCCTGAAAATAGTCCCCAGCTCGGTAACTTCTTCCAACGTGACCGGGACTAAGTTTGTCTAACCTATTAGACCTATTTTCAGGCGCTGCGTCATATCACTACGCCTGCTGCACTCATGGTACAGCCGCACAGTTCCTTGATTATTACGCCGGAATGAGAGTAGCTGCTAGCCATATAGGCTTAGAAAATCGCAACTTTTCATTTTCCGTCGATCTTAGTACACGGTTTAACTACAGAAGAGTCAAATTTTAAATAGGAAAAATTTTGAAACTCTTTGGTCATTTTGAAAGAAATGCTACTGGACTCATCAGAATCAATGATCTGTGCTAAGCTATGCTAAAAGTGGTACCGCCAGACCCGGAGTTCGGCTGAATGGATTCTAAAACGGTAAAACTCAACTGTTTATCTCTGGGGGAGATGTAAAATGAGCATATTTCCGAAAAAAGTGGAGTATCCCTTTAAATATACCTTTCCTTTGCTGCTCTATAAACCTTGTGAATACTAAGGAGACCATGGTTTCTGTGTGAACTGATTATTTTGTAGACATCTTCTGAAAATGAAACAATTGCGTGAGTTTGAGGAAGATAAAATTAATTAACTTTTTAAATAATTTTTTTAAAAAGGAAGTCAGAGTTGCGTTAATATATATATACTTTTTTGTTAAAAAACAAACAAAACAAAAACGTAATTATGAGAAGTGCCCTTTATTTCACTTGAGCCCCTGCCCCTCAAAATGTCTGTGCACGTCCCTGCTACCGAGTACTGTCTATGGTACTGACAAACCTATTATCTCAAGTCTTGTTAGAAAACAAACAAAAAAATAACTATTCTTGAAACATTATTTGAATTCTTTAAATAGAATTTAGAATAGAATTCTTTGGAATAGAATAGCTCCTGCAGCAGGTGCATTAGCACAACAGGTAGCATAAAGCTACATGACACAATTTAATTGATTATTATTACACTTTTACTTTTAACTCACTTTAAAACACCATCAAGTATTTGTATCATATTCCGGTCGCGGTTTAAAATGGTTTCAAGTCAAAAAAATATTTTGAAATATGTTATATTTAACTTTTTATATGAAGCTATGGCCTATCCTTACCTAGCATGCATACTGTAAACATTCTTTATTCATATGAAAATACCCCAATCGCACGAAAATCACACACAAATCACATATACTTCAAACCGTGCATTTATTAGCTTCTTGTTTCAGGTGAAGAGATGTTACTTTAGCTTTGTTATCACGGATGTCAGAATGAGGAAGTCATGCAGGACCGCAGGCAGAACAGAAGCGTGATTTTTTTTTTTTTTTCAAACCACTTCAGCGGAAATCCCGCCCTGCAGCTGATTCTAAAGTTTTCATTGGTCATATCAATCACTGTACTGATTGCCTACACCAAACACTGATTACCATTGGACTAATAGCCCTGGCGGATACTGTATTGCATGTATTTGAACACAAATAAACCGGAGAAGACGTGAATGAATGCTTTTTGAGTGATGATTTCTATTCAAAATAACGACCGTTACAGATTTATGTTATGTTACATTTATGTTATATTTATGTTATATTTATGTTACCGTGTTGTGAAAGCATAGCTAGCTAGTTCCTTTGCAACTGACATATCGACCTTGCCAAATCAGGTACTCAAGATGGCGGCAGACAAGTTTTAGAAGTGAGTGACGTCAGTGAGGAGACGTTGGTGACATCAACTGATATTCATGTATAGGCATGTTTACATTAGCAGATAATGAGTTGCCATGAGAACAACTGACATCTCTATCTTTTCATACAGATTACATAAACAGCAGGGTTTCCGTTGTCCGGTAATTGCCGGACATTGGCCGGAAAAAAAATGAAATGTCCGACAAAATTAAATCTCTCCGGTCAAATTGTCCGATTAAAATTGCCTAACACCGTGTCCTAACTAACTACACGAGACGCGATAAAAGGTAGGCCTATCTTTTCCATGTTAATCAGAGTTTTTGTCCTAACCAGACGCGATGGCGACACGCGACATTTCTAATTTAGAAACGGTATCTATTTTTCTGCGACGTCGCGCTGGAACATCAAACACAAAGTGTGGCAATGATAATCTCTGGTAGGCTACTGTTTATGTGCTTTATTTAATGCTAAAAGCGTGAAATGTGACTTTGAATATCATTTAGTGCTCCAGCTTTGAAGCTGTAAAAGCAACAATGTATAATTCACCTCAGATCTTGAAATTAAACAAATGGAAACATGAACGTTAAAACTGTGAACAAACAGGTGTATTATTTGACAAAGAATATTTTAGTAACTCAGTAGCCTATTTTTTAAATGGTGTAATATCTGTGAATGTTATTATGTAGCTACTTATCCATTTTCTTGCGAGTGCCTTAAGTTTACTCTCTAGTCGGTAGTCGGTAAAAAAAAAAAAAAGTGATCTCTAAATTAGGCTATTATAGTGGACTAAACGCTACTACAGTTAGCCATCTCATTCCAAGATCTTTTTGTGTGAAGTGAACAAATCCCTCACACTCAATTTTTCATAACTGTCACAAAGAACCAGCAAAAGTAGTAATGATTATGAATATGTAAAATATTGCAATGAGACATTTTAATTGTCTATTAATAAACAAGTGTTTTCTGTGTCGGCTGCAAAGATGAAGTCTGACTCGCGATCTTCGCAGTAGTGAACGCGCCGGAGAGAGATAGACATTTCATACAGATTACATCGTTTTATTTTGTTTTGAATGGTTCTGTTTAAAAGTAGAGATTTCTGTAGATAATAGATTTTTTTTTTTTTTGGTGTATGAGGCGAGCAGGCTACCTTAGGTCTATACGTTAAATTTCGGTTCATGGATGATAGCTTAACGTTAGCTCCAGACAGTTCAGGCGCTGGCGCCTCCATTTCGTGATTATTTATTGTCTGCTATATTTACTTTTTATTTAATAAATCGAGAAAATTGGATAATGAAACACTGATTAAAATTAAGATACAATTAATACAAAACGAAATTCGTTTTAAAGAAAGGCTTTGTGCTTTCTGTTTGAGGTCTCTGTGGAAGTTTTAAAGCAGTCTTTTAGTGCCGCTTTGAACGGTCGCGACGCGTCCGTAATGGAGAACTGTCACGTAAATAAATCGTGTAATAATCCCGCCCCCCTAATTAAGAGGCGGTATTTGACCGGCATATCATCAAAATGTCCGGAAAACGAAACCTCTGCCGGTCACTTTGACCGGCACCATTTTTTTCTAGCGGAAACTCTGATAAACAGAGAATATTTGTTTTCGTTTTGAATTAGATAATTTAATAGCAGAGACTTAAATGTTTATCAAAATATATTGCTTATGCCTGTGTGACTAGTATTCGCTGAGTTTTGTTTAAGCTTAGAGACGTGCTCCAGAAAAAAAGTTTACGGAGACAGAGGGGCAGAAAGCACACCCTGTTTATTTTCTTTATTTTACAAAAGCACAATGTTTTGTTTCGACTTTAAGTGGACACATAAAAAAGTAGACATTTAACTAGGGCTGGGCGATATATCGCACGATATTGTTAGGCGCATCTCGTCAGTAAAGCCGGTTCCTTGATTAGTAGTAAATCGCCATCACCTGCTTTCAGATGGAGCGGTGTTAAATTAACACTCCTGGGGCTGGAAGTGTATATGAGTCCACACGTGTAAAGTGTTAAAATATGAGTGTTAAATTAACACTCAAGAGTGTTAAAGTTAATGAGATAATTAAGTGATTAATTTAGTGATGATTGAGCATTATTGAAGACACCTGATGTTAACAAGCAGAATCACTGAAGGAGAAAATCACAAATTGTAAGCCACCGTTACGGAGAATATTCGTGTTCCTGCTGCACCTCTAGAATAACTGAAGTGAGTGTAACGTTTTATTAACCTTTATATTAGGGATGACCCGATCCGATCCACGGCATCGGTATCGTGCCGATACTGGCCCAGAACGCTAGATTGGATGTTGGAGGGGAGAAAAAAAATGATTCGATGCCTATGATCGATACCTATTAGGGGTGGAACGGTACATGTATTCGTATTAAACGTATGTTCGGTACATGCGTCACGGTTCGGTGCATGGATTTACACGGAGAATACATGGTATAAAAATAAATAAAACTCGCGTGCACTAGGGCTGCACGATGTGTCGTTGTACGAATCCACGACAGTCACATCGCAGGATGTGCGATGTAGGCTGTCGTAGTTGATCCGTGATTCATTAACCGTACCAGCTGCTCCCCGGCCCTTGACGCATGTGATTCGTGGATTAATTGCACAGCTTAACCATCATAGAGTGAAAGTTTATCATTTGCATGTGTTTTTAAGTCCTGTCAGTTTAACAGGGCGCATATAAGAACGAGCAGAGAGAGAGAGAGAGCGCAAGAGAGCCCCGGCCACGCGCGCTCACCTTCACCGTCTTCAAACAACACGAGCGCTGTCTTGCTCTCTCTCCTTCGCGCATATCAATCAAAATCAATTGACACAATGGTGTAAAAAAAAAAAAAAAAAAACTATCCAGTGGTGAAATGTTTTCTGTGTTGACAAACCTTGTGCGATATCCTAAACTGCCGAGATAATTACACAACGCGTGCCTCCTTTGAACTAGGGCTGTAGCTATCGATTATTTTAGTAATCGAGTATTCTACAGATTATTCCATCGATTAATCGGATAAAAAATTCTGGTAATAAAAATAGATCCAAGTGAACAACAGCCTTTAAAATTACTTAAAGACAAATAGGTAACACTTTACAATATGGTTCATTAGTTACTAAGAATGAACAATTTTTATTTCTACAGCATTTATTAATCTTAGTTCATGTTAATTTCAACATTTACTAATACATTATTAAAATTAAAGGTTGTATTTGTTAACATTAATGTAGTGAACGAACATGAACAAACAATGAACAGCTGTATTTGTATGAACAAATGTTAGTTACAAATGTAGCTATTGTTCATTGTTAGTTCATGTTGATTAATACATTAATGTTAACTAATGAGCCTTATTGTAGTGTTACCCAAATAATAACCAAATAATAACAAGCAATAATTATTGGTTCAAATAAAGTATCAAAGTAATCATATTGGTTTTATTGAACAACGCTGTTAAAATACACCATGTAAAATATATGATAACTAATAAACATAACATTTAATTCAAATGTCAGCTTAATCTTTCATATTTGGTCACTTCTGTACGATAGAAATGCAACAGCTGCCGTAATTTCTTGAAAAGAACATGTGCACGTCAAAACATGCAAGCAGTGCAAGGGTTAAACTTTTATTTTGAAATCGCAATGAACAATTCACACATGAGAATATATGCGATTGCGAATATATTTCTGAATATATTCAGAAACATACTTATGTATTCTCCTGTGTTGGCGAAGATTTATAAATGAGCTGCGTTACAAATCTTGTGAAACGGCGCAGACTGCGTGCAGATGAACGTTATATAAGCCACACAAACTCACAGCACGCAGAGATGGAGTTTGAGAAACCCGAGACGCTCCACGCATATAAATGATGACAGTAAGTTATTATGAAACACGCGTCCGGGGGTTTGCGTTCCCAAATGCACATTATTGGAAACTAAACAGCACATGCAGAGACTGAGTATGTGTGGAGCAGCGTTTACTGTGAACGGAGCTGAGGTACTTTTAACACAATCTGCACGCATGTAAATAATTAAACGGTCATGCTTCTCTGTGGGAGAAAAAAAACAGTGCATATATTTATTTAACTTAATCATAGCCTTTGTGATTTCAGGATATCATGATTGTAAACAGTTAAATATATCGCATAGCCTTAGAAAACTGTGTAGCCTAATAATGCGGTTCATGGACTCTCGTCTGTGGAATGCGCCACTTCCGGTATTTTGCCGGTTACTCGACACGGGTAAATTGCAATCGAGGATTTTTTTAAATCGAGTACTCGACTTTAATCGAGGAATCGTTACAGCCCTACTTTGAACCGATTCAATTTAATGAATGGTTTAAAGAACTGACCTGTCCAACACTGAACTCACGAGACGTCTGAATTGGTGTATAAAAAAAATCTGTAACACTTTACAATAATGTTCTATTTATTAAAATAACTATTTAACTACATTTGTTACGTCCAGAGCCGTAAGGTTCTGTTTGTGTGTGTTCAGCTGTGCTGCTTTCTCTTTTTCTCTATCCCTGTCTCTCTTCATAGGAGAAATGGTTCCACCTGGTACAGATAATCAATGGCCTGTTGTGATTGGATGCTGGGAGTATTTAAACTGCAAACACCATCAGAGCTGTGTTGGTGGTGGCTTGACTGTGTGCAGCAGCAGCAGCAGCAATGAGGTCCCTTCTTCAACCCCAGACCTGAGACTTTGTTGAAGCCAGTAGTGAACAGTGTATCTCTACCTTATATTGTGTGTACTACTTAGTGAAGTAGTTTTCTCTTTTTAGTCTCTTTCTATTTCAATCCCTGATTGAGACTTTAAAGGCAGAAGTGAGTGTTACCTTTAATGGTTAATCATTGTTTGACTTAATGGATTATTTTCTCTTGGTTTATTTGAAGTTTGTTACTTAATCATTTATTTCTTTATTTTGTGAGGTTAGTAGGGAGGTGGGTGCCATTTATTTTGAATCATACTTTTTTCTCCTGTTTATGCTAGCAAGGGAGTTAGCTTATTTTGTTGTACTTTTGTTTTCTTTTCTTTTAGTTTAGGTAGTTTGATTAATGAGGAGTAAGATTGATTATGTTTGTTATTTTGGCTATACCCCCTTCTGAACTTGATACCTCTCTCTTTCTTTTGCCTAATTTGTAAATAAAACTACTTTCTTGAATGAGATCACTATGTGGTTATTGTGAAACAACTCTGGGTCTGGAGACAGGGTGGCTTCATGCTGTTGCACATTCATTTCACCACCATCCATTTTTTTTACTGTTTCATTCCTCCCCTAGACTTATCAGGAAAACGTAACACATTAGTTAACATTTACTATTAGTAAACTGCACTTCTACAACATTGTTAATTTCAACATTTAGGCAATAGCCAACATTATTGAAATCAAAAGTTGTACAGTATTTGTTAACATAGTTAATGCACTGTGAAGTAACATTACCAAACAATGAACAGCTGTATTTTTATAAACTAAGATAAACAAAGATTAATAAATACAGTAACAAAAGTATTGCTCATGGTAAGTTCATGTTAGTTATTAGATACATTAACTAATGTTAACAATTCAAACCATATCCTAAAGTTACAAACAAATAATTTACTCTAATTTAAATAATACTCTGATGTTTAAATCATTTAAAATGAGAATGTAAGTGTGCTTACCCCATTTTTGTTTGTAAGAAAAATTTTTATTCGATTTCATATCGCAATATATACTGCAGAAAAATAAAATATCGCAATGTCATTTTTTCCCAATATCGTGCAGCCCTAGCGTGCACATTAATTAATGTAATGCTGAACTACTGTTAGATACGCACATAGACATATGCGGGTTCTTTAGGGACACCTAATCTGTAGCCCCGCCTTAGCTCTGAACGCGCGTCTATTTCGCTTCAAACGCTCGCTTTATCATTATGGCTGCATTTACACTGCAGGTCTTGATGCCCAATTCCGATTTGCTGACTATATCCGATTTTTTTGACGACCCGCTTACATCATCTTTCCGATATTTGCATTTGCACTATGCACTGCCAAAACAACCAAATGTAGACGTTCTGACCCGGAAAATGAAGTAATACAGCTCGATATGCAATGGATGCAGAACCAGACAAAATTATTATAGTGATGCGCGGATCGCGGTTATATCCGCGGGGGCTCTGTGGATAATCCGCGGATCGGGCGGGTCAAGTAGACTAATAAAAATAACATTCTGATTAATTTCGGGTGGGTCGCGGGTGGATATGATAAATCATTATTAACGAAAATATTAACTACATTCTCTAAAATATGAGTATGTTCCATTCCAGTTTAAGTTTCAAGGGAGTAAAGCCTGTTTATGCCATTAAGACAATGAAATTCTGTCAAATAAATTTTGTTTTAAAGAAATGTTCATTTAAAAGCAGCGCTCATTCATCAGTGTATTATGTTCAGGCTTGGGAGGATTACTTTAAAAATGTATTCCATTACAGTTACAAATTACTTCATAAAAAAAGTATTCAGTAACGTAATCCAAGTACTATAATATGAAAGTAATGTAACTGATTACTTTTGGATTACTTCAAGGTCACGTATATAAATAAAGTCAAGCAAGAAGAAATATTATAAAAAGAAATATTAAAAAACTTTTATTTATTAAGAATTTGGCTCAGTGTACATTACAATATTTTCAAAATATACACACAGGCCTGAATATATATTTATGTAAAGGGCTATACAGACATCTAGTGGCTAATGTATGGTATTACAGATTATTTTGTTTTATTTGTAACTAATTTTTAAATAAAAAATAAAAACACAACATTTACATTTTTTACACAATCTACATATTAGTTTATTTTAAAATAGGCCTACATGTTGACTAAAGCCGTGATCTTTCTTAATTTGCCTGACTGAACTTGTGGCGTTGGCAGTGGGAGTTCCCCTACGTTACCTAGACAGCGAACATCCCGTTACGTGAGAAAAGATTAAGAAAGGACATTTTGGGTACTAAAAAAGATACTCTCCTAATTTCTACAAAATAGCAGCGGAATTTCCATGAATTAAGAGCGATTTTACCCGCAGGCAGCGTCGTTTCTACTAGCAGCAGTGATTCAATCTGCGTCTGAGGAGATAGTAGACAGCTGTTATTTGCGCATGCACCAGCGCGTGGCACACGTGAGTCATTACTGGCAACAGAACCAGGAACTATAATCAAGCAGCGCTTAATATAGTGTTATTATGCCAAAATACTTATTTATTTAGTTTTAAATTAAACCATTGTAATCCTGAAAGTATTCCCCCTTTTTTTAAAATGTAACTATAATCTGATTACTACGTTTTTTGACGTAACTGTAACGGATTACAGTTACTGGATTTTTGTATCCTGATTACGTAACGCCGTTACATGTATTCCGTTACTCCCCAACCCTGATTATGTTACTATTAGAGATGCGCGCATCAACCGTCGCCTCGAGTCCGCTGTTGAAGGTGATGATCATCCATTTATCCTCACGCGTAACAAACACATACGAATACATAATTTGACCATCGGGTACGGATACTTAAATCAGACAAAAATATTGGTGTGGGTGAGTGGCGGATGGATGATTTGTTTTTGGCTGCGGATTCGGGTGACGTTGGAGCTCATCCGCGCATCTCTAATTATCCAGTGTTTTGCTTTCCGCACTATTTTCAAAAATAAGCAAAACATTGCTCTCGTAAGACGGAGAAAAAAACACTCCACTGTGTTGAGCATTCGTCCTCCATCGCACCATTAATGAGTCATGTGATCGCAGTTGGTGTCTACCTGAGTTGACATCCCTTTTTAAATGACGTATGACTCGCATTTACTGGGAATATCCGATTTGTCTGCTTTATTCTCGTTTGATGTGAACGCAGCAAAATGAACAGGCTGCGATGTCAAGATTGCAATGATGGAATGTGTGTGTGTGTGTGTTTGTGTGTGTCAGAGAGAGAAAGGCACGGGCGCGATCGAACAGTGGAAACATAAAAACATACTCCGTCATTTTGTTCATACAGGACATCATTAAAACTGCAAAAAGTGTTTAGCTACTTATATTTGTGTAAAACACAACATTGTGCTTTTGTCAAACTGTAAACTCTTGTCAAACTGTAACCTACAACTGTCACCCAACCAAAACCACACACACACACGCTGTTTAAAAGCAAAAATTATCTCATCTTTTGGACATTTATCATATTGCATTGGTTTTCATTTCTTGTCCTAAAACAGAGCACTAATCTGTTTATTTTTAAGTTACACATTCTACATTGATTAAAAAAGAAAATCAAATGTGTTTTTAATGGTAGTTATTTTATGCAGAAATAAATTATTTATAATTCAGATGAGGATAACGTTGAAGTTAATTAAAATTTTAAGGAAACAAATATATTGATCTGAAATATAGCAAATTAATTTTTAAATTCATTCAGGTACAATTACCAAACATATCTCAAGGTCTTTTGAACAAAGGGTGGCAGTCTTTCATTATCAGCTGTTGTTGTGGACTATATACTGGAGAAGTATTTGTTCTCCATTTGAGTGAGATGTTTTTATGTGGCTAATTGAGAAAAGTGCTTCCATATATTTTATTATTAGTAGTATTAGTTTAAGAATAAAATAAAAATATCGGATTGATATCGGTATCGGCAAATAGCCAAAGCTGCGGCATCGGTATCGGAAGTGAAAAAGTGGTATCGGGACATCCCTAATGCTTATTGGCTATTTTCACTCCCTAATATACATTTTTTCACTCGTTTTACTTTTTAATTAATATTAAGATATTATGAATGATAATAATTAAAGTTAATTTCATCTACACCCTAAATTAAGCTTAGTGCTTTATTGTTAGCCCCAGTGCTACCAGATATTTTCTGTAGAACTCAGTGGCTACGGTGAATAAAGAGTCTTAGAGAAAAGAGAATAGAGAGTGGCTTTCGAGAATAAAGTCGAAACATTTCGAGAATAAAGTCGAAACATTTTGAGAATAAAATCTTCCATAGAAGTTGCGTGTGTGTCTACCAACATGGCATTAGGCTATAGGACGTTATAAAATATACTGTGCCGGAATAGACTTTAGCCTACAGACGAAAACACTTTTCAGATTGGATCAAGATATCCAGCTTTATGAATGAATGAATGAATGAATGAATGAGGCATTTATATAGCGCTTTCATATGTCTACTGTAGGCCTACACTCAAAGCACTTTACAATCATATCAGGGAATCTCTCCACAACTACCTCCAGTGGTTATTATATCTGAGGAAATCACGAGATCCGGCCAAATGATTGGATACAGAATGATGCACTTAAAATGTATCCAGAACATATTTACGGTAAAGAGGGAGACAGTGCGGTTACTGTTAAGTGTTCTCGACACAGATGGTGTTACCTATAGACGAGCACGAAAACACGTCAAAAACACTGCCACATGTGGCGCTTTTCCACTGCATGGTACGGCTCGGCTCGGCTCGGCGCGGAACGGTTCGGCTCGCTTCGCTTTTCCACTGCGTGGTACGACTCGACTCGGTACGGCGAGTACGGAGAGTTTTCCTTCAGAAATCATTGAAAATGACTACCTTTATTTCTTATAGACAGTTTGTTTCAACTCTGAAGAACGTGGAGCAGGTGAAAATTGGTCAGTGTAATTGTTCATAAAGTTGTATTAAGCCTTATTCAGCACGGGGTCTTGTGATATATATGTATGTGTATTTGATGTGTTTTTTATATGTTGGAAATTGTTCTTTATGTTTTTTATGCTGCATCTTGGCCAAGTCTCTCTTGTAAAAGAGATTTTTAATCTCAATGAGTTTTCACCTGGTTAAATAAAGGATAAATAAAAAATAAATAAAATAAAAAAACGGCACGGTTCGGTTCGCTTTAGCTCGGTTGCTTTTCCACTGCAGTTAGTACCGCTTCAAAGTGGGTGGGACTGATCGTTATAGTTGCCGTCTCTACTGCCATGACATCATCATATTAAATGCGAATTTTTCATTCCGTGTTTCCCCATCGGATCCGCTCCTCAACGAGAGGAACGTCTGCACTAGGGATGTTAACCGATGACCGTTTGACCGATGGTTGACCGTATCAACGTTAACCGATCAAAGTTGTCGGTAGTTGGTAAAAAAAAAAAATGTGATCTCTAAGTAAGGCTATTATAGACAGTGGACTAAACGCTACTACAGTTAGCCATCTCATTCCAAGATCTTTTTGTGTGAAGTGAACAAATCCCTCACACTCAATTTTTCATAACTCGCCTGTTTGTACTTAATAAACCAATAAAAACATTTGGCGCAAGGTCACAGCGTTTGGGTTCACGCGCTCACAAGTTTTGCGAAAAGTAAAGGCTACAGGCTAAAACACTCGAGGTTGAAGCGGCGTCTCTTCGGAGCTGTCATTTTCTTAAATGAGCTTCTAACGCTAGACAAACATCTTTATTTTCAACATGATCACCTTGTCCCAAACCATTTCGAAACTAAGGAGCCATTTGTCCTCCAATTACATACAAGCTCCTCGGCGCCGCGTTTGCAGGACTCATGTTTCGTGCTGTAGGGGATTTAAAAAAAGTGACGTGAGTGTGTGTGTGTGAGCGCCGGGAGGCAGAGCGGCAGAGAGATGCGACGCGACAGAGTAGCGAAATTGCAGGCGCGGCTCGAAATGGCTGTTATTTCAAATAGCGTAGCATATTTTAAACTAATCGGTTAACCGGTTTCAACCGGCTAATGAGGCTCGGTGGTCGGTCAAGAACATTTTTAGTTTTCGCCATCCCTAGTCTGCACCTTGTCCACTGACCACGATTCAGCCATTTCTTTTTTTTGAAGTTTATACTTTTAAAACAGGTGCTACAGCGTTGGCTGTTGTCTACTGGCTATTTAAATCTAGCAGGTTTAGTGTCTCGTGTCGTAAATACAATGATGCTGGTAGAGATGATTCTGTCTGACCAATCAGTGATCTGCAGTGTTTTCACATCACATTTTAGTATCGGTACGCTTGGAACCTCAACAGAGGTGGTACCATTTAAAGCGAGCCGTACCGTACCGTACCATGCAGTGGAAATGCGCCATAACTGAGCCGTACCAAACCGAGCCGTACCGTACCATGCAGTGGAATAGCGCCAATAAAACCACATTTTTATCAGTCTATTGGTTTTTAATTATCATAAGAAAACGTGCATGCATTCTTTTGCTTTTTTAAGAAAGCATTTTATTTATTCTTTTTGCATAGTTTTATTTATTTTATTTATATATTTAACAGGGCTTCGTCAGAAGTACAAATACAACTAGGGCTGGTCCGAATACCATTTTTTGAGCTTCGAAGCTTCGGTAGTAATGAACATCGAATATTCGAAGCTTCGGAGAGAGGGGGCTGAACATATTCTTCTCTCTAATAAAGGCAGGAATCTCTATGTGTCTGTCTGTCCGTTTCGAGAACCGTTCATCCAATCGACTTCACAAGGGAGTGCAGTGTCGCATTTGGTGCAATATAGATGGACACGCGAGACGCGACACATTCAGAATTAAAAAACTGTTAGTAAACTACAGAACAGCGCGAGCCGGAAGTGGCGCACCTCACGCGAGCAGGGAACGGACACTGCACTAATGATATAAAACGGCACACACACAGGTCTGTTAACTTAAGCAATACTTTTAAGGTAGTCTAATATTTTTCTGACTAACAAATTACTGACACAGTACAGGGTAGATTTAAATAAAGAAAACCGAAATTTAAATAAAGAAAACCTAAATTTAAATAAAGAAAATGAAATTAAGTTAAATTAAAAACGAGATTAATTTAGATTGATAATAACGGGTAAAAAGGCTAATACATTTTGTTTCTATTATTCTATTTTCCACAATGCCAAAGCAACGCAGCTTAAACCAAAACACAAGCTCAGGCATGCACTTCGGTCCATACAAACTCTGCTGTTCTGCGCTCTAGCCAGAGAACACTCCCATTGCTGGAACACTTCAATTTCTAGCATGCAAGCGTTTTCCGTGTGGCTCGAGCCGCGCCTGAGACGCGATATAAAAATACCCGTGTCCGTGTGGACTAGGCCTCACGCAGCCAGTGTGTCGCCGGCCTTATTCAAGCCACGAATGAGAACCGTTTCGCAGGGGATCCCAGGTGTGCAAAAAAAACAAATATTCGAATGTCAAATTTTCAAATCGAATACCAACCCACCGAACGAATATTCGGGTCCAGCCCTAAATACAACAGCCGTTTTTTAAATTCAATCCAATGGTTGAAAGGAAAAGAGTAAACACGGTCACTAGTAGGTTGTGATGGCTGTCAATCAAAATGTGGAGCGGCGATTTGATACATTTGTTCCCTGTCAGAAAATGAATGGATAAATCGGTAAAATTTAAATTTAACAGAATTTATCAACTTGTTGCCTGCTGTGGTAGTTTTAATTCACATCCTTTCTAAAAATATGAAAGTTTTTGATTTAATTTCATTTTTATCAGCTGAAAGGCAGAATACAAATGTTTTTATTAACTTAGATAAACATAACAGTTTCAGGTTATGTTTTAGTGTTGGTAACATGTCCCACATTGTCCCACACAAACTTATAATAATCGTCCCACATTTGGTTTGTTTGATGGTGGTCACCCTACTGCCACATAAAGTTTGGACCAGATTGTGATACCTACTCCAGCGGAGTCTGTGTGCTCGTCTATAGGCAACGCCATGGTAATGCATGTTGGTAGATTGGCACCTGTAGTTGGTTCCTTAGATTGGTTCCTTTTGTTCAAAGCCCAGATAAAAGTAAAAAGCTACTATTTTGTGTAGATCCATGTCTGAGGCAGTTTGACTTCACAAGCGCATTTCTTTACACACACACACGAGTAATGAGTTGGAAACACGCCCTCTGTGCCAGTGGGCGCGCACCGTTACGCCCGTTTCACACATACTCCGTTTGCAGTGTGTGTTGCAGTGCGTACGCGGTGCACGCGCTATAGTGCTTTCATATTTGCTGCATTTTCAGTGCGTAACTGATCCGCGGCTGTACCACAAACACATACTCACTATTTGTATTTCAAATCCAGAAGTTATCAGCAACTTTTATTTAAAGGGGTGGTTGATTATGATTTAACTTTTCTAACTTTAGTTAGTGTGTAATGTTGCTGTTTGAGCATAAACAACATCTGCAAAGTTACAAAACTCAAAGTTCAAAGGAAAGGGAGATATTTGCTTTTAAAGAAATCGCTTTTTAAGGACTACAACAAACGACTGGTAGAGACTACACAACATTCCTCCCGGGTTAGTGACATCACAAACCCTAAAATTTACATAAACCCCACCCCCTGAACACGATTTATAGATTATCATGACAGAATATGCTAATCAATTACTAGAAGATAACTACACATCAGCTACATAAATTCATCAACTAACCATTCAGAAATGTCCTGTTGCTTCTACATGTTGTCACTTCTTCTTGAGTCTCTCCATCATTGTCTGACTCTGGTTTGAACATAAAAGGCTAAAAGTTTTTGAAAATTTCAGTGCATGTCTGTGTGAGTGTAGCTGTTGAAGCTCCGCCCCCTGTGCCGGGAGCAGCAGCTCATTTGCATTTAAAGTGACAGACACAAAACGGTGCGTTTTTGCTCACCCTCAAAAATTTAAAATTTTAACATGCTATATAAAAATATCTGAGGGGTATTTTGAGCTAAAACTTCACATACACACTCTGAAACGCTGAATAAAAGTGACAGCGCATGTTTCGTGGTCAAAATGAACACAGATTGACATGAAAATAGGGCTGAAACGATTAGTCGACATTGTCGACAATAAAAAATTGTCGACAAATATCTTTGTTGTCGAGTAGTCGTTTGATCCCACGTGACCTAATGTAAGGGCCTGCAATATCGCGATTTGACCGCTACGGCGCTGTAGCGCTAGAGTGTAATGCAGCCGTTACAAATGCTATTGCGGACCGGTAGAAGAAAACACAGCGCGAATTATGACGGAGTGCAAACGAATCCGAACTAGTAAGGTGTGTAAAGTTTCACAAAACTGCAAACCAAGAATGCTGTCGTATGCAATACATGCAAGGCGGAACTTGCTTTTCACGGGAGCACAACATGCATGTTAAAACACTTAAAGAGGAAAAACCCGGCACGAGACGAGCCGGTGAGAGGTGAATATTCTCCAGCTGAAGCTAAATAACTAGCAGTAAATCTCTTTTTAGAGAATGCAATACTACTAATAATAGCAATAATATTAACAATAATAATATAATTACAGTAATGTGATGATTCATTTTTGCATAGAATAAAGCTTGATCGAGCTAAGGTCGGAGTCGGGGCTGTTTTTATTATTGTAGCTCTATTAGGTAACGTTATTACAGTCTTATCCCTTGCCTGTATTTTGTTACATATTCATGAAGACTTACAAAAGGAGATGTTATGAAGAATATCATGTCAGTTAATTTTTTATACTGTAAATTAAAAGGTGAATGAGAATGTCTCTGTCAGCTCAGCTCAATTGTCATATCAATTTAAAAAAAAAAGATTCTTATAATAATTGTTTGCAGTTTAAGTGTGTCTGTAATGCAGCTGATCATTTTTTTTGTTTATTTTTTTTCTATTGAAAGAGAACAGAATATTTAAACAATGCTTAGAGCATTTGTGTGTGATTTGAGTTGGACAGAAATCTGAAAACTTAAAGAGAATGACCCGTTTAGTTGGCTCAAAGTTCATTAAAACAACCATTTCAAAAGCTGAAGTGATTTTCTTTTTTTATATTATAGTTAGAATATGTATAACTCCGTGTTTTAACTAATTGAAAAGGCTGAATAATCGTTCCAAACGTACTGATTAGTCGGCGAAATAATCGATGAATAGTCGATTAATCGTTCTAATAATCGTTAGATTAATCGATTATCAAAATAATCGTTTGTTGCAGCCCTACATGAAAATGTAGTAATTTCACTATAAATGCGTTTAATTAAATAAAATGTAGTAATCTCACCATAAAAGTATTTAATTAAATACATTTTTTTTCACAGTCATCTTTTTACTTTAAGACCGGGGTAAAGCAAGGAAAACTACAATTTACCTCAACAAGGCGACATAATGAACAACACTCGTCTCATTCGTGGAGGTGGAAAAACAAGTTCTTTGTGACATGCAAGATTTATTGTATTCAAATTGAAATGCAAAAGAAAAGAGTCGGCTGTTTTTGTCAATTTTAAGTTTTAATTTAAAATGTTTGCAATTTTAATATAAGTACATGGTTAAATATTTGACCACTTGCTTGAGCAACTTAATATAAGTAGAAGTAATGCATGGAATAATAGGCCTACGTTGTTTAATTTGTGTTTAGTCCATTAAAGAGTGTATGTGTACAAAGAGAATCGCAATGCTGACAAACCTTTTTTTTTTTTTTTTATAAAAGTTGCTGCATAACTTCTGGATTTGAAATAAAAATAGTAAGTATGTGTTTGTGGTACAGCCACGGATCAGTTATTCACTGCAAACGCAGCAAATGTGAAAGCAGTATAGCGCGTGCACCGCACCGCAACGCACCGCATACGCACTGCAAACGGATCTTCTCGAAATACGAAATATTCTGTAATCTCGAAATACTAGATGAAAAAACATTTACGGATTTTTTTTTTTTCACATTGCGTTTCAGGGCTTCCGTAGTATACCCTTTGTGAACAAAGTCACTATGTTTCAGTCCAATGTGATAACATTGCAGTTTTTCTCAGTTGCTTTGTTGCATTTCTCACATCACTATTTACATTTGCACAACAGTTACCGGTAGTTCAACCTCCACAACATTTAGTCATTTGTGCACATCATAGTAGCAGTTTCTCATTCCTTCCAACAAATTGCAAATATTTTGGACATGCATCAATTGCTTTCATACAACTCTCTGCTGTTTTATAACATTATCATTTGCTTATGTCATGTCAGTCAAAATTAACTATACTCGTGAATGCTGAATAGTCATTCCATATAAAACTAATAGTCCTCATTTCATTGCTTGAGTCATTACATACAAAAATGTTGAACTAGTTGTCAAAATCTGTCAAGCAAATTTTACACATTTTTTTAAATCTTTTTTTTTTCCTGAAAATGTCTCCTAAATTGAACAATTTCTCTCAGGTGAATCTCAGCTTTCAAACAGAGAGGAACGTCTGGATGTGCATGAATGATTACAGTACTATGTATGTTGTGTGTTCAGTTCCAATATGTACTGCAATATTGTTTACAGTTGTGCACAGCTCTACCCAAAGGGAGTTTATGTTTGTTGTAAATAAGGGTGTATTTTTTCTTTTGCACAATGCTGTGAACAAATTACAATTGCAAAGAGCATATGCAGTAAAAAAGTGAAACATACATATTCAGTCTCTTGTACTTAGTTACCTCACTAAATACAGTAATGTGTAACTTTAATGTATTTTTTCAAATGGCTGTGCAAATAGTATAGTGCTGTCTTGAGCATTTTCAGGTAGTGTCACCAAGATCTGACTTTTTTGCATTGGAAAACATTTACAGAGTAAACTGTCACAATGAAAACATGACAAAGCCATTTGACTATCTTGTTCATAAACAATGGTGTCAGGACGCTTCATCTTGATGACACTGACACTTTCATTGAAATGAATACTTGCTTTTGAGGAATGAGCTATCCATTTTGAGCGCGTGACACGCTTTTGCGGATTATCAACTAGGTTTTGAAGTTTGTACTAATTGTTTTGAGAACTGCATTAACTGTTGTGCAAATGTAAATAGTGATGTGAGAAATCCACCATAGCGACTGAGAAAAACTGTAACTAGTATTTTCGGGGAAAAGAAAATCTTCACCGGGTCAAAATGACCCTAACACAACATAAGATAATAGGCAAAAACACTACTCTAATTTAGCGCGCAGGCGGCAACATAAAACAAACACGTGCGTTTATAAAACTCCAAAAATAAATTGAACTGTTGGCGGAAAAATGAATAAACAAACTTGTTCCAGTTTTATGTCCGGATATAATAACTGCTATAATTAATATAAACTTAAAACTTCTCTTAATAAAGCCTATTTTCACTCTTCAATGCAGAGACCTACCTGACTGACTCTCTCCAGTCACGGGCTGTTCTTCTTCTTCTTCAGTGAATTTTATTGGCAGCTTGCAATCTTTGTCCATTACCGCCATCTACTGGACTGAGGTGTGATCACATTGGGAAGTCATAAAAATAAATAAAAAAAGGAGATCAGAGCCCAAGCTTCAGCTGGTGCTGCGTGTTCAGCTCCTCCAGCTAAAGTCTTCTTAGTCAGCTGCAAATATGGCTTGACCCCCAAAAAATTATAACAAAAGGTTTCTCAGTGGTTTACAGTAGTATCAGATGTACTTAAAAACATACTAAAAGTTTACCAAAGTTTGACTCCAAGAAAGGCCCCATTTTCAAAATGGCGGCCGTCAGGACCCTTAAAATGACCATTACTCCTTTGTATTCCTCCTAGACCAGGGGTGCTTCTCAATATCCCTCCTCGTCTCCTCTCTCCTCCGTCCTCCATCCTATGACCCGGAAACCGATCGAGCTCAGCCATCTTGAAGGACATCTCAATTCTCTAATTGCACCGCGAGGAGTCGAGGATCGAGGAGTGAGGAGGCTTCGTGAGGAGTCATGAGCGAGGATACACAGGTGCATCCTATGCGGAAGAGTTTTATCGACTAAAACGTGACGCACGTATAAATTCTCCTCCCCCTTCACATCGGTCACAATAATTTTGATTTATACTTTACTTTTGCAGTTTATATAAACCACACACCTCACATATTTCAACAGGGTATCTTTCTTTATTATTATTTATTATGAATTTCTTAAATAAACAAATTTCAACAACATAAGGGCAGATGCTCTCAGCGCTGCTGATGACGCGATGAAGTGACGCTCGAGTGATCAAGTATTCCAATGCATAAAAAAGCTTTCATTCGATCCCTCCGTCCTCGCGTCTTTTCCTTGCAGCCTTCCCTCGCATCCTACAGGGGGCGGAGCTGAGACGCGAGGAAAGGACGCGAGGAGAGGAAACGAGGATGCACAAATAAGAATTGAGAAGCACCCTAGGAATACTGGTGCCAGATACATGTTTGGGCCATGTAATTTTCTAATTAACATATTTGCATGATAGATAAGTGATTACAGTACAATTATATATTAAAGCAATTGGTTACAAGCATATTTATGCAAAAAATAAGTAAAATTTCCCTTAAGGCGAGATATGTGAATAGGATACATTTTTTAACTAGCAGATATCACCATGAAACTTTCCCAGTTGATTGTCTACATTAAGATGAGAAAAAAATGTATTGCAAGTTTTCTGTAATTTAATGTTTAAATATGCAAATTAGGCATTATCTAATTAAACAATGAACAAATTATTTTGAACCTGGCTTTAACCAATACTCAGATTTCGTAAAAAAAAAAAAAAAAAAAAAAATTACATATATATATATATATATATATATATATATATATATATAAAAAACGAAATCTGAGTATTGGATAAAGCCAGGTTCAAAATAATTTGTTCATTGTGTTCACATATTAGATGGGAGAAAAAAATTACGGTGTATGTGATGACAGGGTGCAGGGTGCTCCAGCAATCGCGGAGCAACGGGATGATTTAGAACGCCAACTTTTGTTGAATTTATGAGAAATCTACAGACGCAAACAGACAAAGTGTAGTAAAATAAAGACCTAAATGTGTATTTCAGACTCTTTTTCGCCACAAGTCTGAAAGAAGACATGTTATTGAAGACAATAATCCCAAAATCTCAAAATTGACCAGTGAAAAAAAAAAACGATGCTTATGCCTGCTGTGTCTTGCCTTAAGTAATTGCATATTTCTCCTTTCTCATATCGTTTTGCCTAGTGTTGGTGGTTTCTGTGGTTTATAACCATTCTTTTGATTCCAATAAAGAATAAATTCATTAGAACTGTGTGGTACTGTCAAATTAGTCAAAACAGGGCTGCCACGTGAAGGCATGTGCTGATTGTCTGAACCCGTATAGAATCACACTAATTCATTGGCTGATGGCGCGGGCGCCTCCTCAGTGGCGCAACTTGAGAGCGGATTGACGTGGACAAAACTTTGGTGACATAACCAGGTCTAGGCCATAGAAACACCTTCACAAGACCTGGGGCAAACTCCATACAAGGCTCACTCACAGAAAGAGCCTGCAGATCCCCCAGGCGTTTGAGAGAGGCCAACGCTAACAAAAGTGCCACCTTGAGAGTAAGAATCCGGTCCGGAGCTGACTCCAAGGGTTCAAAGGAAGGCTCTAATAGCCCCTCCAAAATAACTGATAAATCCCAGGTGCGGACACTAATAGGATGTGCAGGCCTCAAGTGTCTAACTCCACGCTTAAACGAGGAGACCAGACAGTGTTTACCTAAGGGGACCTCGTCTGACTCCCGATAGGCAGCGATAGCTGACATAAACTCTAAACGTAGTTGCAGCCACTCCAGCCACAAATTTATCCTGCAGGAATTCCAGCACTGAACCGACCGGGCAGCTGACAGGGTCCACTGCATGAGCCGAACACCAAGACTCAAAAACCTTGCACTTAGAGAAATACAGCAGTCTAGTAGAAGGCGCACAAGCGTTATCAATGGTCTCCTAAACATCAGTTTGGAAGACCAGACGCCACTGTCGCTAGAGCGATTGCCTCTTATCGCCCACAGCCTCCATATCTCGGGTCAAGGATGCCAATTCCTGCCCTGGAGCTGAGACAGCAGATCTCTCCTGATATGAATCTGCCAAGGGGATTTCTCCACCAGGGAGCTCAGTTCCGAGAACCACGTCTGGGATGGCCAGAATAGGGCTACCAGAAGGAGGCGGATCCCACACTCCCTCATTCTGCAAAGGACTGCAGGGATTCACTTGACCGGAGGGAATACATACAGTCTCAACTCCAATGAGTGAGGGCATCTATCCACAGAGGTGTCTGATGAGCTGAGACAGGGAAAACCATAGGGGGCACTGTGTCGAGCTCTGCGACGCAAAGAGGTCCGCCTCGCCAAACATGCTCCAAATTAAAGCCACTGTTTAGCAGTGCAACATCCATTCCCCCGACTTGAGGTTCTGTCTCGACAGAAAGTCCGCTGCGATGTTCAGGTCCCCTGGAACGTGAACTGCTCTCAGCGAAAGAAACCTGTCTTGAGCCCAAAGGAGGAGGCGGTGCGCATGCCTGTTGAGGGTGCGCGACCACGAGCCCCCCTGGCGATTTACATGGGACACCACTGCCATGTAGTCCGTCCTTACAATGACATGAGTCCATCAGGGCCAGGAGAAATTGATCCAGGGCCAGATAGACAGCTTGCAACTTGAGGCAATTTATGTGCCACGAGAGAAGCTCGCCCGTCTAAACATCGTACGCCGGTCTGCCCTCGAAGACCGCACCCCAACAAGTCAAAGAGGCGTCCGTCGTGACAACCTGCCAACAGCAAACTACACCCATCGTGACACCCTGAAGTAAAAAAGGGGGAGTCTTTCCACCTCCAAAGAGCGTGAAGGCAACTGCGCGACACTCTCAGCAGGCGGAAGGCAGACCAAGAAGGACGGATGCCCCTGAGTTTCATCCAGCACAGGAATGGTCTCATATGCCCACCGCTACATGATGGCCGAGCCTGAAACAGGCCAAGCACGCACAGAGACTGGAAACTCTAGCAGGGGCAAGACGGGGCTGCATCGAGAGAGAATAGAGTTCGGCACCCAGGAAAGGGTTCTGCTGAGAAGGAGTTAAGACATTCTTCTGAGCATTCAACCTGAGACCAAGAGACCGGAGGTGGTGGAGAATAACGTCCCTGTGACGAAACACCAAATCTCTGGAATGAGCCAGAATGAGCTAGTCGTTTAGATAATTTAGTACACGGATGCCCTGGAGCCTCAAGGGGGCCAGAGCTGCATCCATGCACTTGGAGAATGTCCACGGAGCCAAAGCTGGACCAAATGGAAGGACCCGATACTGATACTGATACGCCTTTCCCCCAAAGGCGTATCTAACCTGAGGTTTAGTATAATGCCACCTTTATACTCAAAAACATCTATATAGTCCAGTCATTTTAAGCCAAAATGGGGGTCAACCTTGAACAAATTGCAACAGAAGCAAACTCAACTGATTTTGTATCCTCAGTATGTCCTGAGTAAGGGAAAAAAAGTCCAGAAGAGTCCCATTAGGGGAAAGTTTCAAAAAAGACCCAAATATAGTCTATTCATACGCCTATTCATTCTTTTTCTTACGTGAATAGGGTAAAAATTTTAACCTTTAGATATCACCATGAAAATTACTGAGTTGATTACTTGCATCAAGACAAACAAAAAATGTATTACAAGTTTTTTTTTAAATTGTTTGTTAACATGGACAAACGGTGCATCTTTGTCAAATAATGGAGTTTGGACATTTTAAGGGCTTCCTGCCCATCTTGGACGCCATCTTGAAAATTACACCTTTCTAGTGGTCAAACTTTGGTAAACTTTTAGTATGGTATTAAGGACACCTAATACTACAAAAAACAGCTGCGAAACCTTTTGTTCGAATTTTTTTAGGGTTAGGTGTTTTTTTTCCACATATGCAGCCGCCTATCTTGCTAGTTGTGTTTCTTTTAGAAACTCTATCACTGCTTTGGTTGTAGACTGTGTTCCAGGTCAGACTCGCTCAAAGTAACCGAGTTCTTTGTTACCCTCTTAAGTATTTCTCTCTCTTCAGAGTACTGCCTACATGTCAGAAGTACATGCTTCACGGTTTCTGTTTCCCTATTGTGTGTAAGCTGCTGTTCAGGCCTGATGTCCTAACCTTCGCCTGGTGAACCAGGTTTCCTCCTGTCGTGAAAGTGATCTGGGCTGCGTTCTCCGAAACTACCTTAACGCTACGTCGTTCTTAAGTTGTACCTTAAGAAGTACCTTATCGTTAATACGCGGTTTCCGAAACCTTCTTAGTTAAGTATACCTTCTGTAAGTCATACGTTCGTAAGGTTGGTCTGGAGCGCTCTTAGCTATACCTTATCGCTGCTGACGGTTCATACCGCTAGTGGCCACCACTACGCAAAAAGCTTTTTTACATCGCAGTTTAATTACACATAGAAAATTTTATATGAACATTTAATATAAAATCTGATTTAGTATTAAAATTACATTTTTACTTTACTTTAAAATTTTACACATAAAATACTTAAGTTGTTATAGCCTACACCCAGTGTATGGAAGTGTTTTCATTAATAAAGTTTCCATACACTAATGGTTGTTAGCTTTTTTAATTACTATCCTAAGGCACATCAGCTGGTGAACCATTTGACAGAAAAGGCTTAGGAGTCTATATCAAGAAAGATGAGTTTACACAAACTTTATAGCTATGGCAGCGAGACAGCGAGTACTTGTTTTAAATCAAAGACGGCGCCGTCCGCGGAGCCAGTTAGTGTATGTCAACTACTTTATAAGAGAACACTTTAGTCCACTGACTACCATGTCAGAAGAGACCATTGTAAAAAAAATTACTCAGCATACGTTGTGGAGAACATTAACACACTTATGGCCGTGAGGGTTTGGGATTGCACACTTGCTAAATTATAAACACATACTCATATTTATTTCTGCATGTACATATTTCAATGAGCCCCGATAAATGCAGTTTGTACTATTTCTAAAACGCTTCTTTATAAAGAACATTGTTTTCTCAATACTTTACCTATACCGCTGTGAAGGAAAGAGCGCACAATCGATCATCGAGGCATCGATATCAACCTATTCAGCACCTCCACCATGGACAGCACCTGCTAAGGTCGAACTTAAGAAGGTTTACCTTAAGCAACATCCTAAGGTATAGTTCGGAGAACACACGTAGGAAATGTATACCTGTAGTTAAGGTGTACCTTTTGAGTCTTCGTAGCGCGCTAAGAGACAACGTTATCGGAGAACGCAGCCCATCATTTTAGCTGTTACAGTCTGTTGAATACTATATAAATGCCTACCCTTTTCCCCCTTATCCCGTTTATCTTGCCAGAGTTTATGAATACCATCTTAATCATAATCAAAATAAATGAGAATGTAAAAAAATATATATATAATAATAAAACATTTCCCCTAAAGTAAACAAAAATTGCAATCAAATTCTTGCAAGCAGTATTTGTGATTGCACCAAAAAAACTAAAAATACGAGATACATCATACAACAAATCTAATTCAACGATGGTATCAGATTAAATACCACAGCACCAATCAGTCATTAGAAACGTAGAAATGACCGCATGATGTAAAACACTTTCAATGAACAGTAAACCGTTTATATACACTCACCTAAAGGATTATTAGGAACACCATACTAATACTGTGTTTGACCCCCTTTCGCCTTCAGAACTGCCTTAATTCTACGTGGCATTGATTCAACAAGGTGCTGAAAGCATTCTTTCGAAATGTTGGCCCATATTGATAGGATAGCATCTTGCAGTTGATGGAGATTTGTGGGATGCACATCTAGGGCACGAAGCTCCCGTTCCACCACACCCCAAAGACGCTCTATTGGGTTGAGATCTGGTGACTGTGGGGGCCATTTTAGTACAGTGATTTCATTGTCATGTTCAAGAAACCAATTTGAAATGATTCGAGCTTTGAGACATGGTGCATTATCCTGCTGGAAGTAGCCATCAGAGGAGGGGTGTAGCAGCCATTATAAAAGTGAGGGGGACAAAAGCTGTATGTGACCATAGGATGTGACCCAAAGGTGATGTTCATAACAGGGTTTTTCCTGGCTCAAAACGAGGCGGAGGTGGTAAAATCCTAATAATGTAGTTTAATAATAAGATAATTAAATGTGTATTTTTTTGTAGATCATCATACACCCTAATGTGTTTCCCACATTATTTTTGTGGGTGGAGCTTGGTACCTCTAGGGGGGTCTGGGGGCATGTCCCCCCCGGAAGAAAATTTTGTACATTTTAAAGATAAATTCATTATTCTGGTGCACTTTGAGTCACCCGAATCCACTGTTAAAAATAAATAATCCACCCGCAAACCGCCCGATGATATTCTTTGATTTAGATATCTGCATCTGATCATCACATTACAATTATTCAAATTCTCAGTGTTAAGCATGATAATATGGTAACATATCACACTGAAGTTGGCTAATTTAAAATGAACATTTATTTAAAATAAAAGTTCTTCTTTTGGCAAAATTACATTTCCTTAATAGCCTAAACAGAGGCTTTACTCCCTTCAAACTTAAATTGTCAATGTTTCATTACATCACTGTTGGAAAACACTCAGAATAATTTTTTGTACCTTTATAAAGGCATTTTCCCCCTAATTTTATTAAATGTATGCTCCATCTTTCATTTCAAATTCTTAAATTTGATCAATATATTCAATTAAAATAATAAGACACTAGGCTGTTACCAATCAAATTAAATAATTTACACTGAAAAATTATAACTGTATTAAATGAGATTATTTTTAATATTTTTGAATATACAAATAAGGAATGTTGAAAAGAATGATACTTTATGAAACTAAACCGCCAGTTTATGGCGGTCTCACTTTTTACCTTCAAAAAAAAAAAAAAAAAAATGCGGGGGACAGAATCACCTGTTTCTAAAAGTGAGGGGGACGTGTCCCCCCCGTCCCCCCCGGTTGCTACGCCCCTGCGATGGGTACATGGTGGTCATAAAGGGATGGACATGGTCAGAAACAATGCTCAGGTAGGCCCAATTGGCACTAAGGGGCCTAAAGTGTGCCAAGAAAACATCCCCCACACCATTACACCACCACCACCAGCCTGCACAGTGGTAACAAGGCATTATGGATCCATGTTCTCATTCTGTTTACGCCAAATTCTGACTCTACCATCTGAATGTCTCAACAGAAATCGAGACTCATCAGACCAGGCAACATTTTTCCAGTCTTCAACTGTCCAATTTTGGTGAGCTTGTGCAAATTGTAGCCTCTTTTTCCTATTTGTAGTGGAGATGAGTGGTACCCGGTGGGGTCTTCTGCTGTTGTAGCCCATCCGCCTCAAGGTTGTGCGTGTTGTGGCTTCACAAATGCTTTGCTGCATACCTCGGTTGTAACGAGTGGTTATTTCAGTCAAAGTTGCTCTTCTATCAGCTTGAATCAGTCGGCCCATTCTCCTCTGACCTCTAGCATCAACAAGGCATTTTCGCCCACAGGACTGCCGCATACTGGATGTTTTTCCCTTTTCACACCATTCTTTGTAAACCCTAGAAATGATTGTGCGTGAAAATCCCAGTAACTGAGCAGATTGTGAAATACTCAGACCGGCCCGTCTGGCACCAACAACCATGCCATGCTCAAAATTGCTTAAATCACCTTTCTTTCCCATTCTGACATTCAGTTTGGAGTTCAGGAGATTGTCTTGACCAGGACCACACCCCTAAATGCATTGAAGCAACTGCCATGTGATTGGTTGATTAGATAATTGCATTAATGAGAAATTGAACAGGTGTTACTAATAATCCTTTAGGTGAGTGTAATGTCAGAGAGCTCAGGAAAATCTGGCATAGTTAAGTCAATGTTGTACAGCGGGCTCCCTCGTGACATAAAAAGTAAATAAAGTCATAAGCCCCACCAGCCGTCATATCACTAAGAGGCACTACGGTGCGCCGTCAAAAATACCTTGACCTCATCCACCGATGCAAGCATCTTTTGCTCACCTTCCTTAGTCAGGATCCTCAGCCATGCAGGGAAAAGAAGGGATGGCTTAAATCCAAGATTGTAAAGCTCTGCCATTACCCCTCGATACTGAGCGCGTTGTTCCAGAACTTCAGGACTGTAGTCATCGTAAATGGCGATCGGGTTGCCACGGTACTGCAAGGATCCTCTTCTTTTACGGGCCTCACGTATCACCGCCTCCTTGATCTGATACCAATGAAAAACGGACTATAACCGCTCTCGGCCTCACTCCCTGTTTCATCTTAGCGATCAGAGCCCGATGAGCCCTGTCAAGTTCCGGAGGAGACGGCAAAATCTGCTCGCCCATAATTTCCGACAGCATCTCAGAAAAGAACACTGTGGGCCGAGGACCCTCGACAGACTCTAGTAAGCCAATGATCCTGATATTATTACGCAGACTGCGGCCCTCCAGGTCTGCTGTTTTGGCCTTGAGTTTAGCGTAGTTCTCAGTCAGATTGGCGCACACTGCTTCCAGAGAGTGAATTCACTCGCTGAGGAGGTCTGCGTTGGATTCCAATGATGTTATTCGTGGTCCATGGTCCGACACCGCAGCCTGGACGAGGTCAAGTTTTGCCTCTAAGGATGTCAAAGCGGTTTTGAAATCGGAAGAGAGAGCGGCTCTGTGTTCTTCCAATAAGATAGTCAAGGCTGACATGCTAACCTCGCCATGAGCCGTGATCGTATGCTTCGCATGCTTGGTTGATTTGGATGCCATTTTCTGCTTCCGTGTATATTAAACTTGCTATCTCATTACATTCGGAAAAAATAAACCGGTAAAGGATTATAAACTGATAAAATAGAAGATTTGTACAGGGAGCACGAGGTAGACGCGTCTACTTCATTCGCATCCACAACCGGAAGTCCCAAACTCTAAATTTGGCTTTAACCTTTAACTTTAAGTTTCCAGGATACTACATCTGGATTTACTTTCCTGTCTTTGATGAAATGTTTGAATTCCTGGCCATTGGCCAGTAAGCTTCTAGCATTCCATTGTAAAATAATAACCATTAATATTAACCAATACATGGTGCTTCTTGGCTTGACTGATTGGTGAGGTTCTCCCTCACTTCTTCCCATGTCAGTCCCACTAGTCCTAAATGATTTACTGCTGCTTTGACAACCAGCTGTATTTTATCATTTTTTTATTTAACTTCAGCTGTACTGTTTATCACTCCTGCAATAAACGTCCCCAAGTCCTTTTTGTCCACACAAATCTTGTCACTTGTTCTTTGTTGTTATTCTTCAACCCCCAATTCTGCTTTTTCTATGGTGATATTATCGTGTCCTCTTGACACTCTTGCTGCTTCTGCATAAGTGATCCTTCTTTCCACTCTTATTTTCTGGATTTTATTTTCCTGTCTCATCACCTCACATCCTCCATATGCCACATTATGCTTCCTCCACAATTACAACATTTTGGTTGCACTCCTGTTCCACACTTTCCGTAGTCATGCTCGCCCCCACATCTAGCACATCTCTTCTTCTCTTTACAGTTATTGGCTATATGTCCAAGCCTCTGACAGTTAAAACACCTCAATGGTTTTGGCACATACATTCTCACTGGGTAGCTCATATAACCAAGGTATACCCTATTTTGGCATATTCTCCCCCCAAATTTAATCAATACCGTTTCACTATCATTTTTCACTCCTTCTCTTGTTGAGTGACTATTTCCCCCCCCTATGTTGTACATTTGACCAACAAATTTCCATCATTTAGGACCTTTGCATATAATATCTCCCCTATCTTACTTGCCAGATGTTTTGTTAATACAAACGGGTTGATAATCTTCATGTTCTCTTGATCTTTATCATTGAATCTTATTATGACTAATAAATTCTCATGTATTTCCTTATTTTGCTCATGTCCTTCTTCCTCACTTTCCGACCCCTCATCATTTTCATTTCTTATTCTTTTATTCCCTTTTACTTGACTGTCTTTCTTTTTTGAAAACTCTCCCTTCAATTTCCCCTCATTTTCTTCATCTTTCCCTTCACTATAATCCATTTCTGCCCACCTACCTACGTCTGATCCATTCACGAAGCAATCGTGCTCAACCGCTCCTAAAACAGTATTTCCAAAGTTTTTTGAATTTCCCGCTTTCAGTCGATTACTATTTCCTCGATCACGTCCTGCTGATGTCGCCGCCATTCTCCGTGTTCAGTTTCCACCCGTCGACGGCAGACGCCCTAAACGATATCCGATTCCAACCGTGGGTCAAGTATGGCGTCGCACAGTTATGATGTCACGCAGAGACTGGGGAGATTGGGAAATTGAGTACAACCCACGGGCTGTTCTGACTGAGCGCTCGCGACCAGTCCATTACAAATGACGTCACAGAAGAAACTCAAAATATTATTTATAAAAAAAATGATATATTTTCCCCCTGTCTTGCAAAAAATTTATAAACATAATATACATAAAGTAAAATAATATAAACAGTTGTTTAACGCATTTAATTAATAGTTTCAGAATCTACCAATTCAATAGCCTAATAAAACATTTAACAGAAGTTTGCTTGAAAAAACAACAACCTCTCAACACTACAAAATATATTATATTTGTACACACTTGCAACTTACTGAACCAAGATCCATGCTGTGCCTCGTTCCAGACACTCGCCGCCGGGATGAAGAAGGTCTTCGACCGCGCGGTAACGGGAAGAGAAGCGGCACGGATTCTTGCGGACCTCAAGCAAGGCGAAAGATCTGTATCTGATTACTCTATTGAGTTCCGGACCTTGGCGGCAGAGTGTCAGTGGAACGAGGAGGCGCAGTGGGATATGTTCCTGCATGGGCTGGCTGACCGCGTCCAGAGGGAGATTTATGCTCTGGACTTACCCACTTCTCTTCATGGATTGATCGAACTGGCGCTTCGTGTAGATTCCCGTCTCTCCCGAGTTGAACGGCTGAGACTGCCCACTCGGGTCTCTGGACCGACTGAGACGACGCGAGCCAGCGGCGGGGACGCGGTCAGCCCCGTCTATGATCACGAGCCCATGCAGGTCGGGCGAGCTCGGCTTTCCCGGGAGGAGAAGGAAAGGCGGAGATCCCAGGGCCTTTGCCTTTACTGTGGGACTGCAGGACACTTTGCGTACAACTGCCCGGTAAAAGGGGCAAGCCCGGCAGTAAATCTGAGGCTACTGTCGGGTGGGATCTCCGCTGAGAAGACCTCATCAACATCTACACTCCTCCCGGTAAGACTAAGATGGTCAGCCAACACTCACGACTGTCGAGCACTGTTGGACTCCGGGGCAGAGGGTAACTTCATGGACTGCACATTTGCACACAAGATTCAGATTCCCCTGTTACCTCTCACCCGCACCATTGCAGTTCACGCCCTTAACGGTCAAGCTCTTCCTACCATTTCATTCTCCACTGGACCCATTACACTCACAGTATCCGGCAACCACACAGAGACTACTTCATTTTACATTCTGGACTCCCCCCTCGCACCCATTGTTCTCGGACACCCCTGGCTCATCAGACACAACCCCAAGATAGACTGGCAGCAGAGATCAGTGTTGGAGTGGAGCAGTAAATGTCATGAGTCCTGTCTTGTGTCTTCTTGTTCGTCTGTTTCTGTTTCTGCGTTTCAGGAGGAAACAGTGGATTTGTCTAACGTGCCCACGGAGTATCAGGACCTGAAGGAAGTGTTCAGTAAGTCTCGGGCTGCTTCTCTTCCTCCGCATCGTCCCTATGACTGTGCCATAGATCTACTGCCAGGTACGTCTCCGCCCAAGGGCAAGCTTTACTCTCTGTCTGTTCCCGAGAGGGAGGCCATGGAGAAATATATTTCTGATTCTCTGGCATCTAAATTCATCCGACCTTCCTCTTCTCCAGCGGGGGCGGGGTTCTTTTTTGTGGGGAAGAAGGACGGTTCTCTGCGACCTTGCATTGATTACCGAGGGTTGAATAACATCACGGTGAAGAATACTTATCCTTTGCCGTTGATGTCTTCAGCCTTCGAGAGGTTGCAGGGAGCGTCGGTCTTCACAAAACTGGACTCACGTAATGCTTATCATTTGGTCCGCATCAGGAAGGGGGATGAATGGAAGACCGCTTTTAACACCCCCAGGGGGCACTTTGAATATTTGGTTATGCCTTTTGGGCTTTCCAATAGCCCAGCGGTCTTCCAGGCACTCGTCAATGACGTGCTGAGAGACATGGTCGATCAGTTCATTTATGTCTACCTGGATGACATATTGATTTTTTCTTCGTCTCTCCAGGAACACGTTCAGCACGTCAGACGAGTGCTTCAGAGGTTGCTAGAGAATGGGCTTTTTGTCAAGGCGGAGAAATGCGCTTTTCATGCACAGTCTGTTCCTTTCTTAGGGTACATTGTGTCGTCTGAGGGAATGCGTATGGATCCTGAGAAGGTTAAGGCTGTGGTGGATTGGCCAAGTCCAGATTCCCGTAAGGCCCTAAAGAGGTTTCTGGGGTTCGCCAATTTCTACCGGCGGTTCATTCGCAATTACCCCCGACCCTTCTAACCAGTGACGCCATTTTTCCAATGCTAACTTGACTGCCAACAACTCTCTGTTACCAATATCATAATTACGTTCGGCAGGGGACAAACGGTGAGACAAAAACGCGCACGGACGCATTCTGTCGTCTGCAGGAGAACGTTGGGATAGCACTGCACCTACCCCCACCTCTGACCGCCTTGACCTCCCCCAGAACTACATTCAGGTGGTCAGATGCAGCTGAGGCTGCGTTTGCCAAACTGAAAGGCCGCTTTGTTTCTGCCCCCATCTTAGTTACCCCTGATCCATCACGTCAGTTCGTGGTGGAGGTCGATGCGTCAGAGGTGGGGGTAGGTGCAGTGCTATCCCAACGTTCTCCTGCAGACGACAGAATGCGTCCGTGCGCGTTTTTGTCTCACCGTTTGTCCCCTGCCGAACGTAATTATGATATTGGTAACAGAGAGTTGTTGGCAGTCAAGTTAGCATTGGAAAAATGGCGTCACTGGTTAGAAGGGTCGGGGGTACCTTTTATCGTTTGGACCGATCATAAGAATCTGGAATACATTAGAACCGCTAAAAGATTGAACTCCAGGCAGGCTCGGTGGGCACTTTTTTTCGGACGTTTTGACTTTACTCTCTCGTACCGCCAGGGCTCCAAGAACATCAAGCCCGATTCTTTATCGCGCATTTTTGACCGCTCCGATCGCCCGTCTACTCCCGAGTGCATTTTTCCGGAGACCCTAATTATCTCCACACTCACATGGGAGGTCGAATCGAAGGTCAAGGCGGCCTTACAAGGGGTAATGCCTCCGGTCGGTTGTCCACCGAACCGTTTATTTGTGCCAGAGGGATTACGGTCCGACGTTTTTCAGTGGGGACATTGTTCCAATGTGGCTTGTCATCCAGGAGTCAGTCGCACTACATCTTTAGTCAAGCAACGATTTTGGTGGCCACGTATGGCTCGCGACGTTCACAGTTTTGTTTTGGCTTGCTCAGTTTGTGCCACTGGTAAGACTTCCAATCGACCCCCAGATGGGCTCCTCCAACCGCTGCCGATCCCTTCGAGACCCTGGTCCCATATCGCACTAGATTTTGTCACCGCCCTCCCACCCTCTCAGGGTAACACGGTAGTTTTGACCGTGGTGGACCGGTTCTCGAAGGCGGTCCACTTCATTCCCTTGCCCAAATTACCCTCAGCCAAGGAGACAGCGTTAACAGTCATTAACCACGTCTTTCGGTTACATGGCCTCCCGACGGACGTGGTTTCCGACAGAGGACCCCAATTTGTGTCCAAATTTTGGCAAGAGTTTTGTAGATTACTGGGTGCGACTGTTAGTCTGTCCTCAGGGTTTCATCCCCAGAGCAATGGCCAAACTGAGAGAGCCAACCAGGATTTAGAGAGAACGTTGCGATGTCTGGTCTCCAAGAATCCTTCCTCATGGAGCCAACAACTGTCAATGGTGGAGTACGCCCACAATTCGTTACCAGTATCATCTACGGGTCTATCTCCGTTTGAGTGTAGTCTAGGTTACCAGCCACCAATTTTTCCTAGTCTGGAGTCTGAAGTCGCGGTCCCCTCCGCTCACGCCTTCGTCCAGAGGTGTCATCGCACTTGGACTAGAGCCCGCGAGACTCTACTCCAAGCGGGAGCGCGCACCAAGGCCAAAGCCGATCGCCACCGGTCTAGGCCTCCCGTATACGTCGTTGGTCAAAAAGTGTGGCTTTCTACCAAGAACATTCCTCTCCGTTCCGTCTCTAATAAACTTGCTCCCAAATTTATCGGCCCGTTCACTGTCACCAAGATCATTAGCCCGGTGGCAGTCCGCCTCAAACTCCCTCCAGTGTACAGGAGGATTCATTCCGCCTTCCATGTTTCCAAAATAAAACCTGTGTTTCATTCTCGTATTAATCCGCCTGTCCCGGTTCCCCCCCCCGCCGCGACTCGTAGAAGGGGAACCTACATATTCGGTTAATCGTATTCTGGACTCAAGGCGGAGGGGACGAGGATTCCAGTACTTGGTGGACTGGGAAGGCTACGGTCCGGAGGAGAGAAGTTGGGTTCCTGCTAGAGACATCCTGGATCACTCCCTTATTGATGATTACAATCGACAGGTAAGGGAGTCTGGGGACGCCAGGAGGCGTTCCTAGGAGAGGGGGTACTGTCACGGTTCATGAATTCACTGTTTTCTTCGTGTCTCGTGTATTTGTTGTTATGTGTGTGTGGGTGTGTGTGAGTGGGCGTGACTACTCGTTCCTGCTGATCAGCGCGCCAGCTGATCTCATTCCCCGCACCAGCTGCTGCCTATTCACTCACCTATAAAGACTCATCACACTCTTCTCTCTTTGTCAGATCGTTGTTTTGGTGTCCTCAGTGTGTGTCATCGTGTGCCGTCTCCAGTCCTGTTCCTGATTCAAGTTCCTGTTCGGTGTTTTCGTGGTGTTCGTCTCTTCTCGTCTGGATGTTCACCTTTACTGGATTCACCGTCACCTGTCTTCACCAGCACGCTGACCATCTAGTCCCTGCGCCACCAGCCCACCCGAGTTCCTGCATAATTTTGTGTCTTTTGACCCCACAATAAAGATTTACTTGCATCTTTGCTTCCGTGTGATTCATCATGACACAGACCTTTTGAGGGGTATGTGTTGAAACTGAAAAAGTCAAACTCAAATGCAGTTACGGGGTTTTTGACCAGTGAATGTGTGCAAATGTGCATTTTGTCCATCATTAAAACAGCGCCGGCGACATCACATTACATTTTCATCAACGGGTTACAAACTAGTTTGTTGTAGCTACATAGGCGGGGCGCTCAGTTTTTCCTGTTGTAAAATACATTTGGCCAAAATCTCATTTTATAAAAGATGAAATGCTACTGTATGCACAGGCTATGGAAGTATAGACTATGTTGTATGGCTATGACTAGATGGCAAATGCTAGACCTCTCTCCAGAGGTGTGGACTCGAGTCATGTGACTTGGACTCGAGTCAGACTCGAGTCATGAATTTGATGACTTCAGACTCGACTCGACAAAATGTACAAAGACTTGCAACTCGACTTGGACTTTAACATCAATGACTCGTGACTTCACTTGGACTTGCGCCTTTTGACTCGAGAAGACTTGCTACTTCCCATGAAAACTGGGGGAAAAAATGTCCACATGGCCGCGCCGCTCTCAGTTTATCTGCATCTGTGAAAAAAATGTGCACCACCTGTATGCATGCAGCGAGCGCGCGCGCTGCCTGCACGACATCTAATCACTGTAGTCCCACGTTGTTTTGATTCTACAGCATCTAACGCCCGTTTCACACATACTCCGTTTGCAGTGCGTATGCGCCAGCGGGTGCGTATTTTTTTCCGTACCCATGTTAACAGGTTAGAGCTTTCACACTGCACACGGTTGCAGTCCGTCGATCCGTTCCAGGTGCGGTGCGTATACAGCAGTGCCGCGATCGTTTCCGCACCGAGTCTATTTCTGCTGTGCTGCACATGTGCTGCACGCGCTGAATTAAAGTGACAGCGCATGTTTCGTGGTCAAAATGAACACAGATTGACCTAAAAATGTAGTAATTTCACCATAAATGCGATTAATTAAATAAAATGTAGTAATCTCACCATAAATGTATTTAATTAAATACTATTTTCACTTTAAGACCAGGGTAAAGCAAGGAAAACTACAATTTACCTCAACAAGGCGACATAATGAACAAATCTCGTCTCATTCGTGGAGGTGGAAAAACATGTTCCTTGTGACATGCAAGATTTATTGTATTAATTTAAATATAAAATAAAAGGCACGAGAGTCGGCTGTTTTTTTATATAAGTAGCCTACATGGTTAAATATTTGACCACTTGCTTTAGGAACTTAATATAAGTAGAAGTAATGCATTGAATAATAGGCCTACGTTGTTTAAATTGTGTTTAAACGTGCATACGTCTATTAAAGAGTGTATGTGTACAAAGAGAATCGCAATGCTGAGACGTAAGACCGGGGTAGCCTAAATCAAGGGAAAATACATATTTCAACAAGGCAACATAACACTCGTCTCATTCGTGGAGGTGGAAAAACAAGTTCTTTGTGACATGCGAGATTTATTGTATAAAGATTTAAATTATGCAAAAGAAAGAGTATGAGTCTGCTGTTTTTGTCAATTTTAAGTTTTAATTTAAAATGTAGGCTATGCGATTTTAATATAAGTACATGGTTAAATATTTTACCACTTGTTTGAGCAACTTAATATATAATTATATAAGAGTAATGCATTAAATAATACGTTGTTTAAATTGTATTTAAATGTAAATACGTCTATTAAAGAGTGTATACGTGTGTAGGCCTACAAAGAGAATCGCAATGCTGACAAAATTTTTTTTTTAAATAAAAGATGCTAATAACTTCTGGATTTGAAATACAAATAGTGAGTATGTATTTGTGGTACAGCCGCGGATCACGCACTGCAAACGCAGCATATGTGAAAGCACTATTGCGTGTGCTGGTCTTGCACCGCATACGCACTGCAACAGGCATTCCAATTATATTATCAGGTTGGTCCAGTTTTTCAGAAGTGATAATTTGAGGAGTGAGGATTTTATTGATGACATGTTTAAAAAGGTTTAGGCTAAAACGACCCATGTCTATTTGAAAGTTAAACTGTTTTGCAATATGAGGTTAATACAATACAGGATTGAAGCTGCATGCTGTGCATTGTTCTAGTGCAATATGCTGTTGAAATACAAGCATTTTTTGTGAAAATTAAATTTTCTGTTTTTTACTGTATTTGATTATAAATCAAAGTATAAAAAGAGGTTTAAATAAATACAAATCTTACAGACGTACATGATTTGTATAAATTTTATTTCTGTGGTAAGAGGACTTGAAATGACTCGAAACTAAAATGGTAGGACTTTGGACTCGACTTGAGACTTGTTGGCTTTGACTTTTGACTCGACTCGGGACTTGCCTCATCTTTGACTCGACTTGACTCGGGACTCGAGGGCAAAGACTTGAGACTTACTTGTGACTTGCATAACAATGACTTTGTCCCACCTCTGCCTCTCTCTCAGGTCCAACATGTCTCAGTCAGACATCAAATAAATAAAATATTAGCCTTTATAGACATAGTGTTTAATACTTATTCAAACAACAAGATCTTTGTTTACCCTTGCAAAACTTCATTCAGCTGCTATCTGCTGTGCGGCTGCTGTGGGACTTCAGTTCATTCAGTCAAGACAGAGAGGGCGGAGTTATCAGACAGAGGGGGTGGAGTTATCAGATAGATGGGGCGGAGTTATCAGATAGAGGGGGCGGAGTTATTAGGTTTACTGACAGTTTGAGCATCGAACAAGATTCACACAAGCTCTTTTTTTAAACTTTCATTGGCTAAATATTTGTAAAACAGACAGACAGACGTAAAGGGAAACCAATAGCATTGATTTATTGAAGAATAAAAAAAAACACCACCACCAAAAAAACAGGCATGTGCTCTACACAGGTTGAGCCTTACCTGTGCATGTGCCTGAAGGGCATTTTAATCCATCTGAAAATCAAGAAAACAACCAATTCAAAAAACAACCTATTTTTCAGTAGGCTATGTTTAAATTTTTACAGCAAATTACTCTTGTCCAATCAGAAAACAATGTAGTAAACATTGGTATATTAGTAAATTACATGAATATGTCTTATTCAAGCAGATTTTGCAAAGTAATTATACAGCAAGAAAATAAATAACTAATTATTGACACTAATTTAAACTAGATGATATAGTGCTTTTGGGAGCAACTCCATATTTTGTTCATCTCGCAACATTTACTAGAATGTATTTTACATTAAAGGGGTGGTAAAACACGATTTCACTTTTCTAACTTTAGTTAGTGTGTAATGTTGCTGTTTGAGCATAAACAACATCTGCAAAGTTACAACTTTCAAAGTTTAAAGCAAAGGGACATATTTGCTTTTAAAGAAATCAATTTCTAAGAGCTACAAAAAACGGCCGGTAGGGACTACACGACATTCCTGCGGGCTTGCTGACATCACTAAGCCCAATATTTACATAAACCCCTCCTCCGATGAAGGATTCGCACAACGGCTAGTCCTGAAAGATGGATCAGTTCCAACTCTAAAAACAGAAACTGTTTACGAGCCACAACCTGTACTGTAAGTATGATTTATTTTTTGTCGTTGTGTTTTCCTGTAATAGTTCGTATTGTTAATTGTACGCTGCAGCAAGGAAGTAAACGAAGGACAACGCTGTTTGGCTCCACAAACCAGTTTGTGAAATGCTAACGTTAATTCATACTTATCCGACAAACACATACAAACTTCTGCTTAATATCACCAGCGCAGCGAACTTGGAATGTTTGTGGTTGTTGTCGTTTATGTGATCAGTGTAAATTATTCTTTGATTATAGCTTTTATGTATTGTTTATCTACATGCTTGTTTGTCTACAGGCATGCTAAACATGGTTTTGTGTTTGATTTGGCTACTGTTGTAAAGCCAATGTTTAGTGTTCGTATTGGATTAATAGTTCAGGCGACAGATATTTAGCTACAATCGTTCTAAATATACAAAAGTAACAGTGTCATATAGCGATCTGCAGTCTTAAAAAACGTACCTTTCTGAAACGTCCTTTAACAGCCGGTCTTGAACAGGTTCTGCTCGATCCTCTCCACTAACATTCTCTGGGTCTGATTCAGGCTCAAACTGGTATGGCAATATTGACGCCGTTGTTTACCGAAGCACAAACTACCAGTAAAGATAAGGGGGCGTGACCTTTCCGAACAACGTGCACTTGGCGGTTAGCGAATCACAACACACTGGGCCAGCTAACCAATCTGAGCCCATTGCATATTTTGAAGGGGGGGCTTCATAGAACCCGGAAATCATCCGACCGTTTTTACAAGGAGGAACAGAGCAGTGTAGAATAATGGTTAAATATGTGAAAAATAATGCTAATTTTTAAAAACGAAGCATGAACACATGTTACAGTGCACCCCACAAACACAATCAAGCCTTCGAAAAAAGGTGTTTTACCACCCCATTAAAACTAAAGGTTTCTCATTGTGACGACTTCTTACGACATATCTACATGTGAGTCAGAAGGCTTCTTTTATGTTTGAAACTCTTCACACTGAGTACAGTCGTACGGCTTTTCTCTAGTATGAACACGCTGATGTACTTTCAGGTGACCAGATTGAGCAAAACTCTTGTCACAATATGAGCACTTGTACGGTTTTTCTCCCGTATGAATTCTTTGGTGCTGTTTCAGATGGTCAGCTCTAGTAAAGCTCATCCCACAGTCCAAACACACATTATCTTTCTCACCGGTGTGTGTTTTCTGGTGTCGTTTACAATGATTCTGTCGTGTAAAAAACTCTCCACAAAATGAACATGGATAATAAGACTTCTCCTTTAAGTGAATTTTCAGGTGTTCTTTTAGACTTGCTGATAATTTAAAATCTTTACCACACTGATCACAGTTATATGGCTTTTCTCCAGTGTGAACGCGCAGATGATACTTGAGTTCAGTTTTACTTCTGAAACTCTTCTCACACTGAGTGCAGTCGTACGGCTTCTCTCCAGTATGAAACCACGCCTCAAAATCGAGAAAATGAACATGTGGTTCCCAGACCACGTCTCAATGAGACTAGGACTGACGTTAGCCAGGCCAGGAAGATGCATTGACTCAACATAATCGTGTACTCACACTGTGATGGTGTGATATATGATTGTTTGGAGAGACTCTAGGTTGTGAGGTATGTTCTAGGTTTGTGGCTACACAACCTGGTGAAAATTTTGTTCTTTCTCATACAAGTGCTTGCACACTTTTTTTCTTTTTTACATCTTACACTTTTTTTCTCTCTTTTTGGTTTTTGTTTGAAATGTTTCGAGTTAAGTTACCACTGTCGTTCATGTCATTAAATGTTAGGGACATTCAAAACTGGGTCAAAAGAAAGGCAATGTTCTTATATTGTAAAGGTAGTGGTTCTCACTGTATTTTTCTACAAGAAACGCACTCTGTTGTAACTGATGCTGCTTTTTGGTCCAGTAACAATTTATTTTGCCATGGATCCTCCCACTCGGCAGGAGCTGCAATTTTATTTAATAACTGTCCAGGGAAAATAATGTCTTGTAGATCTGATCTCAGTGGACATTGGCCAGCGGTAGTTTTAGACACTGAAAATATTTTTTTCATATTAATGAATGTATATGGCCATCAACTGAATCAAAATCTACTACATGAGGTATCTTCTATAATATCTGATTTAAAGAGCTTATACCCAACAGATAATATTGTCGTAGGTGGGGACTTTAGTGTGGTACCAGATGAGACGCATGATAGACATCCACCCAAAAGCAATACTTCTCGGGTCAAACCCTTTAATTTCCCACTTTTGCACTAATCTTAAATTGATAGATGTGTGGAGATGTCCCCATCCTAATCTTAGACAGTTCTCTTGGTTAAGATCTAATACTTCCAGCATGTCAAGAATTGATTATTGGCTTATTTTTAGATAGCGCAGTCTTTAACAAATAAAAGCAAGATATTTCAGCAGCGCCTTTGACAGGCCACTGTGCCATTTCTCTATTAGTCAAACCGAACCTCAACACTTAAAGAAATAAGGGATATTGGAAATTCAATTCTGATTTACTTAATTAATTTTACTTAATTTAATTAAAAATAGTAACTTCAATTCTCATAAAGCTAGATGGGAGTTTCTCAAATTTAAAATATGTGAAATTTCTATTAATTACAGTAAAATACTTGCCAAAGTAAGGAGACAGAAGGAACATAAGATTATTCAAGAGATTAACAAATACTGTAGTGAAGGTATGTTAAGTGATGCCGGAAAAAGAAAAATAGTCTCTCTACAACTAGAACTGGACAATATTTACATTAAGAAAGCCAAAGGTGCATACAGTATATACAGTACGTTTCAAAGATAAATGGATCGAAGAGGGAGAGAAAAGTACTTCTTACTTTTGTAGATTAGAAAAAAGATGACAATCGAGCAATTCAATCCTATGATAAATGGTATTGAAAGCACGGATCCTACTCTAATAAGTAAAAACATCCATCAATTTCACAGTGATCGTTGTGATGCTAACTTGCGTATTGAAGAACTTGATTTAGCGGTTCAAAATCTTAAGAGAAACAAATCTCCTGGCCCTGATGGCCTCACAGCTAACTTTAAAAAATTGTTTTGGAAAGATATTAAACTATTGTTATTTAATGCTTTTGTTGAATCTATAGAAGACAAGTCTTCAGCCCCCACAATGAATCAGGGTTTGCTTACCTTAATCCCTAAACCAGATAAAGACCTGAGATATGTGGATAACTTGCGTCCATTTACATTGCTCAACAATGATTATAAACTTTTCTCATATATTGTATATATGTTAACAGGTTCAAAGAGGGCATAAATAATTGAATCAACGAGTCACAATCAGGCTTTCTAAAGGAAGATCTGTTCATAATAATAATAGATTAGTTATGGTTTTGGTGGAGTACAGTCACTTGATAGATTACATTTTAAGAAGGCCTTTGACATGATATGTCAAAAGATGTTTTTCCGATGAGTTTGGAAAATTATGCACACAGTAAACATAGTAAACAAGAATATACTTTCTACTGTCAATAAAAATTCCACATTTTTAAATCTTATTGCGAACACTCATTTTAGGTGGCGTTTGTTCACAGTACATTGAAAGTAAACATAACCGGGAATAAGTGAGATGTACCATTTCCAAACGGAAGTGCGTCACAAAGCTCAGTGCAAGCGGTCCTTTGCTTCATATATTGACTAATAACTGTTTGTTGTTGTTTTTTTCTTACATTTGCTTCCAGTCTCTTTTAATTTTGGTATTTCTTTAAGCGTTCAATCAAAAAATGTAATGATTTTCTTGTTCTCCAGCATATAAAACACAAATCTTGTGGCATTTCACAGAAACATTAGTTTATTAGTTAAGTAACTACACATTAACTTTATGTGAATCTAACAAAACATTTGCTCACTGTGACTTAGAACAATGCTTTCTAATATGAGTCCCTAGATTATGTGATGTGGTGAAACTCTTCTCACACTGAGTACAGTAGTACGGCTTCTCTCCAGTATGAACTCGCTCATGTACTTTCAGGTGTCCAGAATGAGTGAAACTCTGGTCACAATATGAGCACTTGTACGGTTTTTCTCCAGTATGAATTCTTTGGTGTCGTATCAGACAGTCAGCTCTAGTAAAGCTCTTCCCACAGTCACAACACACATGATCTTTCTCACCGGTGTGTGTTTTCTGGTGCCGTTTACAATGTTCCAGCCGTGGAAAAGTCTCTCCACAAAATGAACATGCATAAGGCCTCTCGTTTGTGTGCATTATCTGGTGGTTTTTTAGATGTGATAATAATTTAAAATCTTTACCACACTGATCACAGTCATATGGCTTTTCTCCAGTGTGAACGCGCAGATGATACCCGAGTTCAGATTTACTTCTGAAACTCTTCTCACAATCAGTACAGTGATATGGCTTCTCTCCAGTATGAACTCGCTCGTGCAATTTCAGGTTTCCAGACTGAGTGAAACTCTTGTCACAATATGAGCACTTGTAAGGTTTTTCTCCAGTGTGAATCCTCTGGTGCACATTCAGATGACTTGCTGTAGTAAAGCTCTTCCCACAGTCAAAGCACACTTTACCTCTCACTTCATTATGTGTTTTTTGTTGCAGTTTACAATTTTCTGTCAATGAAAAACTCTTTTGAGTTTCGAAGTTGCAGTGTTCCTCCTCAACGTCATATAGTTTCTGTATTTGCTCTTTCACTTTCACCTGATCTAAAAAAAAAAAAAAAAACATGAAGTAGTAAGAATCAGTTCAAGGAGAATAAATGTTAAAATTCAACTGAACCCTGATTTAATATCAGAAAACAAGAGATCAGGGATTTTTACAAGTATCAGATCTTTAATGTGCCAAAGGTTAGTTTTGTCATTCCCTTGTTAATACAATCAAACAGACGTCAGATTATAATAAATGTATGATCGCAGAGTTGCATTTTCTCTGTTATTAGAATTATCTGTTGAACTGAAGCTTTGATACCGTAATGTTTCTCAACAGTCAACAATGAAGAATCAAGAATGGACACCAACCTGTTTGTTCCTCAGTATCTTCATGTTTTATTCTGGATGGTTCTGGATCACTCATGTCTTCAATCTCCTCTTTAATAAACTCCATCTTTAACAGTCACACAGATTTCAGCTGCTACTCCTGGAGTTTGTCCTTCTCTTGTAGGATGATGGGAATATTCCCAGTATTTATTGGTGAATTGTTGTGGGAGGGGCTTCACTGCAGGTGTGAACTGTGATCACTGTGTTTTTATCCAATCTGCATTTAAAAAGTACAGAGCCATCATGTTAAACTGCTGCTGAAAAGTCAAAAGTTCCCTGTTTTCAGCTCATTCATTATGGTGATGTCTGAGATCTTCTGTAAATTGGCACATTAAATCGTTATATTGGTGTCAACAGGCTGAAAACAAACTACAAAATCTTCACATTTGAAATTTCACTTCAGTTCTTATCAAGGAGGATAAATGTGAATTTTCAAGCGAACCCTGATTTAATAATAGAAAACGATCCGGGTTACTTGACTGTAACCCTGTTCCCTGAAAAAGCGGAATGAGATGCTGCGCTGCTTAGCGCATTGGGAACGAGAATACCCACGCTGCCGTGCTTGAAAGTGTCTGGACCCCTTACGGTTGTGTAGGTGTGCTCACAAGAACACAAGAAGGCCCTAGACAATAGCTTGAGATGTCGACTCGAGAACATGTGAGACCGGAGTGGCATGAACATCCAAACTATAAAATCTTATGAATGTGTGCGGAGAGGACTGGTCTGCCGCATCACAAACAAATTGCAAGGGGGCAGCCCTTGCCAGAGCACTTGAAGAGGCGACCCCCCTGGTGGAGTGAGCACTTAGACCCTTTGGCTTGACCGCGCGCCTCATAGGCAAAAGCAATAGCATCCCTGACCCAATCTGATATGGTCTGCTTGGTGGCGGGCGCCTCCGTTACTGCCCCCATAACAGGCGAACAATTTCTCGGACTTATTCCACTGGCTAGTGCAGTGAACGTCAAGTCAAGGTCAAGGTGTCTTTATTAGTACCCACGGGTAAATTTGTTGTGCGGACAGGAGATTCAGCAATCCATACATAAGACAATCCAAAAAAACTTAAAAACTTCAAAACAAACAGTAAACATAGAACATTGAAATATAACATTAAAACACATTGTCCAAAGCATAAAAACTAAGAAAGATCAAAACAATGTGCCTCTACACATCCACCCCCCCACACACCTACCCGCCCGCTTGCCCGCCTAAAATACATAAAGTGTTGTGCATAGCAAAGAGTGTCATCTCCTGCTATTTTTATTTATTAATTCTATGGCTGCGGGTACAAACGTATTCCTGTATTGTTTGGTTCTCCACCTAGGGGCTACAAACCGACATCCTGAGTAATAATAATCTCCAATAATAAAACTCACCTTATGCTGTAGCTTATTGGAATAAAGACTTACAAGGATGGGTTGAGATTCCCCTATAATCTTACTAGCCCACCTAACAATTTGGTTCAAAGAATTTTTGTTCTTCAAAGACAAATTACCAAACCAAGGGAGAACGACAAGACTGATTCAATAAAGGCCTCATCATAGATTTATCAACATGAAATCTGAACATTTTTCTGAGGCGAAACAGACGCTGATGTCCCTTTTTACATACAGACTCACAGTTCCTTTCAAAAGTCAATTTAGAGTCTATGACTGTCCCAAGGTATTTGTAGCTTTCTACACAACCCACCGCCTGGTCTTTAATGATCGTAGTGTCATAACATGAAGCACAGTTTCTAAAATCTATAATCATCTCTTTTGCTTTAGCTAAGTTTAACTCCAAATAGGATTTGTCACACCAGGTGACAAACTCTTCAATAATAGGACAATGACCAGACTCACCGTCACTTAGCAGACTCACAATAACTGTGTCATCAGCAAATTTCAATATTGACTTATTAGCATAACTGCTTTGGCACATGTTAGTGTACAAAATATAAAATAAGGGTGACAGAACACAGCCCTGGGGTGCGCCGGCAGATGTAAATAGTAAATTCGACAAAATGCCATTTACTTTCACCCTCTGTGATCTATTTGTCAAAATAATCCAACCCACTACATTTTTGCTCAGATCAAAATGCTCAGTTAGTCTCGTAGCCAAAATGTGAGGTTGGATAGTATTAAAAGCTGAGGAAAAATCAATAAACAACAGTCTAGCATGCGTATTTCTCCCTTCTAAGTGCTTAAAAGATTAAATAAAGTAAATGTAGCATCCTCAACTCCTCTATGTGCTCTATAAGCAAACTGCATAGGGTCTAGAGCTTGCTCAGTTTGCCTCACCGTCTTCACAAGCTTTTCAAAAGATTTCATTACAAGACAAGTGAGGGCAACTGGCCTGAGATCATTTAAAGCCTTGGGACTATTATTTTTAGGGGCCGGGATAATAACAGCCTGCTTCCACAGGTTAGGTACATGTTGTAGGTATAAAGACATATTAAAAATATCACTGAAGATAGAACTTAAAGGGATAGTTCACTTTGAAATTAATTTTTGGTATGTTTTAGCTTACCTCAAAGGCATCCAAGATGTAGGTGTCTTTTTTTCCGGAGTAGTTTCAATTTTGATATTTTTAGGTCAACCCGTTCTTGTCTGTCAGTCATATAATGCAGGTCTATGGTCACTGTCTCAAAACAGCATGCACAAAGTCCAAATTAAACAATTCCCCATCGTCCAAATTAAACAATTCCCCATCGTAAGTACACATTGATGGCTTAAGACACGAAACGAGCGGTTTGTGTGAGAAAACGAACAGTATTTATATAGTTTTTGTCCTCTTGTAAACACACACACCCAAATGATCAGAGGACGTGGGTGCTTCGGTCTGCGCAAGCGCCGGAAAGCGACGGAAAAGGTCAGAGGGCGCGGGCGCTTCGATCTGCGCAAGCGCCGGAAATTATCTCTCGCGCGTGTACGTCACTCATTGTTTACACAGAACAGAGATTGTAGGTAAGACGGCTAATCGAAATGGTTCTAATTTGCGCTTATCCAGGATGTTTAAACCGACGTAAAAGAAAACAATTTCGTATGCTCGCGCGAACTCATCCGGGAGTGGTGAGTTTTCACGAATTCCCAATTTATAATCCTTCCATGCGTCCTCTGATCATTTGGGTGTGTGTGTTTACAAGAGGACAAAAACTATATAAATACTGTTCGTTTTCTCACACAAACCGCTCGTTTCGTGTCTTAAGCCATCAATGTGTACTTACGATGGGGAATTGTTTAATTTGGACGATGGGGAATTGTTTAATTTGGACTTTGTGCATGCTGTTTTGAGACAGTGACCATAGACCTGCATTATATGACTGACAGACAAGAACGGTTTGACCTAAAAATATCAAAATTGAAACTACTGCGGAAACAAAGACACCTACATCTTGGATGCCCTTGAGGTAAGCTAAAACATATCAAAAATTAATTTCAAAGTGAACTATCCCTTTAATTGTCCTGCACAGTATTTCAGTAGCTTGCCACAAATATTGTCTGTGTCATGATTCCTGTTTTGTGTTCCCCTTGTCTTGTGTGGACTGTTATTGTTTCCTGTTTTGTGCCATGTTTTTGTAGTCCTTTGTAGTTTTCCCTGTTTAGTTCATGATTGTTCCCAGGTGTATCTTGTTTCCTCATTACTTAGTTAAGCTTGTTTGTCCCTGTGTATTTATAGCCCTTGTGTTACTTTGTCAGTTGTTGTACATCTGCATTTCTCAGCTACGTTACAGTCTGGACCTGGACTCTTATTTAACTTCTGTTAAAGAAAGGATTTTTCAACTGCTCTCTCATCCAGGATGAGATGATGATTATCTTTAAATCTCAATTCAGCTTCATCCTTAAAATCAAACTGATCAAATCTCAAAAAAAAAAAAAAAGATTAAGAGCATTGGCAAGCTCACTATTTGAACTGAAACCATCCATGACAATATTAGCTCTATTCACACTTTGCTGTATACCTACTATAGTTTTCATACCGAACCAAGCTGAAGCAATATTCTTCTCAGCCAGTTTACTCTCTACCTTGCTTTTATACCTTTGTTTAGCCTTTATAATTTCCACTTTAACCTCCTTTTTTGCTGCTTCTCTTTCTAATGTCCCTGCTTGATTGTAAGACAGTTTCTTCTTCTGTAAACTAAACTAAACTTAACTGCTTTAGACATCCGAGGTTTATTATTAGGGTAAACCTTAATCTTTTTGGTAGTAATAATCATGCTCTCACAAAAAGTAACAGAGGAGCACACTACATCAGTGAGTTCATCAATGTCCTTACAAGAGTCTTTAAACATCTCCCAATAGGGCAATAGATTCTTCAGACCACATTTTAATGCATTTGTTGAATCTATAGAAGACAAGTCTTCATCCCCCACTATGAATCAGGGTTTGATTACCTTAATCCCTAAACCAGATAAAGACCTGAGATATGTGGTTAACTTGCGACCATTTACATAGCTCAACAACGATTATAAACGTTTCTCACATACTGTATATATGTTAACAGGTTAAAAGAGGGCATAAATAATTTAATCAACGAGGCTTTCTTAAAGGAAGATCTATTCATAATAATATTAGATAAGTTATGGATTTGTTGGAGTACAGTCACTTGATAGAGGATGATGGATTCATCTTATTTGTAGATTTCAAGAAGGCCTTTGACATGATATGACAAAAGATGTTTTTCCGATGAGTTTGGAAAATTCTGCACACAGTAAACATCATTCTCCAGTCAATACAAATTTTCCAAATTTTTAAATCGTATTGCGAACACTCATTTTAGGTGGCGTTTGTTCAACTCATTGACCACAGTACATTGAAAGTAAACATCTCTAATAAGTGAGATGTACCATTTCCAATGCGTCACGAAGCTCAGTGCAAGCTGTCCATTGCTTCATATATTGACAGATAATTGATTGGTGATGTTTTTTTCTTACATTTGCTTCCGGTCTCTTTTAATTTTGGTATTTAATATCTAGTTCATGAGTTATAGCCATTTAGCGTTCAATCAAATAATTAAATAATTTTCTTGTTCTCCAACATATAAAACACAATTCTTGTGGCATTTCACAGAAACATTAGTTTATTAGTAAACTAACTACACATTAACTTTATGTGAATCTCACAAAACATTTGCTCGCTGTGACTTACAACATTTCTTTTTAATATGAGTCCCTAGATTATGTGATTGGGTGAAACTCTTCTCACACTGAGTACAGACGTACGGCTTCTCTCCAGTATGAACTCGCTCGTGTGATTTCAGAGATCCAGACACAGTGAAACTCTTGTCACAATATGAGCACTTGTAAGGTTTTTCTCCAGTATGAATTCTTTGATGACTTGTCAGATGGTCATCTCTAGTAAAGCTCTTCCCACAGTCACAACACACATGATCTTTCTCACCGGTGTGTGTTTTCTGGTGCCGTTTACAATGTTCCAGCCGTGAGAAAGTCTCTCCACAAAATGAACATGCATAAAGCCTCTCGTTTGTGTGCATTATCTTTTCTCCAGTGTGAATGCGCAGATGATTACCGAGTTCAGTTTTACTTTTGAAGCTCTTCTCACACTGAGTACAGTCGTACGGCTTCTCTCCAGTATGAACTCGCTCATGTATTTTCAGTGGTCCCGACTGAGTGAAACTCTTGTCACAATATGAGCACTTGTAAGGTTTTTCTCCAGTGTGAATCCTCTGGTGCACAAGTAGATGACTAGGTGAAGTAAAGCTCTTCCCACAGTCAAAGCACACTTTACCTCTCACTTCATTATGTGTTTTTTGTTGCAGTTTACAATTTTCCATCAATGAGAAACTCTTTTGAGTTTCGAAGTTGCAGTGTTCCTCCTCAACTTCATATAGTTTGTGTCTTTGCTCTTTCAATTTCATCTGATCTAAAAAAAAAAAAAAACATTAAGTAGTAAGAATCAGTTGAAGGAGGATAAATGTTAAAATTCAACTGAACCCTGATTTAATAGCGGAAAACAAGAGATCAGGGATTTTTACAAGTATCAGATATTTAATGTGCCAAAGGTTAGTTTTGTCATTCCCTTGTTAATACAATCAAAGAGACGTCAGATTATAATAAATGTATGATCATAGAGTTGCATTTTCTCTGTTATTAGAATTATTGTGTGCTCATTATTTCCCAGTAACTAGATTTGTTGAACTGAAGCTTTGATACCGTAATGTTTCTCAGCAGTCAACAATGAAGAATCAAGAATGGACACCAACCTATTTGTTCCTCAGTATCTTCATGTTTTATTCTGGATGGTTCTGGATCCCTCATGTCTTCAATCTCCTCTTTAATAAACTCCATCTTTAACAGTCACACAGATTTCAGCTGCTACTCCTGGAGTTTGTCCTTCTCTTGTAGGATGATGGGAATATTCCCAGTATTTATTGGTGAATTGTTGTGGGAGGGGCTTCACTGCAGGTGTGAACCTTGACTAAATACTCAACTACTTGAGTTATTATGTAACCATATTTGCTGTACAGAGTAAGGATGTATATTATTACTATAAGACAACATCTGAAATATGGAAGTTAATATTTGTGTAACACAGGATGATAAATAAGAACCAATTTAACACTATTTATAAGTTACAAGTTGATTTTACTTCACAGTTCATCCTTGTTTTGCTGAAGTTCCTTTGACATCTCTTCTCTGTGTCTTTGCTGATATCTTTGCCGATATACTCTCATTTTTATTAATGTCTTTTGTAAGCTGTCTCATGTTGTTGTTGTCTTTGAATTCAACAAAAGCTTTGTCTAGATGTTGTTTTATGTAGAATCTTATACTTCCTCTTATTTGTTAGCCAAAACAAAATCTTTTTTTATCTTTTTTTTATTTATCTGAAGCTTAATTCAAATGTGAATCTCTCTCACACAAAACTTGATTATCCTAAAACGTTTGTTATAGCATTGACAAAAAATAAACAGGGCCATCATGTTAAACTGCTGCTGAAAAGCCTCTTTGTCTCCAAAAGTTCCCTGTTTTCAGCTCATTCATTATGGTGATGTCTGAGATCTTCTGTAAATTGGCACATTAAGATAATTTTATTGGTGTCAACAGGCTGAAACAAACTACAGCATCATTACCTTTGTAATTTCACTTTAGTTCTTGTCTTTGCTCTTTCTCTTCCATCTCTGAAATAAACATGAAGTAGTTAGAATACATACAAGGAGGATAAATGTGAATATTAAAGTGAACCCTGATTCAGAAAGCAACATAGATCATGTATCTGTCTATCAAGTATCAGACTTCAAATGCACCAGAGGTTGGTTCTGTTATTCTTGTTAATGTGGATGACAATTTTTGTAAAAGATAATAATCTGAGTATATTCATGTCAAATATCTCGAGATGAATTGCTTAATTATTTTTCATAGCTCTTATGATTCATATCTGTCACGAAACTGCTCCAAGACACGGACGTGAGATCCAAATGCAGCTTTATTTTAAGGCGTAATCCAGAATCGTAATCAAACACAAGCAGAGGGTCAAGCACAGGAAGGCAGTCCAAACAAACAAACAAACAAACAAACAAACAAACAAACAAACAAAACAGGCAGGGGTCAGAGGCACAACAGTAATCCACGGAACAGGCAAGAAATCCAAAAAAACAAGAGACATGAAAACCAGGGAAAACACTCAGAAGTGCAGTGCAACAACATACAAAACTTCGCAGTGAGTGAATGATTGACCATGGTATAAATAGGCTGAGACTAACAGGGTGATGAGACACAGGTGAATGCAATCAGTGATTATGAGTCCGGGCAGTGAATTATGGGAAATGTAGTTTCCACTCCAGCTGGTGACCGTTACAGTATCTTACAATTTAACTAAGCTAAACAGCCAGTGATCATCATTCATTTAAACAGATTGAAACAATTATCAAATGTCAGCCATGATTTATATATATATATTAGGGCTGTCACTTTACGTTCGAAAATCGATTGCACAATCGATTGGACCAACCAACGCAAGTTTCGAAAACGAAAATAGGGAATCGATTTTAACGGTCTTTTCTCGGAGCGCGTCCAGCTCGTTACGATACGCCCGCAGCGAACGTGCGTCATACAGCAACTGCAGGCTCTGACAAACACGCATAATAACAGCAAATTATCCTTCTGCATAATGTGTCTCTTTTTACTACAAAACTGTGAATTCTGCCGGTATGCAGACAGTCTCGTGCATTCAGAGACAAATTCGGGCTACGCGTCTACAATCGCCTACGTAGGCGAAATTTGTTTGACATTTCTAATCGTAAACACATCCATGTTGAAGACTGAGGTAATGTTTTTCATTTATGCTATGGCAGTCCACTCTCCTTATTGTTTTTCGAGAATGTTGCACTCCTGTTTGTCATTGTGTACGAAACTTCACGCCAATAAATCATCAGAAATATTGCAGACTTGTGCGCGTCTCAAGCGCCCTCTTTACGTTTGTCCTAATGCCTGTTCGTTGTCCGTGGATTTGCCCATATTTTGCGTTTAAAATGGAAACGTCTTTAGACATGGAAAATCGATTTTACAATCGATTCAATGAACACTTATGTCTCAAAAATCGAACAGGATTTTTTCACAAGAGTGACAGCCCTAATATATATATATATGCCGTTTTCTCAAAATTAGTTTTTTGTCATTCTCCAGTAGAAACACTTCAGCCTATGTAGCGCCTGTGTACACCAAACTTTCCAGTTATACACTTAGCAGTATTCTGAAGATATTTTCAGAGGGATTTGTTAATAAATCATTCCTGGCCTAATTTATGTGACATTTTAATAAAAAAAATATGGCGAAAATCTATTTTTTATGGCTATGGACAGTATATTTTGTGAAAGCATATATCCTGAAATCCCTCTGAGTTTTTATTTTCATCTTGTGTGTAAACAAAATGAAAAAATAATTTTGCACCTGGCTTTATCATATGTTCAGATCTATCTACCGAAAATATATGCAAAATCGTGCATATTTAATGAGATAATGCCTAATTTGCATAATTAAACATACAAATTTCTAAAACTTGTAATACATTTTTTTTATATACTTGTATAAGTAATCAACTGAGGAAGTTTCATGGTGATATCTATTATTAAAATGTTTTACCCTATTCACCTGTAGTGTCTCGCCTTAATTATACAAATCACATTACACACACCAGTGAATGATGTCAAAATCATTGACATCTTTTGTTGATCTTTATATTTGTACACACTTGCAACTTACTGCTAGCCTGGATGCCAGCCGAACTCAGCCCCGCTCACAACATTTGAGGTCGGGAAGTTCGGTCTGGACTTGATCCGTTGTGGAGCAACTATGCTCGAACCAGGGCTCGGTTTCCCAAAGCGTTCTTATCTCTAAGTAGTTCTTAACCTATTCCTTAACCTCTCTCTTAACCTTATGGGACGGTTCCCGAAACGTTCGTACGCTAAGTATATCTTTTGTAAGTCACACTTTCGTAAGGTTGGTCTGGACCACTCTTAGCTTTACCTTATCACTGTTGCAGGTCTATATGAATATAATTCTGAAGTTTTAATACACCCAGACAGTATTAAATTAGGCTAATTCAAGTGTTTTCATGCAAAGAATAAAATTGTCATTACACTGATTGTTAATTTAATTAAAACACTCTTTTAAAAGGCCAGTGAAAGCATAGGCTACTGTCAGTTAAGTCCTATTCGGACGCTAATATTGTTTCTCATGGGCTCGTCCGGTATTTTAAACATTTACAGGGGTAAGTCAGTGATTTTAGTGCCGTCCGAATCCATAATATCAGTGTTTTTCTCACCCAACCCGCGTAAAAATCCCTGGCCAAATTAGTACCTACTGTTTTTTGACAAACAGGTCGGGTGGTAATTTAATTGCCGTCTGAATCCACATCTCTGAGTTTACAAGAGATTCAAAATTCACGGTTTAAATCCTTTTTGATCACTGCCGAGCACCGTACGCAAGAAGTAAACTTTTATTACTGAAATGCTGGAAAGTATTTACAAGAACAATATTTCATCGCAGCTCCACCTCAGCAAACAAAAATGGGAAAGAGAAGAAGGCACGTACATTTTTGAAAAGGTTATTGTGGCAGCAATATATGTTACAATTTTAAAATATGTAGGCTAGGCTATTATAGGCTATTATAGTTTGGATTATTTTTTATAATATCCAATAATTATAATAAATTGCAATTTCAACTATTTCTGAAGTGCTTCATTTATAAAGATCACCGCTTTCTCACATAAACAGCCCCTGCACGAGAGAATAATTGATTCTCGAGCCATCGATATCAAACAATTCAGCACCATCGCCACGGACAGCGCCGGGTAACGTCGCACGTAAGAAGGTATATCTTAAGCAGCTTCCTAAGGTATGGTTCGGGGAACACACTTAGGAACATAAACACCTTTGGTAAGATATATCTTTCGAGCTCTCTTAGCGCGCTAAGAGTGAGCGTTATCGGGAAACCGGGCCCAGAGCTGTTCGGACCAATCAAATTGTCAGGGCGGGCTTTATACGATGATGGACAAATGATCAACAGTAACATAATCATCCACATCACCAAAGAGCGCTTGGGTTGAATACGTTTACAACAAAGATGACTGCCGCTGGAGAATTGAGATGTGTAGATTCCGCCATCGCGACTCGCGTGTTATAGAAGATATCGACAGCGCACTCATTTTAAAAGAGGAACAGAGAACCGCGATCAAGTCATTTGTCGATCGGAAAGATGAATGAAGATCATAGGCTATGTCTCTTACTCCGTTGCTCTGATTGGTTGTAGGTCTATCCAATTGAGTGCAGAGGCATTTTCTTTCCAGTTTCGGTTGAAACACGCCTGTTAAACACAACCCAATGGAGCAGTAGACTCATATTCTGACTAGAATCTGAGTATGACGACGTCAGGCTAACTTACTGCAGCAGCTTAATGTCATTTTAAACCATCCGTAAATCAAGACAATCGACTATTTTTCAGTTTGTTTATTGACATTTTACAGTAAAAAAAAACAAACACATTTTACAGTGTCTATTATTTTCTAAGTACAGCCACTGATTCTAGTACAATCTGAACACAATAGTAAACATTAGTAAATAAGTTAATGACATGAATGTGTCTTATTCAAGCAGATTTTGCAATTATTACCTAATAGGAGAGATACAAATTATTGACACTGTAAGAATTGTTTTATGAAGCTTCAAACACCACTCTTTTCTAAGCATTTCACCAAATTCACAAAGTTAAAAATGATACTGTGCTTTTGGGAGCAACATTTTGTTCAACGCCATTTACTTGAATGTATTTGATATGAAAATAAAATGTTGCTCATTGTGACAACTTGTGATATTTCCTCAAGTGCCCAAGAAGGCTATTTGAATATCTAAAACTCCTCTCGCACTGAGTACAGTAGTACGGCATCTCTCCAGTGTGAACTCGCTCATGTGCTTTCAGGTTTCCAGACTGAGCAAAAGTCTTGTCACAATATGAGCACTTGTAAGGTTTTTCTCCAGTATGAATTCTTTGGTGCTGTTTCAGATGTTCAGCTCTAGTGAAGCTCATCCCACAGTCCAAACACACATTATCTTTCTCACCGGTGTGTGTTTTCTGGTGCCGTTTACAATGTTCCAGTCGTGAATAAGTCTCTCCACAAAATGAACATGCATAAGGCCTCTCGTTTGTGTGAATTATCTGGTGGTTGTTTAGATTTGATACCGAGTTAAAATCTTTACCACACTGATCACAGTTAAATGGCTTTTCTCCAGTGTGAACGCGCAGATGATACTTGAGATCAGTTTTACTTCTGAAACTCTTCTCACACTGATCACAGTTAAATGGCTTTTCTCCAGTGTGAACGTGCAGATGATACTTGAGTTCAGTTTTTCTTTTGAAACTCTTCCCACACTCAGTACAGTGATACGCCTTCTCTCCAGTATGAACTCGCTTGTGTATTTTCAGGTTTCCCGAATGAGTGAAACTCTTGTCACACTCAGTACAGTGATACGCCTTCTCTCCAGTATGAACTCGCTCATGTAATTTCAGGTTTCCCAAATGAGTGAAACTCTTCTCACACTGAGTACAGTGATACGGCTTCTCTCCAGTATGAAGTCGCTCATGTAATTTCAGGTTTCCAGACTGAGTGAAACTCTTGTCACAATATGAGCACTTGTAAGGTTTTTCTCCAGTATGAATCCTCTGATGCACATTCAGATGACTAGGTGAAGTAAAGCTCTTCCCACAGTCACAACACACATGATCTCTCACTTCATTATGTGTTTTCTTTCGCGGTTTACAATTTTCCGTCAGTGAAAAACTCTTTTGAGTTTTGATGTTGCCATGTTCCTCCTCAACGTCATATAGTTTGTGTCTTTGCTCCACCTCCATCTGGTCTAAAGTAAACACATTAGATTCAGTTGAAGGAGGATAAATGTGAAAATACAACTGAACCCTGATTCAATAGCAGAAAACAAGAGATCAGGGATTTTTATGAGTATCAAGTATCAGAACTTTAATCTGCCAAAGATTAGTTTGGTCACTGCCTTGTTAATACAATCAAATAGATGTTAGATTATAATAAATTCATGATGGTAGAGTTGCATTTTCTCTGTTATTATAATTATAGTGCTCATTATTTCACAGCCACTAGATCTGTTAGTGTTACTCTCTTAATGTTTCTCAGCAGTCAACAATGAAGAATCAAGAATGGACACCAACCTATTTGTTCCTCAGTATCTTCATGTTTTATTCTGGATGGTTCTGGATCCCTCATGTCTTCAATCTCCTCTTTAATAAACTCCATCTTTAACAGTCACACAGATTTCAGCTGCTACTCCTGGAGTTTGTCCTTCTCTTGTAGGATGATGGGAATATTCCCAGTATTTATTGGTGAATTGTTGTGGGAGGGGCTTCACTGCAGGTGTGAACTGTGGTCACTGTGTGATACTGACGCCCACAGGACCAGATCTAAAAAATAAAAATAAAAAGTAATTATATACTCAACTACTTTAATTACTCTGAAATTATGTGAACATATTTGCTGTAAAGAGTAAGGCTGTATATACAACTTCATATTTGTGTAACCCAGGATTTTAACTGTGTGTGTGTGTGTGTGTGTGTGTGTGTGTGTGTGTGTGTGTGTGTGTGTGTGTGTGTGTGTGTGTGTGTGTGTGTGTGTGTGTGTGTGTGTGTGTGTACACACCTGTTTTTCTATCCCGGTGGGGACTTCAACCTGAATGCACACAGACTCATGGGGACTCGTGGCACAGTGGGGACCTAAATAGAGGTCCCCATGGGTAAACAAGCTTATAAATCATACAGAATGAGTTTTTCTGGAAATGTAAAAATGCAGAAAGTTTCCTGTGATGGGTAGGTTTAGGGGTAGGGTTAGTGTAAGGAGACAGAATATACAGTTTGTACAGTATAAAAACCATTAAGTCTATGGAGAGTCCCCACAAAGATAGCAAACCAGGCGCGTGTGTGTGTGTGTGTGTGTGTGTGTGTGTGCGCGTGCGTATATATATATATATATATAAATAAATAAAAACACACATACATACATATATCATACAGTTGTCTTGCTAAATGTGATTTTACTTCACTGTTTTTGGCTTACAAATAACATAACATTTATTTTGTTTGTTTTTGATGTCATTTGTAAGCTGTCCCATGTTGTCTTACAGATGGGACATAATTAATAATTATTTTTCACTACCTCTACTTCCAGACATTGGAGATGTAATTATAGTGGCTAAAGTCATTTTCATCTTTTGGACTGGGAGACATCAGTGTTCATATCCTTGTTGTCATCTTGTATGAGATTTTAATCAGACAGTGCCAGCATTTTTACTTGTTCAAAACTTTGAGAAAAAAAAAAAAGTCCAAATTCAACAAGTTTGATTTAGATGTTTTATATTGAAACTTCTACTTTCTCTTATTTGTTAGCAAAGTAAATTCTAATTTCTCTCTTTTTTTGCAATTTACCTGGAGCTTAACTCAAGCGTGACAATCTCTCATGGAATTCTCTCTCTCACACAAAACCTGATTATCCTAAAAGGTTTGTTTAATTAGTATTGATAGTTTAACAAAAATGAAGAGCCATTATGTTTAACTGAGCTGCTGAAAGCTTCTTTGTCTCCAAAAGTTCCCTGTTTTCACCTCATTCTTCTGTAAATTGGCACATTAAGCTCATTTTATCGGTGTCAACAGGCTGAAACAAACTACAGCATAATCACCTTTGAATCGCGTTGCTTCTCTTGGGCGAAGTGAATCACAGTTTCACTGTTCCACAGCATGTGATTGGCTGTTTGAGACTGATATCAAACCTAAACTCACTATCAAAGCCTGAGTTGACAGAAAGTTGATGATCCATGGTACCAACCAAGCCTGATTGGATTGGTTTTGTCAACATGAAACTAATACTGTGACCCTGAGTTTGTTCAACCACCATCAGGCCAAGGTTCAAAGGGCTCACAAAGCTCAGTATAAGCATTCTCGGTCAACTCAGGTTTTAATACAGAGTTTGCAAAGCGTGTGCATCTGTAAGTGTGACACGTGCAGCAAACAGCCGATCACATGGAACATGGAGAGCGTCAATGTGATTCACTTCTCATGAGAGAGCCGGCACAATTCACTTTTCTGCTGAGGATTAAGAGATTGTGAAGACAAATTTCATGAAGTTAAATGCAATTAAAATTCAGGAATACACTTCTGCTGTAGCAAAAGGTAGAGAAGGCAACCAAAAGAAAATATCTGACTACATTAATGCAAGCGAATCAAACAAATAGGCCTAATAATTCTGTAACGGAGAGGCAGGGACAAAGCGGAGAGAGAATCCACATGCAAGCACTACTTTAATAACAATATAAACACATAATCCAGGGCAGACAAAGAAGCTCAGGACAGGAGCATGGTACAGCAAACAAGGACTTACAAACCACAAGAGAAACATAAGAGCCATTTATACACAAGCTAACAAGGGGGTGCGGTTGATTGTAATGGGAACACACAAGGGTAACCAAGGGAACTAACCAACATGAAAAACTACAAAACATGGCACAAGACAGGAAATAACACAAAAGTCCTCACCCAAGATGGGAACACAGGCTGAGATCGTGACAAATTCATAGGTTCACAAAGAGCTCATAAGAAAACACAAACACAACTAGTCTCTCCCATGTGAAGGCCTCCCTCCCCTCCCTTTACCTCTCTACAGATAAAGCGTCCCATACAGAAAAAAAAAAAAAATTGAAATATATTTTAGAGTGTCAAAAATATGTGGCATATATTCCAAATACATTGAAATTTATTTGCATTGTTGTTCACTTATATTTATCATTTTGAAATATATTCTGACATATAACAAAAATATATGATGTTAAGTGTGAAATATATTTACATTTATAACATGTAATGTAAAATATATGACAAAATACATGGTCATAAAATGTTTAGCTTGCTAAAGAAAATTCCTCTACCTTTTCCCCTATACACAACAGTAGGCTACCATATTTCACTACTGTATTATGACACACATGCAGCTATAATAAATACTGTACTTACATTTAAATGACTGCAGTGTAAAATGACAGATAGTTGCTTTCCTAGGACTATTAGGCCATATTAGGTGGCAAGTGCAATTATTAGATTTATTGTTGTTTTATTGACATCTTTCCTGAAGTCATTTAAATATTGAAAATATGCACAATATTTATGATGCAAGTATAGCAGTGACACTCCAACAGTGAAGTGCACTTAAACAATAGATAGAACTCAGTGTCTAACACTGCACACACACACTTAAATAACTGTATTCAATTCTGTAAAAATAGGGGGAAAAAACTCTGCATTCTGTGTGTTATTTCCTACATAAAATTGTAATTTTAGGCCAATAAAGTCAGTAAAGGGGCAGGCCTTAGGGCTTGTAACCGAAGGGTTGCCGGTTCGATCCCTGACCAGTAGGAAAAATGTGGGCGGAGGAAGTGGTAGAGCACTGCTCTCCCATGCCCACATCCATGGCTGAAGTGGTCTATCTAAAAAATGTTAACTTTTTAAATTTCAAAATATATTTCAAATGAAACAATTTGCAAAAGTTAAAACATATATGAACATATATGTAAACATATATGAAAATATACTTACATATATTTAACTAAAATATATTTATTGAGCCAATTTTGAATATTTGCATATATTCCAAAAATATATTTTGAAAATATTTTTCAAATATATTTCTTTTGTGTATGGGGTTGTTGGGATATTTCTGTTTCGCGTGGCTACGCGGAAGCGATAAAAATTCTGTATTATACATTTTAAGGCCAGACAAGTAGTTTGTTGAGGGTTGGTTTGTAGGGAAGGACTACACGCCTGCGCACATATATTCAAACGCGCATCCGTATAGAGCTGGTAAGTCCCGCCCCTTCCGTAAAACCCTGCTGGACCTCTAGGTTGAAAAATCGTCAATGCAAGTGAATGGGAGAAAATAATTATTTTCTGGTCCCGTTTGAATTGTGCCATGAATGTGAACATATGTTGTCTGTGAATTTATATAATCTTTCATGTTACGAGTTTGACAGTATATGGTATGATTCTTCGGCTAGCAGTTGTGGAAGAGACATAACGAGAAAGACTACATGTCGCCTATGTGACGTCACCCCATAAAGTTGACTTACCCGTGGTTTTCGCCAACCTCAACGATTTTGTCCTCTCCCTGAAAGAATGCGGTGAAGTGCACCAAAGACACAGTCATGTTTAGCGGGATCCGTGAGCTAGAGCCGTGTGAGAGTGGTGTTGACGTTTCAAACGCGCCGAAAGCAGCGAGAGTTGTAGTCCACAAAGTGCTCTCACACAAAGTCTAACCGTATCAAACTTCTACCCACTAAATTGTAGCATTCTTCACACGAAAGATTATATAAAAAAATTCACAGACAACACATGTTCACATTCATGGCACAATTCAAACGGGACCAGAAAATAATTATTTTCTCCCATTCACTTGCATTGACGATTTTTCAACCTAGAGGTCCAGCGGGGTTAGCGAAGGGGGCGGGACTTACCAGCTCTATAGACTGAACTCGTACTACGCATTGGTAATACGCATGTGCACGTCATCAGCACTGTGTTTTTAAAGTTTGCGAAGAGAGAACATAAGAGTTTTCATGTAAGTTAATAACTAATGATCGTTGCGTCGGAAGTGAATCAATCAAAACTAAATTTAGCTGGACAATAACTTTATTCTTGAGCTGCTATAAAGCCAAACCAATCTCTGTTACTTTAATTTCCTTTTATCACTGTAAAGCCGCTTTGGAACAATCTACATGTTAAAAGCGCTATATAAATGAAGATGACTTGACTTGATAACCCATAGGGTGCCATCACTCATTTGACCATCCCACGGAGTCTCATCTGTGCCTCGAGTACGCATTTATTGAGGGATATCAACATCTAGTCCAATACAACAGACCTTAATTTAATGATCACCAATTACAAAATGCAATTGCAGAACATAAATCGTGAGCTTTTCCAGATAGCAAATGACATATGGCACATTGTGGCCCACATCTCCCACATTCCTCTGGCCCACATACCGCACGGAATGACCTGAGTGTGGCTGGCAATAGTACACATATCCGTGCCTCATCTGGGCCAACTATGGCACATATGGCTCAGTTCTGGCTGTGGCAAAGGTCACATGGGCAACATCTAGGCCACACACAGCAAGCCACAACCCAGACTAAAACCGACTTGATGTGTGTGGGCCTGGGGTCTCATTTATAAAACTGTGCATAGGAACCTTACTAAAAGTGTACGTGCGCCTGAAAGCCAAAAATGGCGTACGCAAAAAAAAATTCGGATTTATAAAAACGTTCGTACGCCAGAACCTGCGCAGAATTCACTTTATAAATCCCAGTCAGCGGAAGATTGTGCGCACATGCGCCTCCACCCCGAAATAACCATATATGGAGCTTACAACGCCTAGTTTTACTATGCAGATCCTCATCTGCATATCATTTGCATATGATTATTCATCCACGTGATAACGTTTAACGGTACAAGACACATTACATTAATAATAATCAAGTAGTTGCCTAGCCTTGCCTTGTTTTTGAATACATAAATCAAATAGTGTAAAATACATTTCAGAGAAAGTTTTTCTCAATCTTTTCCACTGGCCGAATTGTATTTTTAATTGATATTTTTAATGGAAACAGATGGGCCTTGGGCATTATTTGCACGAAACTATTTTCTCAGACAGTCTGGTATTATCATGATAAGCAGTTATCTCTGTGGTTAAAACATTAAAACGGCACGCCACAGGAAGAGTGTTCAAAAACATCGCATCCACAACAAATATTTCTATTGACTGAATTTGAATATAAAAATGTTGTAACTTCTCAGTAATGATTTCATGTTTAAGTGCTTAACTCCATTAATTTGAATGGCATATTTAATCTAAATGTTTATATCAGAAGTAAAACAGTTTAAATCATTATTTGGTAACACTTTAAAATACGGATCCTTCGTTAATGAATAACTACACAGGAACAAATGAGTAACACAATATTAACAATCTAGTAACTACAGTTAACTAACAAGTAACTCTGATTAACGAGTTAGTAAGTAATAGCACACAGATTTAAGTGGTAGTTCACTATTAACTAATCAATAACTACTATTTTTTTTAATACTTCCCAGAGAACTACTGAATTTTTTACAGATTTAAGTGGTAGTTCACTAATAACTAATCAATAACTAAAAAATTTTAATACTTCCCAGAGAAATAATGAAAAAAATTCACAATTCATGCAAAACTTAATAACTAATGCAGGAAAAATTACTAGCACTAGATTAGCATTACTGCTAGATACTGTACACTAATTATCAATATGTAATAGCGTAGCAGACTTATGATTTGGGAAAGCTGTCAATAATTAGCCTATGCACTGCTGTCTTTTAGAGAACTATTCATAAACTAAATAATTTTTAAGAATTGTTTTTATAAATGCACTTGTCTGGAACATTTACCCTGTGGCCGATTTTCCGGCATTCCTCTGGACTGGCTTTGAATAACTAAACTCATCATGGTGAGTACTGGAACATACTGAGTCATCAGCCATCCAAATACCAGTTATTTTATTATTTAACCTACCTCTCAAAATTGTTTTTATGTATGTCTCTTTGTTCATATGTGTATATATATATATATATATATATATATATATATATATATATATATATATATATATATATATATATGTGTGTGTGTGTGTATATATATCCTGTGAATGATTAGATGATTATACCCTTTCGGGTTGGCTCTTCATTAGTAACTACAGCATGGAATCATGATAACTAGTAATGACTCAAGTGTTAATGCATACTTTTATAGGACTTACAAATTATTTGGATCCGTATTCTAAAGTGAAGATCATGTTAACTAACTAGTAATGACTCAAGTGTTACTACATACCTCTATAGGAACTACTAATTATTTGGATCCGTATTCTAAAGTGAAGATCATGTTAACTAACTAGTAATGACTCAAGTGTTACTACATACCTCTATAGGAACTACTAATTATTTGGATCCGTATTCTAAAGTGAAGATCATGTTAACTAACTAGTAATGACTCAAGTGTTACTACATACCTCTATAGGAACTACTAATTATTTGGATCCGTATTCTAAAGTGAAGATCATGTTAACTAACTAGTAATGACTCAAGTGTTACTACATACCCCTATTTGGATCCGTATTCTAAAGTGAAGATCATGTTAACTAACTAGTAATGACTCAAGTGTTACTACATACCCCTATTTGGATCCGTATTCTAAAGTGAAGATCATGTTAACTAACTAGTAATGACTCAAGTGTCTCAAATGACTCAAGCTATAATAAAATAACTGGTATTTGGATGGCTGATGACTCAGTATGTTCCAGTACTCACCATGATGAGTCTAGTTATTCAAAGCCAGTCCAGAGGAATGCCGGAAAATCGGCCACAGGGTAAGTGTTCCAGACAAGTGCATTTATAAAAACAATTCTTAAAAATTATTTAGTCTATGAATAGTTCTCTAAAAGACAGCAGTGCATAGGCTAATTATTGACAGCTTTCCCAAATCATAAGTCTGCTACGCTATTACATATTTATAATTAGTGTACAGTATCTAGCAGTAATGTTAATCTAGTGCTAGTAATTTGTCCTGCATTAGTTATTAATTAGTTTTGCATGAATTGTGAATTTTTTTCATTTTTTCTCTGGGAAGTATTGAAAAATAGTAGTTATTGATTAGTTATTAGTGAACTACCACTTAAATCTGTAAAAAAATTCAGTAGTTCTCTGTGAAGTATTAAAAAAAATTGTAGTTATTGATTAGTTAATAATGAACTACCACTTAAATCTGTGTGCTATTACTTACTAATTAGTTAATCAGAGTTACTTGTTAGTTAATTGTAGTTACTAGATTGTTAATATTGTGTTACTCATTTGTTCCTGTGTAGTTATTCATTAACGAAGGATCCGTATTTTAAAGTGTTACCCATTATTTTATTTATTTAAACTGTTATTTGCTCCAGTTTCACTAAACGGCCCAACGCGCTCGCTGGCGCGGACATTTAAGAAGGGATGGATATTTGCTTCAAGTGACAGGCTTGGTGAGTGAAATTATATTTGTATTATCTTTCTGTATATGTTTAATTTTCTTTAGATTTTCTGTCTAAAAGTGACCAAAAAGACACTTAACTCCAGCTCACCATCGGTGTCGCCAATTCCCTTTGTCTCCAGAATGTGCGTACGCACGGCTCAAAGTTTGCTTAAAGGTGCGCACATTCTCCCGTCAAGTTTGTTTTTTATAGATCACAACCTTTGCGTGGGAACTGGCGTACGTACGTTTCCAGCCCCGTTTTGTGCGTACGCACGCTTTATAAATGAGACCCCAGATACGGCCCATATGACCTTTTCCGCTACCAGAACTGAGCCATATATGCCATATTTAGCCCAGATATGTATGCAATCTACTCATACAGTGTGAGTTGGTATCCTTGCTGAAATCACACAGTGGGCTAAACCCAGAATAAAAGCAGTGTAGCGCAAGTTACCATAACACTAAACACAGCTAAAAACCAATCCACCTCCTTGAGCTAAAAAAAAAGAAAACAAAAAGAGCTTGCTCAAACTAATCTCATATTTACCTGGGTAACAATTGAATCAGCTTCATGCAACAGGCCAATGGTGATTCAGATAATAAATATTTTGCATTAACCTTGCATGATACAAATCAAAATTACACACGAGTAAATGCTGTTAAAAAAGTTTGTCTTTTAAATCCTTTATATTTGTACACACTTGCAACTTACTGATTTCATGGCATTCTAATCCATCTGTAAATTAAGAAACTTTATTGCAACTTTATTTTGCAATTTGTTTATTGTTTAACATTTTACAGCGTCTTATTTTCTAACCTCTGACTCTTGAACAATCAGAACAAAATATAGTAAACATTAGTAAATGCCATGACTTATGTCTCATTCAAGTAGATTTAGCAACTTTCTAAAGTAATTAAGAAAGAATTTAAATTATTGACACTGTACAATTTTTTTCTGGCATTTCAAACACCACTCTTTTAGTTCCTTAATCAAACTACAAACAAGCCTAGTTCTCCAAGCTTTTCACCAAAATCACAAAGTAGAACAAAACGATATTGTGCTTTTAGGAGCAACACCATATTTAGTTAATGTCACACAATTTACTTGAATGCATTTGACATGAAAATAAAATGTTGCTCATTGTGACAACTTCTTACAACATATCTTCATGTGAGTCAGAAGGCTTCTTTTATATCTAAAACTCTTCTTACACTGAGTACAGTACGGCTTCTCTGCAGTATGAGCTCGCTCGTGTGATTTCAGGTTTCCAGAGTGAGTGAAACTCTTGTCACAATATGAGCACTTGAAATATTTTTTCCCAGCATGAATTCTTTGGTGATTTTTCAGATGGTCAGCTCTAGTAAAGCTCTTCCCACAGTCCAAACACACATGATCTTTCTCCCCAGTGTGTTTTTTCTGATGTCGTTTACAATGATCCTGTCGTGTAAAAAACTCTCCACAAAATGAACATGGATAATAAGACTTCTCCTTTAAGTGAATTTTCAGGTGTTCTTTTAGACTTGCTGATAATTTAAAATCTTTACCACACTGATCACAGTTATATGGCTTTTCTCCAGTGTGAACGCGCAGATGATACTTGAGATCAGTTTTACTTCTGAAACTCTTCCCACACTGAGTGCAGTCGTACGGCTTCTCTCCAGTATGAACTCGCTCATGTAATTTCAGAGATCCAGACTGAGCAAAACACTTGTCACAATATGAGCACTTGTAAGGTCTTTCTCCAGTATGAATTCTTTGGTGCTGTTTCAGACCGACAGGTCTAGTAAAGCTCTTCCCACAGTCGAGGCACACATGATCTCTCACATCATTATGCGTTTTCTGCTGCTGTTTGAAATTTTCCTTCAATGAAAAACTGTTTTGAGCTTTGATGTTGCAATGTTCCTCCTCAACTTCATGTAGATTTTCACTTTGCTCTTTCACTTCCATCTGGCCTAAAATAAACATTCAGTAGTTAGAATCAGTTCAAGGAGGATAAATGTCAAAATTTAAAGTGAACCCTGATTTAATACAAGAAAACAAGAATTAGGTATCTTTCTGAGAATCAAGTATCAGATCTTAATGTGCCAAAGGTTAGTTTTGTCAATACAATCAAACAGATGTCATATTTTGCTGCCCTCTCCACTAACTTTCTCACTTTCTCACACACCCCTCACCTCACCACGAGGGGTGGAGGTACTGCTCCGCTCATCTCTAATTGGAAATTTGATCCTTTACCATCTCTGTGACAAGAGTCTATTTGAATTGCATTTTATTACAATCACCCGTCCTATTAAAATCCATTTTGTAGTCGTCTATTGTCCTCCAGGTCAGCTTGGCAGTTTCTTGCAGTTGGATGCGTTACTCTCATCCTTCCCTGAGGATGGTACTCCTCTCGTAGTTCTTGGAGACTTCAAAATCCACCAGGAAAAGGCTGCTGATTTCCACACTCTGCCGCCTTGTTTGACCTCAAACGAGTATCTACTGCAGCTGCCAGCTACTCACAAATCAGGTAACCAATTGGACCTTATTTACACGCACTACTGCTCCACTGACCATTCGTTGGTCACTCCACTGCACACCTCAAATCACTTCCTCTTAACCTCAACCTGCCTCAGGACACAACACAGACTCCTCCACAGGTCACCTTTCGCGTAACCAATGCTCACCCTCCTACCCATCCTCTTTGGTCTCAACACTAGAGACTAACAGTGCAACCGATACTCTTTTCTCCACTCTAACACCTTGCTTTGATAACTTCTGCCCCCTTTAATCCAGCCCGTGGAGAGAAGAGAAGAGAGCACACGTCATCCCTCTCCTGACAAAATTGCACTAGTTGCTAATTGCCACTCGCATCAAATTCAAGGCACTGATGCTTGAACAACCACTGGCTCTGCTCCCTTTAACCTCATTACTCCAGACTTGCGTGCCATCCAGAAGCTTGCATTCTGCAAGTAGACAGCACCTCGTGGTGCCATCCCAGAGAGGCACAAAATCACTTTCATGGACCTTGACTTGGACTGTTCCCTGCTGGTAGAATGATTTGCCTAACTCAACCAGAGCTGCTAAGTCCGTAGCCATTTTCAAGAAACGGCTGAAGACGCATCTTTTTCACCAACACTTAATCCATTAATTAGCTAACAATTCTATACATTTTTTTTTTTTTTTTACTGCATTTAAACTGGGAAGAGTCACAAGCACTTGCATATTGTTGTCCTATTATTAGTTTTATTGATTTCAATTGCTCTCCTCATTTGTAAATCGCTTTGGATAAGACAAGTATAAACAAGTTTATGATCAATATGTTGCATTCTCTATTATAATTATAGGGCTCATCATTTCAGAGCCACAATATCTGTTTATCTAAAGCTTTGTTACCTTAATGTTTCACAGCAGTAAACAATCGAGAATAAATGGACACCAACCTGTTTGTTCCTCAGTATCTTCATGTTTTATTCTGGATGGTTCTAGATCACCCATGTCTTCAATCTCCTCTTTAATAAATTCAGGGCTTAAAGTTTTCCGGCAGCGTGCCGGTTCTCCGGCATGCCGCGTTTGGCTGCGAAAAAAAAAGTTGATAATAACTTGTTGATATCACGTTCAATTCATGAGTTTGCCTACCAATGGTATGAGAGGAACACAGCTTTCACTCTCAACCAAACTAACATTACAAGCCAATCAGAAGTAGAATGGGACAGGTCTTGGAAAAAGTGGGGTTGAGACCCAGCTGCAACCGAGTCCTAAGCATAGAAGCCGGAGCGGAGACGTCAAGTTGGAGAGCAAACTGGGGAAGACGTCCTAATTGATAAAGGACTTATATAAATAAATGCCGCTGGGCGTGGATAAAAGAAATAGGCAGAGACGGCAAGCCTTTGGTAACAATAGCTGGTGCAAGAAAGTAAGAGAATTAGGTGCTTGCTTCTGCACGTTGTGCTCAAGAAAGCTAATGCATGCAACTAGCAGTAAAAAAAAAAAAAGTGCTACCATGTCAGTAGTTAGACCCCGGTCATAGAACAGCTGTCCATGCACTCCAACACACAACACGATTAACAGGAGCAGGGCCGTTTGAAGGAATTTGGGGGCCCCAAGCAAAATGGACATGGAGGGGCCCCTCTCACGGAGCAGTACTGGAGAGTGATAGCGCTGTCTCACTGTGGTGGTTTGTTTACAGTGGTTGATACTGTTTGACGAGGGCAGATACACAACCTAAACGACCGTGCGGCCATCGGCAGCTGCCTACCTCATTGCGACGGCTCTGACCGGGAGCAACAACCACACCTGACGTACCGGCGTCAATGACTGACCATGTTTGTGACTTGAAAATACCCACATTCATTGCAGAACATGATTTATTCACAAATTCACAATTCTCAACTGGTTGTAAATCTGTGTAAAAACAAAATAGCTGAAGACAAAAATGCTTTGACAATGCTGATTTTTCCCTTTCAAATCAGCTTGCTATGCAAATACACAAAAGCTAAAAAACTGCATGTTTTCACTAATTTCAACTCTAGGTTTCTGTTACTGCATTTATGTTTTTTTTCTGTTAATTTCCTAGCATTTAATTTACCATTTTCAGAAATTTCATGTTTTAGATTGTAGGTCATCTTGTACCATGTCAAGGACAAAGCTAACCAGCAAAACTTGAGATCAAAAGTATCCTAAATGTTACATGTGTTTGCACCATATTGTAGTGAGCCTTTCTTGGTATTGCGGTTTCAATAGCCCACCACAATCTGTAGCCTAAGCCTAGCTGTCAAGAGCTAATGGTAATGGAAGATACATTACTAGAAGGGCTGGGATGATACACATATCTCCCGATTCGATACTACCACGATACTTGGGTATCATACAAAAATCATTTAGAAAATAATGTTCTTTTTTGTGCCAAATAATCACAGGAATTAATTACATTTTAAAATATATTCAAATAAAAGTTATTTTAAATTGTAATAATATTTCACAATATTACTTTATTTTTGTTGGATTTCTAATCAAATAAATGCAGCCTTGGTGAGCCGAAGACATAATTTAGAAACAGCAATAAAGTCATTATGCAAATCAACAGCCCTTTATCTCCAGATCAAGTATTATAATGGGAATATATCAGTTTGGAAAGAGTTTTACCGTGCTGACAGACTGTCTGTCGTAATTACGGTAAAACTCACGGTAACTCATGGTAAAATGACTTTGAGTAGGCTATATTGTACGAAAACTTAGCCTAATTGGTGCTTGTCTATTTCTTTTGGTCCATGACTCCCCCTTGTGCCGTAGGCCTATAAAAGAGCTCAATAATCGCAATTGTCTGAAACAACCTTGATTATATCAAATAACCGCGATCAGGGCTGCGTTCTCCGAAACTACCTTAACGCTACGTCGTTCTTAAGTTGTACCTTATCGTTAATACGTGGTTTCCGAAACCTTCTTAGTTAAGTATACCTTCTGTAAGTCATACGTTCGTAAGGTTGGTCTGGAGCGCTCTTAGCTATACCTTATCGCTGCTGACGGTTCATACCGCTAGTGGCCACCACTACGCAAAAAGCTTTTTTACATCGCAGTTTAATTACACATAGAAAATTTTATATGAACATTTAATATAAAATCTGATTTAGTATTAAAATGACATTTTTACTTTACTTTAAAATTTTACACATAAAATACTTAAGTTGTTATAGCCTACACCCAGTGTAAGTGTTTTCATTATTAAAGTTTCCATACACTAATGGTTGTTAGCTTTTTTAATTACTATCCTACATCAGCTGGCGAACCATTTGACAGAAAAGGCTTAGGAGTCTATAAAGAAAGATGAGTTTACACAAACTTTATAGTTTTAAATCAAAGACGGCGCCGTCCGCGGAGCCAGTTAGTGTATGTCAACTACATGGCTGGTGGATAATCAGCATACGTTGTGGAGAACATTAACACACTTATGGCCGTAAGGGTTTGGGATTGCACACTTGCTAAATTATAAACACATACTCATATTTATTTCTGCATGTACATATTTCAATGAGCCCCGATAAATGCAGTTTGTACTATTTCTTTATAAAGAACATTGTTTTCTCAATACTTTACCTATACCGCTGTGAAGGAAAGAGCGCACAATCGATCATCGAGGCATCGATATCAACCTATTCAGCGCCTCCACCATGGACAGCACCTGCTAAGGTCGAACTTAAGAAGGTTTACCTTAAGCAACATCCTAAGGTATAGTTCGGAGAACACACGTAGGAAAGGTATACCTGTAGTTAAGGTGTACCTTTTGAGTCTTCGTAGCGCACTAAGAGACAACGTTATCGGAGAACGCACCCCAGATCATTATTTAAATAACGTGACAGGCCTAACGGTAAATTATAAATAGGCTAAATAAAGTTATGAAATTTCATTTTGCCCTCAGTCAAAACGATTAGCCAGGGAACAAATTATAGATTTATAATTTTATAAAATATAGATTCATGAGACCAAAGATATAGATATACACAAGACAAATTATATCTCATGTTTAATCACTACAGAGACATCAGAGCCAGCGGCAAACGCCAGAAGGACTACTAGCTGAGGAAAGGCTGACCCAGTCTAATCTCAGTCTAATGGTCATTCTGACTCAAAGATTCTATTAATTCGTTCTAATAGGGCTTTTTTTTTTTTTTTTTTTTAAAGTGTAGCAACACAGGCGGGATTTGGGGAGGGAAATGGGGTGTAATCGCAAATCTGTTTTGAATCTAATGAATAGGACAATAACATGTTAAGTTTGGCTGTACTTTATCTAATTATAGCCTGCGATTTAGTTCGTTTAATTTAATTTTTTAATTCTTACATTAAAAACTTATTCAATATTGACACTAAACCTGAGCACATAATGTTAATAATCAGTAGTTAAATACCTCATCTCTCAAGCTGGATCATGTCAAACAATGTAAATCGGGATCATCTCTGGCGTGTGGCAACAAAATACAGACTGAAGATATCCAGCGAAAATACGAAGTGTCCTTCATTCAAACTCTTACACGATCGTTACTGCCTCGTCGATTAATATCAACTTGAACTGAGACCTGTTAAAGACGCTAAGAAAAGCGGGGATTAAACTCCAACACCTGACTTGAATGAACCTAAGGGGCTAAAGCGGTTTCATAAAAGGTGATTGAAGTTCACACAATCCCACTAATTTGATCCAGGTTTATCTAGTCTGGATAATTGCGTTTCTTAAGCAGCACTATAGGTCGATCATGGATCAAATCGATCCACCACAGCAAACAGCATCTATTTTTTGCTGTTTTATGCGTTTGAGACATGTTTTTTTTTTCTCTCTCCTCAGTGCAAACTTAATTTTGACAGGTATATATTGTCTATCTGTAAATGAGGGAAAGTCGTGCAAATATTTACATTTTGCTGCTAAACTTCACGTTGAACGAGCGCTGCTGCACGCCAAATAGGAGCGCAATATTTCTGACTAAAATATACATTTTGCTTGAAAAATGAATATGCGCTATTTTTAAGACCAGAAATATCTTCTAACTATAATCATTTATCTATAGGATGTTGGATAAGTTGCGGTGAACTTATAAGTTCATTACATTTTATACTTGTAAAATCATTTTAATACAAAAATCGAGGTTGCCTAATTCAGGGAAGAATATTTTAAGTAACCAAATATAATAAAGACACAAAATATAGTTTTGGGACCTATATGCTACTTAATAAAGATTAAAAATGAATAAAGTATTAAATAGATTAATGAAGTATTTAGAATATTGAGAATTACAGCTTTTAAAGCATTTTCTATTTATTTTTGGGAAAAAAAGAAAGAATCCCCCGTTTTAAATGATTGGTTAGGTTTAGTTTATAAAGTACACCATGGAGAGGATAACATGAAATTAAGAGCAAAAGTATACATTTTGAAAAGATATGGGCAACTCTAAAATCAAAGAATATTCTATAAAATAAAGGAATACATATCATGAATTATCTTTTTATATAACCCTTTTAATTCTAGTTATTTTATTTATTTACTTATTTAATATTGTTATTATTTGATATTTAAATAATATTACTTGAATAAATTATTAGTAATTATATGTCATTATAAGAGTTTGGTATACATGTGAATATTTAATTTTTATTAATATTTATTTATATATTTGTTTTAGTTTAGTTTTTTTTTTTTCATATGTAAAAGTGTCTAACTATGTGCTTATGTTGTTTATGTGTTGGTGGGTATGGAAAAAAGAAAGGAAAAAGTAGAAGGAAAAATAAGGAATAAATATTGGGTGAAAGTCTTTAAAGGAACTGTCCATATAATTATGTTAAATGTGTTTGAACTGAAAGACATAGTAAAGTCCATAATGTATATATATATGCTCAAATATTTGTCATTTGGATATTAGATGTGCCTTATTTAGAATTTTAAACCTACAAGGCTTAAGTGTATTTTAGCAATAACTGTAAAGTGACTATTGTAATGGAGTAATCAAATGTAGGCTAATATACTGTATTACTAAGCTCAGCTTCATCTTACCAGTTAAAATGTATACTGTGCTTTTGTATTCATTTATTTTTAATTTTGTGATTTTAACTTCTGCTTTAAGTTTTTTTTTTTTTTTTTTATGTTCTAATGTAGGCTACTTCTAATAACCATAAAAAAAATTACTACACCTGCCAAACAATGTATTCATAAATCTTTAAAACAATCTAATTAAATCTTGGGCACAAAACATTCAGCTAGTAAGAAAAGAAAACCTGTAGTGTGTGTGTGTGTTTGTGTGTGTGTGTATATATATATATATATATATATATATATATATATATATATATATATATATATATATATATATAAACAAATTTAAATAAACTTTTATGTACAATATAATTGAACGCGTTTGTAGGTCTATATTGTCTAATTTATCATTGCAGCCTTGTTTAAGTATAGATTTCCTGTATACTGTATATTTCTTTTTGGACAGATAGTGGTTAATAAAGTAATAAAATAATGGTATGAGAGAGTGTCAGTGGTAATATCATTGTGTTCCTGATGATCAGTGTTAGAGGAACGGTGTAACAACTCAGGATTAACCAGTTAACCTGCCCTGGACCAGGCTAGTTTCCCAGCATAAGTTGCCAGAGTAACTGATTTCAAACTATTTTAAGTTTGCTTTATAAAACAGAATCAACTGACTATAAGTCTGACTAACCAATATAAGCCTGGCTTGTATTTTTATCTTGTCTTATGGAACAGCCCTCAGGTCTTCAAGTTCAAACTTTCAGCGCTTGTGTCTCTCTCTCTCTTCTTCTTCTTTTTATTGGAGACTCGCATTCTTAAATAAAGCATTACCGGCACCATCTACTGTGGGTTACGGATCAGAGACACTGTCCCTTCTCTCCCCAGCCCAGAAAAAAAACATAATAATAAAAGTATTCAAAAAATTAAATTATATATATATATATTTATTACTTTTTGCCAATATTCTTTCAATTAACCAAGTTCTATTCAGAAATGACGTATTAACACTATCCCCTCTTACTGGATTCAAAAGCTTCTTTAAGGTTACATTTTGTTCTCCTTTCTTCTGTAATTCATCGGTCAGTTTATTTCTTTTCTGTATATATCTGTTACACTGCATTAATACATGTTCCACGGTTTCTCTGACTCCACACCAACCACACAATCCTGTAAGATATTTCCCTATTATTGTTGAATTAAGTCCTGTATGTCCCAGTCTGAGTCTAGATAAAAACAATCTTCTTCTTTCCTGAATTCCTTCTTCTTCCTAATGGTTGTATTAAATTTAGATGCCTATCATTTTGTTCATTATCCCAATAATTATGCTGATCTATAAGCCATACATCCTCTAGTTTTGCTCTTATCATTGTTGAATAAATGGTTTTCAGTGCCAGAATACCAGATTAAATTCACAAACTCATAACAATTTTTAAAATCTTCTTATATTTCTCCTCCATCTTATTTATGCGAGTACCCTGTGTCATTTTTGTGTCAAACCACATTCCAAGAAATCTTATCACTTAAACTTCTTATTATATAACTTTAGATTTATATTTCTACTTATCTTTTTATTTGTAAGGAAAATATATTTGGTTTTTCCCCACAGAATTTAATTCCCCATTTATAAGACCATTTCATGTGTCTTTCTTCTGCACATCCTCTACTTCTTCTTTTGGATTTATATGGTAAAAGATCTTTAGTGGGTTACTGACACCTACTGGATGTTTACATGCACTAATTTAGTAATACATCCCATTCTATTTCAAATTCTGAAATCTCTGTTTATATTAACCCTAAACTTTACCATTCAGTTATGTTAATGGAGGATGTTTTCAACTAAATTGTAAATTGCCACATTAAGATCATTTCATTGGTGTCAACAGGCTGAAACAAACTACAGCATCATCACCTTTAACTTGTCTTTGCTCTTTCATCGCCATCTGGTCTGAAATAAACATATTAAAGAGTTAAATCAGTTTAAGGAGGATAAATGTGGATATTCAAACCTGATTTAATAACAGAAAACAAGAGATCAGGTATCTTTCTATCAAATATCAGATCTTTGATGTGCAAAAAGTTAGTTCTAGCATTCAATACAGTCAAAATGTGAATAACATCTGCTGTACAAGATTATGATCTAAGTGCATTTACGTCATATATCCCTAGAATATTTGCTTATTTTTCAAAGCTCTTATGATCTATTATCTAACAATACAATGTAAACTAAGCCAAACTGCCAGTGATCATCATGTATTTAGCCATGATTTATATATATATATATATACAGTGCCCTCCACAATTAATGGCACCCCTGGTAAATATGATCAAAACTGGCTGTAAAAAATAAATCTGCATCGTTTTTGCAAAATTCTAACCTTTCATTTAAGTAAAAGAATTGAATGTGGGGGGGAAATCAGATTATGAAATAAATGTTTTTCTCCAAAACACGTTGGCCACAATTATTGGCACCCTTTTATTAAATACTTTTTGCAATCTCCTTTTGACAAGATAACAGCTCTGAGTCTTCTTCTATAATGCCTGATGAGTTTGGAGAACACCTGACAAGAGATCAGAGACCATTCCTCCATACAGAATCTCTCCAGATCCTTCAGATTCCCAGATCCATGTTTGTGCTTCTTCTCTTCAGTTCACTCCACTCATCAGGTCAGGGGACTGAGACGGTCATGGCAGAAGCTTCATTTTGTGCTCCCTAACACATTTTTGTGTTGATTTTGATGTTTGTTTTGGACCGTTGTCCTGATGGAAGATCCAACCACGGCCCATTATAAGATTTCTAGCAGAAGGCGTCAGGTTTTGATTTTTTTATCTGTTGATATTTGATAGAATCCACGATGCCATGTATCTGAACAAGAAGTCCAGGACCTCCAGCAGAAAAATATGCCCACAAAATTAAAGATCCAACAGTATATTAAATTGTACACATGGGGTACTTTTTATCCTTGTGTTCACCAAACCCATCTAGTGTGTTTGCTGCCAAAAAGCTCTTTTTTTAGTCTCATCTGACCACAGAACCCTGTGCCGTTTGAAGTTCCAGTCATGTCTGACAATTAAATTTGCTGGAGTTTGTTTCTGGAGGAGCGAGGAGGATTTTTCTTGAAACCCTCCCAAACAACATGTGGGGATGTAGGTTTTTTTTTTTTTTTTTTTTTTTTTTGGCTTTCTGACCCCAAGACTCAACTAATCTCTGCAATTCTCCATCTGTGATCCTTGAAGAGTCTTTGGCCACTCAAACTTTCATCCTCGCCGTGCATTAAGACAGTATAGACACACGTCCTCTTCCTGGCAGATTTGTAACGTCTTTAGTTGATTGGAACTTCTTAATTATTGCCCTGATGGTCAAAATGGGGATTTTCAATTCTTTAGCTATTGTCTTACAGCCATTTTCTATTTTGTGAAGCTCAACAATCTTTTGCTATACATCAGAACTATATTCTGTGGTTTTACTCATTGTGATGGATGATTAAGGGGATTTGGCCTTTGTGTTTCCTCATATTTAAACTCCTGTGAAACACGAAGTCATAGCTGGACAGTTTCATGTTCCTAGTCACCCTGGTGTACTAAAAAAGGTCAATATTAATGGGAATATACTTCAGAGATATTTTACTCGTAAAAAATTCTAGGGGTGCCAATAATTGTGGCCAACGTGTTTTGGAGAAAAACATTTATTTCATAATGTGATTTCCCCCCACTTTCAAATATTTTACTTCAATGAAAGGTTAGAATTTTGCACATTTTTTGAATGAAAGATCAAAAGGATAAACGATGCAGATTTATTTTTTACAGCCAGTTTTGATCATATTTACCAGGGGTGCCATTAATTGTGGAGGGCACTGTATATATAAATGCAGGTTGCGTAAAAGGTAAACATAATTAAACAATATAATCTGGTTTCATGATACAAATCAAATTACACACCAGTGAATGTTGTCCAAAAAAATTGTCTTTTAAATCCTTGTACACACTTGGAACTTACTGGATCAGATTTAATGGCATTTTAATCCATCTGTAAATCAAGAAAACAATCAACTTAACATTTTACAGCTTCTATTATTTTCTAACTACAGCCACGACTCTTTACAATCAGAAACAATATAGTAAACATTGGCAAATAAATAAATAATGACAGCAATTACCAAGTTGGAGATATACAAATATTTTTTTACACTGTTATTGCAGACATCCTGCTGACTACGGCACAATGTTAGATCGGATGGATCTCCATGTCAGAAATATCAGATCCGACTCCGGCCGTTAAATCCTGTCAGATGATAGTTGTTTTGTCTGGTGTCCAAAGCCAGTAAACCCTCTCAACAGCTTGTGTTGTCTGGTATCCAAAACAGTTTTCTGTCGGCCTGAGAGTTCGACTGAGAAAGTCAGGGAAGAGCAGAAGCAGGAGATGAAGTGATGATAATAATTAAAAAAAACAGAGCTTATTGAATAATCGTAGTTACGTAAAGGCTGGAATACACTACAGGACTTTTGCCCCGATCTGTGATCTGGGTGAGTTGGCAGTAGTTGCCGAATGTTTTCACCAGTCTGCAGATTTTGTGCGTTCTGGAGTTGACAGAATTCACAGAAAATCACGTAGTGTATGATGGGCACAGACTCCGATCTTTTAGCCTTAGGCTATAAATTCCATCCAGTCGGAGGATATCAAAACATGTTTGATATTTTGAGCCGATTTTAGAACACATGTTCTCTGCATCGCTAATAAATACTGTACATAATACAGTCATAATACGCTGACCAGACAATGGAAATCAAGGGTGCGAAGACACAAAGATCAATAAAAAACTGGAGACGACTTAAGAGATTGGTTAAAGACAAAAAAAGTAGGAAAAATGTATCATCTAGATCACGGATCATGAGCTTAGCGTTTGACGCGTGATCATATTGAGATACTAGGATACACTAGATGGAGCCGCGAGCTCGCGCATGCCATCCATGAAATAAATGTGTTAGAAAACATTTTGTTTAGTAACTGTTTGCAGCAGTTTCAGTATTCACACAGTGGGGTTAACTCACTTCACTTCCAGGCCGAAAAATACCCCAAAAAATATAAATACGGCAAAATCACTGAAGAATGCGTCACGTGTTTCTGTTTAGTGTTGTGTAGTGCAGTGTATGATCCTCTGTCCTTCAGTGTATGATCCTCACTGCTGTATTGTATATGATGCCCAGCTTTTCTTTCTAATCATTTACAAAGTCGGCAAGTGTATGATGCCTGCTGTTTAAAAATCTGTTCAGATTTTAAAAGTCGTGTAGTGTATTCCAGCCCTTAGCTGACCTAGTCAATATAGTGGAAAAAAAAACAACGGCTAGTCTTTTTCACCACAACTTCACAGGAAGCAAGACAATGTTGTCGAAACGAGCGCTGGATACCTGAGGTAATACTTCTCACCGTTTATTCAGAGGGTATGAATGATTTTTCTTCAAAAGGGGCTTGACTTGTCAAACAGTGGTGGATTTTTCAGGACTTCGGCGATTAACTTCTCCGCAGTGTCGTCTGCCATTTTAAATATGTGAGGCCTTTAAATTAGAATGGATTCTGATTGGCTGTCAGTGTTTTATCGTTCTACAGCTGTTCTGAAAGTGATCCCAACAATATAATTTCTCTGTATCGTTATCGTTATAGCTGTGGTGTGGAGTCTGCTGTTCTTTAATATGATTTTCTGAACTTTATCTTTATCGTCCTTGGAGTGAACAAGCCTTTTGCCTTTTTTTGAAGCTTCTTTTACTTCCTTATTCAGACTATAAAATAATTAATTATTTCTAGTTTTCTATGCATTTCACCAAATTAAACTAGATGATATTGTGCTTTTGGGAGCGTCACCATAGTTTGTTAATCTCACACCATTTCTTAGAATGTATTTGACATGAAAATGAGATGTTCCTCACTGTGACGACTTATGATATTTTTTCATGTGTCTGAGAAGGCTTTTTGAATGTCTAAAACTCTTCTCACACTGAGTACAGTACAGTTTCTCTCCAGTATGAACTGGCTGATGTTCTTTCAGGTGTGCAGACTGAGTGAAACTCTTGCCACAATATGAGCACTTGTAAGGTTTTTCTCCAGTATGAGTTCTTTGGTGACTTTTCAGATGGTCAGATGTAATAAAGCTCTTCCCACAGTCACAACACACATGATTTTTCTCACCGGTGTGTGTTTTCTGGTGCCGTTTACAATGTTCCAGCCGTGAAAAAGTCTCTCCACAAAATGAACATGCATAAGGCCTCTCGTTTGTGTGAATTATCTGGTGTTTTTTTAGATTTGATGACATTTTAAAATCTTTACCACACTGATCACAGCTAAACGGCTTTTCTTCTGAGTGAACGCGCAGATGATGATACTTGAGATTGGTTTTACATTTGAAACTCTTCCCACACTGAGGGCAGTGATACGGCTTCTCTCCAGTATGAACTCGCTCGTGTAATTTTAGGGATCCAGACTGAGTGAAACTCTTGTCACAATATGAGCACTTGTAAGGTTTTTCTCCAGTATGAATTCTTTGGTGCTGTCTCAGTTGGCCAGATGTAGTAAAGCTCTTCCCACAGTCACAACACACATGATCTCTCACTTCATTATGTGTTTTCTGTTGCGGTGTAAAACTGTTCAACCATGAAAAACTCTTTTGAGCTTTGAAGTCACGTTCCTCTTTAACTTCATTCAGTTCTTGTCTTTGTTCCTTCACTTCCATCTGGTCTAAAATAAACATATTAAGTAGTTAGAATTAGTTACCTTAATGTTTCTCAGCAGTCAACAATGAAGAATCAAGAATGGACACCAACCTATTTGTTCCTCAGTATCTTCATGTTTTATTCTGGATGGTTCTGGATCCCTCATGTCTTCAATCTCCTCTTTAATAAACTCCATCTTTAACAGTCACACAGATTTCAGCTGCTACTCCTGGAGTTTGTCCTTCTCTTGTAGGATGATGGGAATATTCCCAGTATTTATTGGTGAATTGTTGTGTGAGGGGCTTCACTGCAGGTGTGAACTGTGATCACTGTGTGATACTGACACCCACAGGACCAGATCTGGGCTCAAAAAAACAAATAAAAAAACAAAGTCACAAAATATGTACTCAATTAATTGTATTACTCTGAAATGATGTGAACATATCTGCTGTACAGAGTAGGGTTGTATATTGTTACTAGGCTATATAAACACATCTGAAAGAAGCAAGTTCTTTGTGTAACCCAGGTTTTTAAATAAGAATTAAACAGGGCACATAAAACCAATTTAAAACCATTTCATACACCGATGAAGTTCATCAGCCATACATTACGACACATTGTTAATATTATTATGTTAATGACATCAATTCTTACATTAGAAACATAGAATGTTTCATGTTTATTACATATTAACACTAAACCTGAGCACATAATATGTTAATTAGTGGTTAAATACCTCATATCTCAAGCTGGATCATGTCACACTCTGTAAAAAGGGATCATCTCTCGCGTGTGTACAGATTGAAAATATCCAGCGAAAATACTCCACAACTGTCCTTCATTCAAACTCTTACAGGGTAGTTACAGCCTCGTCGATTAATAATATTAAATACTTGAAATGGTCTTCAAACGTTCAGCACTCGCGTCTCTACTTGTTCTTTTGGATTTACACGGTACACTAGAAACCTCTTTAGTGTATTACTGCCACCAACTGGATGTTTACATGTTTATGAATCCAATACTGAAAGCTCTGTTTAGAAGAACAACAAACTTTAATTGCCATACAATTCGCATATTAGTTGACATTTGTATTACGTGTATTCCGAACCCAAACAAACCTTAAGCGCATGCGCAGTGCGTCAGTCGCCGCGTTCAGGACCGGAGAAAGACAGTGCTATAATATTACTGGAGCTAACGCGAGCCTTGCGGTTTTTGCCTTGACGTCTTTTAAAAGAGAAAGCTGATATGTCACAAGAGACCTATACAGTATATGAAGGCCGTGAAGTAATTCCCTGATATTAAACTCTAATTTAGTACTGCAATGATATTGTACAACGCCAGGATACCCGTCCTTCTCATCTGAGCTCCTCAGTCTAACAGCGCTCGTCACTGTCAACATGGTTAAGATGACCAATCAAATCAAAGTAGGCGTGGCTTATTGTTCACAGAAGCTGCTGAGCAAGAATTCCAGAGTGACGTTTCAAACATTAATATTTTACAGCTGTTTTACGATAGAAATGTTAAACGACCGAGCAAAATAATCAGGGATGCAAACTAATAAACTTGTCTAATTTTGCCATTTTGAATTGAAAATATAATTTGCTTGATTCATGTAGCCTAATGCAATTTGTAACTGTCAATGTGACTAGAGAAGAAACATTAAAGAAGCCGTTTTCATAATTTTAGGAATAAGGTTAATACTGAATGTGCACATACTATGTTGAAGCCTTCAGTAAGCTATGCACAAAATGATTCATAAAACATGTACAGTTTACTGTTAACTTTCTTCACTGACAAAGAACAAAAGAAAAAAACAGTATTAATCAAAGCTCGGCATTGGGAAGGGAAGAGATACAAGGCAAAACAAGGAGACAGTGAAAAAGAAAGAGAAAAGGTGATGAAGAAGAGAGAGGAAGAGCAGGTACTGACAAATAACTTATTGATTAGTGTGCTAGATATTATTGATGTTTTATTGGAGTGAGAGTGAGTAATTTTACAAATACAATATAAAGCAATAAAACAAAACATTTCAAATCTGTATTTCTAACAACATACACTTGCATTTACTTTATTTAGCCTGAATAATCTACTGATTATCCTAAAAGGCTTATTTAATTAAGTTAACAGGGCGTTTTACTGCTGAAAAGCTAATAGTTCCCAGTTTTCTGTCATATCATATTGGTGATGCCTGAGAGCTTCTGTACATTTTCACATTAACCCTATGAATGCATAAAAGGGGTGAAATTGACCCAGAATGCTTTGATTTTGAAATATTTAATCAATTAAAACATTTATTTATTTGATATATCCCATGAATTTTTCTTGTTTCTGATCCTCATCAGTGTCATTTTCATATTTCTTGGTCTTAAGTATAAGACTTTTTTTTTTGTATAACTACCATGAATGCATAAAGGGGGTCAAACTGACCCATATTCATTTCCATTTTAGTCAAATATATTTATTTTAAATCTTATTGCATTTATAAATCTGAAGATTCAAGTGAATCTTGATTTAATAGAAAATAGTGAGAAAAAGTCAGATCAGGTATTAATACAGTCAAAATGTGGATAAAAACTGCTTTACAAGATTATGATCTTAGTGTATTTATGTCATATATCCTAGATTATTGCTTATTTTTCACAGCTCTTATTTGGCATCTAACGATATATAAACTAAGCCAAACAGCCAGTGATCATCATGCATTTAAACTAATTGAATGATTCATAAATGTCAGCCATTTTATTTTTTATTTTTTTTACAGAAATGAATTTTTTTTGTGTTGAAGGTAAAAAATATAATTAAACGAGAATCTGGTCATTCGGATAATAAATATTTTGTCATTGATCTTGCATGACACAAATCAAATTACACAATCTGTACACACTTGCAACTCACTGCAGCAGTTCGAATGGCACTTTAAACCATCTGTAAATCAAGAAAACAATCAATTTTATAAGTTTGTTTATTGTTTAAAATTTTACAGCTTCTATTATTTTCTAACTTAAGCCATTGACTCAATTCAATCAGAACACAATAGAGTAAACATTAGTAAATATTCATGCATTTACTTATGTCAAGATTTTGCCATTATGACAAATACAAATAATTATCTACACTGTAAAAATAATTTTCTGAAGCTTTTAAAACCTGTTTTCTTATTCAAGCAGATTTAGGAAAGATGCAAATAATTATTTAAAAGTTTGTATGCATGTGCAAGCGTTTCATAGATGTACGTGAAAAGTGTGTATGTATGCGCTAGTAACATTACATGTATTAGTCAGGAACAGGATTAGGAAACACGGTCTTATCTCTTTATATGGAGACAAACATCGCTTGCAAACACACAATCAGGATTAAACAATAGCAAGCATTGCAAGAGCAAGGAACGAAGTAAAATAATAAATTACATAATTACATGAATAATAATATATTATATAATAATAATAATAATAATTGTTAAATGATAAATCAGTGACAACTACATAAATGAATAATAAAAAAAATAAAAAAATAAAAAATAAACACAACACAGGTGTATGTTTGATCTCTCGAAGTAATACACCACAGGTTGTTATTGAGAAACTGTAAGAATCATTTTCTGAAGCTTCAATTACCCCTCTTTTAGTTCCTTAATCAGACTACAGACAAGTCTTCTAGTTTTCTAAGCATTTCACCGAATTCACAAATTTAAACTAGATGATATTGTTCTTTTGGGAGCAACTCCATATTTAGTTAATCTCACACCATTTACTTTAATGTATTTGACACAAAAACGAAATGTTGCTCATTGCGACCACTTATGATAGTTCCTCATGTGCCTGAGAATGCTTCTTGAATGTCTAAAACTCTTCTCACATTCAGTACAGTACAGCTTCTCTCCAGTATGAACTCGCTGATGTACTTTCAGGTTTCCAGACTGAGTGAAACTCTTGTCACAAGATGAGCACTTGTAAGGTTTTTCTCCAGTATGAATTCTTTGGTGCTGTCTCAGACATTCAGCTGAACTAAAGCTCTTCCCACAGTCACAACACACATGATCTTTCTCACCGGTGTGTGTTTTCTGGTGCCGTTTACAATGATCCTGTCGCGTAAAAAACGCCCCACAAAATGAACATGCATAAGGCCTCTCGTTTGCATGGTTTTTCAGGTGTTTTTTTAGATAAGATGATGAAATAAAATCTTTACCACACTGATCACAGTTATATGGCTTTTCTCCAGAGTGAACGCGCAGATGATGATGCTTGAGATTGGTACTACTTCTGAAACTCTCTCCACACTGAGTGCACTGGTACGGCTTCTCTCCAGTATGAACTTGCTTGTGTGATTTCAGGGATCCTGAATGAGCGAAACTCTTGTCACAATATGAGCACTTGAAAGGTTTTTCTCCAGTATGAATTCTTTGGTGCTGTTTCAGATTGTCAGCTGAACTAAAGCTCTTCCCACAGTCACAACACACAGGATCTCTCACTTCATCACGTGTTTTCTTTTGCCGTTTACATTTTTTCATCAATGAAAAACTCTTTTGATTTTTGAAGTCGCCATGTTCCTTCTCAACTACATTCAGTTCTTGTCTTTGCTCTTTCACTTCCATCTGGTCTGAAATAAACATATTAAGTAGTAAGAATCAGTTCAAGGAGGATAAATGTGAAAATTCAACTGAACCCTGATTTAATATCAGAAACCAAGAGATCAGGTATCTTTCTGTGAGTATCAAATACCAGATCTTTGATGTGCCAAAGGTTAGTTTTGTCATTCCCTTGTTTTGTCATAAGTTTAATGATCATTGAGTTGCATTTTCTCTTTTATTACAATTTAGAGCTGCATCCTAATAGTTGACCAAACGTTAATTAAGGAGAAGAGTATTAGTCGACCAAATTTGAATTAGTCAGTTAGTCTCAAAAAGCAAAAGCAAAAACTCCACTGGAAGTGGGGAGATCACGCAGTCCATGACGGACAGATCGTAACACGGCTGGTCTGTGGTAATCACGTATGTCGGGCAAGAAATCCAAACGTTGATCATTCATCAACCTAACTAGGGCTTATGATTTGAAACATGTAAGTAGTTATGGTTGAATTACGGAAGCTACACCAGTTACTTTTGCCAAGAGATTTCTAGTTATTATTTAATATACATGTATCAGACATAGCAGAATAAGGCTATACAGGTGAGGAGGTCTTCAATCCAGATTTCTCTGTTCCCCATTTCTCCATTCCCACACCCCATCATGCCAACTGTAATGGTTTCTTTGGGTTTCTCCTCCCTCACCCACTCATACCTCTATTTCCCCTTCCTCTCACCCCATCATGCCTCTATTTCCCCTTCCTCTCACTCCGTCATGCCTTTATGTTTCTCTGGTACAGTAAAGATTGAGCTTATATACACCACTCTGAGACTTACAACTTCCTTGTAAGGTAGAAAAACATGTTGCTTATGTTTAAAAATGAAACGTATACCTCATGCTTACACATGGTACAATCCACTTTCCACATTTGTAAGCCCTTTATCGGTCCAAATGGGGGTTTTCCGCCAGAGCGGGTGAAGGTCTCTGCGTGTTACTATCTTTCCACGTGGCAAAGTCATTTAATTCCATTTAAGCTTTTATCTGACACCATTTTATATCTGACTCCATTTTATCACGACCTCGAATTTAAGTTAGATTGCCAATTGGTTATTGGTCAATTATGAAATCGGTCGCATTCACGCTTACACAATCAAAGATACTTTGGTATAGCCCCCGTGATTCCATACACTTGAAATAAAAAATAACGTTTACTTCAGTAGAGGTATGGCCACTACTACAGATATAATTGCTTTGGATTGGCCATGCCATGGTTTTTCACGTACACTTATCTAAAGTAACATTAAATTAAAACAGAGGTAAGACAGCCAGATTTAGGTTGGTCAAGCAGCACTTTTGCTGCCCTAAACGGAAATTCACTTCTTGTCTTTCCAAAACACGTACACTGGAATTAGTGCCAAATATTAGTCGTCACTAATCGGACGCAAAACTTGTGGTAACATACGAATCCGTTTAATCTACTTAGGAAAACAATTTCAGAGTCAGTCGGAATAAAATCAAATGTAGCAATTTATTATGTCAGGTAAATGTATCATGCCAATTTCATAATCAGTTCAAAGATAATAAATACAAAACATCAAATGCTCTGCAATAAAGAAAGAAGATGCGACCCTGACATTTTAAAATACATGATGCGAAGTGTTTTGCATACACTCAGCTACAAATCGCCCCGAGTCTCTTTTACATGGAAACATTTGCTAACAATGGGAATTTGCATTCAGAGTTTACACCTTTTGAGAGCAGGAACCCATTTGCCTGGAAGACGGTGCACCCTCCTCTGAGTGCAAGTTATCTCTAAACTCTTAAAAACGTTATTACCTTTTGTTTTACTTCTTTGGGAATGAGACCGTTGTACCAGTCGCACTGAGACATTTCAAATGATACCAAACATGTGTAATACAGTAGGCTATGATAATTATTCACATTAAACCATATAGATTCTTGGGTGAATTTTGGTGATCTCAGCATGAGAGAGAAGGACTGTGGGAAGAGGGAAAGAGATGTAGATTAGGATGATTCTGAGGTGAGACTTGCGTCTCGAATGGTTCACAAGAGTGAGTTTCAAATGTTAATTTCCTTTGTTCTCTTAGAGAGTTGCCCTCTCTTCCAGTTTTTCCAGTCTTACACCACATTAAGAAACTATTTCTCAGTGTATACATTTGTGGTACATTTGCATCAGTTGAAACATTCCTTTCCTTGTAAAGGACATGCCAACTGAAGTATCATCATTAGTGGAACATCTTTGCTCAGTGAACGCGTTACATTGCACACATACCTCTAAGCAAAATATAGCTCATCCCAGATCTCTGCTCAGCACACATGTACAACATACTCTGACTTCAACAAAGTACATTATGAAATTATTATGAAAATGAGTAAAATTTTGAGTCTTCATAACCTAATGTTTTACACTTTATATGGCCGCTCGATCGAACATTAACCTGGATAAATGTGCAGTATCATTGGTGCATATCCAAGTGTTTGTGTATGGGATATCAAACGACAAATTGATTGTTGTTTAAATTAACAATCAATTAATCTATTAATTAGGGCTGTATAAATGATAAATGTTTGATATAATGTTTATGCGCAAAAAGTGGACTGAAACTGTGTTAATTGGGGCCACACGGATAATTTATCAGCTCAGCTCAAACAGCAAATATTTTGCCACTTGCTTGAGCAACTAAGCATATAAATCCATCTAGAAGTAATTTATTGAATAATACGTTGTTTAAATTGATTGTTTAAATGTGAATACGTCTATGAAAGAGTGTACAAAGAGAAAGGCAATGCTGAGAAAACTTTTTTTTAATAAAAGTTGCTGATAACTTTTGGATTTATGAATAAAAATAGTGACTAAATGTTGAGTGTGTGGTATACAGCGGAGCGGATCAGTTGCGCTCTGCAATGTGTAAAATCACAATAATGTGTGCTGCTCCTGCACCGCATATGCACTGTTTTTGTGTGTGTCCCTTTAAATGCAAATGAGCTGGTGCTCTCGGCTCCCCTTTCAAGAAGAGGACGATCACATAAAAGATAAAAGACTTGACTTGACTTGAAAAGATGAAGCGTCCGTTTTCACTCCAGAAAATCACTGTAAGAGCTTAAAACAGTACAAGAAGTGTGCATTAACAACTCCGTAAAACAACTCAGATGAACTGTAATAAACTGCACGCTCTCCCTTTCATTACTGCCGTGACCAGTATTGATCCGGAGACAATAGGGGCTTTCTCACCGGGTAGGTCTAGGAACGAGTCACCAGGATGGTTCCCAGAGAACTAATGGTTCCCCTAGGAACGTTTTCTGGTTGCATTCGCACCGCCAGTAGCAACTCTGAAGTGACGTAAGCCGAGCGTGTTGATGTGACTTTTATTTTGACAGCGGCGGACATTTATTTTGATGGCACTGAGAACGCCAGAGCCTGAGCAAACAGTGCTGGCATTCTCCATGTTCATTAGTTTACGATCTGTCTAACAGTCCTGTCTATTATTAGCGTATTACATTATATATTAGTGTATTAGCGTATATTGTTGATGGTTGATAAACAGTGTTGCTAGCTGAGCAGAAATACATAATCATGTATCGCTTGGTCCCCTCAAAGTTGCGTTAGATTTTCTCCTTGCAATCCATTGAATGGCTTGAAGACACGAGTATATTTAGAATACGTGACTACGGCGCACTCCCTTCATTTTTCCTTGTGTGTTTGCTGCATGTTTTGAGCTTGAGCCGCACGCACCTCATAACAACACACTCTATGATGACCTTGCTTTATTGACCTGAAGGGGGTGGATTGGAATCCACTAGTGATGTATGTCTCGAGACCGGTCAAATTAAACAATTCCCCATCGTAAGTACACATTGGTGGCCTAAGACACGAAACGAGCGGTTTGTGTGAGAAAACGAACAGTATTTATATCGTTGTTATCTCTTGAACACAGCACACGTCCAAATGATCTGACGGCGCGGGCGGGTATAGATATATACATAGATGTCGCCTTGGCTACGGTTTCGTTCCAATGAACTGCAGTAGCGAAGGCGCGGGCGGGTATAGATGTATACACTAGTTGTCGCTTGGCTACGGTTTCGTTCCAATGAACTGCAGTAGCCAATGCGACATCTATTTATATATCTATGCCCGCCCGCGCCGTCAGATCATTTGGACGTGTGCTGTGTTCAAGAGATAACAACGATATAAATACTGTTCGTTTTCTCACACAAACCGCTCGTTTCGTGTCTTAGGCCATCAATGTGTACTTATGATGGGGAATTGTTTAATTTGGACGATGGGGAATGGTTTTAATTTGGACTCTGTGCTTGTGTTTTGAGACAGTGACCATCGACCTGCATTATATGACTGACAGACAAGAACGGTTTGACCTAAAAATATCAAAATTGAAACTACTGCGGAAAAAAAGACACCTACATCTTGGATGCCCTTGAGGTAAGCTAAAACATACCAAAATTTTATTTCAAAGTGAACTATCCCTTTAAGCCTATAATTTCATTTTTAAACATTTTATTATGTATTTAAAAGTTGCAGAATGGATTCATTTGGAGACTCCGAAATCGGCAGAGATAGGCAGGCATTTGCTTAGATGAATTTGTGTCTTTGATATCTCTCTGTGTGTGTGTGTTGTTTGATTACAGTATTGTATTTAGGATGGTGGTGTTAGACTAAATAAATGGTCTTTTAAATATCATCTGCATATCTCCGTTGTGGTGACTAAACATTAGGCCTAATCCAAGTTTATAATTGTGTATCTTTAATTTGATGTTACAATTTCATCTACACATTAAGTATAATTTCAATTGGTTACATATTTCTTATTCTTTAGACAGTTGTTGGAGGAGCAAGATGGTGTTGGAGGTGTTTGATGTTTTGTCAGATGAACCAGTCAGTACCAGTCATGTCAGTCCTCAACAGTAGCCTACACAAAAGTTAAGGGAGTCTCAATCCTCTAATAGTGCAGTAACAGCCGTCATGCAATTGCTACACAGTTGATCTCACCCAGTCTGCAAAAACATTTACAGTGAGCTCACAGTCACACACATGACATGGTCTGTCTCTGTATTGTTCTGCCTGTGTAGTTGAAGTAATACCATCTAATATGTATTGAATGTAAACTGCGGCTGAACCCTAGTATGCTTATGTTCTTGAATTCATAGTTATTGCTTAGCTTCAACACTAGTCTGTTTTTTTTTTTTTTTCTCCGGTCTCGACTTGGTCTCGGTCTTGACTTGGTCTGTCTTGGTCTTGTCTTGGTCTCGATATCCTCTGGTCTTGGTAGTGTCTTGGTCTTGGTCTTGGTCTTGTCTTGGTCTCGATACCCTCTGGTCTTGGTAGTGTCTTGGTCTCGGTTTAGGCGGTCTTGACTACAAGTCTAGAATCCACTGCTGCTTCAATGTATATGTAATGAGTGATTATAATCAAGGTATTAATCAATATTTTTCCTTCTAAATATCAAATGAGTTGAATGACTTCTCTGGAGATTTTACTTTGTTATAGAAGTAACCAGTGTGAAATGTTATTTTCATGAATTCTCTAATGTCTGTATTTGATATCTGAATGACAGTGCTTGCTTATTTAGCCCGGCTTCCAGAAATGAAATAGGGACATGTTTTGAGTTTGCTCCAACATGTGATAAAACATAAAGGGGTCATTGAAGTCTATAGTTTAAGGGACCATTTCTTTGTTAAAGCCTTACTTTCCAGTTAGACTAAAGTGTAGCTCTCCTTGAGAGAAAGAACGCATTATCTTGATGTTTTGAGACGAGACTCCTGTTTATAGTTAGAGCCTGGCCAAATCCAACCTTTGAAAAGCTGTGTGTCGGTGTGTGTGTTAGTCTTCTTGGTCAAAGGTTAAGGAACCACTGGCATTATTGGAGATTGACTGAGTTGTTGTTCTGGACATGCTGGCGCCCAGCAATCGGATACGACGTGTTACGACGTGCCTGACTTCAGGGTCCGAGTGTCAGCTGCATAATCTATTGAGATATGCCTCAGTCTGTCTGTCATAGTAATGTGTGGAAAATGACTATGTTTATCTATTTCTTAGCCAATCAGAAACTGCAACCTGAAGCAAGGACGTAGCTTAGACCTTGGTGAAGGCTATAACTGCTGTGATCTTTGTAACTGTAAGTTGGACGGCCTACGAACTCTGTGTGAGTACTGAAGCTGAACCTCTGCTGATGAAACTGCAGATTATGACATATCTTCAAATCAGCAAATCTTTTCTTTAATTTATTATAATTCTGACTCCGGGTCTTCATTCATCATATCTGGTTCTGGGTCTTTGATTGTAAAACCCCTTACAGACCATTGATAAGTCGATTAAATTTGCATTTTTTTCTTGATAACATCGGAAAGAACTTCGAATTTTCCATCATTTTTGGTCATAGCGCATCACAAAAATGAACCGAAACTCAGCGTATACTTGCCCCACAGACAAGTATAAGCTTGTGGGGAGTGGGACCCATATAGGTCATTAAATTAATATCATAACAAGCGATTAGCTGACTATTGGTTTGAATCAACTCTTTAGTCAGGGGCAGCCCTATTATAATTATAGTACTCATTTTTTCACAGCCACTAGATCTAGTGAACTACCTTAATGTTTTTCAACAGTCAACAATGAAAAATCACGAATGAACACCAACCTGTTTGTTCCTCAGTATCTTCAATTCTGGATGTTTCTTGATCACTCATGCCTTTAACAGTCACACAGATTTCAGCTGCTACTCCTGGAGTTTGTCCTTCTCTTGTAGGATGATGGAAATATTCCCAGTATTTATTGGTGAATTGTTGTGGGAGGGGCTTCACTGCAGGTGTGAACTGTGATCACTGTGATACTGACGCCCACAGGACCAGATCTGGAAAAATCAAAAACAAGGGACTAAATATATACTGAACTACTTCAATTATGCAGAAATCATGTGAACAAATTTGCTGTACAAAGTAAGGTTGTATATTATTATTACCGTATATAAAACATCTGAAAGTAGCAAGTTCATCTTGGTGTAACCAAGCTCTTTAATAAATTTTTTTTCTGGTTCTCGGGATAATATATACATGTATAAAATATTTATGTCATTACATTGTTTGGAGCATAAGAAATGTATTCATATGTTATGCTATGTCTGCTGAAGACCAGGACTCAGTTATTAAGAAAATGAAAAGACATGCAAAGACGTCTTTTTTTCATTCACCAACATTTTTTTAGGTTTCAGGATTTTTTCTAACTTTGTATAAAGGTGATTCTCATCTATGTTGTGAAAGATTTAACAGAACGATTTGATACACCATTTTACTTATGCAATATGTGTGTAAATATGGCCATAAATGGGTAATCCTTTTCTATACAATGCATCTATACACTGTATCTAATTTGCATATTAATGCATTCTTGGTGCATCTATAATCATGTAATGGAAAAAGTAATGTAATAATGGAAGTAATAGGCCTATATCATTTCTTTTCCTATTCACTTGTCTCCCAAAATGCCTGATAAACATGCTACACATATGCATGAACATTTTTTACTCATACATTTTATTATTACGCCAAGTGTTCGCATATGAACCTTACTGCAAATGTGAAATATATCATTTCAAACATTAATAAAAACTAGCCTACTTAAACATGTAGAAACCCTATAGGGCTGTCCGATTAATCTTAACTGATTTCGAGTTTGGCCTCCAAATGATTTTGCAAACAAGATAATCCAACCCGATCACACGTCAATTCGTATAAATTTTACGATGTGGCTTATTCGTACGAATTCGTACGATTTTTTGCTAAATCCTACATATTTTACGAATAACCCACCCCTGACCCCGCCCCTAAACCTACCCATCACGTGGGTTTAGACAAATCGTACGGATTCGTACGAGTGAGGTCATGCGAATTCGTACAAATTAGCCACCTTTTAATCAATCATAAGAATTCGTAGGAATTGGTCGTGAGATAGCATTGGATAATCGAGGTAAGACATTACCATTACATCAAGAACACCTTCCTTTCCTTCACAGCAGTCTCCTTTTGTTCCTCCCCAAAAGCCCAAAACTTTAACTATCCACTCAGCCAAACAAGTGTGTTGTAAAATGCAGTCTACTGTTGCTAAACTGCAGGATGTGCTTGATATTAAACAGTGTTATTAAAAGCACATTATGCAGGTAAGCAGTGGCGCAAAAAGTGGGTATGCGCTATATGCGGCGCATATAAGGGGCCAAAGCGATGGTTAAGAAAATATATTTTTTGGGTATGTACTATATGTAGCTGCTGTTGTGTGTTTCTAAATCATTTCTGAATTTCCTCAATGTTATATAACATTTTAGATGACTAACAGGCTAGAGTAGGCACCCTCAGGGTGTGTGCGTGTGTGTTCATCTGAGCCTCATTGGTCTGTCACTGCTCGTCAATGTCAGAATATTTAAGATGACCAATCAAATCAAAGTAGGCGGGCTTTATGTTCACAGAAGCTGCAGAGCGACTCGATGCTCTAGTTTATGGTCAAGTGCGAGATAAGATGTAAGTAGCTAAACTAAACATTTCATATTTGACAGTTTTTTTTAGGTCATAAATGTTAAACGAATGACACAAATAATGAGGCAAACTAATAAACTTTTGTCTAATTTCACCATTTTGAACTGAAAATAGGCCTATGTAATGTGACTCATGTAATGTAATTAGTTTACTGTCATTGTGAGGGGACAAGAAAAATTAACAAAGCCGTTTTCATCATGTTAGGCACAAGATTAATAATGAATGTGTACATATTGAGAATCAATATAATACAATTTGTAGCCTTCAGCAAATTAAAAAAAGCTCAGCTTTAGGAGGGTAAGAGACAGGGCGAGATGAGGAGACTGAGAGGAATGAGGAGAGCAGGTATTGACAAATAATCTCCTGCCCGCTGACATGGTTTTAAAGCTATTTCTTATACTTTGTTTGCCCTTCAAACATCTTGAAATGCACATATCAGAGAAAAAAATAATAAAAATTGAACTCCCTAACAACCTCAAATTTAGGACCTCTTTGATTTTAAAGCCCTGTCTACAACCCTGTATTAGGCATACGATCAGTAATGAATGTGTACATATTGTGAATGAATTTAACTTAGTTCCTAGTAGCTTTCAGTAAATGAATGCTTCTGAGAAAATGATTCATAAATCAACCTATCAGTTGACCCTATGTTTACTTTCTTCATTGACAGGAAACCGTGAAAAGCTCAGCTTTAGGAGGGGAAGAGACAGGGCAAGAGAAAATCAAAGAGAAAAAGAGTGTGATGCTGATGAGGAGAGAAAAATAATCAGCTGCGTGACATGGTTTTAAAGCTATTGTTATCCAATTTTTTGGGCTTTCAATTAAAATGCACATATGTTGATCAGAGAAATAAAAAATTTCTCGGGGGAACACCAGAACCCCCCAAACTAGCCTACCTCACATTCGGGACCTCAGTGATTATAAAACCCTGCAATATGTATGTTAATGACACTAGTTAATAGTGAACATTAGACCCTAAACTAAAGTGTTACCTTTTTTTAAATCATACCCTCATTGGGGCCTGAGCCCCCCTAAAATGAAAATCCTTGAATCGCCCCTTGTTATTGGTCATATTTTGTTGCTGCATAGCATACCCCTCTGACACTGGGTAGTTGCGCCCCTGCGGGTAAGTATAACATCCAATTTGTGGGAACAAGGTTTTCTACTATTATAATCATCTCTTTTAGAGGCTTGTAAGAGAATGAAATGTGTTTTGCATGTGCCTCTCGCTCTGCCATTTAAGAATATTTGTAGGACGAGCGGGGGCCTCTAATGTAAATAGATCGGGGCCTCTCATTCCATTCTCTAAAAACAGACTGAATTCACAACAAAAAAATGGAAGAATTAATAAATAAAAGTGGTTCAGAGTTAGAAAATGTATAAGATGTATTGACTCCCACCTTGGTGGAGCGATAACTGCATAAAAAGAGTGTGCGAGAGCTGGTCCGTCAGTTGTTCTGCAGACCAACTCGCCTTTATTTCTATGTAATAAACTCTCTATTCTGAAAAAAATGCAATTTTAGCGAAATGTGTTCTTTAGGGGAGCGCGGGACACAACGCAACGCGGGGCTAGTTGTAACACACTTGTTTTAAATACTTCCACACATGCTAACATGTAGTTGCCTTTTTTTTTTTTTTTTTTTGGAAGATATCCATAGACATTTATTAAACCATAGCAAAAGTACATTTCTTACTTAAGTACATTTTTCATCTCTATTTCTTGTGTTTATTTAAAATTAGACAAATCTGATATTATTTTAATCTCCAAGATGTTATTTAACAGTTGAGATTATTCTTTAATGCTTCGCTAACTAGCAGAAGACACTAGCCGGGTTTAAATCCCAGTTGTGCAGGTGGGGCATGCATACAATGTGCCCCTATTAGAAATATGCTATTATATTCTATACTTTTATTAATTCTATTGAGAAAACACGAGAAAAAGGTAAATAAAGACTGAGAGTCAATGTTCAGAAATTACTAATTATTTATTTGTTTTGAACTATGTTGTATAGCTGTGTTTTCCTGTGTTCATAGTCAAAACTCAAAAATGAGTTTAAATTTAATTATAAAAAAATGCCACTATTTTATATGAATAAGTTAATAAATTTTTTTTTTTTTTTTTTTTTTAAAGTATTTTAGTTTGTCTTGTATATATTTTTATTAGATCAGATAACATTTTAAGCTGTCATATGGTCATGTTAAAATGTGCCCCTCACATGTTACATTGTACCATGGGGCATGTTGTCACATTTCACTTCCATTCTTTCGGGGTATATCAAGAAAAAAGTATATACTGTATTAATAAAACAAAACCACATGATTGTACTAGACATGTGTGAAAAACAAATACTATGAACCATAAGCAGATTTACACAAACTGAGAAAGTCAAAAAGCGTTTGTGCCCCGCTCTCCCCTACAGGATTTCTTTAAATAGTGACATGTGCGGTGTCAGAGAAATTCGCTATACAGAGGAGAAACCCTGGGTCTCAGAAAAACAATTCAATACCTCATCTCTCGAGTTGGTTCATGTCATCTCTCACGTGTGGCAAAAACTTACAAAATATCCAGCATTCATCGAAAATACTCCACAACTGTCCTTCATTCAAACTCTTACACGGTCGATCGACACAGCCTCGCTTTGATTAAACAAATAATCAGTCTTCAAACTTTCAGCGCTCGTGTCTCTCTTCTGCGCATCCTCAATTTGTTCTTTTGGATTCGCAAGGCAAACTAGAAACCTCCTTATCGCGCTTTTCCACTGTATTGTAGCCTACGGATCGGTACTGATGTTTACATGTCTCCAAGTCATTATCACGCAGTAGGCTACGTAATAGCGATCTAGTCTCTTAAAGGCGCCCTGCATAGTGTGTAAATATTGTTTTGACCGTTACAACTTCAATGTCTCAAGATATTTTTTTAGCAAATGTTTTAAATATTAAATCTCCTGCAAACACGTGTAGCCTATGTTCTTACAGAAAGAGATTGAAAAAGATCACGTAAAGTTATATGTTAATGACTTGCAGTTGACTCTCATTCAATTATTTAAAATCACATTATTCAAACCTATAGCCTTCTTTCAAACTATTATAAAAGTGGGTTTAGTAGAAAGATCACTAATGCATTAACACTGTTAAGGTGAACAGAGATAGTTTTTCAATGGTGCTAAAAGGATTTTTTTTTTTTTTTACATTATAATTTTCTACTGGGCATTGAGACACATTTAGACATTTCATCACTCATACAAACCGTCAACAACACAACAAACAGGTCAACTCTGAACATCAGGAAACACGCAACTAAAGCCACAACAAACACAACCTGCATTATATGAATCACCAAAGACCACAGTTTCAGCTAACAATCGTGTACCCTGTTGTATCTTCAGAAAAAATTGGACTAAACCACTCAATTCATATGGATTAGTTTTACGATTTCTTTATGAACTTTTTGAAGCGTCAAAGTGGCAGTTAAGATGCAGTCAATGGAAGAATTAAAGCATTTACTCTTCGTCTTCATCACTATAGAAGAAAGAAAGAAAGAATATTGTTGAAGCCTCCGACTTTGAGGGAGTACATCTTATCACAATGTTTTGGAAATATGTTGTGCTCTAGCAAGAGCTTCAACCTTGAGGAAGCTGTGTCTCTCAATGTCTTTGTTACAAGATATCTTAGGAAGAGACGGCTGGTGAACAACTGGCATTCTGGGGTGGTGAAATGACCATAAAAGTGCTGATCTGTGACCTGGCGGGTCACTTTAACTCGGACCCCACCTTCCGTCACACTGATAATCAATGGACTATGGAGATTTTCTAAGTTTATCTATAGCTGCGTCCGAAATCGAATACTTCCCTATACTATATAGTATGCGATAAACAGTACACGAGCAGAGTAGTATGTCCGAAATCATAGAATTCGAAAAACAGTAGGTGAACCCGGATGACCTACTACTTCCAGCGAGATTCTGAAGTGTGCATACGATGGACACTTTACTATCCCATGATGCCACGGGAGAGGAGTCGTCGTTATATTTGAAAATGGCGGAAAAGAGACAGCTGTTTTCAAGTGTACTTTACAAAACACTTTTTGTTTATTTGTGGTTAAATTATATTTGTTTAACATCATATAAGTAAACGATTGACTTGTTAAAAGTTTAAATAATGTAAATCGAGGGTAGCCTACAATTTTGTGAATTGGCTGCAAAATGAAAATGTTTATCATTATTATTACCGAACAGAACAAACTAATGCCTGTCAGCTGGCTAACGCTGTTTTCTTTAAACAACGACGTTCGTTGTTTCGCAGTTAAATGAGATAATTGCAAAACTTTTATTTTTTAATTTTACAACAATTTTATTTCTCCTTTACCAGTGTTGATATGTAATATGTGTTGGCCACAAAGCAAGCTACTGTTAACAAGTGTACCTCAACTTGTCCATGTAACATTAATATTGATTTAATAATATAGATTGACCATGGTTCATCACTAATGTTAAATTCTGTGTTGATTTTGCAGGGGGCTGATGAACACACCTGTGTTCTTATAGAGTGGAGAGTGGCTAATGAAAGGGAGGAAAGAAAAGAAAGAGAGCGACGAGAGCATGAGGAGAGACAAGAACAGGAGGCCAGAGAGAGAGAGAGAGAGAGAGAGAGAGGAGAGAAAGAGAGAGAGAGAGGAGAGAAAAAAAGAGAGAGAGAGAGAGAGAGAGTCTCATCAGCACAACAGTTTCATTCAAATGCATAGATGCTAATCCAATCAGCCTGACAGTATCACCCATACCTTCACATTATCATAGAGACAAAATTTATACACAAGTATATGAATGTGTGTGTGTATATGTGTGTATTGTATATCTGACCTCAGTGTGTTACCCTACTGTTCACTGTGACCTGTGTGTGTGTGTGTGTGTGTGTGTGTGTGTGTGTGTGTGTGTGTGTGTGTGTGTGTGTGTGTGTGTGTGTGTGTGTGTGTGTGTGTATATATACACACTGCTTGTGATATTGCCATCAATGAATGAATCAACAGATACACACACACATACATCTCTATTGATTCATGTTTATTCATTGATGGTAATATCACAAGCAAATAAAATACTTTTTCCTAACCAAAGATAAATATGTCATAGTTCACAGGTTTGTGTGTGTGTTGTTGTTGTTGTTGTTGTTTTTTTCTGAGGTAAAATTGTATTAGCCAAATGATGATACTTACCTTTTTTGAGAAATTACACAAAATCTCTTGACGAAGGCGTGATCTGCGAGCGGCTGACCGACTCCTCCTCATGTTAGCTAATGCTGTGAGATTTTATGTTTGTTTTATCTTAAACATTAAATAACCTGATCCTGTGTGATCAAGGCATGCCACTGTTCTGACTTGTCCAATTTTCAGCATAAATTTTTCATCTTGCATCAAAATCCTGTCTATTAATTGTATGCATTTGACATATAGAGTCGGGTTCTGTTTTATACCTAAAATAAAAAGAGTTTAATATACAGGTTTGTGGCTCTTAATTTCTTTTTATTAACCACTTGTAAACTTATGTTCACTGTTCTTTTTTATAAATATAGGATTTGTATTAAATGTATTTTCATTGAGTCGAATCGAAAATCGAATTTAGAGCTTGTGAATCGAAATCGAATCGAACTGGATCCCCGATACTCGATACCCAGCCCTACTATATCGTCCAGTACTCATAAAAGAGCAGGCAAAAGTACCCAGATGACCTACTACTTCTGGTGAGAGTCTGAAGTGTGCATCTAATGAACACTTTACTATTCCATGAGGGATTTATGAATGACAGTGAAGCGATGCAACTGACACTAGTAGGTCACATGATAATAACAACATGGCCAATGTAGTACGTACAGATTACATTCATACTATATATAACATACTTTTTTAGCGGTCATGAAATAATTGCTTAGCCAAAATAAATGCATACTCAAGAGTATAATAATAGCGATAATACATTTTATTAATAATGCGCTTTTCTAAAACCCAAAGCGCTACAATCTATAGCAAATAAAACAAATAAAATGCATTAGTAGTGCACAAGATGGTAGAAAACTGTACATTTCTTGTCTATTACCAGCCACTGACGGAAATAAGCGCAGTTACATAAGTTGACTTCAAAGTCAATATCAAATCAAAACTAGTTAGCACATCCTTTGTAATTTAAAAGGTTTAATGACAAAGATATGGTTATGATAACACTTAAAAGAGTTACAAAATAGATGTGTGAGATCGATGATAATAACTTATACCATTAATTGTACCCAGCATATATGTAAAATGTTACCAGAGAGAGCGAGAGAGAGAGAGAAGAAGAAGGTTTAGAAAAGAGGGGAGAGAAAGACCTAAAACCAAGAAGGCCTGAGAACCAGAGAGCCAGAGCATCAAAGAGACAGAGCAACAGTTTCAATCTTATTTGATCGTTTCCAGACCATGTGACTAAAACCCAGATGTGAGACGTTCAAACTGACCAATCATTTAATTACAACTTACCCCACCTTACTAAAGGTGTGACAATTCATCGACCCCAAAAGTACACACATCTTGGCCTCCAGGTCTTGATCACTATCATCCCCTCGTTTGCAGTGCGTATATGCGGTGCGTATTTTTTTCCGTACCCATGTTAACAGGTTAGAGCAGTGGTTCTCAAACCTGTCCTGGCGTACCCCCAACACTGCACGTTTTCTTTGTCTCCCTAATAAAACACACCTGATTCAACTCATCAGCTCATTCACCCATGTTATAATGAGCTGATGAATTGAATCAGGTGTGTTTGATTAGGGCGACAAAGAAAACGTGCAGTGTTGGGGGTACGCCAGGACAGGTTTGAGAACCACTGGGTTAGAGCTTTCACACTGCACGCGGATGCGGTCCGTCGATGCGTTCCAGGAGCGGTGCGTATACAGCAGTGCAGCGATCGTTTCCGCACCGAGTCTATAGCCCCGTTCACACTACAAGAGACAAAGCGACACGATACCATTCATTTCAATGGGGAGCGGGTGATTTCCGGCGACACGCGCGACAGTGACCGTTGGCGACTGGATGGCGCGTGTCCAGCAACGCGACAAAGTTGAGATCTGTTCAAATTTATGCAAATGAAGAGCGACTTTCGGGAGCGACAACCAATAGGAGTGAAGTCAGTAGGGCGCGCGTGATCCGTCACGCTTCAGTGCCGAGTCCGACCAAGGCTAGATGAATGAGAAGTTTATTTTAGCAGTCAGAAACGGTCCAATAATTTATGATATGTCTCCGTGTACATACAGTGGTACTCGCCGTGCTGACTCCGAGCCTGAATGGTTTCGTGAACTCAGAAAGACCAGTATTTGCCCTTTTGCTGCAGTTAAATAGCCGCGATAGCAAAGAGCACTCGCTGTTTCTCATTCATCTTTAATATTATGCATTTTATGTACTGATTCCATTTATATTTAGACTTTTCCTTCCAAAATGTTAGCTTGTAGCGGCAAGAAAACAGATTTGTTGTCTACAACATGGAGTAACATCTGTGAATGTCACTCACAAACATTACTAGGCAACCAGTAGTGGGAACGCCCACTAGCAACCTCACGGCGCTGATCCACTTGTCCGACACGACTGTCGCGTGGTGTCGCGACGCCTCCCCACATTGGTACGTTGATGGGGGTTTACCGCTATGGGCGTGGTTTTGACCCAGCGGGAAATGTAGCGTATCAGAACAGAGGACCTGCGAGAGACTTCCCTCCGTCTCCATATGCTCTACTTCTATTGGATAGACGCGTCGCGTCTGACGGAATTCATTTGCATAAAGATGGGCATCGGCCAGCTTTTTGACGCGCAGCATTTTTTCAAATGAAGCGCCGCCTTCCCGGAATGCTTTGCGGGCGCGACAAAGTCGCTTGACGTCACCCATAGGAATATAGTGGAGCGCGGCGCGACAGAAGTGTCGCACGGACAAGTGGATCAGCGCCGTCACCGCCAGCCACTGGCGACATGCAGCGACAAAGTCGTGTGAACGCAGCTTTATTTCTGCTGTGCTGCAAACGCTGAATTAAAGTGACAGCGCATGGTTCGTGATCAAAATGAACACAGATTGACATGAAAATGTAGTAATTTCATCATAAATGCATTTAATTAAATAAAATGTAGTAATCTCACCATAAATGCATTTAATTAAATGCCACTATTTTTTCACAGTCATCTTTTTTACTTTAAGACCAGGGTAAAGCAAGGAAAACTACAATTTACTTCAACAAGGCGACATAATGAACGACACTCGTCCCATTCGTGGAGGTGGAAAAACAAGTTCTTTGTGACATGCAAGATTTATTGTATTAAGATTTAAATTATGCAAAAGAAAAGGTAATTTTAAGTTTTAATTTAAAATGTCTGCGATTGTAATGTAAGTACTACATGGTTACATATTTTACCACTTGCTTGAGCAACTTAATATACTATAATCTATATAGAAGTAATGCATTGAATAATACGTTTAAATTGTTTTTAAACGTGAATATGTCCATTAAAGAGTGTATATGTGTACAAAGAGAATCGCAATGCTGACAAAACTTTTTTTAAATAAACGTTGCTGATAACTTCTGGATTTGAAATACAAATAGTGAGTAAATGTGTTTGTGGTACAGCCGTGGATCGGTTGCGCACTGCAAACGCAGCAAATGTGAAAGCACTATAGCGCGTGCTGCTCCTGCACCGCATACACACTGCAACACACACACCGCATACGCACTGCAACACACACCGTATACGCACTGCAAACGGACTATGCGTGAAACGGGCATTACAATCTTCTTTTATCCTTTCCCTGACCATGTGACTTTGACCCAAATGTGAGACATTTAAGCTGACCAATCATATAATTACAACTTCCCCCACCGTACTAAAGGTGTGACAATTCATCGACCCCCAAAGTACACACATCTTGGCCTACAGGCCTTGATCACTATCAAGACAAAATATCTGTGCCTTCGGGAACTCCAAATGGTCCTTGTGGTAGAAAGAGGGAGTGGAAAACAGTAAAGTAAATGTCTTTGCTCATTTCAAAATATCTTGGATTATTTTCAATCCTACAGTAGTATTTGAGCTTTTTGCCATATCAGCATTACCGGCTATTACATGGCAGACGCGTATCGAACATTTAACAACAACATTTCATAAATACAATATAATGAAAACAAACATTTTAGAAAATTCAACTTAGAATACAAAGAAACATGCGAAGTAGTGCGATATTTCGGACACAGTCCTGGTCTTCATTCACCATTACTGGTCTACTGGTAATCCTCTTACAGTAAATGGTGGAGAGAGTCGTCAACAATGAACAATCAAGAATGGACACCAAACTGTTTGTTCCTCAGTATCTTCATGTTTTATTCTGGATGGTTCTGGATCACTCATGTCTTTAAAAGACGACTGTAACATCATCTTACAACATTTTCTATGATAGAGAATGCTTTTTTTATGTTTGAAACTCTTCCCACACTGAGTACACTGGTACGGCATATCTCCAATATGAACTCGCTGATGTTCTTTTAGGTTTCCAGAATGAGAAAAACTCTGGTCACAGGATGAGCACTTGTAAGGTCTTTCTCCAGTATGAGTTTTTTGGTGCTGTCTCAGTTGGTCAGCTCTAGTAAAGCTCTTCCCACAGTCACAACACACATGATCTTTCACTTCATTGTGTGTTTTCTGGTGCTGCTTACAATGATCCAGCCTTGAAAAACTCTTTCCACAGAGAGAACACACATAAGGCCTCTCATCTGAATGAACTCTCTGATGTCTTTTTAGATCTGATGATGAAATAAACTTTTTACCACACTGATCACAGTTAAATGGCTTTTCTCCAGAGTGACAGAGAAGATGTTTACTGAGAGCTGTTGTCCGATTGAAACTCTTTCCACACTGAGTGCATGTATACGGTTTCTCTCCAGTGTGAATTCTCATGTGTTTGTTAAGGTCTCCTTTTCGTGTGAAACTCTTTCCACACTGAGTGCAGGTGTGCGTCTTTTGGGATTTTGTTCGAGTTTTAAAGTTGTGACATTCTTCTTCCACTTCATTCAGTTCATGTCTTTGCTGTTTCACTTCCATCCAATCTAAAACAAAAAACAAAAACATTATATGGTTAAAATAAGCTCAAAAGAACTCTGATTTAATAGCAGAAAGCAACAGAGATGAGAGATTAATTTATTACAACTGCTATCCACCTTTTTCCTATACGCCCCATGACGGTATGCGTGAATTGTAGCTGTAACTTCCATTAAATTGTAAACAATCAGCGAAAGGTTTGCTCTATGCATTTACAATAAGCATTTACAAAAACTGGGCACAATGAGATGCCATTATTCTACTCACCCTTCATCTATCGAACATTTAAAAGCTAATTTAACAGTATAAAAGCATTAACAAATTACTCCAACAGACCATGAACAACCCCAAAAGTAGGCAGCTAAATAAATGATCATGATAAGATAATGTTTCTTTTAATTCGGTATTGATAATTATATTAAAAAAAAAAAAATTATAACCTTTTTTAAACAAAGTTTAAGACCAGTAGAAAAAAGGTTTGAATGTAACCACTGTATTTTTAATTTACCCACTTTATTAAGGTAAACAACAAGTAATTTTAGTTTTAGCAGTCAAACACAAAATGAAATTTAAACAAACAACATGTTTCTTGTAGCCTATGTTATATGAAGATTAACTTTTGTCTCCTGAGACCACAAGAGGACGCAATGAGCACAATATCAATATAACGCATTAAATTGCTTATTTTAAGCAATGAGATGACATGCTTGCCCACAAAAATAGTGCATAAAGTTTCAACTAACATTTACAAATCAAATATAATTTCGTAAATAACGTAAACAATTATGAACATAACAGCGTTTATGCATAGCTTTAATTAATATTTAAAGAGTCAAAGCACCGATCACACATATTGCAGTTATAAACATATTAGATGCAGTGGAATGAAATAACCTAATTTATTATAATCACATAATAAATGTCATTAATATGTAACATATATGTTGTCTTGATCAGAAATGTTCATTAACTGGAACACTGGGTGTTAATTTTTCAAAGTGATTTTGTCATTTGACAGTACATGCTTTAGAAACATTTGAAAATGAAAAGAGGAGAACATTACATTTAAAAGCATCCATGTGAAATAATCAGGAGGAAAACACTGCAGCACTGAAGAGCTCTTGCCATCGATACTCTTAAGCCTATGTACCAAAAACCGCATTAAAACACCAAGCGTTACGTTACTATCCTGACGTCTGAAAATTGATGAAGAACATTTTACAGCTCATTCAGTCAAAATGACGGATAAGGATTATTTGTAGAGCAACCTTCTCATTTTAAACTATTTGTTTCAGCAGAACTTTCCCAAACCGGAAGTGCCACCCATAAAACGCATTAGGCTCGGATGATGTTATGATCTTTTAGATGCATTTCTGTATCATTTACCGTCCAAATACTGCTTATCATTTCACTGCTACCAAATCATAATGAAGAATCAAGAATGGACACCAACCTGTTTGTTCCTCAGTATCTTCATGTTTTATTCTGTATGATTCTGGATCACTCATGTCTTCAATCTCCTCCTTAGTAAACTCCATCTTTAAGCACTTGAACACTAGTCTAACTAATCTAACACATGTAGATTAAGAACATCTCTTACATGCAGACTGATACGGCATCCTTCGAAAATAGCCCGCAATCGTCTTTTATCTGAATCTGGTTAACATTAACAACGTTCATCTCGAACTGGTCGCGGTTCTCTCTCTTCTGCACATGCTCAGTTAGTGCGTGCAATGTTGTCATGGCTTCTTAAAAGGGCCGCATATTTTATAAATCACATCGCTGCACTAGGAAGCGAGTAATACGCTATCATCATAAAAATCCGGCACGCTAGTCACCTCTACTCTACGTTTAAAATTACTGTTGTTTTTCTGCTTTACATCCTAATTAGGGTGTCTTCATGTTACATCTATAAGTTACAGGTATAGTTGCTACTCATATACGATATTATTTTACTTTGTATTATTCCTGTTTAATAAAAAATACAAGAAAACGTATTTTAAAATCTTTGATCATTTAAAAAAGTGAACACAAAACAAGTCAGCTTTCAGGTTTCCAGACAGAGTCACAATAGACATGTTTCCATCCAAAGTTGCAAATTTAACTAACAAAATTGTTATATCGCATAAAAACATTTGCGAATAAAAACACAGTTTCCATCTGGCGAGGCGAAGAGAATAAATTCATCCTTACCTGATAAACTAGTGCCAAATATCACTAAGAAAAATGTAATTTGCTGCAGTGGGAGAGGCCACAGTGGGTCTTTCTTCGTATACATTCCCAAAAATGCACATAAAAATAAGTGGATGGAAACATAGCCCCTATTAACATTTGCATGGTCTTTCTCCAGTGTGAATTTTCTGGTGCACATTAGAGTCAAGTCACCTTTATTTCTATAGCATTTTATGCAGGATTATTTTAAAACAGGTTCACATTGATAAACAGGAAAATAAGGGAGGAATCATGGACTTCTAAAGTAGGGAAGTCAATGGTGCCCCAGAACTGTTCAGTTTCCCACACTCTTCAAAATATTTTCCTTTGTGTTGAACAGAACATAGAAACTTGTACAGGTTTGGAACAACTTGAGGGTGAGTAAATGATGACAGCATTTTTGTTTCTGGGTGAACTGTCCCTTTAAGATCCCTTTATAGCTTCAGAAGATGTGTTGCAAACTTTTTTTAAACAACTTTATATGGTCTAAAATTATTTTGTCAAATTACTTTTCTGCAGTGCACACTAAACCCTCATCAATATGTCAACTTTCGACAATGCTTTTTAATATGAACTGTTAGACTGCTTGGGTGGCTGAACCTCCTCCCACACTGAGTGCACTGAGGTTTCTCTCCAGTATGATTTCTTTGGTGCAATTTCAGCTGGAAAGATGTAGTGAAGCTCCTTCCACAGTCCAAACACACATGATCTTTCTCACCGGTGTGTGTTTTCTGGTGCAGTTTAAAACCGTCCAGCCGTGAAAAACTCTTTCCACAGAGAGAACACACATAAGGCTTCTCATCTGAATGAACTTTCAGGTGTGATTTTAGATGTGGTGATGAAATAAAATCTTTCCCACACTGATCACACTTGAATGGTCTTTCTCCAGAGTGAATGCGCAGATGATGAGTGAGAGTTGATGCGCCGGTGAAACTCTTTCCACACTGAGTGCATGCATACGGTTTCTCTCCGGTGTGAATTCTCATGTGTTTGCGAAGGTGTCCTTTTTGTTTGAATCTCTTTCCACATTGAGGACAGGTGTGCGGTTTCTCTCCAGTGTGAACTCTTAAGTGAGCCTCAAGTTTGCTTCTATGTGTGAAACTCTTTCCGCACTCCGGGCAAGTGAAAAGTGTTTCTCCGTGGTGAATTTGTATGTGACTATTAAGGTGTTCCTTTACTTCAAAAGTCTTTTCACAGTGACGGCATGAGTGCAGGTTCTCATGAACTCTTAGGTGTCTCTTAAGTCTGTTACTAAGTATGAAACTCTTTCCACATTGAGGACAGGTGTACGGTTTCTCTCCAGTGTGAACTCTGAGGTGAACCTGAAGTTTGCTTCTATGTGCGAAAGTCTTTCCACACTGCGGGCAAGTGAAAAGCGTTTCTACAGGGTTAATTTTTATATGACTATTAAAGCGTTTCTTTACTTCAAAACTCTTTTCACATTGACGGTGTGCGAAAGACTTTTTGGCTTTTGTTCTTCGAGTTATTTTTCTTGAGACCTTTTCTTCAGTCTCTGAGTGATTTGTAGATTCTCCTCCGGTTGAAAGACTCAGAGGTTTCTGACGCTCCTCCACTACATTCAGTTCTTCACTTTCCTCTTTCACCTCCATCAGATCTACAAAAAATAACATATGATTGAAAATCAAATCAAGAGAGAGAAGAGTTCTGGATAACTGTGCAAATTATGATTTTTGTGTGATGCAAAGGTCTAAAAGACCAAATCTATGAAAATGAAAAATAATAATAATAAAAGAAAAGAAAAATTAATATATGTTTGTATAACTATAACAATATTCCCTGTTTTAGATTTGAGGCCTTAAAATTGTCTTAAATCAGAGCAGAAAGTCTTAAATTCATAAAGTCATGGCATTAAATCTTGCATGCATTGCAAAAAAATACTTCCTCAGTATTTTGCCCTATTTTCCTATACAAATAATATCTAAACATCTTTAAACTGAGATTTACTTGAGATGTAAAATGAAGTCTTAAACAAAATGAAGTGAGTTTATGCTTAAAACAAGAACAAATATGTCTCTCAGAGTTATGAAAGTTACCTTTTGAAATAAGTTAATTATCTGAGCCCGTTGGCAGATATTTGGTCTTGTTTTAATCATAAACTCACTTAATTTTGAGTTAAAGACTTTCTGTATCTGCAGTGAATGCATCTTGATTTAAGAATATTTATACATTTGCACTTGGAAAACAAGAAAAAAAATACTGAGGTGATGTATTTGAAGAATACTGAAATTCTTCTGTGTGATCAGAAGATACAGTAAAATATATTTTAATATTCTAGATTTTGAGAGCAGAGGTATTGAAGCTACTTTTGATTTTTAAAATAAATTAAAAAGAAATGAATATTAACATGTTAAAAATGTTGGAAGTGTTGCTAATAACTCATTGTGTTTCTCCCAAGACATTTACATTTAGAGATATTGACATCATGTTACATATTGACATGTTGTTTTCCCTTAAATTTATTCCTTACATTTTCTTTACTTGGTCATAAAAAGGTCTTAAATTAACTTCATAAAACCTGTAGAACCACTAAAACAATTTCTTTGTCTTTCATTAAATCTCACTTTATTCTACATTTAACACATATTTCAATCACATGAATACAAACCACAACAAATAGACACTGGAAATAAATATAAAAAAACTGCATTATACAAACATTTTTTTGTCTCCATTAAACAATTACCTAAACTTTTTCATTGTATATTAACGTAATGAATGTTGTAGAAGTAATTAAGAACACAGATTCCTCTGCAATAGAAAAATATTATAGGGAATTTAAGTTAACTAAACATGTTTACCGTTAAAAATAAATCATCCAGACATACAGCCATCGCATATATTAGTAATTTTAAGATACGTCAGTTACAACAGTCACAAACAAAGAAATGAAACTCACACGATACTCCGCCGTGAGGCAGCCCTCTCTTACTGTCGTAAACATTTGCCGTAACGCGCCTGCTGGTGTCGCGTCGAGCAGGAAATGTGTTACTCGCTTGTCTTCCTCAAGGTGGCGCTGAATGACTCTGAAAGCCTAAACGCCACGGAGACGCGTTCGGGTCATAGACAAATAAATATTGTTTAAAAAAAATCACATCACATCAACACTTTTGAAATAGCAAGTTCATTATCAACTAATGAACAAAGCACATTACCTCAGCACCACTCAATTGAACAAATATTCACAGAAACTCCACAAGAATAGATGTGAATTCAGAAAGGGAATCAGCAATAGATCTAACAATTGTTTCGAATACAATAGGAGGAATTATACATTGGGAAGTTTTAAATAAATGGGTAACAATCTAGAATAATGGTCTGTCATTAATAATACAGGAAGTAATCCAGGACTAATGAGTAGGCTAGTAGTAGCAGTTGCAACATTAACACTACACCTATGAACTAGCTATATGAACTAAATTAATAACTTTTTTTCACCAAAAATGAAACATCACTGAGCTTAATTAAGCTGGACTGTGAGGCTATTTTCTTCTGTTATCACTGTAAAGCTGCTTTGAAACAACCTGTATTGTAAAAAGTGCTATATAAATAAAGGTGACTTGACTTAATATAGAAACAAGCTTAACTAATCAGTCAGTGATATCAAATTTAGGAGCTTTATTAGGTAATCAATAATCACTTAATGAGATTGGCCTAATAACTATTAAATAACGGACACATTATAAAGAACATCATGTGTCTAAGACGTAATCAGTCATAATTTTTCCTCTGAATATATAAAATACATCACTAATTACTCAAGTGTAACAGGAACGACTTGTGATCTGGACCATTATTTTAAAGTGAAATAATCTCACTTGCAGAGTGACTATACTTGAGTAATTAGTGATGCATTTTATGACCACGTTGACAATAAAAAAAAGACAATTTCTAACGTCTCAGACTTGTGATTAGTAATTACCTATTAGTTTTTAATGATGCCAATCTCATTCAGTTATTAATTACCTAATAAAGAATTATCTTAGTCCTAAATTCAGTATTTCTTATTGATTAATTAAGCTTGTTTCCATATTAGTTAATAGTAGCTGAAGTGTTAATGTACTACTCATTAGTCCTGCATTACTTCCTGCATAGTTATTTATTAATGACGGACCATTTAACTAAAGTATTACCAAGAAAAGTACAGTTGGTTGGTAGTGATCGTTTTTCCCATAGTAAGTAAAATTGTTACTAATGAGATGGGAAGGGAGGAAAAATGAGGAAATGGAAGTTTGAGAAAGCTAATTGTGAAAAATACTTATAATGAGTGAGGATGGAATGAAAATGATCAGGATTAACGAAGGGAAAGATACTGAAAGGATAATTATTTTCAGTGATACAGAACGCTGCAGAAGAATGTATTCCAAAAACCTAAAGAGAAAATCGTTCTATTGTACAATAGCAATCAGAAAGAAAAGGAAAGCATTTAAAACACTGAAGAAAACGCACAGCTGTGAACATGTGATAATACATAACATAAAAAAAGCAGAAACAAGGACAGTTATGAGGGTAGTAAAGAGAGAGTTTTGGAGGTCATTTTGTGAAGAAATTGGTAAAAGTACTCCAGCTGAAGAAATGTGGAGCATGATTAAAAAGATGAGTGGAATTAGGAAAGAATATGAATATCCTGTGTTAAGTATGGGAGAATAGCACTTTACATGTAATATGAGCCCTGGCGTTTGTTTGTTTTGTTTTTGTACATTATATGTGTTGCTACAGACATGTGGCGTACATTGTTGTGTAAGTGTTCAAGAATGTATGGGAGAAGAAAATGCAATAAGTGACAAAGAGAAATCACTTTGAATACTATTAAAGTTTTATAACAGAAGCTGGGAAGACGGGATTTGACCTCAGAGTTGGAAGGAAGCTTTAATTATTCCTATAAAGAACAAATGTAAATTACAGACCAAAATTAACTACACATTTGTGTAAATTAATGGCAAAAATGATTACCGGCTATCATTTGGAGAAAATGAAGTTATTTTCCCCGTATCAAAGTGGATTTAGATGCGGAAGGGGAACAGTGGATTCAGTAGTGATTTTGGAATCGGATATAAGGAAAGCCTTGACAAATAAAGAAGCAGTAGCCGTTTTCTTTGATATTGAAAAGGATTATGATATGTTATGGAAGGAAGGTTTGCTAATAAAATTAGAACAGATTGGAATAGGTTATATAATTGGATTAAAGAATTTTTAATAGAAAGAGATATAAAAGTGAAGAAAGGAGAGTATATATCAGAAAAAGGTTTGATTGAGAATGGGGCCCTATAATGTCATAAGTCCATTATTATTTATTATTATGATTAATGATGAATTTGCAACAGTAGATATGAATAAAGGAAAATCGTTGATGGAGGCCTTTGGATTGGAGGAAGAAATGTGGATTATGTTGTTAATAAAAATGTTGGGGATAAAACAATGTCGGGAAATGGCCTTATAAATGGGAATTTAAATCATCTGTAGAAAAAAACAAATTTATTTTCTTTACAAATAAAAAGGTAAGCAGGGATATAAAGCTAAAATTATATAATGAGGAATAACAAGTTAAAGTGATAAGATTTCTTGGAATGTGGTTTGATATGAACATTACATCGAGTATTCACATAAATAAGATGACATGGGGTCTCACTAAATCAATGTTTGGTTGTGGTAAGATCCATAGAGGTATTGATTACCAGATAATATCTGAGATGATTGAGATATTTTACAGGATTATATGATTGGTGTGGTGTCAGAGAAACAGTGGAACATTTATTAATACAGTGTAACAGATATATATATATATATATATATATATATATATATATATATATATATATATATATATATATATATATATAAAGAGAGAGAGAGAGAGAGGGGCAAGAAATAAACTAACAGATGAATTACAGAAGAAAGGAGGACAGCAATTAAGTTTAATGTAGCTTTTGAATCCAGTAAGAGGGAATAGTATTAATACAATTTCTGAATATAACTCGATTCATTGAAAGAATATAGTTAGACCTGAAAGGTTTTTTTTTTTTTTTTTTTGACCAGGGAAGAGAGGGAAAAGAGTTTCTGATCCATAACCCACAGTAGATGGCGGTAATGCTCAATTTAAGAATGCAAGCCTCCAATAAAAAGAAGAAGAGGAAGGATGATGAAGAAGAAGATCGCAGTGCTGCACCGTACGTTTGAAGACCAGTTCAAGTTCATAATAATCGACGAGGCTAGATTAGAGTTTGAGTGAAGGACGGTTGTGGAGTATATCGCTGGATGCTATTTCCACTCTACATGTTGCCACCTTTTTTTTACAGTCTATGGTTGCCACACGTAAGATATGTTTTTTTCTCTCTCAAAAATATCTGTTTATATTGCACGGTGGCGGATTGCTGCCACATATATTATTTTCCACTCAATTATATCGTAATAACGAGATGTTATGTCTTTTTAACGACATATTTTCTCTTAAAAACGAGATGTTATGAAAATGACATAACATAGAAAATTTGGGGATACGCAATAAAACAATTATAATGTTTATTACTCCCACCCACCCACTAACTTTGAGTTTAATTGCTGTTATAGGCTCATTATGAGGGGTCCTTGGAAAATGTTTCACCTTATAAGCGGACCATGGCCCCACAAAGTTTGGTTTAGATGAAGTAGGCTATCTGTGAACTGTACATCAGTAAATCACAACAATCTCGTGTAATGGGCACTGCCATTGATACCTGGCAGTGGGAGGTGTTTTACATGCTATTTGCTTCTGCTGTAAAGTGAGATAAAGGCACGATATGCTATAAATTCTCAAATGTGGATTAAGGAATACACGTCACTGTACAAAACATGTCCTTATTATGAGAAAATATGTGGTTTTAAAGAGAAAAATATTTAATTTATGACATAATATCCAGTTATTACGAAAAAAGATGTCGTTAAAACGATCGTTATTACAAGAAAATATTTTGTTTTAACGATATAACATCTAGTTATTACGAGAAAATATGTAATTAAAACGACAAACCATCTCATTATTACAAGAAAATATGTCGTTAAAACGACATAACATCTCATTATTATGAGAAAAGATGTTTTAATGACATAACATCTTGTTTATTACGACATAATTGAGTGGGAAAATAATATATATGTGGCAGCAATGCACAACCATAATATTGTGTAAGAAATCATGGGCGACAACGTCTTGCAAACACTTTCACCGAAAGAATCGACTCAAAAGAACGATGCTTCGATTAGATGATTCAGTCGATAGAAATACGGGACATACAACTGCTAAAATATTCCCATGGAAAGCATTTCTACGTTTAGTTGAAATGTTAATTTAAGAATTTAATATATGTCGATTACAGATTTACATTTTACATTTACATTTATTCATTTAGCTGACGCTTTTATCCAAAGCGACTTACAATTGCTATATATGTCAGAGGTCGCACGCCTCTGGAGCAACTATGGGTTAAGTGTCTTGCTCAGGGACACATTGGTGTCTCACAGTGGATTCGAACCCGGGTCTCTCACACCAAAGGCATGTGTCTTATCCATTGCGCCACACCACCCCTTTGATGCTGTGGATTGTTTTTTATAGGTCTGTTTTATATGATAATACTAGTATACAAACTTGTCAAAACAGGAAATATGCTCACTTACTAACGTAATTAAAGTAGTTCATTATATATTTAGTAACTTGTTTTTGATTTTTCCAGATCTGGTCCTGTGAGCGTCAGTATCACACAGTGATCACAGTTCACACCTGCAGTGAAGCCCCTCACACAACAATTCACCAATAAAAACACATTTTTAATTTCACATCATATTCAATATCATATTGAGAATATAACATCATCCTACAAAAGAAAGGACAAACTCCAGCTGAAATCTGTGTGACTGTTAAAGATGGAGTTTATTAAAGAGGAGATTGAAGACATGAGGGATCCAGAACCATCCAGAATAAAACATGAAGATGCTGAGCAACAAACAGGTTGGTGTCCATTCTTGATTCTTCTTTGTTGACTGTTGTGAAAAATTAAGGTAACAAAGCTTCAGTTCAACACATTAGATGATAAATGATATAGAAAATGCATCTAAATGGTCAAAGGGTCATTCCATGTCAAATCAACCGAATTTCAGAAACTCCCCTGGTGCAAATTTTTTATGTTAATATTTTTTTCTGAATAAAGACAAACAAAAATAGTGATGAGAGCCAAAATATGAAATGTCACAGATGTATATTGACTTAATGTCTAGGGGGAATATAGAAGAAAAAAAAGGTTGTAATAAAATAAAGTAAAGATGGGTAATGGTAATGGAATTCCAGCAACGGATCACTCCGGTCGATAATCAAACAAATACACAAAACTAAGCTGAAAAAGTATTACATTGATTAAAGAATAACAAGTGAAATGGATCTCTTCAGGGTGTCCAAAGGCCAAAATAACAATCAAAACAAATATAAAAAGAAAAGAGGAGAAATTAAATAACCTAATCCAATAACAAAATAAAATACATTTAACTTGCCTAACTCCCTCACAGAAAACAGAGCTCAAAAGGGTTTTCAAAATAAAGTGGCAGGACACCCCTACGCTCCGCAATCATAGGATGTTTTGTTAGACATAAGTGAACGTGTTCAGATGTTACAATGGATAACACGAGTGCCAGCAGCGTCCTTATAACGACCGCGCCCCGACTGGGCAACCAATGGCGTTCGTACCCCCCATCATTGGTCAACCTATCAGAAATCAAACACACACACACAGCAATAGAAAAGATACACGAACACAGGTCGTAACACTGAGTAATCCACTGATTTGTAAAGGGGGTCAAAATGACCATTTTCACCTGAGATTTGGAGCCAAATTACAGTGGTAAAAAAATGACTTCAGAAAGATGGCAGCATCATTATTTTATTGGTAGGTCTATCCAATGGTGACCGTTCAAAAATGGGAAAAAGCACTTGTGTTTTTTGCCTGAAGTTTGCATGTCTGCAACACCGGAAGTATTATAGGTATCTTAATATCCTTTTAGAGTCTGGTTTTTACCAAACATTTATTTAGGTGTCTTTATTTTAAAGGCCCAATATGGTTCAATCCCAGATATATGGGAATCTTAATGCGGCTCCATGTTCAATTTAAGTTTTACCCAATTTCAATGGTCGAAAACCAAATGTGGTTCACTTTGCACATATGATACTAATTGCATATAAAGGGTAAAGTCTGAAGGAAAAATAATGTTGAAACTAGAAATGTATCTTGTTCCCTTTCAGTCGGTCACACTTAACGTACGTCGACTGACTGATGGATTTGGGGATCGCTTTGACAGACCAATCTACTTCGAGTGTAACAAAACGAGCCAATGCACATTGGCATGCAATAATTGCATCAGGTGCTCTGCCTCGCAGCACAGGCATATAATGAGCAGAAGGTGCGTCGCATATTTGCTTTTCACTTCTGAGCCGAGTGGTTCTACTGTCCCTGCTCTGCAATCTTATCTGAGTGCGTTCAGATAAGACCAAAAAAAAGAAAGAAGAAAAGAGAACTAGTCTGCTTCTTCAGGACAACGCCTGGTTTGACCCACTATCGTCCTGTTTGTGTAGCCGCGGTCATTCCCCTGTGTGCTTCGACACCAGAGAGAGCAGTTTCCTGAAAGAGCTTACACCGTTTGACACTGCGTCTTTTCAAGATGTCATTCAAACCGTGTGTTTCTGGGTGCGGTCGTTTCCTATCCTCATTTGGCGGTCACTGTTTCACATGCCTGGGCTACGACAAACTTCACGGCAAACCAGCGCGCATCGTTCGGCGCTCTAGGTGCGCGGTCGAGACTCAAGTAGGGGTGTAACAATGCATCGATGCCACACGTAAAATATCGATATTACCTTTATTATTATACTTTTATTTTGACACTCTCCACATCTTCACGTAACGCCCATTTACGCATTTCTGCCAAAGCGCGCATTTTCGTTTACTCACCATACTGTCTGCCGGTGTGTCTTTTTAACGTTAATCTCCTCATCTGAAATAGACGACTGACAAGATTGACTGAACCCTGAACACATTTTGTCACAAAAGCCAGTATTGTCCACTGTCTGTCAGGGTTCTGTCACTTCTGTCTAGTTTATTTCTTGGTTTTGTGACAGAGCTCTGTCACTCCTGTTTTGTCTTGTCTTTGTCTGAGCGTGCGGTTCCGTGCGCTCACTTATCTTTGTGCCTTGTTTCATGTGCGGGGCGTGTTTTTGGATCCCGGCACTTCGGTCTAGTTTGGCTTCGGCTCTGTGTCAATATTCAGACACTCATGCTCCGCGTGTTTGTATTCTGTTCTGAGCGCACAGGATGAGTTTATGCTCATTCTCCTGCACTCTGTCTTGTCGTGTGAGCGTGCTGCGTGCGGTTTCGAGTTCGCCCGGGCTGCACACTCTTCTGTCCGCGCGCGGTTTGTGTTTACATCGGCCGCTTGCGTTCATGTCATGGTTTGTCTTATGCTGTGTAGCACGCAGCTTGTGTTTAACATTGGCTGTGTGCTTTCATGTTGTTATGGTTTGTGTGGACATGTGGCTTATGAGTGTTCTCATTACCTGCTTGTTTTGTGTGAGCACATGGCTTGTGATTGTTTTCACTGGTCATGTGCTTGTGTTTTAGTTATGTTTGGTGAGAGCACATGTCTAGTCTTTTCTTTCTTTCGGCCATTTGCTCTCTTGTCGATTGTCTAACCCCGCCCATGTTGCCCACTTGGCCCACCCATCCTCTCTCATTACCTGTGTTGTTTGCTCTCCCTATTTATTCTCCTTGTGTTTGCAGTCCTGTGCTGGTTCGTCATCGAATGTACCCCTTGTGTGCTGCTAGATCCTATTTGCTAAGTCTTGCCTTGTCTTGTTTTCCCCCATGGGGTAGTTTTTGTTTGCTTTTGTTCCATTTTTATAATTAATAAAGCCCTTAACTCCGCATTATTAGTTCTTGCTTCATCCCTTACCCACGATCCTGACACTGTCAAGGCATTGCGAGTTCATGCTTTACAGCAGAAACCGATAAGCACCCTTGTTGTTTGTGAACACGACCCTATAAGTCCGTTTTAGTGAATCAGCGTGCAGTATTCAGGTCAAGTTACAAGGCTGCTAGTCACTTCGAAAAGACGTGCTAGCTGTGAGGTGTTTTGTTAAAGTTCGAGGCCGCGAGTATGGCATCTCACGATCGGTGGAGTCAGACAAGTGTTGCACAGCACACTCAGACCCCACTTTGGGCCGCTTTCGACCAATCTTGGACCTGGGAGTCTTGAACCGCACCTTACACAGGCTCCCGTTCAAAATTGTTGACGCAGAAATGCATCGTCGTATGCATCTGTCCCCGAGAATGGTTTGCAGCGATCGATCCTGCGCTTTGCGTTTGAGGGTCAAGAATATCAGTACAAAGTCCTTCCCTTCGGGCTGTACCTCAGCCAGTTGGGGCTTCGGGTCACTTGGAAAAAGAGCAAACTTGCCCCCCGTGCAGAGGATCGTTGCCCTCGGTTAACATTGAATGTAGGAAATTGATGAAGGATCGAGATCAGCTCCTTAAAAAATCATTGAATTCTGGTCTTATTACTGATCGATATAAATATACTTCTATGAGGAATAAAGTAATACAGACTTTACGAAAGGCCAAAGCCAGGTTTTTTTAATGAACATTATTGAGGAGTCAAAAGGGGATGGGGAAAAAAATCTGGCAAACCATTAATAAATTAGCTGAAAAACAAAAGAACATGGATAAAAGTTTTGAACTTAAAATTAACAATATTTTAGTAAAGGATTCTTTAACTATAACTACTAATTTTAATACACATTTTATAAATTCAGATGATGAATTATACCAGCATTTTACCACAAAGGACATTACTTAGAGACTTATTTTTGATGCATTAAAAAACTCAAAAGCAAAGGAGGCAATGGGCTTGATACAAATGTTTAAAAATCAAATAAAGATTCTTTAGTACGCCCAATAACACACATTGTAAATTTGTCCTTTAGGCAAGCAGCAAGGTGACTACAGGAGATAAATCAAATTTGAAGAATTATAGGTCAACTAGCATCCTTCTGATTATATTTAAGGTAGTAGAAAAATGTGTTGTTAAGCTTCTTTATATCCAATACAATTTGTTTTTTTTGCAGCAATTATTCAACAGATTCAGCAAATTGTTAGTTTATTGAGAAATTCAAATGCTTAATAGATAACAGTGTTGGTGCTGTCTTTTTAGATCTAAAGAAGGCATTAGACACTGTTGACCATCAGGTGCTTTTATCTTAACTAACAAATAAAAAAAATTAAGAGGAAGCAAAACTTTGGATAAAATCATATCTTTCAAATAGGAAACAATTTGTGTATTGATGCCACAAAATCTTCTTACCTCGCTTGCCCCATGAGCTGAAAAACAATACATTACATAAATTAAATTCAATACAGATTTACACAAAGTTTACAAAATATTTACATAAAAAAAAAAAAAAAAAAATGCAATGAGTTCAAAATAATAAACAAACGAAATAAGGACTAAAAGTCGAGATCTACCTACCATTAATTAAAACAAGTGCACATGTCCGTCAGCATGTCAGATAATCTTTTTTTAAAAGCAGCTAAGGAAATTAGCGCACCAATCTTAAGCCTAGACTGGAGTTCGTTCCAGGACGAAGGGCCATAGTAAGACAGACTCCTCTTTCCTACTTCTGTCCTCATTCTTGGTACCTTACAAAGTAGTCTGTCACTAGACATTAAATGATATGTACTTTGCATGTGAACAAATTTTAAACAGATATAAGAAGGCAAAAGACCTAAAATAGCTTTATAAATAAAAATGTGCCAATGTAGCATCCTGCGCACTTTGAGTGACGGCCAATTTACCCTACTATATAAGATGCAGTGATGTGTCTTATAGCCAGCATTTGTGATGAACCTGAGAGCCGCATGATAAAGAGGGTCAAGCATTGACAAAGTAGAAGGACCAGCAAATTTATAAATATCACCATAATCTAACTGAGACAGGAATAATCCTGCAACCATTTTTTTTTTCGTGTAGTCCTAAAAAAGCAAGATTTCAATCTATATAAAAATGCCAGAGTGAATTTAAGTTTTTTTAGTAAGAGCTTCACTATGTTTTTTTAAAGGTAAAACCTTTGTCCAGCCAGATACCCAAGTATTTATAAGTATCAACAAGTTCAATGGCTTCATCTTGCAATGTATTAATAGCAAGAACTGGGACTTTAGTATTTATAGGTGCAAATATCATCGCCTTTGTCTTTTTTGCATTTAAAAGTAGCTTCAAATCAAACAGGGCAGATTGCAATGAGGCAAAATCTAACTGCAAATTTGCACAGGCAGTCTCAGATGTTGGGGCACAAGAATACATAATTGTATCATCGGCATACAAATGATACTGTGAGTATTTAAACTCACTGCAAACATTATTTATATAGATGATAAAAAGCAAAGGACCTAAAACTGATCCTTGTGGGACACCCTTTTTTAGGACAACAGGGTCAGATGTTACATTCCCATGCCTTACAATTTGCATCCGTTCAGAGAGATAGCTGTGAAACCAATTTACAGCTCTATGCCCAACACCAATATTCAACAGGGTTTTGATTAACATGAAGTGATCCACTGTGTCAAATGCCTTTGTAAGGTCAATGAACACAGCCATACAGAATAACTTTTTATCAATCGCCGCTTTTATATCATCAATAACTTTTAAAGAGGCAGAAACTGTACTGTGGCCAGATCTAAAACCTAAGGATATTTTGTGAAACCAGAAAATTTTTTAATTGATCAGACACTAAAGTCTCCAAAACCTTTGCCAAAGCCGAAAGATTTGAGATAGGTCTATAATTATTTGTGTCAAATGGATCCCCAGCTTTCAGTAATGGCGTGACGTAAGCCTGCTTCCACGAAATAGGCACTGTATCTGTGCAAATGGATAGATTAAATATGTAAGTGAGTGGCTTCACTATAATTTCTGCTGCCATTTTTAACAAAACAGGATCAAGTCCATCTGGCCCCGCTGCCTTCTTGGAGTCAATGCTCTGCAAAACGTGCAAAACATCTGACTCAAAGAATGGTGCAAGCTCAAAGGTCAAAGAAGAAACAGTATCAGAAACCACTTCCCCTTGTAGTGACTGGGATCTAGGTTCAGCCAGGAACAAATTTTTCCAAGCTTCCTGCAAGTTGGGTTCGCCATGGGGAATTTCACATATTGCTACCTGGGAACTATGTTGAACAAGAGAGGTTTCACCCAATGTATCCTCAAAGATATGTCCTGCCTTTTCAAAATGATCATTAAAAGCATTTAGCATATCCCTCTGCTCTGTTATAACAGCGGTTCCTATTTTCAACTGGTGAGGGAAGCTGTTAACTTTCTTATTCTGTAGTGCTCTAATAGTTTTCCAGAATTTCGAATGGTCATGCAAACTAATTGACGTTTGCGCCAAATAGTATTCAGCTTTTGATTTTCTAATAAGAGCTGTACACTGATTTCTAAGAGTTCTAAAAAGATGCCAATCGTTAGCACTCTCTGTTTTTCTAGCTATAGACTAGGGCTGCACGATTTGGGGAAAATGTCATATTGCTATAATTGAGGTCAATATTGCGATTGCGATATAATAAACAAATGGTTTCATGAGTCAACTTGCTTGGTTCTCAAGGAAAATAAATGCAAACACAGATTAGTGATAATCTGCCTAAAGAAAAAAGTTCTTTAGTCAAGAGCAGTGAGTGTTTTTCTCTGTTCCCTTTGTTCTTTGATTAACTTTAGCGACAGATATAATTAGTGGCTACTGTGTACTGTCCCTTTAAGACCAGTCGCTACTGTCAGAGACGCGGATCTCACACGCGCCTCATTCTCTCACGAGTCACAACTCTTCACGTTCATCATAAGACTATTCTTATGTTATGAAGATACTCGACAAAAAGACATTTTGGCATAATTGTGTGTGTTATTGTTCGTTCAAGCTCGAAAGAGAACTGTATTCTGGCATGCTGTTTTGTGCGCACGCACGATATTAGCGTGAGTCTTGTCAGGACATTCACAGGCAGCGCGTTCTTTTATGTTCGCATGAATGGTTTAAAAGCATTTGCATGAATAAGAGCGGGATCATGTAACACTAGCCAAAGGATGACAAAAATTAACATATGCTGCGTTAATTGCGTTAACAGCGCTAATTTGTTTATTTAATATAAAATCACAGCATTTTGCGTCATATAATCGCATAGGCTTGACATCGCGATTGCGATATGATTAATCGTGCAGCACTACTATAGACCATTGATTATTTCTGCCATGGATTAGGTCAGCTATATCTTTAGAAAACCAAGGGTTGTCTCTATTTTTTATCCTGAACTTCCTAATAGGGGCATGTTTATTTGCAAGCTTTAAGAAATGTTGCTGAAAAAAAGCTACAGCATCCTCAATAGTAGGAATCAATTCTATTTGAAACCATTTCACTCTGGATAAATCTTGAAGGAAAGCTTGCTCCGAAAAATGTCCGAAAACAGTCCGACCTTCGGATTTGGGTAATTTTGTACTCCTAACACATGCAATAGTACAATGATCACTCATATCGTTTGGAAAACACCAACAGCAACATATTTATGTTCTGCATTTGTTAAAATAACATCAATGAGTGTATCTTTACCTGGCTGTAAAGGATTTATCCTGGTAGCACAATTTATAAGCTGTATTAGATTTAAAGAATCACAAACCCACTTTATGTTCTCAGACTTCTCGGTCATCCAATCCCAGTTCAAATCACCTAACAAGATCAATTCAGATGAGTGAAAATTTGATAACACCTCTGACAGACTAGTGATTCTTGACAGTCTGTGCTGCCAGGTTGTGTTTACATTCAATTATTTTTTCACATATTCTGTATTGTTTTAATACTTGGTCATTCATAGGTGACAAAACTCTACCCTGTCTCATTTCATTCCTGTCAAATTCTTTTTAAAAAAACCACACAATTTATGATCCCCCCCCCCCCCCCCCCCCCCCAAATATGCCTGTTTTATTCATATGGTCTTGCATGGGCTTGTCCCACCTCTGTTAAATGAGTGTATAAAACAGAGGACAGATTGTGGTGTTGGTACCAGGTCTGTCATTAGAGAGGATTGTGAAGTGACATAAAGGCGAACATCTTTTGGTCAGAAAGTATTATCTGTAATAAGGAGCAAATATTGGAATAGTTTACCGCAGTCAATGTTCTACTTATCATGGTTTTAAAGATCATCTGAAGAAGTGGCTTATGACGAATCAGTTGTGTAAAAAAAAAAAAAAAAATTTATAATGTGTTTGGGGTATTGTCTCTTTAGCCGCTTTCCAACCAAGTAGTTCTAGGAACTTAGTTCTAGGAACTGTCCACTTCTAAACAGTTCTAAGAACTACTCTCCCCCAAACTCGGTTTTGCTGTTTGCGTTCGCACTGGCCAAGTGGCCATAGGAACTGGTAGGAGGGGTAAGGGAGTGACGCAAGCACGGTGACTTATTTTTACGGCGCGACGGACCTTTATTTTGGCGGCGCTGAGAACGCCAGAGCAAACAATGCTCGCATTCTCTGTTTATTAGTTAGCAATCTGTCTAACAGTACTGTTTAATATCTTATTAGATAGAACTGTTATAGAAAGTAGACAGTATATGAAAAAAGGTTATTAGCCTATGCCGTGTGGTTGATGTCCAGTGTTGCTAGCTGGCCAGATAAACATAATCATGTTTGGCTTGGTCCCCTCAAAGTTGCGTTGGATTTTCTCTTCAGCATAAAGGTTTAGAGACCCATCTATCACTGTTTTCCATGTTTGTATAGTTAGTTTATGGAGTAAATATATAGGCTCTATAATCTGTGTGTTTACATATAGCTGTTTTAAAAATGGCGGGTGCTGGTGTTCCGCGTGCGTTCGGTCAATCAGCGTACACTAACGTCACAGATAGTTCCTATAGTGCTGGTTTAGACCCTACTCTGAAGTAGGACCTAAATTAGTTCCTACAAATGGAGTTCCTAGAACTAAAATCGTTCCTAGTTCCTGCGGTGCGAACACGCCGACATCCGGGTACTTTAGCCAATAGTTCTAGGAACTGTGAAAAGGTTCCTCCGGTCGGAAAGCGGCTTTTGTAGTGTTGTGTGTGTATAGCTGAGTATTTGGTCTTGTGTGTACCTGCCTAGGGACTGCGGATTTAATTAGCAATGTTGCTATAATCCGGCTTGTTTACATTTTGTATTTTATACAAATGTTCATTAACATAAACAAATACAAAAAAATCTCTTTTCTCGGTATGAAGCTGGACTCGTTCCACCAGACGGCACGCCTCACAGAGGAACGTGTCTGGTCAGTGTTCAACTGCTTGAATACAATCAAGAGCAGAACAGCAGCCCCACTGAAACTTTATCAGAGGTTCCTGGGGCATATAGCATCCACAGCCCTCAGTAATGCCGTTCGGATTGCTTCATGTGTGGCCGCTTCAGCACTGGTTCACGGCCGAGTCCCTTAGATGGGCATGGCAGAGCGGCACGCTCCGTGTGACAATCACCCCGGTCTGCCGCCAAACCCTCAGCCCGTGGTCAGACCCTTCGTTCTCCGGGCAGGAGTGCCCCTAGAGCAGTGGTCGGCAACATGCGGCCCGTGGGCCAAAACTGGCCCAACAGCAATAATATCTGGCCCACGCCCGCAGCCAGATTATTTTGATCACTTCAGTGCGACAATGTGACAATGACATCAGATATAAGCCTAAAGTTTCAAATAACGATTAGGCTAAATAACCTTAAAACAACCATGTTTCCAATAGCACTAACAGCTTTTAGAGCAGTGGTTCTCAAACTTTTTTGGTCGCGCCCCCCTTTAAGCTTAAAAAAAAAAAAATCTGAGCATGTTTCCAATAGCAACCAGATAGCCTTAAGCACAAGCATGTTTCCAATAGCTACCAAACAGCCTTAAGGACAAGAATGTTTCAATAACAACAGATAGCCTTTAGAGCAAGCATATTTCCAAAACACTATAGCTTTAAGAACACCATGTTTCCAAGAACTAGATAGACCAAGCGTGTCCGATACCCGGCAGAATCAACGCTGAACTGACTCAACTGAATAGTGACTGTTTACTATCATTTCAGAGCTGTGCCACAGCAGAAATTATTCTGGTTGCAGCATGGATAGTTATTTCCTAACTATCACCGCAAGCTGCTTGAAGCTGTGCTGCATAGTGCTAAAAGCACAGTATGTGCAACACGAGCAGTTGACAATGACCAAAGTGCCAATGACAACAGATAAGTAACGCACATAGCCAATATGATCGCACAAGCCTTGCAAGAGCATTTTAATGAAAATGACTAGATAAGACCAAACAACACAGATAGCATTAGCAACAAGCATGTTGCCAATACCCTGATAGCTTTTAGCAATAAGCATTAAAAGGAACTTTGCTTAGCTTCGTAAAGACTTTCAGAGATGAATGAAGAGTGAATCACATCGGGTCCTGTGTCAATAATGCAGCAATGCAGACTGAGGTCACTTCCAAATCAGGCAGCTTATGATCAATGCGGCGAATCTCAAGTTAAAGTTCACGAACTTGAATGAATCGGAGGTGAAATTTTTGTGGGGAACGAATTCCTCTCGCTAAATTCCTGATTGCAAGATTCCTTGTGAGATGATGTGGTTTGCCTGCCGAGTTTTGCCATTTAATTAGCTCCTGAGAAACGTGATAGCTGCTGATAATACTGAAGGAGTGTCAGCTGATGCGAGCTTGACTAACGTGACCTGCCAGAAATGACGCTACGCTTCATTTTTCATCAATTAATTTCTTAAATTATCCTTTGACTATGTTCTGCCAAACTTACTTGCCGTTCCCTGCCCTAGAGCAAGAGTCCAGGCATACTGTGGTCCACGGATGCCTCCACCACCGGTTGGGGGGCCCCGTACAACAGGCATGCAGTTGCGGGGATCTGAACAGGCCCCCAGCAGCATTGGCATCAACTGCCTCGAGTTGCTAGCAGTACGACTTGTGCTGGGTCGCCTCAGAAAGCCGCTACTAGGCAAGCTGGTACTGGTCTGTACGGACAACACTGCTACCGTTGCATACATCAACCATCAAGCTGGTCTATGCTCCTGCCGCATGTCGCAACTCGCCCGCCATCTCCTCCTATGGAGTCAGAAGCATCTGAGGTTGCTTCGTGTCACTTAATCCCTTTGTCACTTAATCCTCACGACAGCCTGTGGCCCCCGGGTGAGTGGAAACTCCATCGCTAGGCGGTTCAGCTGAGATGGTACCACTTCGGATTCTCACAGTTAAAGACTTGTTCCCTCTCCGGACTCTTCCGACTGCCGGTTGTTTTATTCCCTGACCGAGGGGTCCCTCTGCATGGATGCGTTGAAACACAGCTGGCCCCGGGGCCTACGCAAGTATACGTTTCCCCCAGTGAGCCTTCTCACACAGACACTGTGCCAAGTCAGGGAGGACGAGGAGCAGGTCTTGCAAGTTGCCCCTTATTGGTCCAACCGGACCTGGTTCCCAGAACTCATGGTCCTCTCGAAGACCGCTTTCTCAGAGACGGGGCACCGTATGACACCGGCGTCCAGACCTCTGGAAAATCCATATCTAGTCCCTGGACGGGACACAGAGAACTTACCACAAGCAGTCGTAGACACCATCACTTCTGCGAGAGGCAAGCTTCAAAGCACGCTTACGCTCTGAAGTGGAACCTGACCTACCAATCTGTGTAAAAATAAAATAACGATGCTGCCATCTTTCTGAAGTCATTTTTACACCCTTGTAATGTGGCTCCAAATCTCAGGTGAAAATTATAATTTTGACCCCCTTCTACAAAACAGTGGATTACACAGTCAATATACAGTCATGACATTTATTATTTTGACTTTCTTTTATGTATTTCTTTCACCAAATTTTTTTAAATCCAAATTAGGCCGGGGACCTCTGGTTGAGTTGACATGGAATTACCTCATAATCTTGAATCATCTAAAGCTTTTGTCATCTAAATTTAAATGGATTAACAAGAGAATGACAGAACTCAAATTTGCCACATCAAAGCTCTGATACTTGATACTCTATTGCTTTCTTCTTTTAAATCAGAATACAATTGAACTTATTTTAACAACATAATATTTTGATTTTAGACTGGATGGAGATGAAACCCCAAAAACATGAACTGAATGAAGCAGAGGAGGAACAGCAGAGCAACACAGCTAATAAGCTGCACACCTGCCCTCAGTGTGGAAAGAGTTTCAGACAAAAAGGACACCTTAAAACACACATAAGAATTCATACTGGAGAGAAACCATTTACCTGTGATCAGTGTGGTAAAGACTTTATTTCGTCATCACATCTAATCAAACACCTGAAAGTTCATTCAGATGAGAGGCCTTATGTGTGTTCTTTCTGTGGAAAGAGTTTTTCAAGGCTGGATCATTTTAAACTGCACCAGAAAACACATAATGAAGTGAGAGATCATGTGTGTTTGGACTGTGGGAAGAGCTTTACTAGAGCTGACCAACTGAGACAGCACCAAAGTTTTCATACCGGAGAAAATCCTTACAAGTGCTCATACTGTGACAAGAGTTTCAATCGGTCGGAGCACCTGAAATCACACGAGCGACTTCATACTGGAGAGAAGCCGTACCAGTGTACTTATTGTGGGAAGAGTTTCAGAGATACGACTGGTTTAAAAAGTCACCTGCGCGTTCACTCTGGAAAAAAACCTTTTAACTGTGATCAGTGTGGTAAAGAGTTTATTTCGTCATCAAATCTAAATCAACACCTGAAAGTTCATTCAGATGAGAGGCATTATGTGTGTTCGTTCTGTGGAAAGAGTTTTTCACGACTGGATCATTTTAAACTGCATCAGAAAACACATGATGAAGTGAGAGATCATTTGTGTTGCGACTGTGGGAAGAGCTTTACTAGAGCTGACAATCTGAATCGGCACCAAAGAATTCATACTGGAGATAATCCATACAAGTGTTCATATTGTGACAAGAGTTTCACTCGGTCCAGATCTCTGAAATCGCACGAGCGAGTTCATACTGGAGAGAAGACCGTACCACTGCCCTCCACATGAGATTTTGTGATTGAAATGAACTTTATAGCCCTTTTTGTAAAATAGGCTCCTCCCACAACGTATGTTTTGGCGCCCCTTAGCAACCGTGAATCAAAATTTCTACTTTTTTTTGATAATTATTGATATTCAGGGCGTTTTCACACCAAAGTGCATGTTTTGAGACATTGTATACATTAGGTTAGTTTTGGTTTGTTTTCACATTGCAATTATGCGAGCGCACTAAAGAACTTTACGTGACGTACTTGCGTCCTGTCGTCATCATCTATATGGGCTGCATCTTGACATTGATTGGTTTGTAAACAGACGTGCGTCTGACGTCAGCGTGTTGTCAATTCGGCGGGTAACTTTGACAAGAATGAATGAACAGACGTATGGCATTACTCCCTGCAGCACCAACTATACCCGAGGCTAGTTCAAATTCGCCAAATGAACGTTCTCATTGTGCGAACATTTTATTGTCGCTGGCAGGACGCAGGACAAATGTGTGTGTGAGAGAATCAGCTGGAAGAAACGCTGTGGGCAGGATTGACAGATCTGCACATAAATATTCTTCTTCAGTTGTTTAGGCTACGCGGGAACCACCAGAACTTCCTCTAACTGGTCTGAAAGTCCGAACCATACAGATGGTTCTATACAAATGCTTTTACACTAGAAACGAACCAAACCTTTGTTCAGTTTAGGGCTGAACGATTAATTGCATTTGCGATAATATCGCGATATGATGAAATGCGATTTTTTTAACCGCAAAGCTGCGATTATAGTCTGGTCACGTGACACGCGAGAGTAAACAAGTCTGTATTGCAGATGAAGCATCAACTTGGCACGTGACACATACAGACCTGGCTACAGGAAATAACAGTTTATGTTTAATTTATGTGATATTGTGTTATAGATTCTCTCCAACGATTCTGTATCGATTAAGATAATTTCAGATTTATGTCTGAGCTTAGTTTTAAACACAGATACGTGATGACGCGTGTGCATAACAACCGTATTCTGCTTGCTTCTAATTCCTCTGTCTCTCTCACACACACACACACACACACACACGACACCACTCGAACCTTACGAGAAATAAGTTAATAAAGTTCGGAAAAGTTTAAGCGAATTACAAGGACATTCGCGGGCTTCATTGCACAAAATATGAGAGATGCGCGGTCTGCGTGATGTTACTTTTGTAGTGCGCGGTCTCGCCCGCCGGTATTTTACTTACAAATGTTCTACGAAGGCATCATATGTCTTGGAATGCAGTTGGCTTATATATTAAAAATATGAAAATCACCGACAGAAGCTGCTTTCAATTTCAAATACTCACGTGCGCTTTGCGAAGAGCGTTTGAGCATGCGGCTGTGAGCGACTCTGTCTACGTGGTTAAATGTACTTGCATCTCAAAATGCTTTTATGACGCGAAATTAATGTGACACAGTCAGTTATTAAACAGACAGGACAAACCACATCTTATAATTTCAAAAGAGATGAAAACGTTCAGACAGCCTACTCTTAAATACTGAAAGCACTCTTTGTTTATTGCTTGTAATATTTTTTTCCCTCTTTGTTATTTGTTTTGAAGCTATATTTGTTAAAATTATTAACATGTAATTGTATTAATTTAGTTTTTTAATGTGTAATTATTATAAGTAGGCCTACTTATAATTATGTAATTAAATATTTTAAGTTTTATTAATATGATCAATTTTTTTTAATTGATCGGCTCACGAGGTGCCGATTCCCTTCCCTATTTTACAATGATTTATTGCTTGTTTTTGTTGAATAATAGAAAAGATAAAGAGCTTAAAAAATAATCGCATATTAAATCGCAATCGCAATATTGGTAAAAAAAATCGCAATTAGATTATTTTCCAAAATCGTCCAGCCCTAGTTCAGTTTGATCCAGACCGAGACTACCTCTTTTCGTCGGACCAAATTTCATCTGTTTGGTCTGGACCGCGGTCCAGGGGAGGTTTCACACCTGTAATTTTTATTCGGACCAAACTGAAAAGTCATAAAATCCGAACCAAACAAGGTAGGTGTGAAAGGGCCCTCAGACTCCAGTGAACATTTCTGCACTGGTTTGGTTCCGATCCGGCGAAATCATTTGGTCTTGTGTATATATGTATATATACTCCTTGTTTGGTTCAGTACTTTTGTCCTGTCTCATTTATGAGGGATGGCTGTTTCTCTGCCTGTTCTTTTGGATTAAAAGGATAATTCCTATTTGGATATTTCTTATTTCCTGGAATTATCCTTATTCGTGTGCTTCATTGATACAGCCATTCCATGACAATTATAATGATGTACCATAGGGTTTTCTGTATAGCTTACAGCATTAAGCCCCCAAAACCCCCTACAGAGATTTAATTCGAGAACATGTCACCGTTTTCACCTCTGAATTTGCAGGTCTAATTATTAATTAGGGTGTAATAATATGTTGGCAGAGAGTTTTTTACAGACTCTGTTTCAGCCTGTTGACACCAATTAAATGTGCTTAATGTGCCACTTTACAGAAGATCTCAGACATTTTGGAGACAAAAGCCCTATTCGCACTGGATTAGTATTATCTGGGGACCTCGTGTGATTTAGAAATGCCTCCATTCTTCGCGAAAGATTGATCAAAAAGCGCACAGGAAACAAAAATGATATACGACCCTGCTAAATCACAGAGATGCTGATTCGCACAGGACTAATATTATCACGGGACCTCTGTGTTCGGTGAAATATGGTAGGTAATTTGCGGGGGAATTTTTACTCTTCAAATTAAAGACATGGTTGATTCGCGCGGGATTAAGATCACAGACAACCTCCGCAATTATTACAAATGACTAGTGGTCACCAGGTAATACTTATCCTTTGCAAAAGGGCTATAGAGGTTTTTCAGCAGCTTATTTAAACATGATGACTCAGTTATTTCCCTCAGGCTTTGGGAAAATATTAAACAAGCCTTGTTTTAAATGCAACTAATATCAAACCACATAAAAATATCCTATATTTCTAAAAGTTGTTAAAACAAATGTTCACAATTTAAATGCAATGTAAGTAACTCAGTGTAAATTCAGTTGTTTCTTTTCTTTTCTTTTACAAATTTTTCTCCCACGATAATTCACCAATATATATACTGGAAATATTCAGATAATTTCAGTGTATTTTTGGCAATCAGAGTTGGATGTTGTATGCAATTGTTTTAATAGAGGGAAACAAGATACATTTCTAGTTATTCTTCATACATTCTTCTTTAAACAAAATGCGTATCCACTGTTTGAGAAGTTATACCCCAGTTTGGTTTTCAACCATTGAAAATGGGTAAAATTCAACAATTTGAACATGGGGACCTACCAATCTCTGTGTAAACATAAAATAATGATTTGCCATCTTTCTAAAGTCATTTTTACCCCCCTCTACAAAATACTGGATAACTCAGTAAATATAAACCCATCACATTTATGTTTGGCTTTCTTCAGAAAAATTATTTTTTGCCAGTGAAGTTTCTCAAATTTGGTTTATATGATGATAATATACAACCTGGTCAAAACACGATTTATAACAGCAAATATATTCACTTAAAGATCAAGTAATTAATTTAGTTCAGTATAAATTCAATAACTTTCAGATTCCAGATCTGGTCCTGTGGGCGTCAGTATCACACAGTGATCACAGTTCACACCTGCAGTGAAGCCCCTCACACAACAATTCACCAATAAATACTGGGAATATTCCCATCATCCTACAAGAGAAGGACAAACTCCAGGAGTAGCAGCTGAAATCTGTGTGACTGTTAAAGATGGAGTTTATTAAAGAGGAGATTGAAGACATGAGTGATCCAGAACCATCCAGAATAAAACATGAAGATACTGAGGAACAAATAGGTTGGTGTTCATTCTTGATTCTTCATTGTTGACTGCTTTGGTGGCTGTGAAATAAGTAGTATATTGATGATAAATGATGTATAAATTAATCTAAATGATCCTAATCTTGTATATAGCTATGTGTCAAATACATTTTTATTATTCAAATTAATGAGAATGATAACAAACCTTCAACATCAAAGATCTGATACTGTATACTCACACAGACAGAAACATATTCTCTTGTTGTCTGCTTGTTCACTTGAATTTTCCTTGAAATTATCCTCCTTAAATGATTATAACTACTTGATATGTTCATTTTAGGTCAGATGGAAGTAACAGAGCTAAAAGAAGAACTGAATGAAGTAAAGAAACACTGTGACTTCAAAACTCAAGGAACAAAAGCCAAACAGCTGCACTCCTGCTCTCAGTGTGGAAAGAGTTTCAGTCATAAAGGAAGCCTTAAGACACACATGAGAATTCACACTGGAGAGAAACCGTATACATGCACTCAGTGTGGATTGAGTTTCATAACTTCATCCTTACTCAAAATTCATCTGCATATTCACTCTGGAGAAAAACCTTTTAACTGTGATCAGTGTGGTAAAGAGTTTATTTTGTCATCACATCTAAAAAAACACATGAAAGTTCATTCAGATGAGAGGCCCTATGTGTGTTCTCTCTGTGGAAAGAGTTTTTCACGACTGAACGGTTTTAAACGGCATCAGAAAACACATATTGAAGTGAGAGATCATGTGTGTTGCGATTGTGGGAAGAGTTTTACTTTACCTGACCATCTGAAACGGCATCAAAGAATTCATACTGGAGAAAAACCTTACAAGTGCTCATATTGTGACAAGAGTTTCACTCAGTCTGGAGCCCTGAATTCACACGAGCGAGTTCATACTGGAGAGAAGCCGTACTACTGTACTCAGTGTGGAAAAGGTTTTACTTCACCATCATATCTCAAAAAACACCTAACTTTTCATACAGGTGTTAAGCCTCACTTGTGTTCTCTCTGTGGAAAGAGTTTTACACTGCTAGATAGTTTTAAACGGCACCAGAAAACACATAATGAAGTGAGAGATCATGTGTGTTGTGACTGTGGGAAGAGTTTTACTAGAGCTGAATGTCTGAAAGAGCACCAAAGAATTCATACTGGAGAAAAACCTTACAAGTGCTCATATTGTGACAAGAGTTTCACTCGGTCTGGACATCTGAAATTACACGAGCGACTTCATACTGGAGAGAAGCCGTATCACTGCACTCAGTGTGAGAAGAGTTTCACTCAGTCTGGAAACCTGAAAGAACATGAGCGAGTTCATACTGGAGAGAAGCCGTACGACTGTACTCAGTGTGAGAAGAGTTTTAGAAGTTCATCAAGCCTTCATGCTCATATGAAAAACTGTTGCAAGTGAGCAACATTTGTTTTCATCTCAAATACAATCAGGTAAATTCCGCAAGATAAAATATGGAGAATGTGTTGTTGTTTTTTTTATAATTGAAAAACTAGAAAGACTTCGAGCTCAAGCTTCAACAGTGTAAATCATTTTTTGTGTGCAAAATCTCTCTGCATGGATTGTGTGCTTAGTAGGTCTATCTTGAATTAGATATTGTCACTTATTTACAAAATTTACTATATTGTCTTCTGATAGTACATGCAATTATGAGAAATAAACAGAAAAAAACAAATTGTCTTGACAAAAAGTGTTTAACTGAGATTGTTTAAACTGAAAACAAGTCTAATATGTGTTTGTAGAAAGAGTTCTTCACTGCTGGACTCAAATATGTAATTTTTCTCTGTTTTTATATTTATAAGAGGAACAACTCGAGCATCATACAACCAAGCGAGATGGTCCAAGATGATCAGACGTGTTTGTTCGAGCTCTTGCACCAACTGTGCTTAGTGCAAAAATAACTTTTTGTTATTTGTACACTGTGTTGCTATTTTGTTGCGACTCTGACTTTAAGTTTTCCTTTGTTCTGTGTTAACATGGGGTGTAAATGTGGTCATTCGAATTACTCTTCGGTCGCTGCCAAACCAGCTGATGATAACACGTCTAGGGCTGGAACAATATATCGATGCATCGCGATTCTTGGATCGATTCCAATTTTTTACGAATGCTTTGCGAATCGATTCTAAGCTTAGTTTTTAACAGCAGATTGCGCTCTAGGCTAGTTTTTAACCGCACGCTAAAATGCTCACGAAGATGAGTGCTCGTGCGTTCGGCTGAGTCTGAGAATGTACTTGCAACTCAGAATGCTTTTATGACGTGATATTAATGTAAACAGCCCACTGCAAACACCCTTGTAATTCACTTCAACCTTTTCGAACTTTATGAATGATTATTTTATAGAAGGTTCACAAGCATACTGTTTCTAAAACACGTAGTGCCATCTGCTGATCGATTCGAAAGAGAATTGCGATGCATTCGGAAAAATTGGAATCGATCCAGAATCATTTCTCGATTCACGATGCATGCATCGATATCAGGGACGTGCGGTCAGGGTAGGCAGGGTAGGCAGTGCCTCACCAAAGGAAATGTTGACATTACATTTATTAATTCCAAGAACTTTATTAATTCACCACATTATTAATTGCATTTATTTTTATTCCAAATATTAATTTTTGTAACAAAAATTTTCAGGAATACACATATAATATACTCATTTTGCCATTGTTTGCTCCTAAAACCATTGTTTCATGCAGGAAATGCAAGGCAATGGCCATTGAGGCAGAGGTTAGCAGTGCCTCTTTGGTCCATAGAACGTAGTTTATGTAGGTTTGCGCATGCGCAGTCAGTTCTCATGCTGTCTTGAATTATCAACATTGAGGCAGAGACCGAGCTTGCTTCATGTCACGTGATCCACTCGCTCTCACTCAATCCGCGCTTCCCGATCTAGCAGCGCCTAGCGTTGGCTGTCAACAGGCCCGGGGTGGGTAATCGGGAGAATTCCCGGTGGGCCGCTTCACTTTTAAATTTTCTTTTTTCACATTTGTCACGTTAGTTACATTAGGCTACACACGTTCGGACGTTCCGCATTCTGACACCGCAGCGCGCAGCCTCTGCATGGGTTGTACCATGTGAGGGAGTTCTCCCCTCCCCTCCTATAGAGTTGGTTGGGTCCATAGCCCGTCTTTTCCAAAACGTTTTCTCAGGAGTAGGCTACCGCGGCACCGCCGGCGCCTACCGATAGCTGGGCCCAGGGGCGGACTTTACCATTAGGCAAAGGTCGGCAATTGCCTTGGGCCCCGAGCTACCTAGGGGCCCCCAAAATGCCCTATTAACTTATGCTTAAGTTTTTTTTTATTATTTTTTTTTTTATTATATATTTCTAAAACTCCATTTGTGAAAAATGGCATCAATCATTAGTGTCGCAGACAGGAGGGGGCCCCCCCGCCTCACAACATTGGACTATTCCATTATCTCACTTTTACTGCGCATCTGTGAAAGAGACAAGGCTGTGCCAAAAAAACTGACGGAGAAAAAGAAGTGATTGACAGACAGAGTGTACAGAGTAGTAGACAGAGTAAAAATGAAGCGAAGCTAGCTACCCAAGCGGTGCTGAAAAAAGGAGGAAGCGGGAGGAAAGCAAAAAGTCCGAAAAAGTGCGCGGCGCGAAAGATAAACAACACGCAGTAACAGGAGGACTGGGAAATAGAGCAATTGATCCCCAGAGCAAGACGAGTCTAAACGCGAAAATTTAAAGTTTCGAAGTTACCCAAGCGGCTCAAATACAAGAAAAAAAGTGAAAAGACGCTGATAAGTATTTGGAAACGCTGCCAAAGATGACAAACTTTTTTATGGCTACTGTTGGGGATACAGATCAGGAACAACAACGTCCAACGCACAGAAAAATCGTGAAGCAAAGAGGACACGGAGATCGACAGACAAAACTGAGCAGTTTATGAATCGTGATATTTAAAAAAATCTCAGCTCTCAGATTCTGTCAATTCTATTACGAAATTCAAAACAATAAATACCGTTTTGCCGTTTTAATGTGACGTGACAGATTCCTATAACGGCACGTGAACTGATCATCTCTACCTAATAGTAGCCTAAATAAACACGAATTAATTAACAATGTTGAAATATACCGTATAACTTACCGAAATGTATATTCCTCATTTATAATATCGATCAATAAGTGTTTTTCAACCGCGGAAAGAGGTAAAACAGCTGGAGAACACTCGTCACATAACATTTAGGCTACCTCAGGAAAGTCATTTAATTGGCTAGAAAAAAAGAGCTATAGAGAGTATATGGCTAAATATGTGTACTATATTACTTATTTTAACCTTAAATTATACCAGCTGATAGGGCTTTTTTTTTTTTCTTGAGAAAAAGTAACGCCTGTCTTGTGAAACGTTACCTAATATTTATCCAAATGAGTCAATATTGAATCAAATCACAAGAATTGAATCGAAATGGTGAAATTTGCCAAGCAAAAAAAAACATAGCTTACCAATAGCAATAGAAATTGTACCATGTAAACATTGTAACATGTTTCTGTTTAGGAGTAAAGAAGTGTAGCCTATGCAGGGTTTAAAGGGGACGTTTTTTTCTCCTCTCTAACCTTTACTTCCCCGTAGATTAGCTTTACCTGCCTATCCACCATTCAGTCGGTAGGCCTACATATTTTTTTCGTTCTCTTTTAAACATTGGATGGGTAGGGGCCCATAGCCTACCTTCGCCTTGAGCCCCCGATTTGCTAAATCCGCCACTGGCTGGGCCGGCCCTACTAACGCGTCAGGGAGGATGGATGGGAGGAAGAGGCCAGGAGGTAGCAGTATGGAAGCTTGTTTCCGCTACAGAATAAAACATTTTAAAAGATAATTGCGACTTTTTATCTCACAATTGCGAGTTTACATCTCGCAATCTTGTCATTATTTCTCAGAATTGCGTGAAATAAAGTCGCAATTGCGTGTTATAAAGTCAGAATTGCGTGAAATAAAGTCGCAATTGCATGTTATAAAGTCAGAATTGTGTGATATAAAGTCAGAATTGCGTGAAATAAAGTCGCAATTGCATGTTATAAAGTCAGAATTGCAAGATATAAAGTCAGAATTGTGTGAAATAAAGTCGCAATTGCTTCTTATAAAGTCTAAGTGAATTATTATTTAACCTTTACATTATTTGTTGAACCATGGCATTAATACAAACTACAATAGTGACTAGGCTGCTTGTCAGTTCGCTGACACCGCGCCGCCTCCGTCTCTTAACGTTACTGGGTTCCCGCACAAAACATTTGTTTGTTGTATAAGTCATAAGATAGATGTGTCCATTAATTTGATTATTAGATTTGATTGTGCATTTAGCCTCACATATGACTGACTTTGCTGTATGCAGGCAGCGTGATGATGCCTGATATGAACTTGGGTTGCTACATTAACTGAATGAATATATAAACATATATGCCACATTGATAGGTCACAGCCTACCCATGACAAGATTTCACCGCACGTTACTGATCGATATATTGTCCCAGCCTTAAATGCCTATCACCCAGAGTAAATCGCCGATCATAAAAAAAAGAGCAAGTGACGATGCTGAGCTGATGTCTCGTTGCAACTGTAAGGCATAACGCAGTGGATCAACAGCCGCTCTGATGGCATAGAAAAAAGATTTTGATTAGTAGCAGCCATAAATATTATAGCAAATTATTCAAAGTGTTATTTCTAATTAGTTAACCTTACTTTAAAATACAGGCAAATCGATTTCCAAATGTATTTTAGAATGTGTAGAGAAACAGAAAGGCAGGGAATATTTTGTAGGTTTTTTAAAAGAAACTGGATTGGACAAGAGAATATAGGAATTTAGTAGAGTAGGCGGCAGTAATGCAACAAATTGGATGCAAGCTGCCGTAAACCCCCAAAGAAGAAGAAGAAGCAGCCTTACTTTCCCTGACTATTGACTTACTAAATTAACTAACCCTTTGAATGCAATGGTATAACATGCGGCCCCTTTAAGAAACATGATGACATCGCGCACTGCGCCTGCGCAGAAGAGAGACGCGAGACAGACGAGACGAGCTGAAACTTTCACCAGTTGAAGATAAATATGTCACTGTTAACGATCGTGAATGAAGGACAAATGTGAAAGATTTTCACTGGATGCCGTTTATTTCCAGTCTGCAGGTGAGCGATGTTCCCATTACAGAGTTTAACATTAACCAGCTCCAGAGTACAAGCCCTCATACAACATAAACAATTTAAAAAATCGGCGCAAAATTAAGCTATACTACACAAAATCTGTTTTAATGCATATCTTTTTCTAAGCCAGGAACCCAGAGATAGGCACAGGGCCCCTATTAGACTATAGGGCTATCACATAAAAGTTAGTTAAACCAGGTCAACATTAATAATATGATGATGATATTATTATTATTATTGACAGATTAATATATATCAGATCACAGTGATTGCCTGATGATGAGTGACAGATGTTTGCTTGTGAGAAGACGTACACGAATAGGCTACTGAGAAGGACGAGAGATTTTTTTTAAACGAATCTGAAGTCACGTTTGTATAGACAAGAGGTAAATTAATTTGTTTCTTCTTCTAAGCTGTAGGTGCTACTTTTAGGGCTAGAATGCTTTGTGAATTAGGCTACTCTTAGTAAAACACATTAGGAGTCTAAAGTTATGAGTGACACGCCCATTCTTTTTAGGAGTTTCTCTTAAATTCGCCAGTTAGGAGCTACTTGTAGCCTTTTATAAGATTCTATGTGAATGCGGCCCCAGGTAAACAATTTTGATATGCTCATTTGAACAGTATGAGAACAGTATTTGAATGTTATTCTCTGGTTGTAAGTGGCTTTGGATAAAAGTGTCTGCTAAATAATTAAATGTAAATGTAAACATGTAGGCCTAGGAAACATATTAGGCTACAGGGGGTCAGGAGACCTAGACAGTTGAAATAAAAGCTATTTTTGTGAAACTATAAGAATTGAAATTATGATATGATTAGCAGAGGCAACTTTTAAATATAGTGTTTGTTTTGTTTTTATGCAAAAGAAAAGGTATGAGTCTGCTGTTTTTGTCAATTTTAAGTTTTTATTTAAAATGTTTGCAAATCAGATTTTAATATAAATACATGGTTAAATATTTTACCACTGGCTTGAGCAACTAAATATTTAAATCTATATAGAAGTAATGCATTGAATAATACGTTGATTAAATTGGGTTTAAACGTGAATACGTCTATTAAAGAGTGTATATGTGTACAAAGAGAATCGCATTGCTGACAAAACTTTTTTTTAAATAAAAATTGCTGATAACTTCTGGATTTAAAAAAAAAAAAAAATTGTATGTGTTTCTGGTACAGCCGCGGATCAGTTAACGTACAAACTGCAAACGCAGCATATGTGAAAGCACTATAGCTCCTGTACCGCACACGGCTTTCTCGTCTTGCACATCACACACTCCACTGTTATGGTGGCCATTTCAGTAGATTTACTCGCTAACATTGTTGTGGAAACACATTAAGCATGGAAACTAACATATGGTAGTATCGTGCTACAGCGCACATTCTATCAGCTGCAGTTATGGCGCCTCAGTCCCAATACTGTAAAACTCGATGTACATTCAAATCACATGTTAATGCAATGCAGCGGTAGAGTTACACTCACAGGACACGGCACTTATTCGCAATCACAAAAGTTCATTATTTGCTCGTGCTTTAAAGCTCTGCCAGGTAAACATTTCATTGGCGTTCTGTTCTCACATGATGCACTTTTTCTGAGCGCGCACGCACTGTCAAACAGCGCCAAACTGGATTTTTGTTGGGTCAGACCCATCTGCTAGCGATGGAAAAATATGCACAAAACAATCCACTTTTAAATTTTTATTTATCATCAGATGGACAGATCATTTCTCAGGGGAGGCAGGGTTTATCCTAGGGGAGGCACTGCCTCCCCCAGCCTCCCCCTAGACACGCCCCTGGAAAGAAGCATTATACAGACCCTTTCCAAAAAATTTGAATATCATGGAAAAGTTTATTTATTTCCATAATTCCTTTCAAAACGTTAAACTTCCATAGATTATAGATTCAGGGCCCACAACTTAAACGATTTCAAGTATTTAGTTGTTTATTTGTACATAATTTGGGCTTCCAGCTCATAAAACCCACGAAAACAGGATTTCAAAAAATTTGAATATTACATGAAATCACACAGTTATTACACCGTGATACCATGGTCATTGAACCAGGTTTTGGTTATTTTGGCAGTGTGGGCAGGTGCAAATCCTGCTTCAAAGTGTTTGTTGCCTTGATTGCCGCTAGGGTTGTAACTGTATACCGGTATGACGGTTTGTCATGATATTGACATGTACGATTATCATATCGTGAACATGTTTATCCGCGGTTTTGGAAACAAATTTAAATCAGATCTCACCTGTGCATATGTAAATTTCTTAGGAATTTTTTTTAACAATATAAAACAATTTAGCCGGGGAAGTTTCTGATATTTGGTTGTTTTGACACGGATGACTTTATAGATCTGTTTTATATGATGATAATATACAACTTTGTCAAAACACTATTTCTAACATCAAATATGTTCACTTAACTATCAAGTAATTAATTTAGTTCAGTATAAATCCAGTAACTTTCCAATTCCAGATCAGGTCCTGTGGGCGTCAGTATCACACAGTGATCACAGTTCACACCTGCAGTGAAGCCCCTCCCACAACAATTCACCAATAAATACTGGGAATATTCCCATCATCCTACAAGAGAAGGACAAACTCCAGGAGTAGCAGCTGAAATCTGTGACTGTTAAAGATGGAGTTTATTAAAGAGGAGATTGAAGACATGAGGGATCCAGAACCATCCAGAATAAAACATGAAGATACTGAGGAACAAATAGGTTGGTGTCCATTCTTGATTCTTCATTGTTGTATGCTTTGGTGGCTGTGAAATAATTAGTATATTGATGATAAATGATTTAGAAATTCAACTAAATGATCCTAAGCTTGTATATAGCAATGTGTCATATATTTTAATTATTTATATTAATGAGAATTATATAACAAACCTTCAACATCAAAGATCTTATACTTTATACTCACATAGACAGAAACCTACTCTCTTGTTTTCTGCTTGTTTACTTGAATTTCCCTTGAAATGATCTTCCTTAAACTGATTATAACTACTTGATATGTTCATTCTAGATCAGATGGAAGTAACAGAGCTAAAAGAAGAACTGAATGAAGACTTTAAACACTGTGACTTCAAAACACAAGAAACAAAAGCCAAACAGCTGCACTCCTGCTCTCAGTGTGGAAAGAGTTTCAGTCAAAAAGGAAACCTTAAGACACACATGAGAATTCACACTGGAGAGAAGCCGTATACATGCACTCAGTGTGGAAAGAGTTACACATCTTCATCCTTACTCAAAATTCATCTGCGTAGTCACTCTGGAGAAAAACCATTTAACTGTGATCAGTGTGGTAAAGAGTTTATTTTGTCATCACGTCTAAAAACACACATGAAAGTTCATTCAGATGAGAGGCCTCATGTGTGTTCTCTCTGTGGAAAGAGTTTTTCAAGACTGAACAGTTTTAAACAGCACCAGAAAACACATAATGAAGTGAGAGATCATGTGTGTTGTGACTGTGGGAAGAGTTATACTAAATCTAGTCATCTGAAACTGCACCAAAGAATTCATACTGGAGAGAAGCCGTATCACTGTACTCAGTGTGGGAAAGATTTTATTTCACCATCATATCTCAAAAAACACCTAACTGTTCATACAGTTGTTAAGCCTCAGTTGTGTTCTCTCTGTGGAAAGAGTTTTACTAGAGCTGACAATCTGAAACATCACCAAAGAATTCATACTGGAGAAAAACCTTACAAGTGCTCATATTGTGACAAGAGTTTCACTCAGTCTGGATCTCTGAAATCACACGAGCGAGTTCATACTGGAGAGAAGCCGTACGACTGTACTCAGTGTGAGAAGAGTTTTAGACATGTATCAAGCCTTCTCATTCACATGAAAAACTGTTGCAAGTATCAACATTAGTTTTTATATCAAATACATTCAGGTAAATACTGCAAGATAAAATATTGAGATTGTCTATTTTATTTTTACATTTTGTTTTTAATTAATGAAAGACTAGAAAGATTTCAAGGGGTGGTATAATGCTCTTTTCACAAGGTGTAAAATAAGTCTCTGATGTCCACAGAGTGTGTATGTGAAGTTTTAGCTCAAAATACCCCACATATATTTTTATATAGCATGTTAAAGTTGTCCCTTTTTCAGGGTGAGCAAAAACACACAGTTTTGTGTCTGTCCCTTTAAATGCAAATGAGCTGCTGCTCCCGGCACAGAGAGCGGAGCTTCAAGAGGTTGTGTCCTTTTACCTCACAGACATGCACTGAAAATTTAAAAAACTTTTAACCTTTTATGTTCAAACCGGAGTCAGAAAGATGTAGAGACTCAGGAAGAAGTGACAACATGTAGACAACATTTCTGAATGGTTAGTTGGTGAATTTATGTAGCTTATGTGTAGTTATCTTCTAGTCATTGATTAGCATATTCTGTCTTGATAATCTATAAATCGTGTTCAGGGGGCGGGGTTTATGTAAATTTGAGGGTTCATGGTGTCACTAACCCGGTAGGAATGTTGTGTAGTCCCCTTTGTTGTAGTCCTTAAAAAGTGATTTCTGTAAAATAAAATATCTCCCTTTGCTTTGAACTTTGAGCATTGTAACTTTGCAGATGTTGTCCATGCTCCAACAGCAACATTACACACTAACTAAAGTTAGAAAAGTTAAATCATATTCAACCATCATGTCATACTTATTTTCTAAGTTTACTATATTGTTGTCTGATAGTACATGCATTTATAAAAAATAAATAAATAAATAAAAAAACTTGTCTTGACAAAAAGCGTTTAATTGTGATTGTTTAAACTAAAAAATATATATATATATATATATATATATGTGTGTTTGTGGAAAGAGTTATTCACTGCTGGACTCAGATATTCAAGATATTGGGGTAACAAATATGTTATTTTCCTCAGTTTTTATATTTATATGAGGAACAACTCAAGCATCATACAACCAAGCAATAAAAAATCAAGAGTGCTATTTTCCCGAATATCAGCTTGATTGTAAATGTGACATTAAATGTGACATTTTTATTTTTTATTTATTCATTATCTTGACTGTAAAAAGCTCTTCTAGGGACAGGTGTTGCGAATTAGCCATGGCTATAAACACTGTGATACATGCATCAGATTGTTCTTTATGTAATAATCTATGTTTATTTTGTATCTGTCCCTATTCAAATAAACAATAAATAAATAAAAATAAATTACGCAACTGCTCCGTAACCAAGTTATTAATGGGTCACTTAAAATTTTAGACAAATAAAGTTTGTAGAGATAGATTTTGATTGACTAGTTACAGCCATAGAAATTATAGCAACGTGCTCAAAATGTTATTTCTAATTAGATAACCTTACTTTTAAAAGCAGGGAAATCGACAGCCTTACTTTCCCTGACTGACTTACTAAATGAACTAACCCTTTGAATACAACGGTATAACATGCGGCCCCTTTAAGAAACATGATGACATCGCGCACTGCGCCTGCGCAGAAGAGAGACGCGAGAGAGACGAGACGAGCTGAAACTTTCACCAGTTGAGGCTGAATATAAACGACCGTGAATGAAGGATACATTTTACATTTTTTTCACTGGATGCCGTAAATTTCCAGTCTGCAGGTGAGAGATGTTACCAGATTACAGAGTTTAACATTAACCAGCTCCAGAGTAAAAGCCCTCATATCGTAAATAAGGTTTGTCTGCACTGGAATCACACGAGCGAGTTCATACTGGAGAGAAGCCGCACTAATGTGGAGAGAGATTTAGACATTCAAGCTCTGTAGTGATAGAAAGAAGCGTTATACATTCAACCAGTGAGTACAGGTACTTTATTGGTGTGACAACTAGTATACATTTGTTACTTACATACATAATATTTGTACATTTGTATTGTCAAAGTAATGGCACCCTTTCTCTAGAGCTGTGTTCTGGGTAAATTGAGAATCATGATGTTTTGTTTAAAATATAAACCACTATTCTAAATAGACAATTAAACAAAATACCATATCATTCACTAGAGGCTCTGACAAAATGCCTGTTGTTGCAATACAGTCTTTTTATTTATAGACTAAATATTTAAATATTTATTTTTCCAAATCGTTTTGAATGAATGACTCAATGATTCACATAACTGGATGTATCAGCGTTTTTGAACGAATCTCATGAATTAAATATTGTTTAAGGATTGATGAGAATTGGCCATAACAATAACAAACAAACACACAGGGTTCTCAAGTCTCACGCATTGGCCGTGAGACACACGTAATTCAACCAGTTCACACGCTCACAAGCCACACCGTGTATTTCTCACGCTGAAAAGGCAATGCCAACCAAGTTGTCCTGCAAGCTTTATATATAACGTTGTATACGAGGCGCAGGCACACAAAGTGAAGTTTCCTGCCGCCAGCACGTATCTCGGCCAGATTACGTTCGTTACTAGGCAACATAGATGCGCGAACACACGGAAGTTGACGGAACATTACGTTCTCAGTACGTTCGTTACTAGGTAACCAACAACATCGCGCGAACACACGTCGTGATGGAGAAGGTAAGTTGGAAGAAAGATCGTCTAACATTTTTAGGCTAGAACATTCAAGTGGGAGCCCCCTACCCCTGTTATCAAGGCATCAAAATGTGCAACAAACACTTACAACAAACACTTACAACACAAAACACATTTCATAAGCTGGAGTGTGTACTCTTGTGTACACACACACACACACACACCTTAATACTCTAATATGTCATTTGTTCACAATGTCCCACCACACAATAAATCATTATACCATTTCGACTAGACACATTCAAAATGCAAAAAGATTTGTTTTTCCAAACTGTTTGGAGCAATTTGTTATATTTTTGTAATTTTTGTATATTTGTAATTTTTTAATTTCTCTGTCATTTATCAGATTTACCAATTGCTATAATTTCAATTTGTGCTGGTTAAAGGGATAGTTCACCCAAAAATGAAAATTCTGTCATCATTTACTCACCCTCAAGTTGTTCCAAACCTGTATGAGTTTCTTTGTTCTGCTGAAACACAAAGGAAGATATTTGGAAGAACGTTTGTAATCAACAGATCTCGGTCCCCATTGACTTCCATAGTAGGAAAAAAATATATACTATGGTAGTCAATGGGGACCGAGATCTGTTTGGTAAAAAAACAGTATTACTGTCTTCAGTCGTTTCTTTAAAGTGGCTATGGACTCTCTGGTTGAGCACTAGCTCTGGTTGAGTTTGGCAGATCATTCCACCAGCAAGGAACAGTCATGGTAAAGGTCAGAGAAAGAGATTTTGTGCCTCTTTGAGATGACACCACAAAACATTGTTCGCTTGCAGAGCGCAAGTTTCTGGATGGCACATAAGTCCGAAGTAATGAGTTTAAGTAAAAGGGAGCAGAGCCAGTGGTTGTTCTGTAGGCATACGTCCTTGACTTGAATTTGATGCGAGTGGCAACTGGCAACCAGTGCAATTTTGTGAGGAGAGGAGTTACATGTGCTCTCTTCGGCTGGTTAAAGACCACTCTAGCTGCGGCATTCTGCATCAGTTGCAGAGGTTTGACTGTGCAAGCTGGAAGACCAGCCAGAGAATTACAATAGGCCAGTCTGGATAGAACTATCACTTGAACAAGGAGTTGTGTAGCATGCTCCGATAGGAAGGGCCTGATCCTCCTAATGTTGTACATGGCAAATCTACATGACCGGGCAGTTCTAGCAATGTGGTCTGTGAAGTTCAATTGATCATCAATTACCACACCAAGGTTCCTGGCTGACCTTGATGGAGTTATGGATGACGAGTCTAGCTGAATGGTGAAGTTGTGATGAAGTGTTGGGTTGGCCGGGACCACGAGTAGTTCTGTCTTCGCAAGGTTTAGTTGAAGGTGGTGGTCCTTCATCCAGACAGAAATGTCTGTCAGGCAGGCTGAGATACGATCAGCTACCGTTGGATCGTCAGGCTGGAGTGAGAGGTAGAGTTGTGTGTCATCAGCGTAGCAGTGATAAGAAAAGCCATGTTTCTGAATAACAGATCCTAGTGATGTCATGTAGATAGTGAAGAGAAGTGGTCCAAGCACTGAGCCCTGAGGCACTCCAGTAGCTAGATGTTGGGTCTTAGACACCACACCCCTCCACAATATCCTAAAGGACCTACCTAAGAGGTAAGACTTGAACCATTGGAGTGCGGTTCCTGAGATGCCCTTCATCTTTAGGATTGACAGGAGGATCTGGTGGTTAACTGTGTCAAAGGCAGCAGACAGATCCAGCAGGATGAGAACTGAGGATTTGGAAGCTGCTCTTGCCAGTCTCAGAGCTTCAATTACTGAGAGCAGGGCAGTCTCAGTTGAGTGTCCGCTTTTGAAACCAGACTGATTGTTGTCCAAGAGGTTGTTCTGTGTAAGGAAGGAAGAGATCTAGTTAAAAACAACTCGTTCAAGTGTTTTCGCGACGAATGGAAGGAGCGATACCGTTCTGTAATTTTCCAGATGTGCTGGATTTGGAGTGGGTTTCTTAAGCAGTGGGGTTACACGAGCCTGCTTAAATGCGGTGGGAAAGGTACCAGTGTGAAGAGAGGTGTTTATGATGTGTGTGAGTGCGGGTACAACTGAGGATGAAGTGGCTTGAAGTAGGTTAGTGGGAATAGGATCAAGCGGACAGGTGGTAGGTAGTTTGGAGACTTCTGCCTCTGAAAGTAGAGAGAAGGAGGGTAGAAAGTGTGTGTTAGCTGGTAAAATGTTTGTGTCAGTTTGTGGATTGGTAAATTGGCCGCTGATGGAGGTTGTTTTATTTATGAAGAATGTGGCAAAATAGTCAGCTGTTAGGGTTGATGAAGGAGGAGGAGGAGGAGGAGGAGGAGGAGGGTTGAGAAGAGAGGAGAGGAGAAGGTTTTGAAAAGCACAAACGAGAGTCTGAAGTATTGTTAATTTTGTTGTGATAGGAAGTCATTTCAGTAGAGATATTAGCAGAGAAGGAAGAAAGGAGGGATTGATAAAGACCAAGGTCAGTAGGATCTTTCGATTTGCGCCACTTCCTCTCTGCACCCCTGAGTTTAGAACGATGTTCACGGAGAACATCAGATAACCAGGGGGCAGAGGGTGTGGCGTGGGCTGGCCTGGAGGAAAGTGGGCAGAAGTTGTTCAAGCAGGATGTTAAAGTGGAGAAAAGATTATCAGTTGCGCTGTTAGTATCTAGTGTTGAAAGCTGATCAGGTGGAGGAAGTGTGGGTGAGACCAGAGAGGATAGGTGAGAGTGAGCGTAGGTTTCGCCTAGGGGTGGCACGATACATGAAAAAACATCCGAACCGTTCGGTTCGCTTGTCTCGGTTCGGTGCGCGTCGCACCGTTCGACTTCGACGCATGCGCAATGTAGCCTCGTGCCCGTGCTAATACAATGCTAAATCATAAATCAGATGTATGTAGAATAACATTATGATGTCCAGCAATCGATTTAAATAGTACACTGGGTTTACTTAGACATTTAATGAGATCTACTCCACTATGTTGTTTTTTCACGTGAATAAATACATAGGTCGACTGTTTCACAAATGTACTTTAATGGTCCAGTGGCAGAACTCTTGCCAAGCGTGTCATAGGTTCTGAGTTCAAATCCATGGTCTAAAGCTGCCCTGCGCTTTAGACCATGCGCTTAGATCGTTAAAAAAGGGCCCTATAATATTTAACCATCAAAATGCTCTATATTTGAACTAAATTAAAGGCACCATATGTATTTTGCTGTTAAAGTAATCCAGTATAAATTCAGTAACTTTTTTTTTTTCTTTTTTTTTTTTTCAGATCTGGCCCTGTGGGCGTCAGTATCACACAGTGATCACAGTTCACACCTGCAGTGAAGCCCCTCCCACAACAATTCACCAATAAATACTGGGAATATTCACATCATCCTACAAGAGAAGGACAAACTCAAGGAGTAGCAGCTGAAATCTGTGTGACTGTTAAAGATGGAGTTTATTAAAGAGGAGATTGAAGACATGAGTGATCCAGAACCATCCAGAATAAAACATGAAGATACTGAGGAACAAACAGGTTGGTGTCCATTCTTGATTCTTAATTATCTTGACTGCTGAGAAACATTAAGGTAACAAAGCTTCAGTTCAAAAGATTGGATGATAAATAATGATACAGAAAATGCATCTAAATGGTCAAAAGCTTGAATAGCTCTTGTCATTTACATTTTAAATGGATTAACAAGAAAGTTAATTAAAGCTGCAGTCCGTAGTTTTTCCTCTTTGTCGCCATCTCTGTTCGAAATCGGCAATTGCAGTTATTCACGGAATTATCAACTTTACGTGCCTTGTGCCTCGGCATGGCACAGCGCGGATGAATCCAATGTTTTGAGGAGAATTGGTGTGGATACTGGCATTCGCAATCACAGATTCTGCTTTTTGGAAGTACGACCAACATAAGAATTTTCACCGGAAAATGTCGTCTGAAGAAGTAAGTAACATCCACGTTTGTTCTGACCAACTAAGGGAAAAAAGCATTGCAGTAAATCGCACCAATTAAATCTAACGATTGCTTATCATATCACGTCAAACCGTGCAAATTATACTTTGTTCAAATCGTTAATGTTAACAACATCAGCATTGCGTGACTACATTTAATACCCTTCCGATATTTATCCTTGTTTTTGCATGGGCCCGGTTGCAGTCTCTTTTTTTTCTCTGAAGTCTTTCGCGTTTGTTCGGGTGAATCTCCAGTTGTCACTGGTGATTGTCATTTGAACCTTTCTGGATCCGCCATCAAATTGATAAGTTTAATTACATCAAGTGCTGTGAGAAAAGGCTATAAATCTCCACCTCCAACATCCTCACACTCATAGCCTACTAGCCGAGACACCTTCTTTATGTGGACAGATGTGACGTAATGACGCAAAGACATGCTCGAATTTCCCACGGAAATCCACCAGTAACACTGGAATTAAAAACATTATTACAAGCTTACCGTTTTAAATCGAGCTAAGGCAAGCAGATAGTTTTGAACACTGGCTGGTTATGTACTTGCTCAGAAATTTATTTTGGATCATTTTTAACCCAACAAAACTACGGACTGCAGCTTTAACTGAAGTATGGCACATCAAAGATCTGATACTTGATACTCTGTTGCTCTCCTCTGTTAAATCAGAGTTCACTTTAACTTATTTTAACCACATAATATTTTTATTTTAGACTGGATGGAAGTGAATAAGCAAAATCATGAACTGAATGAGGCAGAGGAGGAACAGCAGAGCATCAAAACTAATAAGCTGCACACCTGCCCTCAGTGTGGAAAGAGTTTCAGACGAAAAGGAAACCTTAAAACACACATAAGAATTCATACTGGAGAGAAACCGTGTACATGCCCTCAGTGTGGAAAGAGTTTCAGACATAAAGGAAACCTTAAAACACACGTAAGAATTCATACTGGAGAGAAACCGTGTACATGCCCTCAGTGTGGAAAGAGTTTCAGACATAAAGGAAACCTTAAAACACACATAAGAATTCATACTGGAGAGAAACCGTGTACATGCCCTCAGTGTGGAAAGAGTTTCAGACGAAAAGAAAACCTTAAGACACACATAAGAATTCATACTGGAGAGAAACCGTATACATGCCCTCAGTGTGGAAAGAGTTTCAGTCAACAAGACAACCTTAATGTACACATAAGAATTCACACTGGAGAGAAACCATTTAACTGTGATCAGTGTGGTAAAGAGTTTATTTCGTCATCACATCTAAAACGACACCTGAAAGTTCATTCAGATGAGAGGCCTTATGTGTGTTCTCTCTGTGGAAAGAGTTTTTCACGGCTGGACGATTTTAAACAGCATCAGAAAATACATAATGAAGCGAGAGATCATGTGTGTTGTGACTGTGGGAAGAGCTTTACTACATCTAGTCATCTGAAAGAGCACCAAAGAACTCATACTGGAGAAAAACCTTACAAGTGCTCATCTTGTGACAAGAGTTTCACTCAGTCTGCACACCTGAAAGTACATGAGCGAGTTCATACTGGAGAGAAGCCGTATCACTGTACTCAGTGTGAGAAGAGTTTCACATATTTAGCAAATCTCAAATATCATCTGCTCCGTCACTCTGGAGAAAAGCCATTTAACTGTGATCAGTGTGGTAAAGATTTTATTTCATCATCATGTTTAAAACAACACTTGAAAGTTCATTCAAATAAGAGGCCTTTTGTGTGTTCACTTTGTGGAAAGAGTTTTTTATGGCTAAAAGGTTTTAAAAAGCACCAGAAAATACATGATGAAGTGAAAGATCACGTGTGCTGTGACTGTGGGCAAAGCTTTAATAGAGATGACCAACTGAAACAGCACCAAAGAATTCATAATGGAGAAAAGACATAGACACAGAGTTTCACTTTTGTGATTATTCGTATGTCAAATATGTCGAAAACGCAACCATTCTTGTCTTGCCACATACATTTTTTATTTTTTTTTAAATGAATCACGATAGCATATTTTCTTTTTTTTCTTTTATTTTACGGCGAAAATTCATTAAGTTGAAAAGGGGAGCGCGGGTGTAAAGCCACGCTCAATCGGCCCAAAACCGGCATCCGATCAGCACAGAAGGTCTCTACGTGTTACTGTCTTTTCTCGAGGCAAAGTATTTTTTTATTATTAAATGCAATTCATTTGAATATGTATTTTCTCGTTATTTCATCTGACTCCATAAATGAAAAGGTTGTAATGATATCTGTGCATCATTAAATGTGAGCGAATGTTTGACTATTCATTTGAACTCTTTAATGAAAATAATGTCAAAGTCAGTTAGAATAATCAAATGTAACAATTTATTATGTCAGGTAAATGTATCATGCCAATTTCATAATCAATTCAAATATAATCAATACAAAACATCAAATGCTCTGGAATAAAGTGAAGAGATTCGAACCCAACATTATACATAAAGCCGAGCGTCTTACTCTCAGCCTCAAAGGCTAATCTGAAATACAGAAAGGCCCCAACCCAACATTAAGATACATGATGCTAAGAGTTTACTCTTAAGTAAGAGTCACTCTTAGCATCATGGGCCAACTTTGAGTTACAAAAAGGCCACGATCTTCTTGTTGCATTCCATTATAGGGCTGGGCGATATATCGCATGACATTGTTAGGCGAATCACGTCAGTAAAGCTGGTTCCTTGATTAGTAGTAAATCGCCATCACCTGCTTTCAGATGGAGCAGCATTTACAACACAGAGCCGTAGTTAACTGACAAGCTGAGCCATATCGCATTAATTATCACGGACGTATCGCCTGCGATAATTAATGTGATATGGCTTTCGTCAGGAAAAAAAATTCAGTCAGGATGGGTTGTGTGCTAAATATGTCTTTCTTGAATTAGATATATTCACGTCATCATGGGCCCTCAACACAATAGACAGGTGTAACGCAAAGTTGAGATGTTGCCCAGAGAGAGAGAAAAAAAAAAAAGTGGTGTTGGAGGAAAAGATAGACAAGAGATGGCGTATTTTCCCCGGGTTTAATATAATGACTTGAACGACACACTCATCTGCATACATGGGGATTGAGTGAGAAAAAGCATACAAATAAACATTCAACTCTGGTCACAAATAGAAAGGGAAATAAAAGAAAGTGCACAAAAATCCGTAGAGCGGTTATCTCTTCTCCTGCTCACCTGTCACATCTATTACAGACTCTCTCTCTTCGCACATGCGCAGTTCTCATTGTACCTCAAATTAACGTGAATGCACAGAGTGACCGTTACAGAGGTCCCTGGAAGGGGTTGTGTTGGGGTGAGGTGGATTTAGCCTCCTGTCCTCTCTGAGAAATCTGACCATCAGGTTGTGTTTCCCAATCGACTGGCCAGCTATAGGAGAGTGGTACGCTGTGAATGCTGTTGTGTATACTTTGAGCATGGACCGGTGCGCCTGCCATCCAACAGCTCCTGTAGAAATGAGAGAATGGAAGCAATCTCACAAGACATAGGGTTATACACCAGTGTCAACACACCACTTATAACACACCGGCTCATTTTGCAAAGAGCAATTTCTAACACCACTTAAAAATAAATAACACAATGTGAGCTAGAATTGTCTGTTCAATATATTTTTTTCTCTTTCTTTCTTTCTTTCTTTCTTTGTAGGTTAACATCTGTTTTCAACATCTGTATTTTACTTTCCACAAGGTTAAGGTGTGCGTTTATGGGAATTTTTGACCATTCTAGCACATTTGTCTCCGCTCTAATTCATCCCAAAGGTGTTTATCGGGTTGAAAGACTTTTTTTTATTACAACTGACACTTCCAAGATGGTGCCAGTTTGTTTTACTTGTGGTACCTGTTCGTCTGGCATCAATACTGTTTGTTTTATGCATGGTGTTGCACTGGGATCATGTAGTCTAAATTCTGACCTACGATCATCAAGCCTTCAGCATCCAAAGCCGTATAGGAGTTTACCGCGGTTTTTGTCCTGCTCTGCATTCTCGTTGTCTATCCTCATTCAGCCAACCTGCGGTGGAGTGCGCTCGAGAATTGTTTCTCCTACACGATCTTTGATGGAGTTTCCCTTGGATACCATAAACTTGGAGGGTCTCCATTTGATGCGGCGCTCATGGGATTATAGATATGCTTTTCATCTTTCTGTTTTCCCGGACTTCTCTCACTCATCTATTTACTCTGCTCCTCCGCTTGTACGGATTCGCAGGAGAGGAGTGAACTGTCAAAATCTACGCCATGGATTTTGTTCATCTGGATTTGCCTCTGTCATCACAGCCTCCTTTGAATATGGCCCTAGTTAACGCAAGGGGTTATCGGCCTGGCTAATTATCGGCCAAATAATTATCGGCCTGGCTGTCTCCAAGCTATCATTTTTATCAAAACTTTTAGAAAAAGTCACGCTCTCTCAATTGAACTAGTTTTTAAATGCAGCCAAGTTATTAGAACCTTTTCAATCTGGTTTTACTGCCCATTATAGCACAGACTCTGCCTTGCTAAAAGTGCTCAATGACATTTTACTTACAGTTGATGCTGATAAAAATGCTGTATTGATCCTTCTTGATCGTACAGCTGCCTTTGATACTGTAGACCATAATATTCTTATTAGCCATTTAGAGCATTTATTCGGTATCAAGGGTACAGCCTTATGGTGGTTTAGTTCTTATCTTAAAGACAGGTCTTTTTCTGTGGAAATAGGCAAGTTCTCTTGATCCTCTGCTCCTATTATTACCGCAGGGCTCTATTCTAGATCCGCTTCTTTTTAACTTATATATGTGTCCGCTGGGGGATATTATTAAGAAGCACAATGTTTTATTCCATTTTTATGCCGATGATACACAGCTGTATCTGCGGTTGAAAGCTGGCGATTCCATTCAGACCTTGATGGATTGCATCCGGGCCATTAAGGAATGGTTATCAATTAACTTTCTCCAACTTAATGAGGAAAGATCAGAAATTATTGTATTTGACCACCCAAAACTGAGGAATAGTCTCATTAAGGAGCTAGGTAACCATTTCTTCTCAGTTTCATCTAAGGTCAGGAACCATGGTGTCATTCTTGACTCAGAAATATGTTTATCCAAACAAATGTATTCTGTTGTAAAGAATAGTTTTTATCAATTGCGGTTAATTTCCAAACTCAAATCATTTTTGTCATTCCAAGACTTGGAGAAGGTTATTCATGCTTTTATTACCTCACGCTTGGACTACTGTAACTCATTGTATTTGGGTATTCCTCAATCATCGCTTGCACGCCTCCAGATGGTGCCAAATGCAGCTGCAAGGTTGCTGACCCGGGACAAAGAAATATGATCATGTCACCCCAATTTTAGCTTTGCTCCCAATCTATTTTAGAATTCAGTTTAAAATTCTGTTGTTTGTTTTTAAAGATCTTAATGATCAAGCTCCAATATATCATAGAGATCTTCTTACTCCTCTGTCATCCATTAGATCTTTTAAGATCTTCAGACAGGGCTCTTTTATCTATCCCTCGCTCTCGTCTAAAAATTAAGGGAGATAGAGCCTTTGCTGTTGCCGCCCCCCGTCTATGAAACCAATTGCCTGTGGACATCCGCCTTGCACCTTCAATTGCAATTTTTAAATCTAAATTGAAAACTTATCTTTATTCCCTGGCATTTTAATATTATCTTGCTTCTGTTTTCTGTCTGTTCTGTTTGGTTGTTTTCTGTTTTATTTTCTGTTTTCTTTACTTTGTGCAGCACTTTGGATAGTTCTGCTATGTTTAAATGTGCCATTATAGTACAGTGAACTCACTGTCATGTTCAAGAAACCAATTTGAAATAATTCGAGCTTTGTGACATGGTGCATTATCCTGCTGGAAGTAGCCATCAGAGGATGGGTACATGGTGGTCATAAAGGGATGGACATGGTCAGAAACAATGCTCAGGTAGGCCGTGGCATTTAAATGATGCCCAATTGGCACTAAGGGGCCTAAAGTGTGCCAAGAAAACATCCCCCACACCATTACACCACCACCACCAGCCTGCACAGTGGTAACAAGGCATGATGGATCCATGTTCTCATTCTGTTTACGCCAAATTCTGACTCTACCATCTGAATGTCTCAACAGAAATCGAGACTCATCAGATCAGGCAACATTTTTCCAGTCTTCAACTGTCCAATTTTGGTGAGCTTGTGCAAATTGTAGCCTCTTTTTCCTATTTGTAGTGGAGATGAGTGGTACCCGGTGGGGTCTTCTGCTGTTGTAGCCCATCCGCCTCAAGGTTGTGCGTGTTGTCGCTTCACAAATGCTTTGCTGCATACCTCGGTTGTAACGAGTGGTTATTTCAGTCAAAGTTGCTCTTCTATCAGCTTGAATCAGTCGGCCCATTCTCCTCTGACCTCTAGCATCAACAAGGCATTTTCGCCCACAGGACTGCCGCATACTGGATGTTTTTCCCTTTTCACTCCATTCTTTGTAAACCCTAGAAATGGTTGTGCGTGAAAATCCCAGTAACTGAGCAGATTGTGAAATACTCAGACCGGCCCGTCTGGCACCAACAACCATGCCACGCTCAAAATTGCTTAAATCACCTTTCTTTCCCATTCTGACATTCAGTTTGGAGTTCAGGAGATTGTCTTGACCAGGACCACACCCCTAAATGCACTGAAGCTACTGCCATGTGATTGGTTGATTAGATAAATGCATTAATGAGAAATTGAACAGGTGTTCCTAATAATCCTTTAGGTGAGTGTATACTGTCGGTTTTTAAGTGTGTATATGTATAGTCGACACAACGACGACCTTAGCAAAACTTCTATTGGCACTCTTTATTGTGGAACTCCTCCAGTCATGCCAAACAAAAGGAATCAAACTGGCGCTGTCATACACCCGAGTTGAACTGCTGGCCCTTCGTGCTGCGGGAGACCATCCACCGCCCAATCTCATCGAGGATATACGACCCTCAGCCCTGAGGAGACAAATTTGGAGAAGAGAAAGGAGAGGAGGTATCCGGCATCGTCTCCGAGGGAGAGGTAACAGGCCGCCGCTACCCTCCAGGATCCTCAGTAACGTGAGGTCTTTGAAAATGAAAATGGACGAGTTACGGATTAACGCTTCAGCCTGCTACGAATACCGTGAGTCATCTATAATGGTGTTCACGATGACATGGCTGCGTCCCGATTTGTGAGGTGGAGGGTTTCTCTTTCATTCGCTCCGATAGGAGTGAGACGTCGGGTAAAGACAGAGGTATTTGTGTTTTTATTAAAGCTACACTGTGATATTTTCCCCCATCTAGCGGTGAAATTGTATATGACTACCCAGTGAATATTAGTTTCTGTTCCTTTCAATTTCGAGGGCGTTTTAACTCCTACGGTGGCCGTATTATTCCAAGATTAACATGGCTTCCAGTTATCGACTTCGTCCAATTGCGCCTTTAAAACTATCAACTGTTATCCGTCGCAGCACAGATTTATGTTACAAGGTAAACAATACTTTTTCACCATTGACGCGAGGAAAAGTAACGCAAGTTATACTAGAGGTCGTTCTGGCGTTATGCACAACCATGCTATGGTTAGACAAGCAACTATAAAACTTCGAATTTACACAAATAGGCTGGATTACCTGTCGAGAAGAAAGCAGGCAACTTCGGCATCCGTTTAAAAATCTTTGCTCCTCATGAGCTCTTTCCATCTGGGAAAAGTTACTCCAGTATTGAATTTGGTCTTGCTGATTTGCCTGTCGCGTTGACGTTTTAATTCTCTCTTTCGCTTCTTTGGCGACTCTGCTACATGTCCTCGAAAATAGGCGTGATCCTCCATCAGCAATCTTTCAAATCTGCCGGCAGTCGCGAGTAATCTCCCCCTCGCATTCGTCTCTGTGTCACTGAGTGTAAAGCGCGTAAGGCGAAACTTGAATTTACAGGTATGTCCCTCTTTGGCTAATGTAGTTTCAAGATGGAGGGGCAACATGGCGACCGGCATTCGAACCCCTCACCCGTATGTATGGCATACCTTTCAATGGCAGATTATAAACTTACGAGAATACTTTATTACTTGAAAGAAGTAAATATACATTAATGAGCACATATATTTTTGAAAGAACTAAGTGTTTTTTGCTAAGAATCAACAAAAACAATTACACAGTGTAGCTTTAATGATAAATGGTGCAGGCAACATACACTGCGCAAAAGTATTTGTAATCCCGACGTTGAATTAATGTGCTTGAGCCTAAGACCCCTGTATCTGCCCAGAGAGTTTGTCAACATCATCCTCTGCACTGCAGTGTGTATGTCCCTCCCTGCGGGAACGCTGCAAATGCTGCGGCACACATTACTGACTGTGTACACCAACAGCTACTGCGCACTCCGGAGGCCCCAGTTGTTATCTTAGGGGATTTGAATCACTGTAAACTGGAACTGTCACTCCCAGGGTTTTCACAGTACGTTAAAGAGAGGATAGAATCCTTGATAAGTGCTATTGCAATCTGAAAAATGCTTATGTGAGCAGGGCTAAACCCCGCTGTCAAACTCGGACCATAACGTAGTCCATCTCATTCCTACTTACAGAACTGTTTTCTAGAGCAATAAACCATACACCAAGACTGTAAAGGTCTGGACGAGTAACAGCATAGAGTTCCTTAAAGGCTGTTTTAATTATATTACGGCAATATTATATTATATAAGGCAAAACACCCTACAGAGATTTAATTCGAGAACATGTCACCGTTTTCACCTCTGATTTTGCAGGTCTAATTATTAATTAGAGTGTAATAATATGTTGGGAGAAAGTTTTTCACAGACTCTGTTTCAGCCTGTTGTGCTTAATGTGCCACTTTACAGAAGATCTCAGACATCACCATAATGAATGAGGTGAAAACAGGGAACTTTAAGAGACAAAAGCCCTATTCACACTGGATTAGTATTATCTGGGGACCTTGTGTGATTCAGAAATTACGATGTTCGGCGAAATATGGTAGGTCATTTGCAGGGGAATTTTTACTCTACAAATTAAAGACATGGCCGATTCGCGCGGGATTAAGATCACAGACAACCTCCGCAATTATTACAAATGATTATCCTGTGCGAATAGGGCTAAAGAGGTTTTTCAGCAGCTCGTTTAAACATTTAAACATGATGACTCAGTTATTTCCCTCAGACTTTGGGAAAATATTAAACAAGCCTTGTTTTAAATGTAACTAATATTAAACCACATTCAAATATCTTATATTTCTAAAAGTTCTTCAAACAAATGGTCACAATTTAAATGCAATGAAAGTAATTCAGTGTAAATTCAGTTGTTTCTTTTCTTTTCTTTTACAAATTTTTCTCCCACAATAATTCACCAATAAATACTGGAAATATTAAGATAATTTCAGTGTATTTTTGGCAATCAGAGTTGAATGTTGTATGCAATTGTGTTGTGAAACAAGATACATTTCTAGTTATTCTTCATACATTCTTCTTTAAACAAAATAAGTATCCACTGTTTGAGAAGTTATATCCCAATTTGGTTTTCATACATTGATAATGGGAAAATTCAACAATTTGAACATTGGGAACTACCAATCTCTGTGTAAACACAAAGTAATGATTTGCCATCTTTCTAAAGTCATTTTTACCCCCCTCTACAAAATACTGGATAACTCAGTAAATATAAACCCATTACATTTATGTGTGGCTTTCTTCAGAAAAAATGTTAACAATATAACAAATTTTAGCTGGGAAGTTTCTCAAATTTGGTTGTTTTGACACGGATGACCCTATAGATCTGTTTTATATGATGATAATATACAACCTTGTCATAACAGCAAATATATCCACTAAACTATCAAGTAATTAAATTAGTTCATTATAAATCCATTAACTTTCCAATTCCAGATCTGGTCCTGTGAGCGTCAGTATCACACAGTGATCACAGTTCACACCTGCAGTGAAGCCCCTCCCACAACAATTCACCAATAAATACTGGGAATATTCCCATCATCCTACAAGAGAAGGACAAACTCCAGGAGTAGCAGCTGAAATCTGTGACTGTTAAAGATGGAGTTTATTAAAGAGGAGATTGAAGACATGAGGGATCCAGAACCATCCAGAATAAAACATGAAGATACTGAGGAACAAATAGGTTGGTGTCCATTCTTCATTCTTCATTGTTGACTGTTTTGGTAGATGTGAATTAATAAGTAGTTTATTGGTAGATAAATGATTTAGAAATTCATTAAAATTATCCTAATCTTGTATATAGCAGTGTGTCAAACACCTTTTAATTATTCAAATTAATGAGAATGATATAACAAACCTTCAACATCAAAGATCTGATACTTTATTCTCACACAGACAGAAACCTACTCTCTTGTTTTCTGTTTGTGTTTACTTGAATTTTCCTTGAAATTATCCTCCTTAAACTGATTATAACTACTTGATATGTTCATCCTAGATCAGATGGAAGTAACAGAGCTAAGAGAAGAACTGAAAGAAGTAAAGAAACACTGTGACTTCAAAACCCAAGGAACAAAAGCCAAAAAGCTGCACTCCTGCTCTCAGTGTGGAAAGAGTTTCAGTCATAAAGGAAGCCTTAAGATACACATGAGAATTCACACTGGAGAGAAACCGTATACATGCACTCAGTGTGGAAAGAGTTTCACATATTCATCCATACTCAAGTATCATCTGCGCATTCACTCTGGAGAAAAACCATTTAACTGTGATCAGTGTGGTAAAGAGTTTATTTCGTCATCACGTCTAAAAACACACCTGAAAGTTCATTCAGAAGAGAAGCCTTATGTGTGTTCTCTCTGTGGAAAGAGTTATTCAAGACTGGACAGTTTTAAACAGCACCAGAAAACACATAATGAAGTGAAAGATCATGTGTGTTGTGACTGTGGGAAGAGCTTTACTAGAGCTGACTGTCTGATACGGCACCAACTAATTCATACTGGAGAAAAACCTTACAAGTGCTCATATTGTGACAAGAGATTCACTCAGTCTGGATCTCTGAAATCACACGAGCGAGTTCATACTGGAGAGAAGCCGTACCACTGTAATCAATGTGGAAAAGATTTTACTTCAACATCATATCTCAAAAAACACCTAACTTTTCATACAGGTGTTAAGCCTTACTTGTGTTCTCTCTGTGGAAAGAGTTTTACACTACTGGACAGTTGTAAACTGCACCAGAAAACACATAATGAAGTGAGAGATCATGTGTGTTGTGACTGTGGGAAGAGCTTTACTACAGCTGGTAATCTGAAACGGCACCAAAGAATTCATACTGGAGAGAAGCCGTACGACTGTACTCAGTGTGAGAAGAGTTTTAGACGTTTATCAAGCCTTCACACTCACATGAAAAACTGTTGCAAGTGATCAACATTCAGTTCTGTATCAAATACATTCAGGTAAATTCTGCAAGATAAAATTGAGATTGTCTTTTTTTTTTCTTTTTTTTTTATGAATGGAAGTTCAAAAGTGTAAATATCTATATATTTTTTTGCTGGAATTCTGGAATTCATGTCATACTTATTTACTAAGTTTACTATATTGTCTTCTGATAGTACATGCAGTTATGAGAAATAAACAGAAAAAATATATTTTTTAATATCAAAAAGCATTTAACTGAGATTGTTTGTCTAATATGTGTTTGTGGAAAGAGTTTTTCACTGCTGGACTCTAAACAGCAGCAGAAAATACAGACCATGAGAGAAATCATGTGTGTTTTGAGCCGGACTCTCCACTGGTCTAGACTGACTCTGTCCGGTAGGGGCTTCACTTTTTACCTGTTTGCATTTGTTTGATTTGTTCATTTATATGTCAGTCAGAAATCATTAACCGCATTTCCACTGTACAGACCATATCAAATTCAATCACATTTGCTCCTGTTTGTTTGTGGTCATGGGACTGTACAAAACAACTCTCTTTCAGGCTTTTAGTTCAAAAGAGTGAACATTTGGAAGAATATTGATAAATATGTTTTTTTTTTTTATGTCACATTTCTTCATCAAGATTGTTCATTTCTATACTGTCTCACTATACTGTTTGCTACCTGTTACACTGGGGCAGAAATGCCATTAAAAATAACAAATGCCCCCTAAATTCAAGAGATTGGGGTAAAAATATTAAATTATCCTGTGTTTTTATATTTATAAGAGGTACAACTCAAGCATCATACAAACAAGCAACATAAAACCAAGAGTGCGTTTTTTCCCGAATATCAGCTTGATTGTAAATGTGACATTACGCAACTGCTCCGTAACCAAGTTATTAATGGGTAACTTTAAATTTTAGACAAATAAAGTTTGTCAACAAAAAGATAGATTTGATTGACTAGTAGCAGCAATAGAAATTATAGCAAAGTGTTCAAAGTGTTATTTCTAATTAGTTAACCTTATTTTAAAAAGCAGGCAAATCGATTTCCAACTGTTAAAAGTATTTTAGAATGTGCAGAGAAACAGAAAGGCAGGGAATATTTAGTAGGTTTTTTAAAAGAAACCGGATTGGACAAGAGAATATAGTGTAAAGGGATTTTAGTAGAGTAGGGGGCAGTAATGCAACAAATTGGATGCAAGCTGCCGTAAAACCCCAAAGAAGAAGAAGAAGCCTTACTTTCCCTGACTATAATTGCCTAACTAAATCATAGACAGTATATAAACTGGACACAGCGACCCCATTGGATTATGGGGATCAAGATGGCGGAGTGAGTGGTAGCACTTTTGCAGGCTTCGGTAAAAAGTTTATTTTTAGTCCTTGAAATGTGATAAACTAGTGTAACAACCCCTCTACTAAACAGATATTTAACGTAGTGTCAAAATTTTCGTTGTTTTTTGGAATCATGTCAGACCACAACTAATAATAATAATAATAATTAATAATTCATTACATTTATATAGCGCTTTTCTCAGCACTCAAAGCGCTTTACATAGAAGGGGCAATCTCCTCAACCACCACCAATGTGCAGCATCCACTTGGATGATGCGACGGCAGCCATATTGCGCCAGAACGCCCACCACACACCAGCTTACTGGTGGAGAGGAGACAGAGTGATGAAGCCAATCAGTATATGGGGATGATTAGGAGGCCATGATGGACAGAGGCCACTGGGCAAATTTGGCCAGGATGCCGGGGTTACACCCCTACTCTTTCAAAAGACATCCTGGGATTTTTAATGACATCAGAGAGTCAGGACCTCGGTTTTACGTCTCATCCGAAGGACGGTGCTCTTTGACAGTATAGTGTCCCCGTCACTATACTGGGGCATTAGGACCCACACAGACCACAGGGTGAGCACCCCCTGCTGGCCTCACTAACACCTCTTCCAGCAGCAACCTGGTTTTCTCAGGAGGTCTCCCATCCAGGTACTAACCAGGCTCAGCCCTGCTTAGCTTCAGTGGGCAACCAGTCTTGGGCTACAGGGTGATATGGCTGCTGACAACTACAATTTGGCTGCTCTCCACGAGGCATGTGACGATTTTGACATTGAGGGAGAAATGGAAGCAGAGCAACATTCATCCAAAGAAGACAAAATTAACAAAGAACATACGCCGATTAAACAGCCAAATCCAAAGAAACAGAGACACCAAAGTGAAATTGAAGACGTGAATACTGGCGCTGCAATTCTTCATGCAGTACAAACTCTGACTAGAAAAATGGACGAGCAGACGGAACTTTTGAAAAGTTTCGACAGACGTATTGAAGGGACACAACCGCAACTAAAGAAAACCGAGAAGAAATCTGCACGCTTCAAAAAAAAATAGGAGGCCTTCAGAGAGAAAACAGCTTGTTAAAAGAAGCATGTGCAGAGCAAACCCGATATAAAAGAAGGTGGAATCTGAGGATGATTGGTATCCCTGAAAAGGATGGAGAGGACACGAGAGAAGTTGTCATCGGGATACTGACAAGAGTTGTTCCAATGTTTGGGAGCGGCTGCGAGACACCGTAGACACCGTTCACCGGCTGGGAAGGAAAGGCGACGCCGCTACCTCAAATAACACACCGAGAGTGATCATCATTCAGTTCGGGATGAGAACGGTGCGGGATGATGTTTGGAAAAAGTCGAAGGATGCGAGAGTGTGTAGAGACATGCACATACGTTTCAAAGAAGACTTCTCGAAAGAAGACCGGGATGCGCGTGCAAAGCTGTGGCCACTGGTCCAAGAAGCCAGAAAGACAGGTAAAAGGGCATTCTTAAAGGAAGGATATGCGCTGATCGATAACCGGAGAGTGGACCCTAATTGATCACTTGTTTTGCTATCATTTGAATGGCTGTCAGAAATTCAGCCTGCACTCATGTTTGACTGAGAAGTTTATTTTTTATTGTTGGTTGACATAAACGCTCCGATATGTAAGTATCAACACTACCCGCACTTTGTTTGTTAATGCATCACTGAACATCCGGGGTTAAATATCCCGATGTTATGATCGGAGCATGGTCAATGATACGTTGATGACTCCAATTTTTTTTGCACGCCAGCATATGGCAGATACTAAATGTTTACTTTGGTTACCTGTTAAAGGGATACTTCACCTCTGGAAAGATGAATGTGTATTTAAATTGGGTCATTTATGTAGTAGAAATGTGAAATTATTTTTTAATTTGGAGCCTTCTAGAATGAGAAAAGCCAGAAAATGTATTTTTGGCTCATGTGGATGAAAGACAACAACTCCCAGAATGCACTTGCTTCGCTGCTCTACGAGGCCACTCCCAAGCCACGCCTACCGGTTAGAGAGCAGTTGTAAACAATAAAGCTAAGATACAAGTGAGTCTCCGTGACGAGTCTGCCCTGGTTTTTGAGATCGCACAAAATGTCTGGGATTCGGCTTTTGCGTTCTACAGTCGCCATTCATCATGTTTACTGTGGTGAGCAGGACGAGACTGAGGGCCGCGGGAGAACGATGCGAGGCCGGTGGCGTGATTACTGATGAGTGACACCTGTGAGACGCACCGGTCTCGTGGGCTATCTCTCACGGAGGAGCGGGTATTTTCTTAGCAGTGGTAAAACGCACATCAACTGATCACGCCACCGGCCTCGTGCCGTTCTCCCGCGGCCCTAGCCTCGTCCTGCTCGCCACAGTAAACATGATGAATGGCAACTGTAGAACGCAAAAGCCGGTGGCTTGATTACTGATGAGCGTCACCTGTGAGACGCACCGGTCTCGTATCTCTCACGGAGCGGGTATTTTCTTAGCAATGGTAAAACGCACATCAACCGATCACTTGTTTAGCGTTCATGTAAACACTACATTCAGATTCACCAATCGGAATGAATTCAGTTAGACTGAAACAAAAGGTGTGCATGTAAACAATGAATGGCGACCGCAGAAAGCAAAAACTGAAGCCCGGACATTTTGGACGATCTCGACGGCCGGACATGTCCGGGAAAAAGAGGATGTATGGTAACCCTTACTACTCCGCTTTCTCCACAGAATAAGAACTCGATAGCTTAGCTTCCAAATAAAGATGGCTGACACTGCTTGTACATTCTGTGAGTGAGATCCCACCTCCTATGGGCGGGTTGAAAACATGCGGGACAGCTCCTCCTACTGGCTGTAGTCTTTAGCCTCTGGCCAAAAAATCCTCAGATGACGCAAAATGACGATTTTTGCGTCATCGGAGGATTTTTTCCAGACAAAAAACACATAAATATCTCATATCAGGGGGATATGAGGGGGGAAAGCACGGTAATTCGAAAATACTACAGGTTTTCTACTGATACAAAGCTTAATGCTAAATCCTGAAGTATCCCTTTAAATGTTTTTAAAGCAGGTCATACTTTGATATTTTTTGCTATGGTAGTCTACTAACAATAGCTTTTTGGCTGCCAAAATTAAGAAAAACACAACAAAGTAGACGAAGTTGATTCCATATTTAAATAGACCTTTGTTACAATAGCTGTTCGGTTTGTAGTTTTCCTTTACTCCCTCTATAGTGTACAGAGGATTAGTTACACTAAACATGTAGATTTAGGACTAATGACTCATTAAAAAAAAAAAATACAATCCGTGGCGACGGTTTTGCAATCTGTCCGCTCAGTTTATAAACCGTACCCACGAATTCTCAAACTGTTCCCTCGGTTTAACAAATTGTGCCCACGGATTAATAAACCGTACTCACGAGTTTCTAATCCGCGCTCTCAGATTTGTAAACCGTGCCTTCAGTTTTTGCAATCTGTACCCACAAATTCATAAACCGTGCCCACGCGTCTTCTAAATATGTAGCCTAAAATGTAATAATAATAATAATAATAATAATAATTATTATTATTATTTGAGTTAATAACTATAAATGTGTTCACTTAAGACAGTAATATGTTTATCATAAAATAATTTATGAATGCTTTATTTTTAAGCAAAAATTATGCAAAAAATGTAGGCCTATTTTATCCAAAACTGTAAAAGGTTAGGTTATAGCCTAGCCTATAATAATAAAGCATTGATAAATTATTTGATGACAAACATATTACTGTATTACTAAGTGAACTCGTTTATAGTTCATTTATAACTCAAATAATAATAATAACTATTATTATTATTGTTATTATTATTACATTTTAGGCTACATATTTAGAAGACGCTTTTGTCCAAAACGTACAAAAAAGGAACAAAGCAATTCGTCAAATATCAGTCATAATACTGGTTAGACAAATAATAATGAAGTGCTAAGATTATCACAAATAAACAAAAGATTTTGATGCACGTCATTCATATTAAATAGTAGCCTATATTCCACCCCATACCCGCTACAATTGAGAATCACTTTAAACATGCAGACGCAAGACAATTTGATGTGTTCCACTTCATATTTAATAAAACAATATAAAATATGATTCGTTAACAACGGTCTCCTGGTGTTCTTCTAAAATGAGGGCGAGCCACAAATCCGTGAGTACAGTTTACAAACCCGTGGGAACGGATTGCGAAAGCGTGGGCACGGTTTATGAATTTGTGGGTGCAGATTGCAAAAACTGAAGGCACGGTTTACAAATCTGAGAGCGCGGATTAGAAACTCGTGAGTACGGTTTATTAATCCGTGGGCACAATTTGTTAAACCGAGGGAACAGTTTGAGAATTCGTGGGTACGGTTTATAAACTGAGCGGACAGATTGCAAAACCGTCGCCACGGATTGTTTTTTTTTTTTTTTCCCACAGGTGACTTCCCGGGCTCCGTAGTTTTCCCTGTTTTTTGTCCATAAATAAACTGTGTCTCAAGCATCCTCCCAGCAAACACAGAACGTTGGCGCAACGTAGCCAACCTTCTAACAACGTTTTAACAACATGGCCAAAAAGTTGCTATAACTACGTTGTGTAGTGAAGGTTGTTACAGCGTTGTCACAATGTTGACATTAAACCATCGTTCAGGGCCATTGCTTAAGGTTGTGCCTAGGGTGTCTGGACAACCACTGGACTACATAATGTACTCGTCACTGCCCTGAAGCGCGAAAATCAGACTTTTTAATTCCAACCACCTGTTGGGCTCATTGTGTTCTCGTTCATCATCGAGCAAGGATACGTGAGTATTACGTTTAGCCTATACCAGCTATTAAACACAACCTACAACTTTAATTTCTAATGTGATTAATGAAGCATCGCTTGCACTGTTTAGTTTGTCATTTGATTTTTCCGCTATTTAGTCTCATTCGTTTCTTTGCTCCTCTGGATTTGTGGATGTTTCCCCGGTGACACCGGCTTTCGGCTACTGGCCGCCATACAGACCCGGTTTTGTTCATTAAATGTTCTGATCTGCCTTTGCTTTTTATGTTTTATTTATTATACTTAAAATAAATTTGTATATTCGTTTATTTCTTGTTTTTTTTTTTTTTTTTTTTAAACAAATGTATGACTTTTGGAAGTGCAATTTGATTAAATGCAGTTTTAATAAAGTTGAATTAACGAAACCTTCTGTCATTTTTACTCTTCAAAGTGTAGGCTATACTTGCAGGTGTTGATAGCCCTATTAAATAAAAATATAGATAAACGATAAAAGTATATAATTATCTAACAAAATGCACCATATCAAATATTGTCAGAACGTCGTCTCTCAGTTGCTGAATGTCGCGCAACAACGTTGCTACAGCCTTGTCACGTCTTACAATTCTACATTGTTACAATGTTGCGAGCACGTAGACAGCGACGTTGCCATAGAAGAAATGCAACGTGCCAGAGACGTTGCCACAACGTAAATGTGTTTGCTGGGCTGTCTGCGCTTGGGTTCATCCTCAAATTCATGACAGTTGGAATCGAAGAAGGGGAAAAAAAACCTTCCTATTTTTTTTAGTCTGGAAAAACAAAGACAGTTGAAGAAAAAATTTTGGAAGTTAAATATCAATGATGTTATTGTTTAAAATCAAGAAGAAGTAAATGAAAAAAATCAAAGCTTTTTATAGTAATTTGTATAAATCCTTTTTTCCTAAAGAAGATTGTCGTTTTTTCTTAAATAGGATTCAGGGGTTTAAAAAGACAATGGATGATAACTTTAAACAATCTATGGAAGATGAGCTAAGAATTGAGGAACTAGACTTGGCAGTTCGACAGATGTCTAAGGGGAAGTCACCTGGAATAGATGGGATAACCGTGGGGTTTTTCTTTTTCTTTTGGAGTGATATCAGGGAAATGCTCTATAATGCCTATTTAGATTGTATCTCAAAAGGTAATCTTTCTCCCACTATGAAACATGGTCTCATCACTCTAATTCCCAAACCTAACAAAGATAATCTGTTATTGGATAATTGGAGACCAATTACCTTGTTATGTAACGATTATAAATTATTGGCACTTGTCTATGCTAATCGTCTGAATGAGGGATTATCACATATTATTGATGAGTGTCAATCAGCTTTCATGAGGGGTAGAAATATACATAATCATACCAGATTGCTTCTAGACATGCTTGATTATCGAGATCTCATTGATACTGATGCCTTTATTTTATTTCTCGATTTTTATAAGACATTTGACACTGTTGAACATGCCTTTTTATTTGAAGTCGTAGGTTTTTTAGGTTTTGGGAACAATTTGTGTAAAATAATTAAGATGTTTTATACTGACATATAGTTCTGTGTCCCTGAATCCTGGTATGACTCCTAGGTTTGAGGTGTTCCGCCCGGTATTAGACAAGGGTGCCCGATTTCTCCCAAACTGTTTATTCTAGCCACCCAATCACTTATCATGCTCATTAATCACAACCCCGATTTGCATGGGATCTCTATATTGGACAAGGAATTTAAAATTAGTCAATTTGCAGATGAAACAGCAATCCTTTTAATTAATAAATTCATGGTTGATGTTGCCCTTGATTCAGTCCCGATTTTCTCTAAAGCGTCAGGATTAACCCTCAATGTTAAAAAATGTGAGCTACTTCCCATTCACTCATCAATGGATTCCATCATCTCTTCAATAGAGGTTAAATCTAAAGTGAAATATCTAGGAATAGTTTTATCTAAAAATGCTATCAGAAGGGAAGATGTTAATTTTTCGAACCGATTAATAGATATGAAGAAATCTTTGAGTTGCTGGCTTACCAGAGACCTCACTATCTTTGGTAGAGTTACTCTATCTAAAGCAGAAGGTATTTCCAAAGTAATTTATCCATGTCACTCCCTGTATGTTTTTTCTGGTAATATTAAGAAAGTCAACTCAATAATTTTCCAATTCCTGTGGAAAAATAAAACCCATTATATAAGGAAATCTCAGCTCGTTAAAGAGTATGATATGGGTGGTATCAAAGCCTTGGACTTTGAATCAATGTTTGGGACCTTTAAGATTAACTGGTTGAAAACATATCTATCACAACCAGATTATATGTGGTTTCACATTCCTAGACATCTTTAAATAAAGTAGGAGGGCTTGATTTTCTTTTGCAATGTGATTTTGAGGTGACCAAAATGCCTGTTAAATTATCAAACTTCCACAAACAAATTCTCCAATATTGGAAAATGATATTTACCCATAACTTTTCTCCACATGGATCCACCTTATGGAACAATAGGGTCATTATAATCAATAGGAAATCATTGTTCAGGTATGATTGGTATGAAAATGGCGTTGTGTTTGTGAATGATATTATAGATGATAATGGTAACTTCTTTGAATATAAAGTTTTCTTAGACAAATATAATTTAAACTGTACGAATAGAGAATACAGCAAGATCTGTAAAGCAATACCTGTACCATTATGACAGTTAATTCAAAGCACATTGTTATATACAATAGTAAGACCCTTACCAACTTTACCAAATTTAGTTATTAATGATTGTAGTTTAGTTGACTATAAATGTAATAATAAATATATTAATGATGTTTTGAAATCTAAATTATTTTTTGATTATAACAGAGGATTTTATGTACAGGTTCCGAATATGGTTGCATTGTCCATAGAAAAAACACATTTTAAATTCATCAAATGGCCCATTTCCCCAAAAGTCATAGAGACTCACTTTAACATAATTTATAAGATATATCCGGTTGCTGATTTTCTTAGAAAAAGATTAAAATTTGATGTAGACCCTTGTATTTTTTGTGAGATGGCTGATGAGTCGCTGGAACACGTTCTTCTTTTGCCCTGTGGCCAATAGTTTTTGGTCTGAGTTACATAATTGGCTGTCACTTAAGATTGATAATATCCCTAACCTCACCTTGCCACATATCCTCTTTTATATGGATAATGTAGATTCATCAGTATCAGATTTATTCAATATGATTATTCTTATGGGTAAACATCATATTCATTGCAGTAAGTGGAGATGTTCTAAGCCTTCTTTTGTTTGGTTTATAATTGATTTTAAATAGTTTTTTTTTACCTCACTGAAAAAGATCAAATCTACTTAAATCGCAAGGAAAATTCGTAGTGACATATCTAGGAAATTACTGTTTTGATTAATCTCCCCTTGTGTGTGAGTGTGCAGCTCCAAATGGTAATTGTCTTTAGCCTTTTTGCCTATGGCTTGTGTATTTCGAAGTAGCTCCCCCTTTTTGTTTTGTTTTTTGTTGTTTTCTGCTTGGTTAGTACTTTTTGTATATTGACAACATATACGCATGTGTTCTCTCTTTCCCCTACAAGAGTTTTGTGTGTTTTTGTTTTTTGTCAACGCGTCAAAAAAAAAAAAAAGGTAATAACATGCGGCCCCTTTAAGAAACATGATGACATCGCGCACTGCGCCTGCGCAGAAGAGAGAAGCGAGAGAGACGAGCTGAAGCTTTCACCAGTTGAGGCTAAATGTGTCACTGTTAACGATGTGGAATATTTTCTCCGGATGCCGTATATTTCCAGTCTGCAGGTGAGAGATGTTACTAGATTACAGAGTTTAACATTAACCAGCTCCAGAGTACAAGCCCTCATATCGTGAATAAGGTTTGTCTGCACTGGAATCACACGAGCGAGTTCATACTGGAGAGAAGCCGCACTAATGTGGAGAGAGTTTCAGACTTTCAAGCTCTGTAGTGAATCATAGAAGGAGTACAAGTGTCACAGTGAAGTTGGGAAACTCAATGAGGTGAAAACGGAACTTTTAGAGACAAACTATTCAGACTGGATTAGTATTATCTGGGGACCTTGTGTGATTCAGAAATTACGGTGTTTGGCGAAATATGGTAGGTCATTTGCGGGGGAATTTTTACTCTACAAATGAAAGACATGCATGTTGGCAGATTCGCGCGAGATTAAGATCACAGACAACCTCCGCAATTATTACAAATGATTATCCTGTGCAAATAGGGCTAAAGAGGTTTTTCAGCAGCTCATTTAAACATGATGACTCAGTTATTTCCCTCAGACTTTGGGAAAGTATTACACATCCTTGTTTTAAATGTAACTAATATTAAACCACATTAAAATATCCTAAATTTCTAAAAGTTATTCAAACAAATGTTCACTATTTAAATACAATGAAAGTAATTCAGTGTAAAATCAGTTGTTTCTTTTTTTTTTTTTTTTTTACGAATTTTTCTCCTGCAATAATTCACCAATAAATACTGGAAATATTAATTTCAGTGTATTTTTGGCAATTAGAGTTGGATGTTGTATGCAATTGTTTTGATAGAGAGAAACAAGATACATTTCTAGTTTTCTTCATACATTCTTCTTTAAACAAAATCTACTGTTTGAGAAGTTATACCCATATTTGGTTTTCAACCATTGAAAATGGGAAAGTTCAACAATTTGAACATTGGGAACTACCAATCTCTGTGTAAACCATAGACTGTAAAAGATGGACGACGTCCCTTCGCTCTTTTCCATTGGTAAGAACTGAAGCCGCCAGTGTCCTGATATGGCACTGACATCTTGGAACTTGAGTCTGCGCAGTAGCGATCTCGGGACCAGACCTGCGCAGTAGTGAGCAGGAAGTAAAGCCACAAAATCAACGCTCCGCCCTCACTCTCGCAGAATGCACTCTCCCTGAGTGCACTTTTTAAAAAATGTATTGCAGTACGACAAGAGGCTTGTTAAAATAAAGTAAATATAATTAGTGGTCGACCGATATTGGTTTTTTGATGGCCGATGCCGATATCTTAGAGAGCAGGGTGGCCGATGGCCGATATAAAGCCGATATTTTTATATATTCAATAATTTCTTATTTTAATAATAAATTATAAATAAATTATAAAACAAATTTTTTAAATAAACATACTTTTATACTTTAGATGGCAACTTCTTACATTTGCAATCATATTACAGTATTTTTCACAAAGTAATTGTTTAGAAATATATGAATATATGAATAAAAAGAATGTAAACACTAACAGGGCACTCAGTAATCTGGTAATTTCGTGCTGGTAATCATATTTTTTCAAATAAAGACAAGGTAACGCTAATTTTACATACAGCACAGTAAAAACGATATGAATATGACACAGTTGGCAGCTGGATATATCACAGATGAATATGACACAGTTGGCAACTGGTTATATATCAGCATATTTTAAAATGAAGGATTTAAAGTTTTTCGATCGCGTCCCCTGAAGCTGATCTTCTGTTCGCATTCACTCACTTCGCACGGACTGACCGTCACTTGCAGACAGTAATGCACACTTCACAAGATATCACAGCTGGATGTGATTAAATCTGCAAGGTTTGTGAAATTAAATGTTTATTAGATATTCAGATATTTGTTTAAATGACGTAGATGCGCATTTGTTGAATGTTGACGGCAAATGAGAAAGTATTTTAGCCTGATTGTTTACAAATTTATTATAATATAATGTTACAAATAATATAAAAGCAAACGCTTTACTTTACTTACTTCGCATAAGTTACCATTTACTTTCTTTGTTTATCAGTTCTGTCTAACAAAGTATTAGATATGACTGACAGAGATCGTAAATTAATGAAGACGGAGAATGTGAGTGAGCGCTGTTTGATCTGAGGAGTGTTGCCATTCTCTTCTGGCGCTGGTGTTCTCAGCGCCGCCCGTCAAAATAAAAGCCTGGAGCGCCGTCAAAATAAAAGTCCCGCTTCCAACACATCGGCCAATCAGAAAAACTTATCGGCCGATGCCGATATTTCAAAATTGCCAAATATCGGCCGATGTATCGGCCTTGGCGATATATCGGTCGACCACTAAATATAATCTCCTCAGTCCTCCGAAGATCCCCAAAAAAATGTCCGTTGGTGCTTCAGTGACTACTTCGCTCAGAGAACCTGTCAATCACAGCTGTCAATCATGACGTTACACCACCGTTTTTATAGCATCACGTAACTAACTAAAAAACAACTTATTTTTGAAACTTACAACCCCAAATCAGAAAAAGTTGGGACACTGTACAAATTGTGAATAAAAACAGAATGCAATGATGTGGAAGTTTCAAATTTTAATATTTTATTCAAAATACAACATAGATGACATATCAGATGTTTAAACTAAGAACATTTATAATTTTAAGGGAAAAATAATTAGATTTTAAATTTCATGGCATCAACACATCTCAAAAAGTTGGGACAAGCCATGTTTACCACTGTGTGGCATCCCCTCTTCTTTTTATAACAGTCTGCAAACGTCTGGGGACTGAGGAGACAAGTTGCTCAAGTTTAGGAATAGGAATGTTGTCCCATTCTTGTCTAGTACAGGCTTCTAGTTGCTCAACTGTCTTAGGTCTTCTTTGTTGCATCTTCCTCTTTATGATGCACCAAATGTTTTCTATGGGTGAAAGATCTGGACTGCAGGCTGGCCATTTCAGTACCCGGATCCTTCTTCTACGCAGCCATGATATTGTAATTGATGCAGTATATGGTCTGGCATTGTCATGTTGGAAAATGCAAGGTCTTCCCTGAAAGAGACGACGTCTGGATGAGAGCATATGTTGTTCTAGAACTTGGATATACCTTTCAGCATTGATGGTGCCTTTCCAGATGTGTAAGCTGCCCATGCCACACACACTCATGCAACCCCATACCATCAGAGATGCAGGCTTCTGAACTGAGCGCTGATAACAACTTGGGTTGTCCTTGTCCTCTTTAGTCTGGATGACATGGCGTCCCAGTTTTCCAAAAAGAACTTCAAATTTTGATTCGTCTGACCACAGAACAGTTTTCCACTTTGCCACAGTCCATTTTTAATGAGCCTTGGCCCAGAGAAAACGCCTGCGCTTCTAGATCCTGTTTAGATATGGCTTCTTTTTTGACCTATAGAGTTTTAGCTGGCAACGGCGAATGGCACGGTGGGTTGTGTTCACCGACAATGTTTTCTGGAAGTATTCCTGAGCCCATGTTGTGATTTCCATTACAGTAGCATTCTTGTATGTGATGCAGTGCCGTCTAAGGGCCCGAAGATCACAGGCATACAGTATGGTTTTCCGGCCTTGACCCTTACGCACAGAGATTGTTCCAGATTCTCTGAATCTTTGGATGATATTATGCACTGTAGATGATGATAACTTCAAACTCTTTGCAATTTTTCTCTGAGAAACTCCTTTCTGATATTGCTCCACTATTTTTCGCCGCAGCATTGGGGGAATTGGTGATCCTCTGCCCATCTTGACTTCTGAGAGACTCTGCCACTCTGAGAGGCGCTTTTTATACCCAATCATGTTGCCAATTGACCTAATAAGTTGCAAATTGGTCCTCCAGCTGTTCCTTATATGTACATTAAACTTTTTTCCGGCCTCTTATTCCTACCTGTCCCAACTTTTTTGGAATGTGTAGCTCTCATGAAATCCAAAATGAGCCAATATTTGGCATGACATTTCAAAATGAGATTTGTAAATTATTCCATTCCTTTTTTACTCACAATTTGTACAGTGTCCCAACTTTTTCTGATTTGGGGTTGTACATCAGCGTGATAAAAAGACAGCAAATGAAAGAAACCACATTTGGAAAAAAGATATTTGAAGTGTAATTTAATTGTTTAGTTAGTCTCACGTCCCGTTGAATAACACAGGGAGGCGGGGCTTATGACCTATACTAGGACCAGTCACCGGGGGGCGATCGAGACGTTTTGGCTTCACTTTTCAGGGCTTGTGCGGCACGCTTAGTGTAAACACAAAATAATGATTTGCCATCTTTCTAAAGTCATTTTTACCCGCCTCTACAAAATACTGGATAACTCAGTAAATGTAAACCAATCACATTTATGTTTGGCTTTCTTTAGAAAAAATATTAACAATATAAAACATTTTAGCTGTGAAAGTTTCTAAAATTTGGTTGTTTTGACACGGATGACCCTATAGATCTGTTTTATATGATGATAATATACAGCCTTGTCAAAACACGATTTATTACAGCAAATATATTCACTTAACTATCAAATAATTAAATTAGTTCTTTATAAATTCAATATCTTTCAGATTCCAGATCTGGTCCTGTGGGCGTCAGTATCACAAAGTGATCACAGTTCACACCTGCAGTGAAGCCCCTCCCACAACAATTCACCAATAAATACTGGGAATATTCCCATCATCCTACAAGAGAAGGACAAACTCCAGGAGTAGCAGCTGAAATCTGTGTGACTGTTAAAGATGGAGTTTATTAAAGAGGAGATTGAAGACATGAGTGATCCAGAACCATCCAGAATAAAACATGAAGATACTGAGGAACAAATAGGTTGGTGTCCATTCTTGATTCTTCATTGCTGACTGCTTTAGTAGCTGTGAAATAATTAGTATATTGATGATAAATGATAGAAAAATTCATCTAAATTATCCTAATATTGTATATAGCAGTTGTCAAACTCATTTTATTATTCAAATGAATGAGAATGATAATAAACCTTCAACATCAAAGATCTGATACTTTATACTCACACAGACAGAAACCTATTCTCTTGTTGTCTGCTTGTGTTCACTTGAGTTTTCCTTGAAATGATCCTCCTTAAACTGATTATAACTACTTGATACGTTCATTCTAGATCAGATGGAAGTAACAGAGCTAAAAGAAGAACTGAATGAAGACATTAAGCACTGTGACTTCAAAACTCAAGAAACAAAAGCCAAAAAGCTGCACTCCTGCTCTCAGTGTGGAAAGAGTTCCAGTCATAAAGGAGACCTTAACAAACACATGAGAATTCACACTGGAGAGAAACCGTATCCATGCTCTCAGTGTGGAAAGAGTTTCAGTCAAAAAGGAGACCTTAACAAACACATGAGAATTCACACTGGAGAGAAACCGTATCCATGCCCTCAGTGTGGAAAGAGTTTCACATATTTATCTGATCTCAGAATTCATCTGCATATTCACTCTGGAGAAAAACCATTTAACTGTGATCAGTGTGGGAAAGATTTTATTTCATCATCACGTCTAAAAGAACACCTGAAAGTTCATTCAGGTGAGAGGCCTTATGTGTGTTCTCTCTGTGGAAAGAGTTTTTCATGGCTGAACAATTTTAAACGGCACCAGAAAACACATAATGAAGTGAGAGAGTATATGTGCTTTGACTGTGGGAAGAGCTTTACTACATCTGGTGATCTGAAACAGCACCAACTAATTCATACTGGAGAAAAACCTTACAAGTGCTCATATTGTGACAAGAGTTTCACTCAGTCTGGATCTCTGAAATCACACGAGCGAGTTCATACTGGAGAGAAGCCGTACCACTGTACTCAATGTGGAAAAGATTTTTCTTCAACATCATATCTCAAAAAACACCTAACTTTTCATACAGGTGTTAAGCCTCACTTGTGTTCTCTCTGTGGAAAGAGTTTTACACTACTGGACAGTTTTAAACTGCACCAGAAAACACATAATGAAGTGAGAGATCATGTGTGTTGTGACTGTGGGAAGAGCTTTACTACAGCTAGTTATCTGAAATCACACAAGCGAGTTCATACTGGAGAGAAGCCGTACGACTGTACTCAGTGTGAGAAGAGTTTTAGAAGTTTATCAAGCCTTCATGCTCATATAAAAACCTGTTGCAAGTGATCAACATTAGTTTGTATGTCAAATACATTCCGTAAGATAAAATATTGAGATTGTCTATTTTTATTTTTTTGTTAAAATGAATGGAAGATTAGAAATATTTAAAGGAACACTCCAGCATTAACATTTAGATAAGTGGGCAAATGCATTTTTGTCTCAGTGCATGGATTGTTTTAGTTTGACAGGGTCAGCGCAAGCTTAGCTTAGCTTAATGAATGGAATCCTTTGTTGCCAGCTAGCATGTCCTGAGTAAAAGTGATTGAAAAAAACAACTAATTACTTCTTGTGGCCTGCGAGTACACAACGAGTACAAATAGTGATGCAGATTAACACGATTTCCTAGGCAGATGTTGACTTGGGACTATATTAGGGGGAAGCACAGGCGAAGCATTGCTACTTGGGCGCAGAGATATCACACAACACATGAAATCCCACAACTTGTTAAAGGAGAACTCGGGTCAATTTTAACATTGAGCTCATTTTTTTGTACATTTGGAGTGCTGTCAGTACAGAGAACAACGACAAAAATCGGTGTTGCCTACACTTGTTATCCTCTTTTTAAAATTTGCACTCTGTTGACTTCAATGGGGCAAGTTTTAAACCTGCTTTTAGCCTGTCATTACAAGTGCACAGGTCATGTGAGTGATTCCTTCGGAGTGAACGCGGGTGAATCTGACTGCAGTAGATGTGAAAGAAATATATAAAAAATGATGTTTATTCAGCCAGCGCACATACCTGTATTTACATCCTGGGCAACACCGATTTTTGTCGTTGTTCTCTGTACTGACAGCACTCCAAATGTACAAAAAAATTAGCTCAATGTTAAAATTGACCGGAGTTCTCCTTTAATATAGGTATAATATGGGTCGATCTATACATGCTGAGATTATTGTGTGCACATCCCAACATCTGGCAGGTGCTGGACAAAAAGGACTACTAAATAGAAAAGATTGAAATGTCCGCAACACTGCTTACTCCCATATTTTAATAAAAAAAAAAAGCAACGTTTCGACCCTACTGTGCACTGTGCACAGTGGATGAATTAAATGTTTTTCATGAGTATCTGAATTCTTGTAACGAACATTTGAAATTTACCTTGGAATATGACAGACAATGCATCAGTTTTCTTGATATTCAGATATATAAAGATGGTATGAGTTTAAAAACTGATCTTTTTCGCAAGCCTACGGATCGCAACACTATACTGCATGGGAATAGTTTTCATCCCAGGCCATTGGTCAAAAGTCTACCAATCAGTCAGTTTAGTCGTGCACGCAGAATATGCAGCGATAATACATCTTACTCGAAGCAAGCTGCGGACTTGACAAAAAGATTCCTCAACAGAGGGTATAAACAAGAGTGGGTTAATTCAGCCAAAGCACGCTTTGATCAGATAACGCAAGACGAGTGCCTTCGATCAAATAAACGCACAAAAAACCCAAATAAGTCTCCTCTATGTTGTGTAAAATATTCTCCACTTGTGTCAGAATTTAGAGGATCTGTTTATAAACATTGGCATATTATTGATTCGGACCCTAAATTAAACAAAGTTTTCCCAGAAAAGCCTAAGCTTATTTTTAAGCGTGCTTCTAACTTAAAAGACCATCTAGTTAAGAACGACATACGTCCACAACTTACAACGCCTTTTCCTAGCATGCCAGATGGCAATTATAGATGTGGCAGTTGTGCCCAGTGCTCGTACACATATAAGTGTAAAAATTTTAATCATCCACACACTGGTAAGACATTATCTATTCGCGGCACTATCACATGTAGCACCACACATGTTATTTATTTAATCAGTTGCCCATGTGGGTTATCATATGTTGGTAAAACAACGAGAGCGCTACGGACTAGAATCAGTGAGCACAGAAGCACCATCAGAAAAGGAGATGAACGCAGTCCTGTTGCCGCTCATTTTAAATTAGCTGGGCATAATGTCAGCGCCCTTAGATATATCGGGGTAGAGCGGGTCAATAAACCGTTTAGAGGAGGAGATCACGGTAAAAGGCTTCTCCAACGGGAAACTTTTTGGATTTATTATTTAAACACAATGTCTCCTTATGGCCTGAATGAAGAGTTTGATATAAAGCCATTCTTATAATGTCGAAACGTTGCTTTTTTTTAATTAAAATATGGGAGTAAGCAGTGTTGCGGACATTTCAATCTTTTCGATCTATACATGCGTCATGTTTAAAATAATCACTTACTCTGTGGACAGCTGTCCATTTGGTCTGTTCGGCACGGGGCGTTTTTTCCAGTTCACTTTAACGCACCGAAAAAAAAAATCGAGTATTGCAGGATCAACGCAGTGAAATCCTCGGTAGCTGTGACACAACTGCGGGCACGCTCATCTTGATCTGACGCGTTGAGCTTGGTCATCGATGGCAGTAACTTGTAGGGATGCACGATATACAGTGAGGAAAATAAGTATTTGAACACCCTGCTATTTTGCAAGTTCTCCCACTTGGAAATCATGGAGGGGTCTGAAATTGTCATCGTAGGTGCATGTCCACTGTGAGAGACATAATCTAAAAAAAAAAATCCCGAAATCACAATGTATGATTTTTTAACTATTTATTTGTATGATACAGCTGCAAATAAGTATTTGAACACCTGAGAAAATCAATGTTAATATTTGGTACAGTAGCCTTTGTTTGCAATTACAGAGGTCAAACGTTTCCTGTAGTTTTTCACCAGGTTTGCACACACTGCAGGAGGGATTTTGGCCCACTCCTCCACACAGATCTTCTCTAGATCAGTCAGGTTTCTGGGCTGTCGCTGAGAAACACGGAGTTTGAGCTCCCTCCAAAGATTCTCTATTGGGTTTAGGTCTGGAGACTGGCTAGGCCACGCCAGAACCTTGATATGCTTCTTACAGAGCCACTCCTTGGTTATCCTGGCTGTGTGCTTCGGGTCATTGTCATGTTGGAAGACCCAGCCTCGACCCATCTTCAATGCTCTAACTGAGGGAAGGAGGTTGTTCCCCAAAATCTCGCAATGCATGGCCCCGGTCATCCTCTCCTTAATACAGTGCAGTCGCCCTGTCCCATGTGCAGAAAAACACCCCCAAAGCATGATGCTACCACCCCCATGCTTCACAGTAGAAATGGTGTTCTTGGGATGGTACTCATCATTCTTCTTCCTCCAAACACGTTTAGTGGAATTATGACCAAAAAGTTCTATTTTGGTCTCATCTGACCACATGACTTTCTCCCATGACTCCTCTGGATCATCCAAATGGTCATTGGCAAACTTAAGACGGGCCTTGACATGTGCTGGTTTAAGCAGGGGAATCTTCCGTGCCATGCATGATTTCAAACCATGACGTCTTAGTGTATTACCAACAGTAACCTTGGAAACGGTGGTCCCAGCTCTTTTCAGGTCATTGACCAGCTCCTCCCGTGTAGTTCTGGGCTGATTTCTCACCTTTCTTAGGATCATTGAGACCCCACGAGGTGAGATCTTGCATGGAGCCCCAGTCCGAGGGAGATTGACAGTCATGTTTAGCTTCTTCCATTTTCTAATGATTGCTCCAACAGTGGACCTTTTTTCACCAAGCTGCTTGGCAATTTCCCCGTAGCCCTTTCCAGCCTTGTGGAGGTGTACAATTTTGTCTCTAGTGTCTTTGGACAGCTCTTTGGTCTTGGCCATGTTAGTAGTTGGATTCTTACTGATTGTATGGGGTGGACAGGTGTCTTTATGCAGCTAACGACCTCAAACAGGTGCATCTAATTTAGGATAATAAATGGAGTGGAGGTGGACATTTTAAAGGCAGACTAACAGGTCTTTGAGGGTCAGAATTCTAGCTGATAGACAGGTGTTCAAATACTTATTTGCAGCTGTATCATACAAATAAATAGTTAAAAAATCATATATTGTGATTTCTGGATTTTTTTTTTTAGATTATGTCTCTCACAGTGGACATGCACCTACAATGACAAATCCAGACCCCTCCATGATTTCCAAGTGGGAGAACTTGCAAAATAGCAGGGTGTTCAAATACTTATTTTCCTCACTGTATATCGACCACATATCGATATCGGCCGATAAATGGTCATTTTTGATGTTATCGTTATCGATCCGATAAGAAAATTAGGCAGATAGATAATAGATTATTTACTTAAGCTGAGAGATGCACGCTGTTCGCCATGATGGTTTTGAATGATTGGAATCACTTCGAAAAGGAAGATACAGTTAAAGGGATAGTTCACTTTGAAATTAAATTTTGGTATGTTTTAGCTTACCTCAAGGGCATCCAAGATGTAGGTGTCTTTTTTTCCGCAGTAGATTCAATTTTGATATTTTTAGGTCAAACCGTTCTTGTCTGTCAGTCATATAATGCAGGTCTGTGGTCACCACCTCAAAGAGCATGCACAGAGTCCAAATTAAAACAATTCCCCATCGTCCAAATTAAACAATTCCCCATCGTAAGTACACATTGATGGCCTGAGACACGAAACGAGCGGTTTGTGTGAGAAAACGAACAGTATCCGGTTCCATATCACTCACCCCTTTACCTATGCATGTATGTATGTATGAATATATGTATGTTTGTCTAGTTATGTTTGTGATTTAGTTAATAAAACTTGTGCACAATATATAGTTGGTTCTGATTATCTGCTTGCAACAAAGTCCATTTTATGATCTTGATCTTGTTGCTCTAAGTGCTGTGCATGCTAAGAAATAATTATTTTTCGGTGGCCATGAAAGATACACTTTTCTTAGAATAAGTCAAGTCAAGTATATTTGTAAAGCGCTTTTCACAATACAGATTGTATCAAAGCAGCTTCACAGTATTAAATTAAAATAATACAACAAGGTTTGTTTCTAGTGGAATTTATTGATTGATAAAATCAGATTAAATATCCCCAACTGAGCAAGCCAAAGGCAACAGTGGCAAGAAACCGAAAAACTCCATCAAATGACCTAATGGTGTCCTAAAACTCCATCAGGTGACCCAATGGAGAAAAAAAAACCTTGGGAGAACCCAGGCTCAGTCGGGGGCCAGTTCTCCTCTGGCGTTTATTAACTAGAGGCCGGATTGTAATTTGAACTGTAAGATTAAAAATATTATATGAATGCCTGGCTGAAGAGATGCGACTTTAATCTAGTTTTAAACTGGGAGAGCGAGTCTGAGCAACGAACACTATCAGGAAGGCTATTCCAGAGTTTGTTGGAACTGATTAATTGATTGTAATATTAATTTAACTACCTCAAGTTAATCTAATTAACCGACCCAAATATTAATAATTAATCATAATTGGTAATTATGAGTTTTATTAATATTTCCCATTTGAGCTCATTTGTTACAGCCTTGTGGCGGAAAGAACGCGTCCACCGAGTCAAGACTTCATGACAAGCACAGACAAGTTCGCTTGAGCATTCGCAGCATTTTGTGCCATTGTAAGTTGTGATATGTTAATTTAGTGTGTATACGGTATCTGATTAATCTAATATAGGATGCGTTTGGTTGAGTTAATTAACGATGCAGTAAAGCGCGTAATTGTAACCTACTGGTGATCATCTTTATTTTTAGCATGCGCAGCTTAAACAGCAATGCACATTTATAACTATAATTGGGACTGTCATATACATGACATTATAATGAGAACACTATTGTAATAAAACGTTGTGAATTTTCTGGGTTTAGTTGCCGTGGTTCAAACTAAGCTACTATATTCTATATGTTTGATTTATGTTAAAGTGTTTGGGACTAATGATGAGTCTTTTGTTTGTGTATACATACAGGCTATCAAAGTATATAAAAATTTGAATTTAGATTTATCGGCTTTCAAATGTAAAGAGTTATCGGTATCGGCCAAAATGTAGTCCCTAGTAACTTGTCCCACTCGCCACAGCACAGACACTCTATTTCAGTCGGCATAGATTGGCATATTCCCCCACATTCACACCACCAGTTCGTGTTGGCTCTCATCCTCACGTCCTCAGGCTGTTGAGCGATCGCAACCTCCTCCTCCTGTCGTTCTATTAACCGCATTTCCACTGTACAGACCATATCAAATTCAATCACATTTGCTCCTGTTTGTTTGTGGTCATGGGACTGTACAAAACAACTCTCTTTCAGGCTTTTAGTTCAAAAGAGTGAACATTTGGAAGAATATTGATAAATATGTATGTTTTTTATGTCACATTTCTTCATCAAGATTGATCATTTCTATACTGTCTCACTATACTGTTTGCTACCTGTTACACTGGGGCAGAAATTCCATTAAAAATAACAAATGCCCCCAAAATAAAAGATATTGGGGTAAAAATATTTAATTTTCCTGTGTTTTTATATTTATAAGAGGTACAACTCAAGCATCATACAAACAAGCAACATTTTTTCCCAAATATCAGCTTGATTGTAAATGTGACATTACGCAACTGCTCTGTAACCAAGTTATTAATGGGTAACTTTAAATTTTGGACAAATAAAGTTTGTCAACAAAAAGATAGATTTTGTTGATGATTGACTAGTAGCAGCAATATAAATTATAACAAAGTGTTCAAAGTGTTATTTCTAATTAGTTAACCTTATTTTAAAAAGCAGGCAAATCAATTTCCAACTGTTAAAAGTATTTTAGAATGTGCAGAGAAGGACAGTAACGAAGTAAATGTGATTTGTTACTGTATTTAAGTAGCTTTTTGCGTATCTGTACTTTACTTTAAATTTGGGAAGACTTTTATTTTAACTCCACTACATTTCAAAGTCAAATATCTGACTTTTTACTCTACTATACATTTTCAAAATCAGTCATTCCTTTTTATTTATGAGTAGATAAAAACGTAACTGGTCAAACGAGCCACCAATCACAGTACAGCGCGCGCTTTGTTTTAAATTTGCCTTGTCGGCAGGGTCGGCGCCACGAGGGGGCCCCAGGGGCCACCTAGGTTACTGTGCCCCCTCACCTCTGGTCAGCACACCACCCTGCCCCGGAGCGCGATTTCAGCCATTGAGACTCAGCAACAGGCACGGTGACGGTTCCACTGTGCCCTCTTATTCCTGACATATAATTAACTACATATATATATATATATATATATATATATATATATATATTTTATTAATTTAGTTTTACTAGAATAAAATCAGCTTTGCAACTTTGCATTTTCACTCGCGACAGGCGATTAACTAAATTACGTCACTAGCAGCTTGTATGTAATTGGTTGAAATATGACTGTACATCATGACGTTAAGTATTTTTTTTTCAGTCAACTTCTACTCTTTATTCATAATAATCTGTATTCGTCTAAAACACCTAACGTGCTTGATCATTCAAGCAATCATGGATTTAAGGAAAGGTTTTACCACCACCTCGACAACAGTGAAAACTGTCATGGCTAGCACTAGCACCACCACCAGTGATGTCGACACGCCAGTGACAGAGGCCCATCCCAGAGACGGTAGGCGAGCTACTGCTTCCAGTCATGATGATGACATTTGCCCAGATGATTTGGGAAAGGATGAGCCTTTGCAATTAAGACTAAGTTCGTATCTCACACGCTTATTTGGCACCAGAAACAGATCATTTTTACACGTGTGGTTTCAGAAAAGAGATTGGCTAGAGTATTCGGTTAAAGCAGACGCGGCCTTCTGCTACCCTTGCAGAAAATGTAGTGCTAGAAGTGCTACGCAGATCAAGATCGGGCAGCCGCAGAGCGGGACTAGGCTTGACCCAGCATTTACAACCAAAGGCTTCCATGACTGGAAACACGCTGTGGAAACAAATAAAGGATTCAACAGACATGAAATGTCCAAAGAACATTTGACTTGTTATAGTATGTGTAAAGAAAAAGTAAGCCGAATTGATAAAGGTAAAGAAATCTCGACGCTACTGTATGCCGAACAAATACAGAGAAATCGATACTACATGTCTTCTCTTATTGATGTTGTGGAGTTTCTGGTGTCCAATCAATTACCCTTGAGGGGTAAAATTAAGGCTTCTGATCATATGGATGAAGGTGGGAGTGGACTGTTCATGTCATTACTGGAATTCAGCATCAGGAAGGACCCCCCAGTTGGCTGAAATTGTGAAAACAATTCCTAAAAATGCCACTTACACAAGCCATGAAATTCAAAATGAACTCGTTGCTGTAATGAGCAGCATTGTGACTGACGCAATAGTGAAAGAAATCGGCGATTCATGGTTTACTGTGAAAGTAGATGGAACCAGGGATCCTACTGGAATGGAAAACATTTATATTGTAATTCGCTACTTCAATGAAAAAACACTGGAAATTACAGAACGACTGCTTGTGATGACCATCGCAAATTCGGGTGATGCACAAACCATCACAAACATGATACTTTCAGAGCTGTCCAAGTGTCACGTGCTCCGAGGATATGGTGTTTTGTTGTTGTTTTTGCTGTCAGTCTCTCTCCGCTATCACCTCTCAGGGCGGTGCTGCTGGCTGTCCATCATCATTACGACGTACACCTGAATGGGCGTCCTTACTATAAGAGACTGACGTAGACCGGAAGCGGGAGAGAGAGAAAGGAGCTTTGTTGGCTTTTGTTTTGGGTCACGTGGTGGCGTGCCTTGTTTTTTTGTTTTGTTATCTGCTGTTTATGTTTTGAGGTAACCGTTTATTTTCTCTCAGTGTTGGTTATTTTTGGTTTACGTTGGACTTTTTTTAAAATATTTTATATATTTTTGTATATTGCTTTATAACCGGCCAGGGAGTAGTGAGTTGGAGAGTATGTCACGTGACTTCCATTCATGCAACACCTAGGGAAATCCCTGTTACAGTTTTTCTCGATTTACACACATTTTCTGGTACTTGAGACACAATGACCACAACATGTAACTCATTCACCAACCCCCTGAACCAATTCTGCTAAACTACAAGCACAATTCCTGCTTTACACTCAAATTGCAGTTCTAAAACACACTTTTTTCAAAACACTACACACAATTCTCTGCTTTTGGCACAATTTTCATGCAGAAAATCTCTTGTTTTCACAAGGAACACACTGCCATTCAAATATGCACACTGACTCATCACATGGGCAAACACCCGTCACACAGTTTTACAATTAGCAATCAGAGCTTTAGCATAAAAGGGCCACAGGTGAGCTCTTCAATGGAGCAATGGGTGCCAACACTGGATTTTTTTTTTTTTTTTTTACTGTAACTGTATACAGTAAATTCTTCTGTTGTTTTGTATGTAGACCACTGTATGTACAACTTTGTGTTGGTTGGGATGTACACTGTGTACATTGTTTTTGTGGGAAAAATAAAATGTATTTGTTACCGTGTATTTGTGTGTTCTGAGTGTAAAAACAATATTCTTAAATATTTTACAACACACTTATGTATGTACTGTCTGTAGTAAGTGTAACACTGAACAAAAAAATGCCTAAATCATTATGATGAATGGAGAAGAAGTGTTTTCCATTCATCATAGTGTTTTACATTGAGCACATCAGTGTTCAACCGGTTCTTATAAATGTCTATTCATATGATGGTTTGTGTGTGTCATTTGAAAACAAAATACCATTTTGAGAAGAAATAACATTGTTTTGAATGTAAAGTTTCATTTTGCAGGAGAATTGAGGGGTTTTGCCCATTGTGTGTGTGTGTTTTTGGATTTGTGTGTAGAGTTCTGAGAATATGAGGCATGCTTTCAGAAAATGTGTGTAAACAATCGAGAAAAACTGTAATACATCAGGTAAGGAGCGGGTGCTACTATTGTATGTTTTTGTTTTTACGTAGTGTAGATTAGGTAGGGCGTGCTGAGCGCCGTCGACTTTGTTTTTATTTTCTTGTTGTAGTAGTTTAGTGGGGATGGGAATGTAGTTAGATTGTGGGTTTTGTTTTGTTTATTTCTTTAATTTAGCCCCGCTCAGGCTCCTACTCCCTGGGTACGGTATTTGTCTCTCTCTCTTTTGTGCACGTTGGTGCTACAAATAAATATATGCACTTTCATGATTCAAACTATTTTTGTCCTTGTGTCCTTTTGCACCAGCACCTTAAACACGTTAACCGGGTTAATTAATCCGGGAATTATTTATATTATTTTATGTTGTGTTCCCTCATGCCCTTAGCCATTTTAGGGACGTAACACCAAGGCAGGCTTGAATGCGTCTAAGATTCTGAGTCAAGTGTACGATGGAGCCGCGGTGATGTCGGGGAAATATGGTGGAGTGCAGCGACTTCTGCAGGAAAAAGTTGGCCGGGAGATACCGTACGCACACTGGCTAAATCACCAGCTGCACTTAGTTGTTGTGCATGCGTTATCTGCTGAGAAAGCCATTCAAGATTTTTTCAGCATATGCAACACGCTTTATAACTTTTGCCGTAAACCCACGGTTGCCCTGGCTGCAATATAGAGGTGACAGACTCAAACGTTTACTTGACCAGAGGTGGACAGGCCATCTGGGTACTGCTGCCGTCATCGTCAGTTCATTCGAGGACATTACATCAGTTCTTGAGCATGTCAGCTCTGCAAGGACTTATGGAGCTGAAGTTCGCATGGAGGCAGTTGGACTGTTAAGGGAAGTGAGAGATGAAAGCTTCATTTTCATCTGCCATTTGATTCACAAGGTAGGCCTAAGACATTTAGGCTATTTTGTGTGTGTGTGTGTAAATATTATTTTATTTTATTAAATAACACAATTCAACTCAAAGTTTTCTTTAAAAAATTGAATTTTATGAATTTTAAATGCACAAATGGACTAAATAATATTTTCGTTTTTAAAAGCCTTTTTCAAGATCTACGCAATTAATAGTACAATTCCATCGAAATGAATTGAATAATCCTTGCATATTATGAATCAAGAATTTTAAATGAGAAGCATAGAGCTTAATAAAATATTTGGTATAAATCTTAAACATAGCCTACATTTAAACTTTTTATTTTATTTATTTTAAAACTATTTTAATTTATTTATGAATATGACTCCCATAAACTAAATGGTCCATTCCCTTTTTGCTTAATATAAAAATGCTTTATAATGCTCAAGTTTTTTACTAATTATTTCATAATATGAATAATGTGTAAGGATTATTCAATTCAGTTTGATGACATTTTACTATTAGCCTTATTGACATCTTTAATCTTGAAAAGGAATTTTTTTAAAAGGCAGTTAAAACAGTTAGACTAAAGATAGTCATAATATGGGTTTAAATAGCCTGATTTTATTTAGGCCTATTTTTATTTTTATAAATGTAAAAAAAAATGACAAACAGCATTCATTTTGAGATATCCTTCAATGTTCAATTTCAGTTAACGCAACCTTTAATTAAATCGTTGCCACCCTGGGTTCTTTTGTTGCTCAATCCTGCCAATATCATTCTGCAAGGAGAGGATACAGACCTTTTAACCGGGATGAAACTTGTATCACGAATTGGCCAATTCGTATGAATTCATACGAATGACCTACCCCTGACCCCGCCCCTAAACCTACCCATCACGTGGGTTTAGACAAATCGTACAAATTCGTACGAGTGAGGTCGTACGAATTAGTACGAATTAGCCAACTTTTTATCATTCGTACGAATTCGTACGAATTGGTCGTGAGATAGCGTTGCAATGTGTGCGCAATCTCCGCAGCGAAGATTAATTCTGCATTCCCTGTGACACAGTTACAGCGAGCACAAAAGATACACCTGTCTCAGCAAAACGGAGGCGACAGGTAAACAAGAACCTGAGAGAATATGTAGTTGAAGAAACAACTGGAGCCAACATCATTGATAAAGTGGAGCTACGCAGGCTGTACTTCAGTGCTTTGGATCATATTCTTGGTGAAATTGAGGTGCGTTTCAGTGAACGTAATTCAAAGTTTGCCGCAGCACTTGCCGCTCTTGACCCAGAAAATGAGACCTTTTTGGATGTAAAGTCCATAAAGCCCATCATGGATTTAACTAATTCTGCCATTGTGGAAACGGAGTGCATTGATGCAAAGCAATAGATCTCCAGAATCAAAGAGGAGGAAAGCCAGCAGATGATGACTACTAGGAGACTTCTCTCTGAAAACCACAAAGTACTCGAAGCTATGCCTAGTGTTTTGTCCGCACTTAAACTCGCTGTCACATTCGGGGCCTCTACCGCTATGTGTGAGAACTCATTTTCTGTGCTCAAGAACGTTTTCACGGACAACAGACGAGCAATGAACCACATACGTAAGTCTCAGCTCGTGCGACTTGCGTTTGAGCGGGACCTTACAAAGAAAATGCGCAACGAATGGAAAGACCTCGTTCTGAGAAAGTTTAACTCTTCCACTCGTCGACTGCAGCTTTTCTAAAGGTAGGATGTGTCTTTGCTTTTTTGTCTTTGTTACTATGATTGATTATATAGCCAGTGCTGGTCCTTATTATTTATGAGAATGCTGTAGGCAGCGTTGCTCTGTATCGTCGCGTCGGGTAGCCTAAATGGTGACTTGATGGTTGTTGTTGTTTTAATTAAAAGTGGGTGTATTATTATTATTATTGAGGGTGGGAGAGGTATGCCCCCCCCCCAGTGACACAACGAGGCCCCCTCGTTCCGTATGTCCTGGCGCCGACCCTGCTTGTCGGTAACTACTAAGCGCGAACCAGAGCCGTTAAATATGAGAGTTGCGACCATAGACAGTATATAAGAGGTTGCGACACACTAGCTTGTTCGACTTGAACCGGCGCTGCACAGACTGATCAGTTTATGACATCAAAGTATAGAGCGAACTCGCGAGAGCGATTGAAAAGCACACAGAGCCGTCTACTCTCTAATCGCTATCGCAGTATTTTAATGTCATTCACCGATTGGTCTGTGCAGTGTGCAGCGCCGGTTCAAGTCGAAGACAAGCCTACTGTGATCTCGCCGCCGAGATAGTTCCAAACAAATCGCGTTGCCAATGATTTTAAGCGGGGCAGAGAGCAGCAGCTATTATTGCAGCAATTATCTGTAAATATTGACGCATAATGAACATTGCTTATTACGTTGACACTAAAATTACTTGCATATAATAGCATTTTTTTTTTCTGGGGAGTAGCAGAAACACTGCATTAATACGTTTTGGTGTTTAATTTTGGAGGGAAATTGGCTGCTCCCATAACTATATATATATATAGACTAATTAATGTCATTTAATTAATAGATGGATGTGCCAAGAGTGACATTAGAGTCTTCACGTAGACTGAGTTAAGCAAGAGTCTTGTGACAAAAATATAATAGGACATTATAGCCATAACAAAAATCATAGTACTTGCATACTTAAGTACATTTGAAGGCAAATACTTTTCTACTTTTACTCAAGTGAATGCTTAAAGGCAGCACTTCTACTTTTACTTGAGTAATATTTTACCTTGAGTATCTTTACTTTAACTCAGGTACATGGTATGTTTACTTCGTCCACCACTGGCAGAGAAACAGAAAGGCAGGGAATATTTAGTAGTTTTTTTTAAAGAATCCGGATTGGACAAGAGAATATAGTGTAAAGGGAATTTAGTAGAGTAGGGGGCAGTAATGCAACAAATTGGATGCATCCTGCAGTAAAACCCCAAAGAAGAAGAAGAAGCAGCCTTACTTTCCCTGATGAACTAACCCTTTGAATACAATTGTATAACATGCGGCCCCTTTAAGAAACATGATGACATCGCGCACTGCGCCTGCGCAGAAGAGAGAAGCGAGAGGGACGAGCTGAAACTTTCACCAGTTGAGGCTAAATATGTCACTGTTAACGATGTGGAATATTTTCTCCGGATGCCGTATATTTCCAGTCTGCAGGTGAGAGATGTTACCAGATTACAGAGTTTAACATTAACCAGCTCCAGAGTAAAAGCCCTCATATCGTGAATAAGGTTTGTCTGCACTGGAATCACACGAGCGAGTTCATACTGGAGAGAAGCCGCACTAATGTGGAGAGAGTTATAGACTTGAAGCTCTGTAGTGAATCATAGAAAGAAGCGTTGTCCAAGTGTTGTAGTGAAGATGTGAAACTCAATGAGGTGAAAACAGGGAACTTTTAGAGACAAAAGCCCTATTCACACTGGATTAGTATTATCTGGGGACCTTGTGTGATTCAGAAATTACGGTGTTTGGCGAAATATGGTAGGTCATTTGCAGGGGAATTTTTACTCTACAAATTAAAGACATGGCCGATTCACGTGGGATTAAGATCACAGACAACCTCCGCAATTATTACAAATGATTATCCCGTGCGAATAGGGCTAAAGAGGTTTTTCAGCAGCTCATTTAAACATGATGACTCAGTTATTTCCCTCAGACTTTGGGAAAGTATTAAACAAGCCTTGTTTTAAATGTAACTGATATCAAACCACATTAAAATATCCTGAATTTCTAAAAGTTATTCAAACAAATGTTCACTTTTTAAATGCAATGAAAGTAATTCAGTGTAAATTCAGTTGTTTCTATTCTTTTACGATTTTTTCTCCCAGAATAATTCACCAATAAATACTGGAAATATTAATTTCAGTGTATTTTTGCCAATCAGAGTTGGATGTTGTATGCAATTGTTTTGATAGAGAGAAACAAGATACGTTTCTAGTTTTCTTCATACATTCTTCTTTAAACAAAATAAGTATCCACTGTTTGAGAAGTTATACCCATATTTGGTTTTCAACCATTGAAAATGGGAAAATTCAACAATTTGAACATTGGGAACTACCAATCTCTGTGTAAACCATAGACTGTAAAAAAAGATGGATGACGTCCCTTCGCTCTTTTCCATTGGTAAGAACTGAAGCCGCCAGTGTCCTAATATGGCACTGACATCTTGGAACTTGAGTCTGTGCAGTAGCGATCTCGGGACCAGACCTGCGCAGTAGTGAGCAGGAAGTAAAGCCACGAAATCAATGCTCCGCCCTCACTCTCGCAGAATGCACTCTCCCTGAGTGCACTTTTTAAAAAATGTATTGCAGTACGACAAGATGCTTGTTAAAATAAAGTAAATACAATCTCCTCAGTCCTCCGAAGATCCCGAAAAAAATGTCCGTTGGTGCTTCAGTAACTACTTCGCTCGGAGAACCTGTCAATCACAGCTGTCAATCATGATGTCACACCACCGTTTTTATAGCATCACGTAACTAACTAAAAACCAACTTATTTTTGAAACTTACATCAGCGTGATAAAAACGACAGCAAATGAAAGAAACCACATTTGGAAAAAAGATACTTGAAGTGTAATTTAATTGTTTAGTTAGTCTCACGTCCTGTTGAATAACACGGGGAGGCGGGGCTTATGACCTATACTAGGACCAGTCTCCGGGGGGCGATCGAGACGTTTTGGCTTCACTTTTCAGGGATTGTGCTTGGTGTAAACACAAAATAATGATATTCTAAAGTCATTTTTACCCCCATCTCCAAATACTGGATAACTCAGTAAATATAAACCCATCACATTTATGTTTGGCTTTCTACAGATTTTTTTTTTTAACAATATAACAAATTTTAGCCGGGGAAGTTTCTAAAATGTGGTTGTTTTGACACGGATGACCCTATAGATCTGTTTTATATGATGATAATATACAACCTTGTCAAAACACGATTTATTACAGCAAATATATTCACTTAACTATCAAGTAATTAATTTAATTAATTATAAATTCAATAACTTTGCAATTCCAGATCTGGTCCTGTGGGCGTCAGTATCACACAGTGATCACAGTTCACACCTGCATTGAAGCCCCTCCCACAACAATTCACCAATAAATACTGGGAATATTCCCATCATCCTACAAGAGAAGGACAAACTCCAAGAGTAGCAGCTGAAATCTGTGTGACTGTTAAAGATGGAGTTTATTAAAGAGGAGATTGAAGACATGAGTGATCCAGAACCATCCAGAATAAAACATGAAGATACTGAGGAACAAATAGGTTGGTGTCCAGTCTTGATTCTTTATTGTTGACTGCTTTGGTGGCTGTGAAATTAGAAGTAGTTTAATTATAATAAATGATTTAGAAATTAAACTAAATTATCCTAATCTTGTATATAGCAGTGTGTCAAATACATTTAAATTATTCAAATTAATGAGAATTATATAACAAACCTTCAACATCAAAGATCTGGGGCCGTATTCACAAAGAATTTTAAGGCTAAAAGTAGCTCCTAACTGGCGAATTTAGGAGCAACTCCTAAAAATAATGGGCGTGTCACTCCTAACTTTAGGACTCCTAATTTTTTTTCACTAAGAGTAATTCACGAAGCATTTTAGCCCTAAAAGTAGCACCTAAGCCTGGGAAAGCTTAAAAGAAGTCGAGAGGACTCCTAACTCACTAAGACCTATTCACAAACCACTTTTTGTGGCATTTCACGTTGCGATGTTTTGAAATGCGTATGCAGCGGCTACAGGAGCTTCCAGTCGCGAGGGAACAATTTTGCATTGTAGGCATAACTAGGGATGCAATAACGCCACCAACAACAAGCAAAACTAGGCTACTCATTGCATGTAAACTAATTGTAACGTTTCATTGTTAATCAAATTAAAATTTTCTTCTCTTTGCAAACGTAGGCAGAGGCATATAGTGACAGATTAATTCAATAATGTTGCAAAGATATTGCATCAATCCATATGTTTCATTAGGCTACTAGGCTATTTGTTTTGCCTTACTCTTTATTCATTTAGGCTATTTATTCAGTTATTCATCATCTTCTGTCCTTCGCACTACTTGTGTAGCGCACGCATTCTCAGACCTGTCACCTGTCACTCATCATCGTAGGGGAGCTGTTTGGAATCATTCCCGCGTTACAATCATCAGCCAATCAAGGTGGTCACTTCAGTCAAGCTCGTGCATGAGTAATGACGTCATCCATAGCAACAAAGACTCACTCTTAGTTTAGGAGTTGTCATTTTTCTTTACTAAGAGTAGGTCTGAAAGGAGTTGTGAATAACTTTTAAGAGAAAACTCCTAGCTAAAATCTTTTAGTGCGATTTAGGAGTACTCCTAGTGGTAAGATAAAATGCTTTGTGAATACGGCCCCAGATACTTTATACTCACACAGACAGAAACCTATTCTCTTGTTGTCTGCTTGTTTACTTGAATTTTCCTTGAAATTATCCTCCTTAAACTGATTATAACTACTTGATATGTTCATTCTAGATCAGATGGAAATAACAGAGCTAAGAGAAGAACTGAATGAAGTAAAGAAACACTGTGACTTCAAAACTCAAGGAACAAAAGCCAAAAAGCTGCACTCCTGCTCTCAGTGTGGAAAGAGTTTCAGTCAAAAAGGATACCTTAAGATACACATGAGAATTCACACTGGAGAGAAACTGTATCCATGCTCTCAGTGTGGAAAGAGTTTCAGTCAAAAAGGAAGCCTTAAGATACACATGAGAATTCACAGTGGAGAGAAACTGTATCCATGCTCTCAATGTGGAAAGAGTTTCAGTCAAAAAGGATACCTTAACAAACACATGAGAATTCACAGTGGAGAGAAACCGTATCCATGCTCTCAGTGTGGAAATAGTTTCAGTCAAAAAGAATACCTTAACAAACACATGAGAATTCACACTGGAGAGAAACCGTATCCATGCACTCAGTGTGGAAAGAGTTTCAGTCATAAAGGAAGCCTTAAGATACACATGAGAATTCACACTGGAGAAAAACCATATACATGCACTCAGTGTGGAAAGAGTTCCACATATTTATCTGATCTCAGAAATCATCTGCGTATTCACTCTGGAGAAAAACCATTTAACTGTGATCAGTGTGGGAAAGATTTTATTTCATCAGCACGTCTAAAAGAACACCTGAAAGTTCATTCAGATGAGAAGCCTTATGTGTGTTCTCTCTGTGGAAAGAGTTTTTCAAGACTGAACAGTTTTAAACGGCACCAGAAAACACATGATGAAGTGAGAGATCATGTGTGCTTTGACTGTGGGAAGAGCTTTACTACATCTGGTGATCTGAAAGAGCACCAAAGAATTCATACTGGAGAAAAACCTTACAAGTGCTCATATTGTGACAAGAGTTTCACTCAGTCTGGATCTCTGAAATCACACGAGCGAATTCATACTGGAGAGAAGCCGTACGACTGTACTCAGTGTGAGAAGAGTTTTAGATTTTTATCAAGCCTTCATACTCATATAAAAACCTGTTGCAAGTGATCAACATTAGTTTGTATATCAAATACATTCAGGTAAATTCCGCAAGATAAAATATTGAGATTGTCTATTTTTATTTTTTTTTTGTTAAAATTAATGGAAGATTAGAAATATTTAAAGGAACACTCCAGCATTAACATTTAGATAAGTGGGCAAATGCATTTTTGTCTCAGTGCATGGATTGTTTTAGTTTGACAGGGTCAGCGCAAGCTTAGCTTAGCTTAATGAATGGAATCCTTTGTTGCCAGCTAGCATGTCCTGAGTAAAAGTGATTAAAAAAACAACTAATTACTTCTTGTGGCCTGTGAGTACACATCGAGTACAAATAGTGATGCAGATTAACACGATTTCCTAGGCAGATGTTGACTTGGGACTATATTAGGGGGAAGCACAGGCGAAGCATTGCTACTTGGGCGCAGAGATATCACACAACACATGAAATCCCACAACTTGTGAATATAGGTATAATATGGGTCGATCTATACATGCGTCATGTTTAAAATAATCACTTACTCTGTGGACAGCTGTCCATTTGGTCTTTTCGGCACGGGGCGTTTTTTCCAGTTCACTTTAACGCACCGGAAAAAAAAAATCGAGTATTGCAGGATCAACGCAGTGAAATGCTCGGTAGCTGTGATACAACTGCGGGCACGCTCTTCTTGATCTGGCGCGTTGAGCCTGGTCATCGATGGCAGCAACTTGTAGGGATGCACGATATATATCAGCCACATATCGATATCGGCCGATAAATGGTCATTTTTGATGTTATCGTTATCGATCCGATAAGAAAATTAGGCAGATATATCAAAGCCAATAGATTATTTACTTAAAGGAGAACTCCGGTCAATTTTAACATTGAGCTAATTTTTTTGTACATTTGGAGTGCTGTCAATACAGAGAACAACGACAAAAATCGATGTTGCCTACACCGAGTTATTCTATTTTTAAAAATTTTAATTTCCAAAGTAGTCGATTGCCGAGATCACGCGCGTGATCATAGGTAACTAAACCTATGCGCGTGAACTCGGCAATCGACTACTTTGGACTTCAACCGAAAACAGGATGTAAACACAGGTATTTGCGCTGGCTTAAATAACATAATTTTTATACATATCTTTCACATCTACTACAGTCAGATTCACTCGTGTTCACTCTGAAGGAATCACTCACATGACCTGTGCACTTGTAATGACACATCAAGGATGTTAAGAGGCTAAAAGCAGGTTTAAAACTTGCCCCATTGAAGTCAACAGGGTGCAAATTTTAAAAATAGAATAACTCGGTGTAGGCAACACCAATTTTTGTCGTTGTTCTCTGTATTGACAGCACTCCAAATGTACAAAAAAATTTGCTCAATGTTAAAATTGACCGGAGTTCTCCTTTAAGCTGAGAGATGCACGCTGTTCGCCATGATGGTTTTGAATGATTGGAATCACTTCGAAAAGGAAGATACAGTTAAGTGCAACATGTGCAGCCCAAATCTGTCGCTTCATAAGAACACGCCTGTAAAAGAATGTTGTGAATTCGTGTTCGCCAGTGTTTCAGCGCGACGAGCGCGTTGTAACGACTGAGACAAATCAGACACAATTATTTGGTATATGTACCAAAGAAAAATCTTTAAACTTCACTCTGTGATCTGTGGTCCCATCCCCCAAACAGGGCAAGACGGTTTTAGTTGCCCTGACAACGATCAGATAAGTTGTTTTTATGACTCTTAGAAATGTGAATAGGGCCCTGCTACAAAACCTACAGATATTAGAACAGACTCTCCTGCATTAATTTATCGATGAACTGATTAACATGAAATTAACATGCATTCCAGAACATTTTGTGAATGATTTACTGTCTTGTGTTGTGTTTCTTAATACTATTATCTGTTGATACTATGTATTTTATTACAGAACCAACAGTTAACGGAACCTCACGTATACCATGTTTGGTCTCTATATATGGGTATTTTGAAGATCGAAATGATTGTGTACATGATATGCCGCTAGCTGTCCAACATATTAATATTACAATAATCTTTCTTAGTTTCATCTTCAGAAACCAATCCAGCGTGCCATTGCAAAAGAGCATGTTTAGAACAGAGACTTATAAAGTTCCCCACAGAGGAAACTCCCGCCAGAAAGTCCACCCTTCTCATTGGAGTGTAAATAATTTTAAAAGTTAAGTTATTCTATATGTTTGATTTATGTTAAAGTGTTTGGGACTAATGATAAGTCTTTTGTTTGTGTATACAGGCTATCAAAGTATATAAAAATTTGAATTTAGATTTATCGGCTTTCAAATGTAAAGAATTATCGGTATCGGCCAAAATGTAGTCCCTAGTAACTTGTCCCACTCGCCACAGCACAGACACTCTATTTCAGTCGGCATAGATTGGCATATTCCCCCACATTCACACCACCAGTTCGTGTTGGCTCTCATCCTCACGTCCTCAGGCTGTTGAGCGATCGCAACCTCCTCCTCCTGTCGTTCTATTAACCGCATTTCCACTGTACAGACCATATCAAATTCAATCACATTTGCTCCTGTTTGTTTGTGGTCATGGGACTGTACAAAACAACTCTCTTTCAGGCTTTTAGTTCAAAAGAGTGAACATTTGGAACATTATTGATAAATATGTATGTTTTGTCAATCGAGATTGATCATTTCTATACTGTCTCACTATACTGTTTGTTACCTGTTACACTGGGGCAGAAATTCCATTAAAAATAACAAATGCCCCCACATTTAAGATATTGGGGTAAAAATATTTAATTTTCCTGTGTTTTTACATTTATAAGAGGTACAACTCAAGCATCATACAAACAAGCAACATAAAATCTAGAGTGTTGTTTTTCCCGAATATCAGCTTGATTGTAAATGTGACATTATGCAACTGCTCCGTAACCAAGTTATTAATGGGTAACTTTAAATTTTAGACAAATAAAGTTTGTCAACAAAAAGATAGATTTGATTGACTAGTAGCAGCAATAGAAATTATAGCATAGTGTTCAAAGTGTTATTTCTAATTAGTTAACCTTATTTTAAAAAGCAGGCAAATCGATTTCCAACTGTTAAAAGTATTTTAGAATGTGCAGAGAAACAGAAAGGCAGGGAATATATATATATAATTTTTTTTTTTTTTTTTTTTTTTTTTTTTTTAAGAAACCGGATTGGACAAGAGAATATAGTGTAAAGGGAATTTAGTGGAGTAGGGGGCAGTAATGCAACAAATTGGATGCAAGCTGCCGTAAACCCCCAAAGAAGAATAAGAAGAAGCCTTACTTTCCCTGACTATTGCCTTACAAAATGAACTAACCCTTTGAATACAATGGTATAACATGCGGCCCCTTTAAGAAACATGATGACATCGCGCACTGCGCCTGCGCAGAAGAGAGAAGCGAGAGAGACGAGACGAGCTGAAACTTTCACCAGTTGAAGCTAAATATGTCACTCTTAACGATCGTGAATGAAGGACAAATGTGGAATATTTTTTCCGGATGCCGTATATTTCCAGTCTGCAGGTGAGCGATGTTAATAGATTACAGAGTTTAACATTAACCAGCTCCAGAGTAAAAGCCCTCATATCGTGAATAAGGTTTGTCTGCACTGGAATCACACGAGCGAGTTCATACTGGAGAGAAGCCGCTCTAATGTGGAGAGAGTTTTAGACTTTCAAGCTCTGTAGTGAATAATAAAGTAGCGTTGTCCAAGTGTCACAGTGAGCAAAGCATATCCATCCATTCATCCAGTCAGTTTGTTTTCAGGTACCTGAATCATGTGACAAATTTGTATATTTGTATTGTCAAAGTAATGGCACCCTTTCTGTTCTGGATAAATTGAGAATCATGATGTTTTGTTTAAAATAGAAACCACGATTTTGATATACAATTAAACCAAATAACATGTCATTTGGCTCTGAAAGAAAGCCAGTTGTTGCAATGCAGTAATTTTATTTATAGACTAAATCTTTAAATAATTTTGTTTAAATAGTTTTGAATGATCGATTCAATGACTCACTCACTTGTTCCATTACTGGATGTATAAGCTTGTTGAACGAATTTCATGAATTAACTATTTTTTTAAGGATTGATGAGAATTGGGCATAACAACAAAAATAAAAAATAAAACTTGAACTGAAAATGAGCAAATTAAGAGTCTAACAAACAAAATTACAGCGCCATAACGTTTAACTGAGCTGCTAAAAAGAATCTTTATCTCATTCAGTAGTCCCTGTTTTCACCTCATTCATTATGATAATGTCTGAGATCTTCTGTAAATTGGCACATCAAGCACGTCATTAGTGTCAGACAGACTACAGGATCATCACTTTATGTGATAATCATCTATCAATGTGTGTTTTATGTTATGAACGTACATGACTAAAAATACTATTAAAGGCTACAGAAACCAAACCACACCTGCAAACTCTCTTTCTGACACTGAAATAGACTATTCCCGTGATTAGTGCAGATCTGAGGAGTTTTTATAGAGTACATGAGTATGAACAGGGCTGGAAATGGCTAAGATTCACTGGGGAATATTTAATTTTTTATGCCTTTTCAGATGTACTTAAAATTAAATATTATACAATCTATAATAGCATTAACAGGCCAATTCCATGTTTCCTCCAAACAATATTTTCTTAATTATCAAGACAGGCACATGAAGGTCAGTGAACAACATTTATTAATTGTGTGTGGCGCAAACACGTTTATTCAACAGAATCTCTGCTTGGAGAAAATTACCTGTTTGATTTTGGCCAAATTAAAGATACATTGTCTAGGAATCTGCATATGTGGTGCATGCAGAATTGAACAGGTCACACAAACCTTTTAAAATGCCCTTATTATGCTATTTTAAAGTTTCCTAATGTTGTTTTGGAGTCTCCTACAACAGGTTTACATGCATCAAAGGTAAAAAAAAAACTTTAATTTCCTCAATATACATTTGCACATCACCACATTTTCAATGATTCTCAAACGACTCGTCAGATGAACCAATCTCTCTAAATCCCTCCTTTCCGCGAGCTACTCTGCTCTAATTGGCCAGACAGCTCAGTCTGTTGTGATTGGTTTACCGCGTAGGCCTACAGCGTGTGCGTCGAAAACAAAAACGCCCATTGCCTTAACAACTTCAGCTGTGCTTGTCCCAAGGCTTCCTATACCATTAACTAAAGACAGTAACGAACAATGACGTCAATTTTACTATATCAATGCGAGCGCGAGTCCGATGATGACACACTGGAAGAACTAGGCTAGTTACTGAACCCGAACCTCCATCGCAAGGATGACTCGAGCAGGACGTTTCTCAGTGATACTGCTCAGTTTGAGGTACATTATGAGGTGTTGCAACTGTAATTCCTCACCATCAGCATTAATAAAGCATTAATAAATAAATGCATATTAAAAGCATTAATAAATGCATGTCTATCAATAAACCAATTATTTTACTTATTTTACTTTATTTTACAATAAACGATTGTATATTGCTGTGGACACGTGGAAACTGTATCAATAACAGTGCATGCAATATTAGCCGAGCTCTAGCGTGAATGACTGATGTAACATAAACTTTGGTAAAACAAATCTTGCTCCATGATTAGCCTAATCTTTCCTCAAAGTAATGAGAACGACAGACAATCTGCATTAATAGACACAGTTATAGGTTATCGTGGCCCACAACTGATTAGCAGAAGTATTTCAGTAACACAGTGATAACGTGAGCTAGCCAGTTAGCAGGAGACCCAAGTTACACAATATAAAATTCAAAACTAAGTATCTTGAACACCATCTGCCATGAGCAAGTGGTTTGCATATACACTAAACTCTACACAACACTAACACTGCAAATGTTTAGGATTATACTTCTGTGATATCGTGGTAAAGATAAATTTTAACCACTGATTCTTCACATGCTCGTCCTTGGGCAGTGAAAAAAAAAGTGGCTTTACCTTCACATTGTAGAGCACAGCGTCTTTTCGACATGACGCTATCCAGTATCCTCAGGAATCAGCTGCAGGTTTGAGGTTCAAGTTTGCCCTGGTGTCTGCGCGCAATAAGTGGGCGGACAATATGCTAATGTTTCGTCGACGTCACGACGAACCGGCTTATGACTCGTTTGAAAAACAATTAATTTCATTGACTCAGTGTCGACTCTTACTTTTGAAAGACAATAACTTTATATACGGTGCACTTTCAGATTTAAAACTTTGCAGGATGTTTTCATTCACTTAGAGCTATGTTACACACTACATGAAAGGTCATTTTCGAAAATCTATAATAGGGGGCCTTTAAATACATTTGTCCTCGGGTTAAATAAAACTGAGGAATATTTTGGATGGCAGCCTCTCAGTTTAGTACTTAAAATCTACAATTATTAAACATTTAAAGGTGAATCCAGTTTTAAGGGAAGGGAAGCTGATTTGCATTCTAAAATATAAAAAGGGTTTTATAAATACTGAGGTCCCAAAAGTGATCTTGCTAGGGGGGTTCTGGGGCATCGCCCACGAGAAAATTTAGATTTTTCTGATCTTGACGTGCATTTTAAGGTGTTTGAAGGCCCAAAAAAAAACAAAAACAATGGGCGACAGTAGCTTTTAAAGCATATCAGTGGGCAGTAGCATAAATGATTTTGTCAAGCAGATTACAGATTCTTAAACATGAGAATCAGTTTGAATGATCCACACTGCAAAATGAAAATGCAGAATTTTTTTATGCTTATTGTTGACAATACACAATCACATGTTCGAAACGGGAATGGCCTTAAATAAATGATTCAAGGATTATTTTGCATAGATGTTACATTTCAATCAAATGCCAATGCAATTCTTCTGTGTCCAGAGGCATGAGCAATTAGTATGAGCATCAAAGATCTGTTTCAGCTAGCCTACTTTTTCTTTCCTAAATTAATCAATGTTTTTGGACTAATCTGTTCATTTAACGGTTCAATTGTTCACTCATGAAGACAGTCACTTGTCGCCACCTACTGGCTTAATGATGCAAATTGCGCAAACACAGACTATAATAATGGCAACTTGAAGTTTTTTGTTTTGTTTTTTTAAACCTCGCTACCTAAACATGTTGTTCTATTATAATTTAATTCTCTGAAATAATAACAGCCCCTTGGCCGATTCCCCTGAGGAGAGACCTCCTCACACAGGTGAGGGGAATGATTTCGCACCCCCGTCCATGGCCCCTCAACGGGTACCCAGGCATCTCCCGTATAAGGTGCTAAAGACTATTTCAGAGGCGAGAGCGCCCTCAACGAGGCGCTTGTATGCTCAGAAATGGGCGGTGTTTGCTGGCTGGTGCACTGCACAAAACGTAGACCCTCAGACATGTGAAGTACCAAGTGTGCTCACATTTTTGCAAGAGCTGCTGGATGCGGGACGCTTCAAAGTCTACACGCTCAAAGTCTATGCGGCGGCCATAACAGCGTTTCACACTCCGATAGCCGACAAACCGCTAGGAAGAAACGAACTCATTGTGCGTTTTCTCAAGAGCGCTAGGAGGTTGAACCCTCCACGCCCCCCGTCTGTGCCTATCTGGGACCTCTCTAAGGTTCTGGAAGCCATGAAAGGTCCCCCATTCGAAACGCTTCGGTCAGTAGATCTGAAGTCGCTCTCGCTCAAAACTGCTTTTCTGCTGGTGCTTGCCTCAGTCAAGCGTGTAGGTGACCTACAAGCACTATCCATAAGCGCTTCCTGCCTGGAATTCGGGCCAAACGACTCTTAAGGTCGTCCTTAAACCGAGGCACGGTTATGTCCCTAAAGTGCTCTCCATTCCATTTAGAGCACAGGTCATTTCCCTGGCGGCTCTCTCCTCGCCAGATGATGAGAGTGATGCGCATTTACTCTGGTCGGTAAGGGCTCTCAGAATTTATCTGGAGCGCTCTGCCCCGTTTAGGCAGTCAGAGCAGCTCTTCATATGCTTTGGCGGTCGCACTAAAGGTTTGGCTGCTACAAAGCAAAGGCTGTCGTGCTGGATAGTAGATGCTATTGCGCTAGCTTACAAATCTAAGGGCCTTCCTTGCCCCTTGGGAGTCAGAGCTCACTCCACGAGAGGTATGGCCTCTTTGTGGGCCTGGTCCAGTGGAATACCCATTGAGGACATTTGTGCGGCGACTGGCTTGGCCTCGCCGTCCACATTTGTAAAGTTCTATAACTTGGAGGTACCCGCCTTACAGGCTAAGGTTCTCTCAGTATAAAAGTGTTAAGCACCCCCACAAAATCTTAGGGTTCATACTAGGGATGTGCACGAATATTCGTATTTTCGAATATTCAGTCTGTAATTATTATTCGAAACATAAAATACTATTCGAGTTTTATCGCATTTATGAAGCCGTAAATACTTTGCAGGTCGTAAATGCAGTGAATCCCTGATAAATCCCAAGCACTAACTCGCAGTTATAATTAAATGCACTGGGTGGCACTGTGGCTCGTGTTTAACAAGTTGTTTGTATTTGATCATAATGTCGTCGTCTGCCTCGCGAAGTTTGGAATTACTAGTCGAAAATTAGGTTATTAAATGATCTTACAAAATGGAATTACTTTTGATCAAATTAATTAATTAATCTGGAGTTATAATATCACCACAATGAGAAATCACATGAAATCCAAACAGCAGCAGTCGACTGAGGAAAGACAGCTGTCCATCACTGCATCACGACTGCAGGTAAGCGCAGCTGTAGTGCGAGTGATCCGAGATGATAACTTATCTAATAGCAAAATGATTTTGAGACATATTCTTCCTTTAAGTTTCGTTGAGGGAGAGGTTTAAGAACAGAAAACGCAAAGTGCTGTTAGAAACTTAGAACACCGTTATCTTTGTGTCTCTGAAACGTCTGTCAGCGCAGCGAGTTTTCTCACTCGAGCATAAATTGCTCGCGGCGTCCCTCCATGTGGATATTATTGTTTTTCTCAATATAAACACGATAATCATATGCTGACTCGAGTGTATGTGTACGTTCTGTACGATAACTGGCACAATCTGCTACTCTGCTTTATTAGGCGTTTTTTTTCCGTTCGCGCTGCTTGAGCTTAAATCCTTTTGTTCCTTATATTTTTTTGTTTACACATAGTCCTACTGTTTAATGTTTTCAATTAAAAGAAAACTTTAACATATATTGTAAGCTTGTTGTGTATATTGCCTAATCGTAAGCTTCTTAAGAAATGGTGACAAAAACTTTAAAAAAAATTAACTTAAAAAATAGCGTATTTTTCGTTAAACGTCATTTAAATAAACGAATATTCGAATATTCAAATTTTATGAGCCCGACTATTCGAATGCAATATTTTTTAAAAATGCCCATCCCTAGTTCATACACACTTGGTGCTGCTTTAGCTGGCCACTATGTACCCCTTATACCATGAACTAAGGTTCCTAGTTATCCAATATTTAAGCCCGTTTTCACTGGTTTATATTAGGATTATGCTTCACTGTGATTCATATGCTTGGTCATGGTAGAGCGAAGTTAGCACGCATAGCATTTTGCAAGGGGTTCCCATAGCGTAAGCTAGCCTTACGCAATACGAGAGACCTCTCGAAAGGGAACTACTTGGTTACTAACGTAACCTCAGTTCCCTGAGATGAGGGAACGAGTATTGCGTAGCCTGCCGTGCTACTGTGCTTGGATCAGGGGATCGCTTCAGTCGTTTAAACCTGGAGTAACTAGGCGAGTCTCGCCAATATATAGCCTCTGACCACGGCCATATTGGCGGGTAATGACGCGCCAGGGCGCCAAGCGCCCCGATTGGTTCTCGCGTCAGAGCCGCCTCGCCATAGGTTCGTGCAGTTGCCACAGCACAGCCAATGACCGCTCTCGTGCTCAGTTGTGCTCACAGTGCAGCCGCAATGCGATTTAAATGTGTAACTTCAGTATTCTCGAGAAAAGGAGGTTTTCCCATAGCGTAAGCTAGCCTTACACAATACTCGTTCCCTCATCTCAGGGAACTGAGGTTACGTTAGTAACCAAGTAGTTCTGGCTACAATGTTTTTCCGCAAGATGCATGCAGTTTTGTACATTTTAAGTGGATTTCTGTCATCGTGTTAGATTTCTGATAAGTTTAGATATTAATTGAATAATATAATGTCTTGGTTACTAACGTAACCTTGGTTCCCTGAGATAACAGGAATGAGTATTGTGTCTTTCTAGATGCTATGGGGAAAACTCATTTTTCTCTGGTTATTTAAGCCTTTTATTAAATTAACGCAGTGCTGAGAATTGCATGAACCAATCAAGGCGCATCCTGAACCGAGCGCAGAGCCTGCCAAAGGGGAGCTCGTCTCGCCATAGGACGGGAAAAGGGACCATATGTGTTTTCTGTTAAAGTAATCTAGTATAATTTCTTTTTAAAATCTTTTGTTTTTTTCTAGATCTGGTCCTGTGGGCGTCAGTATCACAAAGTGATCACAGTTCACACCTGCAGTGAAGCCCCTCCCACAACAATTCACCAATAAATACTGGGAATATTCACATCATCCTACAAGAGAAGGACAAACTCCAGGAGTAGCAGCTGAAATCTGTGTGACTGTTAAAGATGGAGTTTATTAAAGAGGAGATTGAAGACATGAGTGATCCAGAACCATCCAGAATAAAACATGAAGATACTGAGGAACAAATAGGTTGGTGTCCATTCTTGATTCTTCATTGTTGTATGCTTTGGTGGCTGTGAAATAATAAGTAGTATATTGATGATAAATGATGTAGAAATTCGAAATGATCCTAAACTTGTATATAGCATATTCAAATTAATGAGAATTATATAATAAACCTTCAACATCAAAGATCTGATACTTTATACTCACACAGACAGAAACCTACTCTCTTGTTGTCTGTTTGTGTTTACTTGAATTTTCCTTGAAATTATCCTCCTTAAACTGATTATAACTACTTGATATGTTCATTTTAGATCAGATGAAAATACCAGAGCTAAGAGAAGAACTGAATGAAGTAAAGAAACACTGTGACTTCAAAACTCAAGGATCAAAAGCCAATAAGCTGCACTCCTGCTCTCAGTGTGGAAAGAGTTTCAGTCAAAAAGGAGACCTTAACAGACACATAAGAATTCACACTGGAGAGAAACCGTATCCATGCACTCAGTGTGGAAAGAGTTTTACATCTTCATCCATACTCAAAATTCATCTGCGTATTCACTCTGGAGAAAAACCATTTAACTGTGATCAGTGTGGTAAAGAGTTTATTTTGTCGTCACATCTAAAAGATCATCTGAAAGTTCATTCAGATGAGAGGCCTTATGTGTGTTCTCTCTGTGGAAAGAGTTTTTCAAGGCTGAACAATTTTAAACGGCACCAGAAAACACATGATGAAGTGAGAGATCATGTGTGCTTTGACTGTGGGAAGAGCTTTACTACATCTAGTCATCTGAAACAGCACCAAAGAATTCATACTGCAGAAAGACCTTACAAGTGCTCATATTGTGACAAGACTTTCACTCATTCTGGAAACCTGAAATCACACGAGCGAGTTCATACTGGAGAGAAGCCATACGACTGTACTCAGTGTGGAGAGAGTTTTAGACATTTATCAAGCCTTCATGCTCATACGAAAAACTGTTGCAAGTGATCAACATTTGTTTTCATATCAAATACATTCAGGTAAATTCCACAATATAAAATATGGAGATTGTCTATTCGATGTCATTTGTTTAAAAAAATGGAAGACTAGAAAGATTTAAGAGTTGAAGCTTCAAAAGTGTACTTTTTTATTTATTAATTTTTTGCTAAATCTGTCCATCTTGAATTGGATATATTAATGTCATATTTACTAAGTTTACTATATTGTATTCTGATAGTACATGCAATACTAAATAAACTGAAAAAAAAAACATCTCTTCTTGACAAAAAGTGTTTGAGATTGTTTAACCTGAAAACAAGTCTAATATGTGTTTGTGGAAAGAGTTTTTCACTGCTGGACTCTAAACAGCAGCAGAAAATACAGACCATGAGAGAAATCATGTGTGTTTTGAGCCGGACTCTCCACTGGTCTAGACTGACTCTGTCCGGTAGGGGCTTCACTTTTACCTGTTTGCATTTGTTTGATTTGTTCATTTATATGTCAGTCAGAAATCATTAACCGCATTTCCACTGTACAGACCATATCAAATTCAATCACATTTGCTCCTGTTTGTTTGTGGTCATGGGACTGCACAAAACAACTCTCTTTCAGGCTTTTAGTTCAAAAGAGTGAACATTTGGAAGAATATTGATAAATTTGTATGTTTTTTATGTCACATTTCTTCATCGAGATTGATCATTTCTATACTGTCTCACTATACTGTTTGTTACCTGTTTCACTGGGGCAGAAATTCCATTAAAAATATTCAAGATATTGGGGTAACAAATATTTAATTTTCCTGTGTTTTTATATTTATAAGAGGAACAACTCAAGCATCATACAACCAATCAACATAAAATATAGAGTGCTGTTTTCCCGAATATCAGCTTGATTGAAAATGTGACATTACTCAACTGCTCCGTGACCAAGTTATAATGGATAAATTTAAATTTTAGACAAATAAAGATGTCAACAAAAAAGACGGAAGCCTTTGAATACAATGCTATAACACGCGGCCCCTTTAAGAAACATGACATGAACTGACGCGCCTGCGCAGAAGAGAGAAGCGAGAGAGACGAGCTGAAACTTTCACCAGTTGAGGCTGTAAGTGACGCTGTTAACGATCGTAAATGAAGGGCTAATGTGGAAGATTTTCTCTGGATGCCGTATATTTCCAGCCTGCAGGTGAGGACTGTTCCCAGATTACAGAGTTTAACATTAACTGGCTCCAGAGTACAAGCCCTCATATCGTGAATAAGGTTTGTCTGCACTGGAATCCAGTGGTGGAATGTAACGAAGTAAAAATACTTCGTTACTTTACTTAAGTACATTTTTCACGTATCTGTACTTTACTTAAGTAGAATCAGTAGTGCATACTTTTGACTTTTACTTCGTTACTTTTTGCAGCAATTATTATACTTTCTACTCCACTACATTTCTACAACGTTTCGTTACATTTTCGTTACATTTTCTGATCAGTTTTTCCCCTTGCCAAAACAGGGATTGAAAAAAATCTCCATGTTTTCGGTGCTGACGCGTTCATGTAACATGCAACTGTGGCGCTGCCAATAAAGCTGTCACAAAGAACCGGCAAAAGTAATTATTATGAATATGTAAAATATAACAAGGAGACATTTTAATTGATGCTGACGCGCGATCTTTGCAGTGAACGCGCCAGAGAGAAATGCACATTTCATACGGATTACATGCAGAAAGCAGTCTGTTTTCTTTCGTTTTGAATTGTTCTGTTTAAAAGTACACATTTCAAGTTTTCTATATATATATATATATACATCTCAGGTCTGTGAGGCAAGTACAGACCTGAGTTTCGGTTCATGAGTTTCACCAGTTCACGCGCCCGCGCCTCCGTGTCCTGATCTATTTTCTGCTATATTTACTTATTTATTAAATCCATGAAACATGAATGAAATATTGATTAAAATTAAGATACAATTAATACGAAACGAAATTCACTTTAAAAGAAGGGCTTTTGAGGTCTCTGTGAACGTTTTAAAGCAGTATTTTAGTGCCGCTTTCAGAGTGCTCACGTGCGTAACGGAGAACTGACACGTCCGTAACATTGTTTTTTCCTCATAAATGTGAACGCAAAAATAAAATGAATATGATATGGTCTGTGATATGTTCTTCATCCGGTGGGTATTACTTTTGGTTTGCACAGTGAAATTCACAGAATTACAAAAAAATATTTTGCCACCTAAAAGTTAAAGATTTTTTTTGTGTCACGTCCGTTACGGATTTATATTTCCCTCATATTAAAATATAAAACGCATGTGTCTGTAGTAGACTAGTATTTTTCTAATGTCTGGACTTCTTTATTAAGGGAGTATGGATATATAAACAGTTTCAATTGGTATTTGAGAATTTACATTTCAAGTTTTTACTGCAATTGTCACGACCATAACGCTGGGATTGCCCAATTTTAAAGAATTTATCCAGGTCTACGTATTGTATAATGTTAACTTCAAATAAGGGGTGTGTCGCGATTCTGCCTTCTCGCACTCACACCGCGACACATATTGCATACACATATTTCGGTTTCATATTGCATATTGTTACAGCCCTAATTATTAGAATATAGACATTAAGAGAATAAATTGTTATGAAAGTACTTTTACTTTTAATACTTAAAGTACATTTAAAATCAGGTACTTTTTACTTTTTACTTAAGTAGGGTTTTCACTGTGGTACTTTTACTTTTACTAAAGTAAATATGTCTCTGGTTATTTGTACTTTTACTTAAGTACTGAGATTCAGTACTTCCTCCACCACTGCTGGAATCACACGAGCGAGTTCATACTGGGGAGAAGCCGCACTAATGTGGAGAGAGTTAGACTTTCAAGCTCTGTAGTCCAAGTGTCACAGTTAGCAAAGCATATCCATCCATCCATTCATTCAGTTAGTTTGTTTTCAGGTACCTGAATGGTGTGACAAATTTGTACATTTGTATTGTCAAAGTAATATAATGGCACCCTTTCTGTTCTGGATAAATTGGGAATCATGATGTTTTATTTAAAATAGAAACCACGATTTTGATATACAATTAAAACAAATAGCATGTCATTTCGCTCTGACAGAAAGCCAGTTGTTGCAAGGCAGTCATTTTATTTATAGACTAAATCTTAAAATTATTTTTCCGAATCGTTTTGAATGAATGACTCACTCACTTGTTCCATTACTGGATGTATAAGCTTTTTGAACGAATTTCATGAATTAACTATTTTTTTAAGGATTGATGAGAATTGGGCATGACAACAAAAAAGAAAAAAGAAAACTATAAAAATTATTTCGTTGAAAACTGTTTTTGCCTGACCCAAATGAGCCTTTCACTGTCCAATGGTCATGCCCTAACTGCAATTTCTATTATTGCATTAGTACTGCATCCTTCTCATGGGCATTTAATAATTTAATCTTATTATTAAAGTTAAATCTCTTTTTGGGCTTAATTTATCTGTAAAAGAAAATGTACCTAATAATAATGCACACCTGAATATGAGGCATTTTCATTTCCAGCCTTCATGAACAATTTGATATCACTTATAAATGATAAAATACAAAGCGACGTACACCAAGTCGTGTAGCGCCATAGCACGGCCATCTACACAATACTCGCTGCCATTATATCAGGAAACCAAGGTTACGTTAGTAACTGAGATTTTCCTTTTCGAAATGTTCACCTGTATTGTGTCTTGCTATATACCTTATGCGCCAGAGAAACAAGTGCGTGCCCCTCTTTAGAATATTGTCTTTGAACTTACGGTTTTGCGGTAGCTCTGTATATGTCTATATATGGCATCTCTGTCGAAGATTAATTAGCTGGTGAAGTGGATTTACTTATTGTAGAGTTAACGAAAGTTAGCATGAGCATTGTAACGTTTAAATCAGATGTCTTAACAAATGTCAGTAGACCGGGAGGATTGTGCTCTGATGCCGATGAGGCATTGAAGGCCTATCAAAGTGTAAGCCAATGCGATGGCGTCCACTATCCAGCGGGATAATCTCTGCTTCGTGACTGGAATCCCTTTGGTGTGACCACCGTAGCATATGAAGAGCTGCTTTGACTGCCTAAACTGGGCAGGATGCTCTATATTTACTATACTCTTAGGGACCGGACAGGGCAGAGTAAGTGTAATTGATGCTCGTCTTCCGAAGCGGGAATAGCCGACAGCAAAATAACTTGTGCTCTGAGCAGAGTAGAGAGCACTTTGGGCGCGTAGCCATGCCTTGAGGACAACCTTGTAAATCGCCCACTCGCTTGACCGATGCTAACAGGAGTGCGGTCTTTAGCGAAAGCAGCTCGAAGGGGGGGCTCTTAAGGACTGTCAATAGGTCCCAAGAGGGTATGGTAAAAGGACGAGGCGGGTTGAGCCTCCTTGCCCTTTTCAAGAAGTGAACAACCAGGTTCCTTCTACCCAGCGACTGGCCAGCCACAGGAGCTTGGTATGCTGCTATGTCCGCCACATAGACTTGGAGCGTGGAGGGGGTGTGACCCACGTCCATGAGTGCCTGTAGAAAGGAAAGCACCAGTGGTACTTCACATGAAATAGAGTCTTGGTTCCAGTCTGAGAAAACAGACCACTTAAAGGCGTAGAGGCGTCTCATGGACGGGGCTCTAGCTTCAGAGATAGTATTCAGGACCCTCTCTGGGAGGTCTGTAAGTTCCCATTGAGGGGACATAAGTGGAGGGCCCACAGCTCGGGTTGGGGATGCCAGATTGTCCTGTTCGCCTGGGAAAGGAAGTCTTTCCTCAGGGGAATTGGCCATGGGGCTGCTGCTAGCAACTGAATCAACTCGGGAAACCAAGGTTGGGTCCGCCAGAGAGGGGCCATAAGAAGGATGGTGCGTCTATCCTCCCTGATCCACTTCATGACCTGAGGGAGTAGCGCGACCGCGGGAAAGGCCCTTTTCTTTGTAAAGGCATTGCACAGTGAGAGTTGTCTTCAGAGGCAAAGAGGTCGACCTCTCTGTAGTAGCATCTGTAGTAACCACCTTCCTCCTCGAGACCAACCCCATGTTTACTCCAGTCAGGTCACAGCTGGGGTCCTTCCAAGGGGCCAGGGCTCAGATGCAGCATTTGTTCACCTTGACACGAAGGCGTATCGCCAGACGTGAGCTGGGACCAGGGGTTTCAGCCAGTACTGCATGGGGCGCATGTGCAGCAAGCCCAGCGGAAGAACTGACGATGCGGAGGCCATTAGCCCTAGCATCGTCTGAAAATTTCTGAGAGGGGAAGAGACTCCTACTCTGAACGATATTGCAAGACGCTGGATAGTTTGAGCACACTCGGTTGATAGCCACGCCTGCATTTGGGCTGAGTCGAGAACCATTCACCAGGAAAGAGATTCTCTGGCTGGGAGACAGTGAGCTCTTGGTTCTATGTTGATTGAGTCCTAGTTGATTGAGTCCATTTTAGACGGCTGAGGAGCATAGATCTGTGAGAAATCAACTCTGCCTCTGACTGGGCAAGAATGAGCCAGTCATTGAGGTAATGCAGGATGTGTATCCCCTTCTGTCTCGGGGGGAAGTGCTGCATCCTTGCACTTCATAAAAGTGCGTGGTAACAGGGAAATTCTGAATGGTATGACCGTATACTGGCAGACCATCCCTTCAAACGCGAATCTCAAAAACTATCTGTTAGGGGTGGCTATTTGGATATAAGTATGCATATTTCAGATCCCCTGGGCATACTTGCGAGAGGATTTGTTTCAAGGTTAGCATCTTAAACGGCTGCCGTAGCATCATGAGGGTGCGATTCGGATGTCCAGGATCCAGGATGGGCCTGAGGCCGCCATCCTTTTTGGAAACGAGGAAGTAGCGACTGTAGAAGCCTGATTTGCTGTGTGGAGGAGGAACTGTCTCTACAGCTCCTTTCTCCAGCAAACTCACTAATTTCGGTGAGGAGGACATGCTCCTTACCGAAGTGTCGATTATGCCCCTGAACCAGGGTGGCCTGCGAGCAAATTTAACTCATTGAGAACCCATTTTGACACGCCGGGGAAGGCAGCTCGCTGTGCGGGGAAAGGCACCATATGCGTTTTCTGTTAAAGTAATCCAGTATAAATTATTTTTTAAATCTTTTGATTTTTCCAGATCTGGTCCTGCAGTGAAGCCCCTCCCACAACAATTCACCAATAAATACTTGGAATATTCACATCATTCTACAAGAGTGTAGCAGCTGAAAACTGCGTGACTGTTCAAGATGGAGTTTATTAAAGAGGAGATTGAAGACATGGGTGATCCAGGACCATCCAGAATAAAACATGAAGATACTGAGGAACAAATAGGTTGGTGTTAATTCTTGATTCTTCATTGTTGACTGCTTTGTTAGCTGCGAAATAAGTAGTATATGGATGATAAATGATGTAGAAATGCATCTAAATCATCATAACCTTGGATATAGCAGTTGTCAAAAACATTTGAATCATTCAAATGAATGAAAATGATATAACAACCCAGCAAGCAATAGTCATAATTTCACCGTCTAGGTTAACTATAGCCCCAATATAGTCCGGCTATGAGTAACCCACTTCTAGCCAAAATAACCTTGAATTTGGTTACACATCATTTTTGCCAAAAATAACTTGCGAGATATATATTATATTCCCTAATGTAAACAAAGTCAACAGTGATAACAAGGTGTTTGGTTTTATTTCTTTGACATTTGACTAATTGATGACTAGTCTATTCTTGGGCTATGGTTATACGTCTATTATATTTTCACTGACAGCCCAAATTTTGCCTTGTTTTAGCGTAGACATCAGGGCTGTATTTGGACAGCTATCAGACGTCTTTTAATTGGAAAATTGCTTGCTGGCAAACCTTCAACATCAACATCACTTGAATTTTCCTTGAATTTATCCTGCTTAAACTGATTATAATCCTTAATGTTTATTTTTAGATCAGATGGAAATAATGGAGCAAAGAGAAGAACTGCATAAAGTAAAGAAACATTGTGACTTCAAAACTCAAGGAGCAAAAGTCAAAAAGCTGCACTCCTGCTCTCAGTGTGGAAAGAGTTTGCAAAATGAACAAAACCTTAATGTGCACATGAGAATTCACACTGGAGAGAAACCGTATCCATGCACTCAGTGTGGAAAGAGTTTCACATCTTCATCCATACTAAAAATTCATCTGCGTATTCACTCTGGAGAAAAACCATTTACCTGTGATCAGTGTGGTAAAGATTTTATTTCATCATCAAATCTAATAACACATCTCAAAGTTCATTCAGACGAGTTGCCTTATGTGTGTTCTCTCTGTGGAAAGAGTTTTTCTCGACTGGACAATTATAAAACGCACCAGAAAACACATAATGAAGTGAGAGATCATGTGTGCTTTGACTGTGGGAAGAGCTTTATTACAACTAGTGAACTGAAACATCATCAACGAGTTCATACTGGAGAGAAGCCGTACCTCTGTACTCAGTGTGATAAGAGTTTCAAATGTCCAAAATCTTTCAAGTATCATCTGCACATTCACTCTGGCGAAAGGCCATTTAACTGTGATCAGTGTGGTAAAGATTTTATTTCACCATCATATCTCAAAAAACACCTAACCGTTCATTCAGGTGTTAAGCCTCACTTGTGTTCTCTCTGTGGAAAGAGTTTTTCACGGCTGGACAGTTTTAAAGTGCACCAGAAAACACATAATGAAGTGAGAGATCATGTGTGTTGTGACTGTGGGAAGAGCTTTATTACGGATGGCCATCTGAAACAGCACCAAAGAATTCATACTGGAGAAAAACCTTACAAGTGCTCATATTGTGACAAGAGTTTCACTCAGTCTGGGAGCCTGAAATCACATGAGCGACTTCATACTGGAGAAAAACCTTATAAGTGTTCAGTTTGTGACAAGAGTTTCACTCAATCTGGAAACCTGAAATTACATGAGCGAGCTCATACTGGAGAGTAGCTGTACTCAGTGTAAGAATTCCTCTTTTTAAGATTCCTCTTTTCAATACTCTCCTGACACCATTCCAGTGACAATGGCGTTGATTAATGTGAGATCTCTGGCAAATAAGACCTTTATTTTGAATGATCGCTTTCTTTCTCTTAAAATTTATTTTTTATTTGTCACTGAGACTTGGCTTAATGCTGGCGAAATCACTCCTCTCTCTGAACTTTCTTCTCCTGTTGTAGATTTTTCAGTACCCCTAGATGTGTTGGCCGGGGCGAGGGGTCTTGCAGTCATTTTTAAGTCAGTCAGTTTAAGTGTAGACTTACTAATACCTTCTGTGTCTTATTCTATCTTTAAATAGGTTAATTTTGTTTGTAAATTAACTCTTTTAAATCTGTGTTATGTGCTTTGATTTAAAGACCCCCAAACTTTAATGGGGATTTTATACAGGAGATCGCTGAATTTTTGTCTGCAATTGTCCCCTCTTTTGACAATATTTTAATTTTGGGGGATTTCAATGTGTGCTGCCCTTCAAAGCCCCTGGTGAAAGAATTTTAAAATGTATTAGTCATTGACTTTTTACCATGTGTTTCTGGACCAATTCATGAGTGTGGTCATACGCTTGACCTTGTGTAGTGTGAAGATATCTGATACTGTTTTTTCTGATCATAAGACTGTTCTTTTTAGCTCTAACTTTCCTTTTGGTGCTCTGGGTAATAATGTTTCTTCTGATACATCTCATGTACTCACTCCTTGCACCGCTAGTACATTTTCAGCGGTTTTTGAGGTCTCTCCTTTAATTACATTGATCGAGTCACCCTCCTCTCCCTGTATGGTTTTAGAAGAATTGGTCAATCAGTTTAACTCTTCTTGTTTAGATATTTTAGCCGTTGTGGCTCCTTTTGAAGTCATGAAAAAAAAAGGTAAAATCGCAGCCCTGGTTTAACAGTATTGTGCTCTTAGGCAGGAGTGTAGGAGGGCTGAACGTAAATGGCTAAAAGATAAATTACAGGGCCCGTATTCATAAAGATTCTAAGAATCCTCTCAGAAAACTCTTAATTTAGCTTAAAAACTTTTAAGTAGGAGTCTTAGCTTAAGAGCGATTCGGGACCGATCTGAGAGCAACTCTGAGTAAGGAATAGACAAAAACTTTCATCTTAGTGAGGAGGCGGGGTTGACCCCGTTGCTATGTATGACACAATCTTTTGAAGACTGTGATTGGTTGGTTGTCCAAGAAGGAAAAAAAAAGTGATTTTAAGTATAGGGTCTATTCTAAGCCTTCACTTTGAAATTACATGCGTAATTTTTCCTATTTGACCGTTCTCACACACACACACACACACACACACATTATCGGCCTATATGTGTATATAAATCCTCTTTTTTTTATTTACCATGCTGTTAATTTCCTATAAGGTATTTGATTGGCTTAGAATGATCAAAATTGTTCCACTCTTTCCAATTACACTGATTGCTGGCATGTCTATTTAAGTGGTGGTTTTAATGTTGGTTTTAATGTATCAAACATGGAATTTTCCCAGTTGCCAAATATCGTAATGTAGTGATTACTTTCATTTCTGGCGCTATGGAATTTCTGCGCTTTATCGGAGATGTTAGCGTGTCTCTAATAAGATCAGTCACAAACATGATCCCTGCACGATCTAATCTATAGCGTCTTATTAACTCACTGTCATCCATTGTTTGCAACACATTTCTTCTCCCTCTTCGTCTTTGTGACATTTTCTCCTCTGCTAAAGAAACTCTTAAGCCTCTTAAAAGTCCTTGTCCATGCTCCTAACAATTTTGACCTTAAGACCTCTTTTAAGGGTTAAGATGCTTTCTGAATGACTTTTTTCTTTAATTTTAAGAGTAAACGCCCACATTTCTAAGAATTTTCTTAGAATTTTGTCACTAGGAGCTACTCTTTGCATTAAGATTCTTTATGAATATGGGCCCAGGTCTCTTATGAGATTTTAAAGAATCGTTTGAGCAACTATCAAAGAGCTGTTAAATTAGCTAGATCAAATTATTTTTCTGACATAATCTCAGAAATTATCATGAATCATGATTCTATAGTACTTTTTTCTACTGTTAATGCTTTGCTCCACCCTACTCCTTCACTCACTCCTTCTGTTGACGTGTGAAGAGTTTTTAAACTTTTTCATTGGTCAGACTGCTGGAATTAGATCTCAGATTTCATTCTCTGAAGCAGTTTAAAGATATAATTGCTCATATGAAGCCCACCAGGTTTCCTTGAAAGACTTCAGAGTTTAAGCTTCAGCAACTCTCATAGTATAAATATGTTTTTTTTTTTTGCAAAAATCTCCCTGGATGGATTGTGTAGTAGGTTTATATTGAATTAGATATATGTACATATACATGAAGTCTTTAACTTATTTACCAAGTTTACTATATTGTGAGAAATAAACAAACATATTGTCTTGACAAAAACATTTTAACTGTGATTGTTTAAACTGAAAACAAGTCTAAGATTTACCATACAGCACTATTGTGGAAATATTAAGGTGTTGCATTCTAGGGCTCAGCTTGATTTAAACTTGCTACGAAAGGGTTTATACACTTATATAATTTGCGGCCCCTTTAAGAAACATGACACTCTGCGCACTGAAGATGCGCAGAAGAGAGAAGCGAGAGGGACGAGCTGAAACTTTCACTAGATGACCAGCTGAAAGTCACGCTATTAACGATCGTGAATGTGAATGAAGGACAAATGTGGAATATTTTCTCCGTATTCCTGTCTGCAGGTGAGCGATGTTTACCTTACCGTTACTGTACTCAGTGTGGAGAGAGTTTTAGACATTCAAGCTCTGTAGTGAATCCTATGAAGAAGCGTTGTCCAAGTGTCACAGTGAATAATATTATATCCAAATATTCACATTTGTATTGTCAAAGTAATGGCACCGTTTTTGTAAAGCTGCAAGATTCTGGATAAATTGAGAATCATGATGTTAAGTTTGAAATAGAGATTAAGAATAGGCAACTAAACAAAAATAACTTGTCATTTACTTGATGTTCTGACAAAATGGCAATTGTTGGAATGCAATCTTTTTATTTAAAGACTAAATATTTTATTAATTTGCATTATTTTTCTAAATCGATTTGAATGGACTCACTTGTTCCATTACTGGACGCATCATCGAATCTCTTGAATGAACAAAAAATTTTTTAACGATTGATGAGAATAATAGAAAACAACAACAAAAAACAAAACATGTAACTTACAATTACCAAATTAACAGTCTAACAAAATAACTGAATTATAAAATTTAACTGAGCTGCTGAAAAGCATCTTTATCTCATTCAATATATAGTCCCTGTTTTCACCTCATTCATTATGGTGATGTCTGAGATCTTCTGTAAATTGGCACATCAAGCACGTCATTAGTGTCAGACAAACTACAGGATCATCACTTTATGTGATAATCACCTATCAATGTTTTACCCTTCAGGTTAAAGTACATGACTAAAAATACTATTAAAGGCAGAAACCAAACCTGCAAACTCTCTTTCTGACACTGAAATAGACCATTCACGTGATTAGTGCAGATCTGAGGAGTTTTTATTTTAATGTATCTGAAGGGAAATGACTGTCTTCATAAAAGTTTCGATGGCATCTTCTTTTATTTTTCCTCAGTATGTCTAATAAAGTAGTGTTTATAAGTACGTTTATTGTGTTCTGGAGTAACCGCTGTATTTCTGCTTTTCCACAAGCGCCACCTTCTGTCAGAGAGTGAATTTGCATTTTCTTTCAGCCTGTTTGCCATTCTTGATATAACACATTTATAATCATTTATTAGGCTTAAATGTGAGGTAAAAAAATCCTCTCCCTCTCACAACCGACGTGACTTTTTACTGCGTAGAGTCGAAGTGCTCCCAACTTCAAGTGCTATTCCGCCATACATTATAGTTATCCTTTTTACCTGCTTAGAAAAGCGCCACGTTTTATTTTGTGTCACTATACTTGGTCGTGTAACTACTCTTGTAACTGTATTTAAATAGGGAAAACGTGGAGGTGTTTGGTCGCTTCTAACTTCATCTCTGTTTGGATCCTAATGAATGAACTGGGCTAAGCTAAGTGCTATCAAAGTGTCGCCGCGCGCCAGAGCGATTGAGTGCACGCACTGAGACGAGAGAGGTATGTATCAACTCGTCTTAGTTAAGGGAATAACATAGTTTAATATGAAAAAACGGTGAAGTACCCCTTTAAAGAGCGCGTTAGTAATGTGCGCCTATAGGTGGGTCCACAACCTGCGTACATTCAGCTTATTACACACACAGGGACAGCAGACAAACTAGCCAAATATAAAAAAAATAAAAGGATTACAATGCAAAGGATAAATTTTGTGTACATAAAGATACGGTGGATTCCGGCTTGTCCCGTAGATGGTCTGCTTGAGCTTTAACCTCGCGCTTAAGCTGATCTGTTCGCTTTCTGGGGAAGCATTCAGTCTTTCTCAATCTTTTTGCAAATTCCGCCATGTAAATAGCGAATCCGCCATGGCGTGAGCGCAACTGGCTTTTAAAGGGAATGGGAGATGAGACTCTGATTGGTTTATTGCACATTACACCCAAAACACCATTACTCATTAAGAGAATAGGGACAACCATTTTAGACCCGCCGACCGTTTTTCCCATCGTTAAATTATTCTAGACTTGCGACCCGCACTTTAGACCATGCGCTTAGATCGTTAAAATAGGCCCCTATAATATATAACCATCAAATGCTCTATATTTGAACTAAATTAAAGTCACCATATTTGTTTTGCTGTTAAAGTAATCCAGTAACGTATCTTTGATTTTTCCAGATCTGGTCCTGTGGGCGTCAGTATCACACAGTGATCACAGTTCACACCTGCAGTGAAGCCCCTCCCACAACAATTCACCAATAAATACTGGGAATATTCCCATCATCCTACAAGAGAAGGACAAACTCCAGGAGTAGCAGCTGAAATCTGTGTGACTGTTAAAGATGGAGTTTATTAAAGAGGAGATTGAAGACATGAGGGATCCAGAACCATCCAGAATAAAACATGAAGATACTGAGGAACAAATAGGTTGGTGTCCATTCTTGATTCTTCATTGTTGACTGTTGAAAAACATTAAGGTAACTAAGCTTCAGTTCAGCAGACTGGTTCAAGATGTTTCAGATAAATCAGATAAATGATACAGAAAATGCATCTTAATGGTCATAATCTTGTATAGCTGTTGTCAAACACATTTTACACAGATTAACAAGAAATTTGCAGAACAAACCTTTGGCACATCAAAGATCTGATACTTGATACTCTGTTGCTTTCTTCTGTTAAATTCTTCTTCTGAGTTCACTTGAACTTATTTTAACCACATCATATTTTTATTTTAGACTGGATGGAAGTGAATAAGCAAAATCATGAACTGAATGAAGCAGAGGAGGAACAGCAGAGCATCAAAACAAAAGCCAAAAAGCTGCACTCCTGCACTCAGTGTGGAAAGAGTTACCGTCACAAAAGTCACCTCATCAGACACATGAGAATTCATACTGGAGAGAAACCGTATACATGCACTCAGTGTGGAAAGAGTTTTACTTGTCAATCAGGTCTCGGTGTTCATCTGCGTATTCACACTGGAGAAAAACCATTTAACTGTGATCAGTGTGGTAAAGATTTTATTTCATCATCAAATTTAAAAAAACACCTGAAAGTTCATTCAGACGAGAAGCCTTATGTGTGTTCTCTCTGTGGAAAGAGTTTTTCACGGCTGTTCTGTTTTAAACAGCACAAGAAAACACATGATGAAGTGAGAGATCATGTGTGTTCGGAGTGTGGGAAGAGCTTTATTACAACTGCTGAACTGAAACAGCACCAAAGAATTCATACTGGAGAAAAACCTTACAAGTGCTCATACTGTGACAAGAGTTTCACTCAGTCTGGAAACCTGAAAGAACACGAGCGAGTTCATACTGGAGAGAAGCCGTACCAGTGTACTCAGTGTGAGAAGAGTTTTACTACATCTAATCATCTGAATGTGCATCAAAGAATTCACACTGGAGAAAAACCTTACAAGTGCTCATATTGTGACAAGAGATTCACTCAGTCTGGATCTCTGAAATTACATGAGCGAGTTCATACTGGAGAGAAGCCGTACCAGTGTACTCAGTGTGAGAAGAGTTTTAAACATGTATCAAGCCTTCTCAATCATATAAAAAAATGTTGCAAGTGAATAACAATCGTTATCATGTCAAATACCTCAAGTAAATTGTGAGATAAAAAAGTTTGTCCTAAAAGCACAATATCCTCTAGATCAAGGGTGTCCAAACTCAGTCCTGGAGGGTTTGGTTTTAGCAGATTTGTGAACGGATTTTAAGAGAAAACTCTTAAAGGGATACTCCACTTTTTTTGGAATAGGCTCATTTTACAACTCCCCCAGAGTTAAACAGTTGAGTTTTACCGTTTTCGAATCCATTCAGCCGATCTCCGGGTCTGGCGGTACCACTTTTAGCATAGCTTAGCATAGATCATTGAATCGGACAAGACCATTAGCATCTCTCTCAAAAAAATGACCAAAGAGTTTCGATATTTTTCCTATTTAAAACTTGACTCTTCTGTAGTTACATCGTGTACTAAGACCGACGGAAAATGTAAAGTTGCGATTTTCTAGGCTGATATGGCTAGGAACTATACTCTCATTCCTGCGTAATAATCAAGAAACTTTGCTGCCGTACCATGAGTGCAGCAGGCGTAATGATATGACGCAGTGCCTGAAAAATAGGTTCGACAAACTTAGTCCCGGTCACGTTGGAAGTTACTGAGCCGGGGACTATTTTCAGGCGCTGCGTCATATTACGCTTGCTGGACTCATATTACGCTTGCTGGACTCATATTACGCTTGCTGGTACGGCAGCAAAGTTTCTTGATTATTACGCAGGAATGAGAGTATAGTTTCTAGCCATATCAGCCTAGAAAATCGCAACTTTACATTTTCCGTCGGTCTTAGTACATGATGTTACTACAGAAGAGTCAAGTTTTAAATAGGAAAAATATCGAAACTCTTTGGTCATTTTTTTGAGAGAGATGCTAATGGTCTTGTCCGATTCAATGATCTATGCTAAGCTATGCTAAAAGTGGTACCGCCAGACCTGGAGTTCGGCTGAATGGATTCGAAAACGGTAAAACTCAACTGTTTAACTCTGGGGGAGTTGTAAAATGAGCCTATTTCCAAAAAAAGTGGAGTATCCCTTTAACTAAGAACTTTTACTGCCATTTAGGAGAATTCTTATGGTGCTTTTCCATTACCAGTACCAGCTCAACTTGCAGCGGCTCGGCTCGCTTTTCGCTCCGTTTTCCATTGCAGATAGTACCTCCACAATAGTACCTGGTTGTCATAGCGACGCCGCAGGAAACTGCCGTGACGTAATCTTCTACGCGACACACACCCGCTACCCACACACACAGGACAATGGAGGAAATCGCGTCTGGCGCGTGCAATGATAACGCAGTGAATAGTGACGATTCTCTCTGACCAATCAGCAGTCTGCCGTGTTTTCACATCACATTTTAGTATTGCCTCAGCTCGCTCAGAAACTCGCCGGAGGTGATACGAAAAAAAGTACCTGGAAGCAGATACAGGTACAACTTTTACACAGTGGAAAACCAAACAAAGGTGAGTCGAGTCGAGTCGAGGCGAGGCGAGCTGGTACTGTGTAGTGGAAAAGCGCCATTAGTGGAAAGATAAAATGTTTTGTGAATACGGACCCAAATTGGTCTTATTAAACAATGAATACAAATTAATATCTCTAGTATCGGCCAAAAGATTAATAGGGGTTTTACATTTTTATCATTGATCAAACTCAAAATAAAAAATAAAATAAAAAAAGATAGAAATTATAAGGTAAGCGTCCTTGAAATTTTTATTTGGGTGTGTTCTGTATGTTTTTTTTCTGGAATCATTTATCTGAAAATCTAAATTGTAAAAAGAACAAAAAATTCTGACTAATAAAGTAAAATGATCTTTCAAATGAATTACATTTTGTCAAACATTTCATGAAGAAATGTAAAATTGATATTGACATGAGATGTTCATTTTTGCACAATTCACAGAAAATGTCTTTCACTAAAATATGACTGTAACTATATTGAACAACTCTGGAAGAATATATGGCATATTTATCAATGTTAATATCCTGCAAGATGTAATAAAATACATTATCTTAGGACACTATGAATCTGACTCTGCTAAAGAAACTAAAAGCTTTGTTATAAATGTATTTTATTTGCAAATTTTAATATCCACAAATGCAAGTTCACCAACAATAAACCATTTAAATTTTTTTTTTTAAATAATATCTCAAATCTATTTAATCTTAAGTAAATAAGAAAGCAATCAGAACCATTTCTTTTTGCAGTGCCTTTAATTAGCATACTCTAAATTAATTTCTTACCCTCATGGTTTCCCTTTTCTTCTTTTCTTATTTACATTTGTTCCTTTATTAGCCCTGTTTAGTTTTTTCCCCCTCTGCATTCTGTTGGCAATGGGTGCATTGTTGTTACATTTTGTATACATTGCATCAATAAAAATAGGAATGACTTGTTCTAACTGTTGCTGGTCTTCGTCAACAACACGCGCTTTTGCACCCCCTGCTGGTGAGGTAGACTAACAGCAGATGAATAGTATGCTCAGCAATCTACTGCTTTTCCTGCAGTTCCTGGATGTCAATGTTGAATTTACTGTCGAATTTGAACCACTGAATTTGTGGAAGCGAATTTGCAAAGCGAAATAAAATGGACCGAAAATTGCCTGTTGAATATTATAGGTTGTATTTGTAAACAGTTTGAATATTTTGGAAGTGAAATATGAAAGGTGAATATGGATTATTGAATTTTTAATAATGAAAATGTGTTTGAAATGTTTTTTAATTGAAATATTCACAGCTTAAATATTCAACCATGTTGAATTTCAGCCCATAAAAATGCAATCCCTAAAAATACAATGCATTAAAATGCAAACATGGTTAATGCAATGCCTATTTTTTTCAAGTAGTGCAATTCAACAGGCTTTTTTATTTAAAAAAAAAACATTTGACATTATTTTACTTCCATACATTCCCTTCAATTCTCTGCAGCACAAGTCCAACATACCTGAAGAATTGAATGATAAGTGTTTCTAAATGAAAACCATATCTCTAAATACATTTTTACTAGTCTTAATACTATTTTACGAAACATGCACAGAATAAATTAGAGACATTTCTAATTCAATTTCGACTAGTCACAACGATATTTTCAGATATCTGAATTACTTGCTCCTAGTCGAATCTGCTGTTGTGTGATGAGAGGCTGAATTTACTCAGCTCCTCTCCCACACCACCGCCCCTAGCGTCTTGTTGATAATGCTAGTGCTAACTGCTAACAACTGTAGTCTACTGCTTTTGTAGTCACGGAGAGAAAAGCAAACATCTGGATGCATTCATAAGTGGTAAAAGTCTCCAGCATAGCAGGTATGTAGCGCTGTGATTTTAACTGAATCATGTTGCAAAACGGATCACAGGAGTGTTTGTTCAATAACGACAGAGAACCGTAAACTTATAGTCTGATTTTATTTAATGTGCATATTGAAAAGACGAGAGTGAAGAGCAATGGAATTATACACCAAAAACGTGAAGTAACTTAGTCTACAAATAAACGCGTGACGGACAAGAATAATCAAGGGTAATCAAGGTAAAGTGTATATATATATATATATATATATATATATATATATATATATATATATATATATATATATATACAGACCCTTTCCAAAAAATTAGAATATCATGGAAAAGTTTATTTATTTCCATAATTCCACTCAAAACGTTAAACTTCCATAGATTATTCAGGGCCCACAACTTAAACAATGTCAAGTATTTAGTTGTTTATTTGTACATAATTTGGGCTTCCAGCTCATAAAACCCACGAAAACAGGATTTCAAAAAAATAAGAATATTACATGAAATCACACAGTAATTACACAGTGATACCATGGTCATTGAACCAGGTTTTGGTTATTTTGGAAACGAAAACTGGTCAAAATAACAGAAAAGATGCAGTGTTGTCAGACCTCGAATAATGGAAAGAAAATAAGTTTATATAAATTTTTTAAACAACACAATACTAATGTTTTAACTTAGGAAGAGTTCAGAAAAGAGTTAAAAAGACCAGTTGTCATTTTCAGCAAATAAGATAACAAATATATATATTTGGGAGAAATGTTCTCAGTAGTTTATAGAATAAAACAAAAAATGTTAATTTTACCCAAACACATACCTAAATAGTAAAACCAGAGAAACTGATCATTTTGCAATGGTTCTCTTAATTTTTTCTAGAACTATAGGCATATATATATATATATATATATATATATATATATATATATATATATATATATATATATATGCTTGTGTTCGGAGTAACTGCTGCATTTCTGCTTTTCCATAAATGCCACCTTCTGTCAGAGAGTGAACGTGCATTTTCTTTCAGCCTGTCTGCCGTTTTTTGTTCATATAACATTACATACATAATCATTTAGTAGGCTTAAATGTGAGGTTTATTGTTTTGCTAAAATTATTTGTGTAAAACTGGTATTACTTGAACTGTAAGGTTGTTTAATTCATATATTTTTTTGACATCATTTTACAGTTTAGGTTGTTACCATAGACATTGGCGTTGTTTCAAAACAGTGTTCCTAGCTAAATAACTTGTAGTTGTTTTTAGAGCCTGACCGATAAAGGATTTTTAAGGCTAATACCGATACAAATATTTGGTGATTTAAAAATCCGATATATCGGCCGATATATATTTAAAAAAAAAAAATCCAGTCCTCAGCCTCACTAAAATAACATGATAATGCAGTTTAAAAATAAACTTGTTTGTTTTATTGTCACAACAGAAAAGAGGAAAATCAAAATATATTAAAGTTCTGCTAAATAAAATGTATAAAAATACAAACTTAAGATATGAAACTTAAAGGGGTGGTATAATGCCCTTTTCACAAGATGTAAAATAAGTATCTGATGTCCCCAGAGTGTGTATGTGAAGTTTTAGCTCAAAATACCCCACAGATATTTTTATATATGCCTAGCATGTTAAAGTTGTCGCTTTTTCAGGGTGAGCAAAAACACACAGTTTTGTGTCTGTCCCTTTAAATGCAAATGAGCTGCTGCTCCCGGCACAGGGGGCGGAGCTTCAAGAGCTTGTGTCCTTTTACCTCACACAGACATATACGCTGAAAATTTAAAAAAACTTTTAGCCTTTTATGTTCAAATCGGATTCAGACAAAATGGAAAGACTCAAGAAGAAGTGACAACATGTAGAAGCAACAGGACATTTCTGAATGTTTAGTTGATGAATATAATTTATGTAGCTTATGTGTAGTTATCTTCTAGTCATTGATTAGCATATTCTGTCATGATAATCTATGAATCGTGTTCTGGGGGCGGGGTTTATGTAAATTTTAGGGTTAGTGATGTCACTAACCCGGGAGGAATGTTGTGTAGTCTCTACCAGCCGTTTGTTGTAGGCTAGTCCTTAAAAAGCAATTTCTTTAAAAGCAAATATCTTCCTTTGCTTTGAACTTTGAGCGTTGTAACTTTGCAGATGTTGTTTATGCTCAAACAGCAACATTACACACTAACTAAAGTTAAAAAAGTGAAATCATAATCAACCACCCCTTTAAAGTCCTTTGAACAAAAACAAGACAAAGGTCACACACACACTACGTTATAATTACAATGTCAACTTGCTTATCCCATTACCTGCACTCTTTTAATTCTATCCATCAAGCTACAACAAACCATTTTCAATCATCATTTGCTGCCTGCCTTTTAAAATTGACTACTTAGTGATGCACTAAATCCATCATGTGACTCGTTAATGCTGCGGCAGAAGAAGTCAGCAACACACACTTGCGTCACTTGGATTTCACACACGTGTAAAAGAAAAGCTAGCCTAACTTTTATGCACGTCCTATGTTTGATACTTTTACTCTATGTCTAAATGTTCACTCCCCTTGTGCCTAACTTACGTTTTACAATGCAAGGACTGTTGGAGTGAGATGGCGGTGTACCTTCTCTTTAATAATTACACAAAAATACAGCAAGGTTCTTAAACTCTACTTCTAGAAAATGAAGATCAAGGAATGTGCATCAGGTGTGTTTTGCTTTTTTATGTTTTTAATTAATTTATGAAGCCGCTGCATACTTTATCGTTACATATTATAATGCTAAAATATATTGTGTAGTCAATTAGCTTACTTCGCTGTAAATAGAAAAGCCTGACAATATCACTGCTAAATACCTTTAAGTAATGTGGGATTTCACCATGTTTCTCACTGACAAGCCCCCAACTCATAAAACCTGAGCTTCCCACTCGTATTTACGACATTGTGGTGGCGTTCATGTGCGTTCAACCTGTAAATATGATCTTTACGACCTGAGATGTTGAAAACACTGGATACGAGCTGATCATGTGAGCAAAGAGCGCACTTTGCTTTAAAAAGGCAGTGCAAAACAGACTAATTATTTACGTAAATTGCAGAGATTGGATAAGGGCACAAAGCCATATCGCGCTTTTGATTTTAGTTCGTTTGACAGCAATGGCGCAAAGCATGACATTAAAGAGCTTTTTATTTTATATATTTCCGGCAGCCACAGTCTAGTTAATGACTGGGAAACTCTGAAATCTATCTGTGGCGGTCAATGTTGATAATGTGGCGAACCGCTGCAAATAAGTTAGGCTAATGTATGGGAAACATACTTTCCTTACAGTACTACCATGTTGACCATACTTAAAGAAAGAAAGAAAAGGTAGAAAGAATAGGTAGAAAGAAAGAAAGAAAGAAAGATTAGTTAGAAAGATAGAAAGAAAAAAGAAAGATTAGTTAGAAAGAAAGAATAGTTAGAAAGATAGATTGATAGATAGGTTAGAAAGAAAGAAAGGTTTGAAAGAAAGAGAAAGAAATATTAGTTAGAAAGAAAGAAAGATTAGTTAGAAAGAAAGATTAGATAGATAGAAAGATAGATAGATAGATAGTAGGGGTGGCACGGTTCACAAAACCCACGGTTCGGTTCGTATCACGGTTTTAGGGTCACGGTTTTCGGTTCTGTACGGTTCTTGTTGTTCTTTTTTCTTTTAATCTTTAACACTCCAAAAATTTACTTCAGCATATGATATATAGCTGAATTATCTAATTATTAATTTATTTATTTCATAAATGGGGTGTGTTTGCAAAACGCAGCTTCTCTGGGCTGTGTCGGACAGTTATTTGTCACCACTTTTTGCCAGGGTTGATATTATGTCCCAGCACGGATGTACCAATACAAATAAATAAAACATTTCCAGTTAACTAGCAAAGTATTCGTTTCGTTCGTTTGTTAAATAAGAAGCAATCTAGCGCTGAAATGTGTTTTTTTTTAATCAAGTGATCAAAGTGCTCGTTGCCGTTGCGATCAGTGGCGCTGATACAGTGTTCTCGTGGCTCGCGCACACACCGCAGCGGCCGCACATTCTTCACTCAGACGCGCGCTTCAGTCCGTTGAGGAGACTCTAGGCTACTCTATTCGTTCCGATGAAATCACAAAACAAAATTCATACAAATCTGTCCCTGCTTGATATACAACCGCTGATAAACATAATCGGTTTTGATGAAAAAGAAAAATATACGAGTGCAGATTAGAACTCAGAACCTTTGACACGCTTGGCAAGTTCTGCCACTGGACCATTAAAGTACATACCGGTACGTGGAACAGTCGATCTATGTAGCCTATTTATTCACGTGAAAAAAACAACATATAGCCTAGTGGAGTTGATCTCATTAAATGTCTAAGTAAACCCAGTGTACTATTTAAATCGATTGCTGGACATTGTAATGTTATTCTACATTTGTCTGATTTATGATTTAGCATTGTATTAGCAGTAGCACGGGCACAAGGCTACATTGCGCATGCGTCGAACCGTGCGAACCGCGCGACGCACACACGCACCGAACCGAGACAAGCGAACCGAACGGTTCGGATGTTTTTTCATGTACCGTGCCACCCCTAATAGATAGATAGATAGATAGATAGATAGATAGATAGAAAGGGTTTGAAGAAAGGAAAGAAAGAAAGAAAGAAAGGTTTGAAAGAAAGAGAAAGAAATATTAGTTAGAAAGAAAGAAAGAAAGATTAGTTAGAAAGAAAGATTAGATAGATAGATAGATAGATAGATAGATAGATAGATAGATAGATAGATAGAAAGGGTTTGAAGAAAGGAAAGAAAGAAAGAAAGAAAGAAAGAAAGAAAGAAAGAAAGAAAGAAAGAAAGAAAGAAAGAAGGAAAGACCATACTCTTATGATAAACTATATATTTTTCTTTTGTGGAGTGTACTGAAGTGTTTCTTTCTAAAGATTTACAGTTTAAAGTTTTCTGTAAAGTAAAATTATTGTTATTTCATGCAGCCCTACAAGTAGGCACAACAAACCTTCTTTATATATTTGTGAATTTTAAATCGGAATGTTAACCAGAAAAATCTCAATTAGATTTCTCTAATTTCTCTATTTTTCCTTCGTTATGTATATTTTGATTTTGTTGTGTTGTAAATAAAATACAATGTTATTGCCATTCTTTTAAATCTCGCATTCTTCCTTCTAGTCCCATGCAACTGATACGGCCATCAGGAGAAACACATAACACACTGCCGCCTTACGCAAAACATGTCTTACAAATTTTAAATCAATGTATTGTTTTATACAGTGGGCAGGATGATTTTCACATCGTTTTGAAGCAAGAATTCTAGGGTACATGATCCAGTTTTCAAAAGTCTGTGAACAAATATTCAGTATGGGTTTTATGGCCTTATTTCAGTGATTTAAAATTTGTAAAAACTTTAAATAAATGTAATATTCTCAAAACTGTGAACTTTTACATACACGCTGCTAACATATTTTCGAAGCAGTTTGTGCTGAAAACAGTGTAATCAGACTTTTGCCATGAAATATACATAATTTCATGCATGTACATAATTTTATACATAACAGAAATAAGCACAAATGTCAGGGCATGTCAAAACTCCTCAAGGGCCCAGAAGACACCTCAGACCCCAGAGGGTTAAAGGCATTTGCTGTACAGTGCCCCATTATGCTTTCTCGAATATTATCTTTAATGCAGTGTGCAATATAGCCGTTTGTGAAAGTAAAAAAGTGCATAACAAATTCAAAATCAAAGTGCATAACAAATTATTTTGCGTTACTTTGATCTTAACACCTTTAACCTTATTATTTATTATTCTCAGGATACGTAAATTAAGTCGAGTCTGGCCTAAATTATAAGCACTTTGAATACAAGACTGCTTGTGTTATGTTCTTATTCAAAGTCTTGAATCAAAGCCTCTGTAGGCAGTTTTTGTAATCAATTACATTTATTTTAATTGGTTACTTTTTCTTTTTATAATAAACAAAAATGTAAAGTCAAGTGAAACTTAATCACACTTTCAGTCAAAGGTGTAGTCAGCTGTGGTCTTCTTGTCTTCAGTTTGGGGGTTTTTGTCCTCAGCTCTGGGCTTCTAGGGTTTAATGAAGTATCAGTATCCCAAAGAGGCAATCGGCTCATCAGTCTTTTATACTCTTGTTGTTTGCGGCCTGAAGTTATGTTTTAATTTTCTTGATTGATGTAAGTTCCCAAAACTTCCAAGATCCTTCTCAAGGCAATCCCAGGTGCAAGCTGTCCGCCTTTTCATGTCCTTGAGCTCAAAGTAAACTCAACCAAGATGGCTAACTTCCTATTAAGGTTCTAGTAGTAGAACCGGAGTCTTTTGTGTCCTTGAGCGCACACACATAATCACACTTCTCTGCTAATAAATACTGTACATCTCTGCCAATACTGTATAAGGCATTTCTTAGAAACAAAATAAATTAAGAAAATTTTAAGCAATGCATTATATTCAAAACATTGGCTAAATATTTGTAACAAAAATGTGTCTACAATAAACAAGGAGGAAGGGTAATTACATTTCATTGATATTATACAACAAAATAAAGGGATTGTCTCCTAAAAGGAGGAATCAATTCTGAACTGCTAAAATGAGTCATCAGCAATTCCAGGAATGGGCGTTTCGTTTCTGATGCGCAAACTGTAGACCAATCAGAACAGACTGGACCATCTGACCAATCAGAACAGAGCAGGCTCGCAAAAAGGAGGGGCTTAAAGAGACAGAATCTTTGAACAAACTGTTTTTCAGACTTTTTGAGAAACGAGGTGATGTGCAATGTATATTGTGAGACAATAAAGGTTATAGGGGCACTTTAAAGTAATCCAGTGAGTATAAATTCAGTAACTTGTTTTTGATTTTTCCAGATCTGGTCCTGTGGGCGTCAGTATCACACAGTGATCACAGTTCACACCTGCAGTGAAGCCCCTCCGACAACAATTCACCAATAAATACTGGGAATATTCCCATCATCCTACAAGAGAAGGACAAACTCCAGGAGTAGCAGCTGAAATCTGTGTGACTGTTAAAGATGGAGTTTATTAAAGAGGAGATTGAAGACATGAGTGATCCAGAACCATCCAGAATAAAACATGAAGATATCGAGGAACAAATAGGTTGGTGTCCATTCTTGATTCTTCATTGTTGACTGTTGACAAACATTAAGGTATCAAAGCTTCAGTTCAACAGATTTGGTTTCAGATTAATTCAGTTCAATTAATAAATGAAAGGGATGCACCGATACCACTTTTTCCAGAACGAGTCCAATACCAATACTTTAATTTTTGGTGCTCGCCGAGACGATACCGTAACCGATACCTGTATTTTCACTGCATTTGTAATTTCGTAATTTATTGGTAGAGAAACCAAAAGAATATAAATCATATTAGTTTGTTTAATTAGTTCATCAAATATATATTTCCTTCAGTTATTTTCATGCTTAATTAAGCCTGTATGAGCTTCTGTTACTTTCAGTCTTCATTCTATTGCTCATATTTTATCTTTCATTTAATAGTACAGCACATATTTAGAGCAGCTCCAGCAGGGCTCAGTGCTGAGGATTGGGTCAGTGGTTCAAATGTTTAGACACCAGTGAAATATCAATTCTTTATTCCAATTTTGATACTACACCATAGAGGTCTACACTGGTCCAAAAATTCATGCCCGAACCCGGAGAGACCCGTAATGTGCTACACCGAACCGACCCAGACCCATCTATTATTTCAAAAGCTGGACCCGGACCCGTGTAGATCCTGACTACATTCACGAGATATAACCGACTTTGTTTACTAGGCTACTTGCCAAGGCAGACGTTTTTTCAAGCGTATAACGTGACAGCTGACAGACTTAAATTCAATATTCGCGCACTGTATGAAGCTTCTAATTTTCTAAACATTTCCTTAATAACATTTTTATTAAACATGGACCTTTATGTTCATTAAAAATACTTATTATGCTATTGTATGCTCATTTAAATGTAAGCAACTAATTTAGACGTGCAAACTGGGTGCTGATGAGAACTGGGTGCTGTTCACCGCTAGGAGGAGTGATTCGGCTCATCCCCCACCAGCTACGGTTTGGGGAGCCCGTGGTCGCCCGTTTCCCCGCCAGTGACCTCATAGGCGTCTTGAGCTGAAGCGGTCTAACAAACCTTCTGCTCCAGCTTCCTCGAATCGTTCCTTACCCTCAGGTCAGAAAAAGGAGAGCTTCCCCCGATTTACGAGGTTGGGACAGACCGCGCAAGCGTTTCTGCCCACCTCTCACTTGCTCTCCTTCTCCAACCCTGCCACTTTCACCCCCCAACGTGTTTCGAAGTGCAATTCCTATTCAACCTCGTTCAAACCGTCCGGCGCAGGAGGAAGGAGACGTGTTAAACTTTCTCCCCCTGCCTCCGATGCGTTTGATACCTGCCGCTCGCATCCTCTGAGGCACGTTTTGTTTTCCTCAGGCATCCGTATACTCAACTACCTGGACGATTGGCTCCTTTTAGCCCACTCCAGGGAATTAGTGACTCACCACAGGGACATTGTCCTTCGTCACATTCAGTCTCTCGGCTTGAGGTTAAACACAGAGAAGAGTGTTCTTACCCCAGCTCAAGGCCGCAGCCTCCCCTGTGCTACCCCTAGGGTTGCTCCACACATGAGACCTTTTCTGTGGTGGATGAAGCTCTCAGGGGCCCGGTCCACAGGACCGGCTATTCGCCTGTTGATGGTGTCGCGCAGTTGCTTCCGCACCCTTTCAATCTGGCGGGACCCCCTCTTCCTTCGGAAAGGGGTCGGCATGGGTGCAGTTTTCCATCTCCAAATCATTACGACAGATGCTTCTCTGACCAGCTGGGGTGCGGTTTTCGAGGGCAGTCCAGCATGTGGGGTCTGGACTGGGGAGACTCTCTCTTGGCACATAAACAGCTTGGAGCTGAGAGCTGTTTCCCTGGCCCTTCTTCACTTTCTCCCTTTTCTCGAAGGGCACCATGTCATTGTCAGAACAGACAATATGGTGGTAGTGTCCCATGTAAACCGGCAGGGGGGTTCACGGTCGCGCACCCTGGACAGGCATGCGCGCCACCTCCTCCTGTGGTCTCAGGACAAGTCCCTTTCACTGAGGGCAGTCCATGTCCTTGGGGTCCTGAACCTCGCAGCAGATTTTCTGTCGAGGCAGAAGCTCAGGTCGGGGGAATGGATGTTGAACCGCCGAACAGTAGCCCTGATTTGGGACGTGTTCAGAAAAGCAGAAGTGGACCTCTTTGCATCACAGGAGTCGTCCCAATGCCCACTTTGGTTCTCCCTGAGCCCCCCAGCACCATTGGGGATAGATGCATTCACCCACCCATGGCCCGTCAAGTTGATCCAGGCGGTTCTGTCCAGAGTGAGGGAGAGCGGAGCCCGTCTCCTACTTATAGCCCCATTCTGGCCGTCCCAGCCGTGGATCTCGGAGCTGGTTACTCTTCTGGAATTCCCCCCCTGGGAGATTCCGGTCAGGGAGGATCTACTATCCCAGCTTCAGGGCAGCATATGGCATCCTCGCCCTGACATTTGGAAGCTATGCGTATGGCCCATCAGAGGCCGCTAGCTTTGAGCTTTGGTCTTCCCGCTGACGTCCAGGAGACCATTGCGAGTGTCAATGTCTGGACACAAACACTGTACACATGCTGCCTGTTATCGGTTGTTGGTATCGGAGCATTTTTACGAGTAAAAGTGCATGAGCTCAATATCGGGCTGATACAGATACTGGTATCGGTGCATCCCTAATAAATGAGACATAAAATGCATCTAATGATCATAATATTGTATAGCTTTTGTCATCCACATTTTGAACTGATTAAAAAGAAAGAGACAGAACTAACCTTTGGCAAATCAAAGATCTGATACTTGATGTTGCTGCTCTGTTGCTTTTTTCTGTTAAATCAGATTTCACTTGAACTTATTTTAACCACATAATATTTTTTTTATTTTAGACTGGATGGAGATGAAACCGCAAAAACATGAACTGAATGAAGCAGAGGAGGAACAGCAGAGCATCAAAACACAAAGAACAAAAGCCAATAAGCAGCAAACCTGCACTCAGTGTGGAAAGAGTTTTGGTCGCAAAGGAGACCTTAAAAAACACACAAGAATTCACACTGGCGAGAAACCGTATCCATGCACTCAGTGTGGAAAGAGTTTTGCTTGTGCATCAGATCTCAGTAAACATCTACGCATTCACTCTGGAGAAAAAACATTCAAGTGTGATCAGTGTGGTAAAGATTTTCATTCATCACCAAATTTAAAACAACACCTGAAAGTTCATTCAGATGAAAAGCCTTATGTGTGTTCTGTCTGTGGAAAGAGTTTTTCAAGGCTGGATCATTGTAAAACGCACCAGAAAACACATGATGAAGTGAGAGATCATGTGTGTTGTGACTGTGGGAAGAGCTTTACTAGAACTGACCAACTGAAAAATCACCAAAGAACTCATACTGGAGAAAGACCTTACAAGTGCTCATATTGTGACAAGAGTTTTGCTCGTTCTGAAAACCTGAAATTACATGAGCGACTTCATACTGGAGAGAAACCGTACTACTGTACTCAGTGTGGAGAGAGTTTCATATGTCCCAAAGGTCTCAAACATCATCTGTTCGTTCACTCTGGAGAAAAACCTTTTAACTGTGATCAGTGTGGTAAAGATTTTATTACATCATCACGTCTAAAACAACACCTGAAAGTTCATTCAGACGAGAAGCCTTACGTGTGTTCCTTCTGTGGAAAGAGTTTTTTATGGCTTAAGAGTTTTAAAGGGCACCAGAAAACACATAATGAAGTGACAGATCATGTGTGTTGTGACTGTGGGAAGAGCTTTACAAGAAATGTCGATCTGAAACGGCACCAAAGAATTCATACTGGAGAAAAACCTTATAAGTGCTCATATTGTGACAAGAGTTTTGCTCGTTCTGAAAACGTGAAATCACATGAGCGACTTCATACTGGAGAGAACCCGTACCAGTGCAGTCAGTGTGAGAAGTTTTTTAAAAGTTCATCAAGCCTTCACACTCATATGAAAAAATGTTGTAAGTGAGCAACAAGTAAATTTGGAGTTTGTCCTAAAATCACAATATCATCTAGATTAGGGGCATCCAATCTCCAACTTTCCTCAACACACATGCCTGGAGGTTTCTTGTAGAGATGGTCTTATTATTGGGAGATACGAAGGTCTGTGGCTTCACCATGGGAAAAAGCGTAATGGCTAACTTGGATCATGTGAGACACTCCAGCCAATCATACAATGGCAGTGACATCCGTGATTGAAATTCACAGTTACTAGGGATGCGCCGAAATAAAAATTCTGGGTGCTCTTGCCCAAAAACCGAAACCGAAAATGCTTTTTAAAGGGGTCATGAACTACATTAATTTATTTTTTAGGTTTCTTGTGGTGCACTTATAATGTTAGTATGATTTTTACATCAAAAATTGTCGTAATTTAGAAATAAAAGCCATTTTTTCCTAACCCTGATTTTAGCCCTCTGATTTGAATGCTGTTTGAAGGGGCGTGTCTGTGTGAGAATTCAGTGTAAACGCCCACTGCTGTGATTGGCTGTGAGACTTCAGTGTAAACGCCCACTGCCGTGATTGGCTGTGAGACTTCAGTGTAAACGCCCACTGCTGTGATTGGCTGTGAGACTTCAGTGTAAATGCCCACTGCTGTGATTGGCTGTGAGACTTCAGTGTAAACGCCCACTGCCGTGATTGGCTATGAGACTTCAGTGTAAACGCCCACTGCTGTGATTGGCTGTGAGACTTCAGTGTAAACGGCCACTGCTGTGATTGGCTGTGAGACTTCAGTGTAAACGCCCACTGCTGTGATTGGCTAACATCTTTGCATATGAAATAGCTAAGTATTACATGTGGACTCTCTCGAAAACTTTTAACAAATTTTTACTATTACAGCTCTCAAGGTTGTCTAATCATGAAAAGTGTGGATTATAACAATGTTTTAGATCTATATGAATCATATTTAGATTGGCACGAAAGGTTGGAGAGATGAGAACTGTAGATCACATGAATGCAGTGATCTCGTCATTGTAACTCGATTTCTGCACACTAATGAATGCTTTCGTCATAACTAACAGTGCAAACACAATGTAAATAAGAGATTTTGTTGATTCTAATGGGAGTCCAGGACACTCGCGCTGTTTGATTGACATTTCCAGCAATTGCAAAGGGAGCGTTCTTTAATCGCTTTCTATATACTTTAATCACAGTTTACATAAGAGATTATTTTCATCCTACTAAGAGAAACAATGTGAAGTTGACCGTTTTAGTCACTGGTTTCATTTACTAACAATAAATGATTTAGAGATAAAAAAAATCTGACATTACATATCAGAAATCACTGGTGATTTTGGTTAGGCATGTACACATAATCCGTACATATCAAACAATCTGTAACAAATCTGTGACTCAGTAAAAACTTTCAAATTATTATTTTTTTAAGCGTGTTGCGCCGTTCCTGTCGGATCCAATATCCCTGCGTACTAGCGTTAGCAGGCATTGCGCTTTTTTTACTAACTTTACAGGCTTGCCTTCAAGTGGCTTTTGCTGCGTCTGAAATTGCGTAGGAACTTCTTTCGCTGGAAGTAGTAAGTTATCTGTGAACTTTTCACCTACTGTTTTTTTTTTTTTAATGCTATGAATTCGGACACACTAATCTGTTGGCGTACTGTTTTTCACATACTATATAGTAGAGAAGTATTTGATGTTGGATGCAGGGTTTGTTTCCAGTAGGCCCAGTAAGACCTTGATAAGCTGGTTCAGGTGTGTTTAACTGAACTCTGCAGGACACTGACCCTCCAGAAGCAGGATTGGACCCTGATCTACATTAATTTGGTGAATTTGGTGAAAAGCTTAAAAAACAGACTGAAAAGCTTATGATTGATGGAATTCTCTGTGTGAAGACCAGAAACTCACTGGCATTTTTTGTGCTAAATTCTATAACGATTTTATATACATCTTAATTTTGCAAACAACATGCTTGTTTTTTTGTGTGTTTTTTGTAATCACTACCTTTTATAAATCAAGTATTACTGCTCAAGCTTTTTGTGATGCTTCCATTACCTTAAAATAATGAAAGAAGCAATTAAGCAATTAATAATTAATTGAAGAAATTAATGTTCTTTCCCTCTTTTCTTATTTATCTTTTTTCCCTTGTTAGCAAATTGTTATTTTTTCCCCTCTGTATTCTGTTGGCAATGGGTGCATTGTAGGTACAATTTGTTTTATAAATCTGTCAACTGAATTTTTTGCATCAATAAAAAAACAAAAACAAAATCTAACTGACATTCCCTTCTTCATGTGTTTCTTCATCTCCAAACAGGTTTTGACTATTTTAATACTAAGACACATACACAGAAGTAATTAGAGCTTATTTTTTTTGTAAAAAAGCTTAAAGTTTAATTTTAACTAGTCAAAATGTATTTGAAAATCTCAATTGAAAAAAAAAAAATAATAATAATATATATATATATATATATAATATAATATAAAAAGTAAAAGTATCTTTCAAATGAATTAACAAATTTGATTCTGTCAAACATTTCATGAAGAAATGTAAAACTGGTACATTTTGTAAAAATAACTGTATTTCACTTATTTTTAGACCGTTACTATATTGAACTACTTTGGAAAAGCATTGGCATATGATTTTTTTAGATATCTGAATTACCTGATCCAATAGTCGAATCTGCTGTTGTGCGACGTGAGGCTGAATTTACTCCGCTCCTCTCCCACTCCAGAGCCCCGCCCCTTCGCGTCTTGTCGATAATGCTAGTGCTAACTGCTAACAACTGTACAAAAACTGCTGCTTTTGTTGTCACGGAGAGAAAAGCTACTTAAGGAATTATTAGACAACATATGGATGCATTCATATGTGGTAAAAGTCTCCAGCATGACAGGTATGTAGCGCTGTGATTTTAATTGAATCATGTTGCAAAACGGACCGGAACGTTTGTTCAATAATGACAGAGAACCGCAAACTGCTCATCGGGTTTTATTTATTATACATTTTAAAAAGACGAGAGGAAAGAACAGTGGTGTATACACAAAAACTTAAAATAGCACAAATAAATTCGTGACGGACACGTTTACTAGAGCTGCACCGAAATTAAAATTCTGGATGCACTGGCCGAACACCGAAACCGAAAATGACTTTTTGCTTCCAATTCTCACTATTAACTAGTTGCTTATTAGCATGCATATTATTAGGATATTGGCTGTTTATTAGTACTTATAAAGATCATATTCTACATTCCTTAATCACCCAATACCTAAACTTAATAACTAATAAGCAGTAATTAGGAGTTTGATCCAAAGTTGTAGTTAATAGTTAGTTAATAGTGAGAATTGGATTCTAAACTAAAGTGTGACCCAATATATCAATATATGCAACAGAATCAGATTTAACCAAGGGCTGCCCCCAACTAAATATTTTTCTACTCGTCTAGTAGTCATTCATTTAAGCCATTAATCGACTAGTTCCTTGTTTATATTAATTTAATTACTAAAATATGCAGGGTCCGAAATATATGGCCTATTCCTTGTTCAAGCGCACGGATAAATCTTGCAGAAAAGCACCAGCAAAAGTAATTATAATGAATGTGTCAGAAAAAATAGCAATGAGACATTTTAATAGTTAAAAGTGTTATGTATAAACTAGTGTTTTCTGAGTCAGTGTCAGCTGCAAAGATGAAGTTGACAATGCTGACTTCTACGCACGTTTAGAGAGAAATATACCTTTCATGCAGATCATTATTTGTTTTTTTATTCGAATTGGTTCATTTAAAAGTAGTCATTTCAAGCTTTCTATAGATATTGTTCTCATGTCTGTGAGGCAAGGAGCCTATACACTGAGTCTCAGTGCATTTATGAGACGCGCTGCTGTTCAGGGAGACCGAGACGCTAGAAAGACTTTTTTTTGCTAAGTTAGCTAAACACTAAGTTAGCTAGTTCATGCTTACAGCTGTTAGCTAATAATGACTGTACCTAACGTTAGTTGTTCGCGGTCAAAACACCGTGGTGTAGACAGTTTGATGTCGGGATGTTCCTACATTCAGCCAGGTTTATTAAAGCCAACTAACCCCGTGACGTCACATGTTTGAATACTGCACAATCCCTGGCCGCAAAAGATATAACGGTTTTTCTTTTTTCTTTTTATATGTTTACATTTGTCATGTTTCTTTATATAATTGTTGATTATAGTGGAAATCCATCTTGTAAATCATGTAAACTTGATTGACTGCTTCATTTCCCCTTTAATTGTGCATCCTCGGAAGCGGCGTCGCCTGCAAAGTAAAAAAAAAAAAAAAAAAATGCTACTTGAGTGATGAACACAGAGGGACAGGGCGGCTTACAATTTTTGGCCTATTTTCTCTCTGACAAAACCCTAAAATGACATTTCCAGCCGATAATTTTCAGTGACTGAAATTTCGGTGTATCCCTATTTTTTAAAGGTTGAGTGGTATTAACATGTACTAATGACATTGATTAGTACATTACGTCGAATATGGAGTGTGTCTTCTGTGTCAGTGCAGGTTTACTCATGTAATTTAAAGGTATAGCCTAGTGGAGGATTTTCTTTTTCCGGGTGGATCATCAAGACTATTGGTCCTCCTAGTTGTCAATCATTCTGGTGATATGTTTACGTAAGGCCGTCGTACGTGCTCGTCCTTAGGTAGTTTTCGCTTTCTGCGCATGCGCACTTTCAGGTGTATGTGTGTGGTGAGCTACGGTTTCAGCCATTCACTGAAGCTCGCCGTTCTCACCGGGTTTTTTCAAAATGTCTGAGGGTCGCAAGAGAAAAAGTGTCTACGAATTGTATGACAAGAAAGGCCTCTGAAGAAAGAAACAAGACCAGAGTGTTTTTGGGAGAATATTTCACACGCTGGCGTGTGCTAAAAGCACAGGTTGGGCTTCCCACTGATGCCTCAGTCGCGAAGTTTCTACTCGACAGGTAAAGTTTGGCATGCTATTTGGAGAAATCCATTTAAAATCACTGCTAGTAAAAGTTAATGTACGCTATGATTAGCGATGCTATCCCTGGCACAAGTCACGCACCGCGCAGACACGGTAAACATCTCAATTTGTCTAAAGTAGCCTCATGACCAAATGGTAAAAGGTATCACGCTGAAATGTTCTAAAACCTTGTGTGTACATTTTTGATAATTCCAATGTGTTCACCATAGTATCTCCCATGCACACGTTTAATAGGCGTTCCCTCTCGGGAGCAGGTAGAGTGTTGCGCGTGTGCATTTTTTCAAAAGGTGGAAAGGGCGGTTCTTTTCTAAAATTCGGGAAAATCCTCCACTATACCTTTAAGGTAGAGTAGGCCATTTTTGAAGAGGCTAGCAATAGGTTCCTCACAAAACGGATTTCGGACAGACTTCTGAGGCAGCGTAACAGTTTAATGATCTACAGCATCTTCGTGTGCAAACGTTGCTTGCTAAGTCATTGACTGATAGATAGGGCAGCGAGGCAACAAGTCAGCCGCCTACGTTTTCGGACGCAGCTGTTGACAAAATAAAAATCATTTAGTTCAGTTAGAGAACAGAAACTATAACTAAAAACTGAATGTGTCTGCTTAGCAGCAGGAGTCAGATTTCACCTCATTTCGCCCATTTCGCCTCACTCTTGACTGACAAGACGATGGCTGAAGATTTGGTTTTAAAGCGAAATGTAAAGGCGCCTATTTGAGCGAGTTTGTCATTGTACTGTTTTGTTGTTGTGTTTTCATTAAGAATAATTATGAACCCACAATTCAAGCAGCTGCTGCCACCGAATTGCTGCTAATTTGAAAGTGAAAGTAAAATGCATGAATGGGCATTCATGGCGGTGCGTGTCCACTAGCGCAGAGCTGAGCGAGTGTTTTCACTTAAGTCCTATGGATGTTCTCTAATTAGTTTAGATATTGATTGAATAATATAGCACATAACCTGTGCCTCTTTTCATCCTTATCCTGGGTTACATAAAAAAGAGCAACGTTCCTCTAGAGGAAATTACGAATATGTAACCATCAAAATGTTATATATTTTAACTTTTAATTAAAGGCATAATATGTGTGCTGTACAGTACTCATATTTAGCTTTTTCAAATAGTACTTTCATGCAGTGTGTAATTAAGCGGTTTGTGTAAGTAAAAAAAAGGCTGCAAAAATCAAAGTGCACTGTTTTCAGGCTCTATGAGAAATGAGGTGATGTGCATTATATAGGCTATTATGAGAGAATTGACTTGTTAACCCTATTGCAGGAGACTACAAAACAAAATGAAGAACCTTTAAAATGGCATTATAGGGGCACTTTAACGTAATCCAGTAAAAATTCATTAACGTATCTTTGATTTTTCCAGATCTGGTCCTGTGGGCGTCAGTATCACACAGTGATCACAGTTCACACCTGCAGTGAAGCCCCTCCCACAACAATTCACCAATAAATACTGGGATTATTCCCATCATCCTACAAGAGAAGGACAAACTCCAGGAGTAGCAGCTGAAATCTGTGTGACTGTTAAAGATGGAGTTTATTAAAGAGGAGATTGAAGACATGAGTGATCCAGAACCATCCAGAATAAAACATGAAGACACTGAGGAACAAATAGGTTGGTGTCCATTCTTGATTCTTCATTGCTGACTGTTGAGAAACATTAAGGTAACAAAGCTTCAGTTCAACAGATTTGCAAAATAGAGATACAGCTAAATGCATCTTAATGATCATAGTCTTGTATAGTTGTTGTCATCCACATTTTAAATGGATTAACAAGAAAATGACAGAACTAAACTTTGGCAAATCAAAGATCTGATACTTGATACTCTGTTGTTTTCTTCTGTTAAATCAGAGTTCACTTGAACTTATTTTGACAATTATTTTTTACTTTAGACTGGATGGAGATGAAACCGCAAAATCATGAACTGAATGAAGCAGAGGAGGAACAGCAGAGCATCAAAACTAATAAGCTGCACACCTGCCCTCAGTGTGGAAAGAGTTTTGGTCGCAAAGGACACCTTAACAAACACTTGAGAATTCACACTGGAGAGAAACCGTATACATGCACTCAGTGTGAGAAGAGTTTTGCTTGTGGATCAGGTTTTAAACATCATCTGCGTATTCACTCTGGAGAAAAACCATTCAAGTGTGATCAGTGTGGTAAAGATTTTAATTCATCCTCAAATCTAAACAAACACCTGAAAGTTCATTCAGACGAGAAGCCTTATGTGTGTTCTCTCTGTGGAAAGAGTTTTTCAAGCCTTTATTATTTTAAAATGCATCAGAAAACACACTCTGAAGTGAGAGATCATGTGTGTTGTGACTGTGGGAAGAGCTTTATTACAGCTGGCCATCTGAAAGAGCACCAAAGAATTCATACTGGAGAAAAACCTTACAAGTGCTCATATTGTGACAAGAGTTTCACTCACTCTGGATCTCAGAAATTACACGAGCGACTCCATACTGGAGAGAAGCCGTACCAGTGCACTCAGTGTGAGAAGAGCTTCAAATGTCCCAAAGGTCTCAGGAATCATCTGTTCGTTCACTCTGGGGAAAAGCCATTTAACTGTGATCAGTGTGGTAAGACATTTATTTCATCATCACATCTGAAAAAACACCTAACCGTTCATTCAGACGAGAAGCCTCACTTGTGTTCTCTCTGTGGAACGATTTTTTCAAGCCTTTATTATTTTAAACTGCACCAGAAAACACACACTGAAGTGAGAGATCATGTGTGTTGTGACTGTGGGAAGAGCTTTACTAGAGCTGACCATCTGAAACTGCACCAAAGAATTCATACTGGAGAAAGACCTTACAAGTGCTCATATTGCGACAAGAGTCTCACTCGGCTTGAGCACCTGAAATCACACGAGCGACTTCATACTGGAGAGAAGCCGTATCACTGCACTCAGTGTGAGAAGAGTTTCAAATGTTCATCAAGCCTTCACATTCATATGAAAATTTTTTGCAAGTGAGAAACATTCGTTTTCATGTCAAATACCTTGTAAATTGTAAAAAATCAGATTGAAGTAACTGAAGGAATTCTCTGTGTGAAGACCAGTTTTTGTAAAGAACATGTTCAATCTTTCTGTGATGTTTCCATTACCTTAAAAGTAATTAATCAAGCAAGTAAATCTGGTTAGGACACGATGTACATAATTTATTGTTACATAACTGACTCACTAAAAGCAAACCATTATTGAACCTCTCTTTTGCTCTTCTTTAACTTATTTTTTTCTCACTAGCCAATCATTGTTATTTTTTTCTCTGTATTCTCTTGACAAAAGGTGCATTGTTGCTATTTTGTGTTTTATAAACATGTCAACTCTGCATATTTTGCAACAATAATAAATACAATATCCAACTGGCATTTCCTTCAAGGGTTTCTTCATGAAAATGATTCAAAATATCTCTAATTGCATTTTGACTAGTCTAATTACTATTTTAAGACACATGCAGAGAAGAAATTAGAGACATTTCTAATTCAGTTTCGAGTAGTTCCAATGATATTTTCAGATATCTGATTTGTACTGCTTTAAAAATAAAAAAATAAAAAAATAATAATATTTATGAAATAACAAAAGTTGGGTTTCCTTTAGCCCATTTTTGTTTATGTATTTGGTGTTTCCCCATAATCAAACAAAGATTAACAATAAAGGCCTCATTTGGTGGTAATCTTTGTCTATTAAAATAAACAAAAATACAGATTTTTCAGAAAAGTAAACTTTCATCCCTAAGACTTTACAAAGAAAACATTACAAATCTTTGAATCGTATCTGATCCTAGTCGAATCTGCTGTTGTGCGACGTGAGATTGAATTTACTCAGCTCCCCTCCCACACCAGAGCCCCGCCCCTACGCGTCTTGTTGACAATGCTAGTGCTAACTGCTAACAACTGTAGTCTACTTTGTTGTCACGGATAGAAAAGCCACTTGATTTTCTTAAGGAATTATTAAACAACTTCTCGATGCATAAGTGGTAAAAGTCTCCAGCATAGCAGGTAAAGTTACGTAGCGCTGTGATTTTAACTGAATCATGTTGCAAAACGGACCAGAGTGTTTGTTCAATAACGACAGAGAACCGTAAACTTGTCGTCTCATTTTATTTAATATACACTTTGAAAGGAGAATAGTGAAGAACAATGGAATTATACACCAAAAAAACGCAGCATGCACATCTCAACATTATCTTATTTCACGATGTAAGTTAGAATAGGACACAAAACCCTTCATGAGTCCTCTGTGCATACACTGTTATTTTAACATTCAGGACCTTTATTGTAAAATTCTTACACACAGGGCTGTTTCAAGACTCTTCAAGGCCAAACAGATTAAAAAGCTCAAAACCATGTCGGTAGCATATGTTTTGTGTTAAGCACAGCCTAATAACAAATGCTTAAACATGAGAATCATGTGAAATGTTGCGATTAATGATCCACAAACTGGATACAGAAGAGACTATGTTTAATGCTATTGTATTGGAAATGGTGAAGTATCAGCATTATTTTAACTATAATGACAAATTGGTAACACTTTATAATAAAGTTCCATTAGTTATTGTTTGTTAGTGTATTAGCCTAACTAACATTTACAACGAGCAATACTTGAAATATTTTTTTTCCAAGGTTTTTGTTCATATAACTTTACATTTAGTATATAATTATTTAGTCTCAAATGTGAGGTTCATCATTTTATTACGCTTTTTTGAAGAATTTGTTTTGACAAAACTGGTATTATTTGAACTGTAAAGTTTTTTAAAGCATATTGCATCGTCATTTTACCGTTTAGGATGTTACCATAGACATTGGTGTTGTTTCAAAACAACTTTGCTGGCTAAACATGTTTTGTTCTACTAATATCAGAACTTTTTTTAATGATTTCACAATTTTTAGAAGAATTGTTGCTTATACCCTCTTTATTCAGTCTGTGTTGTTTGAGTGGATGTATGTTGTCTCGTAAGATTTCGGATTAGTTTAGATATTAATTGAACCTCTGCCCTGTTTCATCCTTATAATATCCTGGGTTACATAAAAATGAGCAACCTAGAGCTGTTTTATACACTACTAATATGTAACCATCAAAATACTCTATATTTGAACTAAATTAAAGGCACCATATGTTTTCTGTTAAAGTAATCCAGTATAAATTCATTAATTTACCTTTGATTTTTCCAGATCTGGTCCTGTGGGCGTCAGTATCACACTGTGATCACAGTTCACACCTGCAGTGAAGCCCCTCACACAACAATTCACCAATAAATACTGGGAATATTCCCATCATCCTACAAGAGAAGGACAAACTCCAGGAGTAGCAGCTGAAATCTGTGTGACTGTTAAAGATGGAGTTTATTAAAGAGGAGATTGAAGACATGAGTGATCCAGAACCATCCAGAATAAAACATGAAGATATCGAGGAACAAATAGGTTGGTGTCCATTCTTGATTCTTCATTGTTGACTGTTGAGAAACATTAAGGTATCAAAGCATCAACAGATTTGGTGGCTGTGAAATAATGAGCAAAAGAGAGATTAAGAAAATGAATCTAAATTATGGTAATCTTGAATAGCTTTTGTCCACCACATTTTAAATGCATTAACAAGAAAGTCAAGTCACCTTCATTTATATAGCGCTTTTAAAATGATATTATTTCAAAGCAGCTTTACAGTGATAATTGGAAATTAAAGTAACAGAGACTGTTTAGGCTTTACAGCAGCTCTAGGATAAAGTTATTGTCCAGCTAAAGTTAGTTTTGATTGATTCACTTCCGTCGCAACGATCATTAGTTATTAACTTAGGGGCCGCTTGCACTACAACGTTCTAACAGAAAACCTTTAATGCGATCCAGCCGCTCATTTGCACAAAACAGTGCCTGGTGGTTCGAGAACGCAAACCATGAAATAAGTTCCAAGGAACAAACAAGCCTTGAAAAATGTATAATACAGAATTTTTTAGCGCTTCCGCGTAGCCACGCGAACCGGAATTATCCCGACAACATTTTATCTGTACAGAGGTGAAGGGAAGGAGGCCTTCACAGGGGAGAGACTAGTTGACACTTCAGGACTGCGTTGTCGTTGTGTCCAGGCGCAGGTCCTTCATCAGATCTGGATCCGGCGGACTGCAGTAAACCTCGGATAAACAGAGAGACTAATATTAGTGTAGATGCCATCCTTCTTATGATGTCGCCTAACAAGTACATCAGAATTTATGGGAAGTGTTCCTGGTTCCGGCTGACCTAATCTGTGCAGCCTAAAGGCTGATTTATACTTCTGCTTCGGACCTACCCCGGAGCCTCTGCACTGTAGGCAACACGTTGGTTTTAATTTATACTTCTGCGTCGTTGTCCGCGTTGACGCGCAATTACACATGCAGAGGGAGCATGTGAAACCTGAGGGAGGGGATTCTAGTAGACCATTCACAGCGCTTGCGTCTGCGTAGAATTGACGCGTTGTTACATTTTTGGAGAGGTGCACGTCAGGGTACGCGTGCTACACACAGCCTACGACGTAGCAACGGCGGGAGTTCGACTCAGAAGTATAAATTGGGCTTAACATTGAATTATAGAAGTCTATAATGTGTTATGTGTATGCTAGGTCAAAGAGACGTGTTTTTTAGTCTAGATTTGAACTGACAGAGTGTGTCTGCTTCCCGGACAATGTTAGGAAGACTGTTCCAAAGTTTTGGTGCTAAATAGGAGAAGGATCTACCGCCAGCAGTCGATTTTGATATTCTAGGTGTTATCAACTGGCCGGAATTTTGAGATCGCAATAGACGTGAAGGACTATAATGCGTTAAGAGCTCGCTCAAGTACTGCGGAGCTAAACCATTTAGTGCTTTGTAAGTAATCAGCAATATTTAAAAAATGTATACAATGTTTAATAGGGAGCCAATGCAGTGTTGACAGAACCGGGCTAATATGGTCATACTTCTTGGTGCTGGTAAGAACTCGAGCTGCTGCGTTTTGGACCAGCTGTAGTTTGTTTATTAAGCGTGCAGGGCAACCACCCAGTAGAGCATTACAATAATCTAGCCTTGAGGTCATGAACGCATGAACTAATTGTTCCTCATTTGTCAATGAGAGCATATGACGTAATTTAGATATATTTTTAAGATGGAACAATGCGGTTTTACAGATACTAGACACGTGACTTTCAAATGAAAGATTGGTATCAAAGAGCACACCCAGGTTCCTAACCGACGACGAAGACTTAACAGAGCAGCCATCAAGTGTTAGACGGTATTCTAGATTATTACGTGAGGAAGTTTTTTGTCCAATAATTAGAATCTGTTTTTTCAAAATTAAGTTGTAGGAAATTACTAGTCATCCAGTTTTTTATATCACCTATGCATTCCGTTAATTTTGTGAATTGGTGAGTTTCGTCTGGGCGTGAAGAAATATAGAGCTGAGTATCATCAGCATAACAGTGAAACTAATGCCATGTTTCCTAATGATAGCTCCCAAGGGAGTCCCAAGCGTACAGAGTGAACAGCAACGGTCCTAGTACTGAGCCTTGTGGTACGCCATACTGAACTTTTCCTCGATAAGACATCTCTTCATTTACTGCTACAAACTGATAAACAGTGTTGTGGGTAACGCGTTACAAAGTAACGCGTTAGAGTACTCTAATTACCTTTTTCGTGAAATGTGTAACTTAACACGTTAGTTTCTTGCGTTAAGTAATCAGTAACTTCGTTATTTTTTTTTAAAAGTAATCCGTTATTTTAAGGAAAGGAAAATCCCGACTGCAGCCTGCTTTTTGTCAGACAGTAGGCTTAGGTCTACTTTGCCACCTGCGGGTATATCAGCGGAGCCGAAGCGCTGTGATCGTAAAGTCAATGGCTGTGATACGTCTGTGCCCTGCATGCGCCTGAGTCTGACCCTGTGTGTGTGTGTGTGTGTGTGTGTGTGTGTTTTTTTTTTTTTTTTTTGAACGACAGGTGTCGTGCCGAAAAGTGATGGTCCGCCGAAAATTGATTGCGCCCAGTCTCTTAACGTCTACAGCTGGATTAAACATACATAACGTGCAAATAACCATCAGTTTATGTCCGTGGTAATAGCAAAGGTATTTCTGTGTGATACTTTAACGTTTCTTTTAACATAATAATAACAAGATGGCAGAGAAGACAGCGTTTGGATTATGGAAGTACGCACATCATGTTCAATTTGTCAACGAAAAGGAAAAGAAAATGCACACTCTGCGTTGGTGAAAAGCTTCTGTCGACCGCCAAAAATTTTATTCGGTTTGTAATCATTTTTGTTTGACAGGCAGCTGTTAATTTCGGTTAGATCGACTGGTTGTTCATTTCTAAATGGATTTAAATCTGCAAGCCTGTTTACCTCAGGTTGTGTTTACAAGTAAGCACACTTGATACACTTTGATAACTGCATTAGATTTAAAGAAAAAAATCAGGAGTTATCTTGTATGGTGCTCATATACAGTAGCCTAGGCTACCCGGGCTGGGTAGGTGCGAATTTTGATTAATATGTTCTGTGATAATAAATAAATAAATAAAACGCCATGTGGAATAGCCTATTGCTGACTGTCTTTCCTGTTATTGTTATCCTGCAGTGTTAATTTAGTCGGATGACTGACGTTATTCATTGTCAGGAGTCACGACTTCTAGGTGCATTTAAAGGGGCCGGGGGCTGTGTCTGTCATGTGTGAGCCGCTGCAAACGGCTTTTAATTTTTGGTAACGCATGAGTACTCTAACGCGTTACTTTTATGAATAGATAACTCTGTAACGTAACTGATTACTTTTAATTGATGGTAACGTTGTAACCTAATTAACTACTTTCCAAAGTAACTATACCCAACACTGCTGATAAACCATGCTAGTGCAATTCCACTAATGCCAACATAATTTTCAAATCTATTTAAAAGAATGTTGTGGTCAATAGTATTAAATGCAGCTTTAAGATCGAGTAACACTAATAGAGAGATACAACCATGATCGGATGATAGGAGCAAATCATTTGTGACTCTAACGAGAGCAGTCTCACTACTATGGTACGGTCTAAATCCTGACTGAAAATCCTCGCAGATATCATTTCTTTCTAGAAAGGAACACAGTTGTGAAGATACCGCCTTTTCTAGTATCTTTGACAGAAAAGGTAGATTCGAGATCGGCCTGTAATTAACTAATTCTGTAGGATCAAGCTGCATTTTTTTAACAAGCGGTTTAATCATAGCCACTTTAATAGTTTTTGGTACGTATCCTAATAAGAAAGATTAATTAATGATATTAAGAAGAGGATCTATGACCTCTGGAAGCATCTCTTTCAGTAACTTAGTCTGTATAGGGTCTAACATACATGTTGTCGATTTAGATGATTTAACGAGTTTACAAAAAGACTGAACTTAACTTTGGCACATCAAAGATCTGATACTTGATACTCTTGTTTCTTTCTTCTGTTTAATCAGAGTTCACTTGAACTTATTTTAACCACATAATATTTTCATTTTAGACTGGATGGAGATGAAACTGCAAAAACATGAACCGAATGAAGAAGAGGAGGAAAAGTATAGCATCAAAACTCAAGGAACAAAAGCCAATAAGCTGCACTCCTGCACTCAGTGTGGAAAGAGTTTCAGTCAAAAAGGAAACCTTAAGACACACTTGAGAATTCACACTGGAGAGAAACCGTATCCATGCACTCAGTGTGGGAAGAGTTTTGCTGGTGAATCAGGTCTCAAGTATCATCTACGCATTCACTCTGGAGAAAAACCATTTAGCTGTGATCAGTGTGGTAAAGATTTTAATTCATCATCAAATCTAAAACAACACCTAAATGTTCATTCAGACGAGAAGCCTTATGTGTGTTTCTTCTGTGGAAAGAGTTTTTCAAGAATGCGTCATTTCAAACTCCACCAAAAAACACATAATGAAGTGAGAGATCATGTGTGCTTTGAGTGTGGGGAGAGCTTTACTACATCTGCCCATTTAAAAAATCACCAAAGAATTCATACTGCAGATAGACATTACAAGTGCTCATATTGCGAGAAGAGTTTCACTCGTTCTGAAAACCTGAAATCACACGAGCGACTCCATACTGGAGAGAAACCGTACCAGTGTACTCCGTGTGAGAAGAGTTTCAGATGTAAAACTGATCTCAGATATCATCATCTCCGCGTTCACTCTGGAGAAAAGCCATTTACCTGTGATCAGTGTGGTAAAAAGTTCATTTCACCATCACATTTAAAACAACACCTGAAAGTTCATTCAGACGAGAGGCCTTATGTGTGTTCTCTCTGTGGAAAGTGTTTTTCACGACTGAACAGTTTTAAACAGCACCAGAAAATACACAGTGAAGTGAGAGATCATGTGTGTTTGGACTGTGGGAAGAGCTTTACTAAAGCTGACAATCTGAAACAGCACCAAAGAATTCATACTGGAGAAAAACCTTACAAGTGCTCATCTTGTGACAAGAGTTTCACTCAGTCTGCACACCTGAAATCACACGAGCGACTTCATACTGGAGAGAAGCCGTACTACTGTACTCAGTGTGGGAATAGTTATAAACATTTATCAAGCCTTCACATTCATATGAAATTATGTTGCAAGTGAGAAACATTTGTTTTTATGTCAAATACATTCAAGGAAATAGCGAGAGTTTGTCCTAAATGCACAATATCATCTAGTTAAATTTTGTCAATTTGGAGAAAAGCTTGGAAAATTATAAAGACTTAAGTTGAAGCTTCACCAGTCAACAACTCTTACAGTGTAAATAAAATCAATCGTTGTAGTTTATTTTTCTTTCAGGATAGGTTGTGTGCTAAATAGGTGAAAGTCAATTATGGTAACCCATACTTGGAATTTGTCCTCTGCATTTAACCCATCCAAGTTAGTGAACACACACACGGAGCAGTGGGTAGCCATTCACTGCAGCAGCTGGACGTTAGGTGTCTTGTTCAAGGGCACCTCAGTCATTTTCTGCTGGTATTGAAAATCGAACACGCAACCTTCGGGACACCAGTCCGACTCTCTAACCAATAGGCCAATTCTTGAATTAGATATATTCATGTCATGTACTTAAGTGTATTATATTGTGTTCTGATAGGTCATGTAATTATGAGAAATAAAAGAGAAGCAACATCTTGTCTTGATTTATTTATTTAATGAACACAAAGAATGAGTTATATAGTTTTAATCACATTAATGAGTTTAAACACTCAATCTTAATACTGTGATATGTTTGGGATGTACAGTATTATTGTAAAATCAACTCAAATTAGGTATTGTATCATACAAAGAGGTTGGAGTCTTCTTAGGAACAATAAGGTACCTTATAGCTTAAATTCACCAAAGCAGTGAAAGGGTAAAATGTGGAATATTTTCTCCAAATGCTGTATGTTTACAGTGTATTAAAATGTGATTAATATGCCAATTTACAGATGATATCAGACATAACCCTGTTATTTCTACTAGACTATCCAGGATCAGGTAGTCTATTTTTACTTTTGTGTCGTTTTTAAAGAAAAATTGGATTGATCACCTCTGATCCAGATGCACACGTTTTCAATCGACCAAATCTGGATTACAAGTGCTCCAAATGGGGTTACATTTCACAATGTGGGCTGCTAGCACTGTGAATGTGGGGTAACCCTCTTCAAGTGTTTTTGTTTGAAGAGAAAGAAAACAACATCCCCATTCCACTTTCAATTTACTATGATATTTTCTGATATCTGAATTACCTTATTCTAATCGAAACTGCTGTTGTGTGATGTGAGACTGAATTTACTCAGCTCACAACACACCAGAGCCACGCCTCGTCGTGGTCTAGTAGACAATGCTAGTGCTAACTGCTAACAACAGTAGTCTACTGCTTTTGTTGTCACGGAGAGAAAAGCTGCTGGATGAATTCCTTCAGGATTTATTAACATCTGGATGCATTCATATCTGGTAAAAGATCTCCAGCATACTCGGTATGTAACGTTATACCGCTGTGATTTTAATTCAATCATGTTGCAAAACGGACCAGAGTGTTCAATAATGACAGAGAACCGCAAACTTCTCATCTGATCTTATTTAATATGCTACATTTTGAAAGTGTGAATATTTAATGTTCACACTTTGAAAAGACAAGAGTGACGAACAATGGAATTATACACCAAAACCGTGAAATAGTACAAATAAACGTGCGACGGACAAGTTTAATACTTTAGAATCAAGGCAATCCCAGTCAAAAACTTGAAGACTTAACGTGTTATATGACACCGATTATTACATTAAGTTTTAAATTGATTGTTCCTTCTGTGTTGATGCAGGTTAACTTGGGTGTCAGTAATCATTATTGTAATAGTTCACAAGGGGGGCGTGTTTTATAGCAAGAAATCCGTGATCGTGATAATCTGCTGTTTTGAGCGATGAGCGCTATTGCATTAAAGTTTTTTTTTTTTTTTTTTAATGTTGCACCAGACATGAGACGTGGGCATATCCCCCTAGGAGGCTAATACAATTTTATCCACAGCATGCACATCTCAACAGTTTCCTACTTTATGATATAGCCTAGAATTGGACAAAACCCTTCACAAGTCCTCTCTGTGTACGTCTGTGTAATTCTTTACTAATTTAAGTATTTTTATTTTACTTTCATTTTTTGAATTACTTCTGTATAACTATGCAGTTTATAATGACCCAAACACACAGGACCTTTATGAATTCCTAGTCAAAATGGCAGATGATAACAGTTTCCAAGGTAGGATTGGTTAAGATGGGGCTTAGCATAGGCTAGGTGTATTTGCATGAATGTTACAGATATTTATTAAGTAATTTTGACTAGTAAGAATATTCACTCCACACATCCATCCATCAATTTGCATGTTTTACATGACATCTGCGTTAAACTGTAAATAAAATTTTAGGGGTGCACGATATATCGGCCGCCGATATAATATCGGCCGATATGGTCATTTTTTTACACATCGGTATCGTTCCGATGTCGAAATAGGGCCGATGTGAACAGGCCGATATTTGACGTGAAGTTGAAGATGAAGTTGACGACTCACGATCTTAGCAGTAGTGAACACGCCTGAGAGAAATACACATTTCATACAGATGACATAAGCAGAGAACAGTCTGTTTTCTTTCGTTTTGAATTGTTCTGTTTAAAAATAGATGTTTCAAGCTTTCTATATATGTCTTAGGTTTGTGAGGCAGGTAGGTTTCGGTTCATTTGAGACGCGCTTCAGTTCACGCGCCGTTGCCTCCATGTCCTGATTAAATATTTTCTAATATTTACTTCTAATTTATTTTTGATGAAACATTGATCAAAATTAAGATACAATTAATACAAAACGAAATTAAATTTAAAGACAGGCTTTGTGCTTTCTGTTTGAGGTCTCTGTGAAAGTTTTAAAGCGGTCTTTAGTGCCGCGTTCAGACGTGCTTAACAGAGAACTGTCCCGTCAGTAACATTGTTAACGCAGTTATGTTTTTTCCCTCTTCATGACACATTTTTGATTGATCGTTTTTTGACTCGTAGATATTTGAATATATTGCATGATATTTGATACCCGTTCGAATTAGATTTTTCTCAAAAGTGACGGCATGTGTGATTTGTGGATTACTGATAAGCGCGAGTGGAGAAACAGGCGTTTATTTATTCATTCTCAGTGTTGAGAAACGTAGCCTTCATGTGTTACGTTATTGTGTTAATAATAACTAAAGTAGCCTACCTAATTATGTTACATATTTATTTTGTATGAAAACTAGCGCGTTCGTTACTTATGGATTAAAAAGTAGGCTACCGTTGTATCAGTGCTGCGCGAGCTCTCCCTCACAAACACGGACGCGCGCACACAGAGAGAGAAGACAATTGTAAAATGAAAAATTGACGGGCTAAGTTTAAATTTTGTTCTTGCTTGTTTTTGTTTTTTTTCTATCAAAATGTCAGAAAGCATTTTGTATTATCCATCCGTGTTTTTAAAATTCGTTAAATGACGGACGTTTTACTGTTAACACAGCCCATATGTCGGATTCGTCTAGCCTACTTGTTATTATTTTTAGAATAAGTGATTCGTTATGCTATTATTGGACTCCGGTCTATTCATTGTCAACTGTTAACATTTATTAACAGTTATTCATTTATTCAGCTAATGCGTGCCCTGTTGTTCAAAGGCAAAGACAGCACGTCACAAATAGAAGTCCTTTTCCCTGTGGTATTTAGTATCATATTTGGATATTGGAATAATAAATTAAGTAGCCTATCTTAATTGTACACAATGTTCCTGTTTTTTTTTTTTTTTTTCTGTTTTCTAAGGGTTTTCTTAATTTTAGACAAGTTGACCAGCACACATTATATGCAATGCAATATAATGCATGTGTGTCGTATGTGTGACATATTTTGCAATGCATACAGGTAAAGGTGCCCAATATCAGTCATTTCTAAAGTAAAAAAAAAAAAAAAAAAAGTGTTTTGGAAAATAGCTCTTTATTTGATAATCATTAAAATTTGTTTTCTATACAGAGATATCGACATCGGTAAATATCGGTATCGGCCATAACAGCAATATTAATATCGGTTATCGGTATCGGCCACAATTTTCACATCGGTGCATCCCTATAAAATTTTCATGACTATGGGATTCCCTCTGTATCACGGAAATCATACACAGTTATAAATGGGACATACCTTCATAACGGGAATGGTGTTCTCGAATATAGGTGGACATGTTCGATGTGTTTCCTCCTTTTGCAGTCACTTTGCGTCTTCATTTTTTGCAAATTGGATGTCTATCCTCAAGGAGAAGCATGCATTTGTATTTTCTATATCTAAAGTATTCCCATACTACAATTTTTTACTTCTTTTTAAACAGGGGATAGCGATTACAGCTTCTGTCTCTGACATTTTCTTCGCTGTACTTGTGTGGTTGGAGCAAGTTGAGAGTCGTCAAGTGGAAAGAAGTTGCTTCCGTGCAGGTGAGATTCTCCATCTATTTATTTTTTTGTGCACAATCTGATAATTGTACATGTTCATACCAAGATATATCGTCATACAGGTATACTGTTACAACCCTAGTTGTTCCAAACCTGAATTAGTTTCTTCTGTTGGTAACCAGACAGTTGACGGTAGCCATTGACGTCCATAGTAGGAAAAAAAATACTATGGTAGTCAATGGGGTCCATCAACTGTCTGGTTACCAACATTGTTCAAAAGTTATTTTGTTCAACGGAAGAAAGAAACTCAAACAGGTTTGGAACAACACAATGCTGAGTAAATGATGACAGATCATCAAGCTGGAGTTTGTTTATTAGGCATGCAGGGCAACCACCCAGTAGACCATTACAACAATCTAGCCTTGAGGTCATGAACGCATGAACTATAGGGGTGGAAATCTCTAGGAAATCTTTTTTTTGACTACTTGATACTTTTAAAGCAAAGTATTTATGATGACCCATAATGAATTTACTTCCAATACTTCCTATATGAATTTTTTTTATTAAACAAATGGAAGTGATTTGGCAAGTCAACTGTAAGTTTACATTTGCTAGCATATCCCAACATTGCAAAGAACCAACAGGAAAATAAATGTGTGTCTGTACTAGCGGCGTACTTGTAGTAAATGAATACAAACTTCTCAATCTCTAGCATTTAATATTACTAGACTTCTAATCTAACCAACATCCTCTTGTTATTTCCAATGAGCAATATAATCCTTCAGACAAAAAAAACATTTTGCTGTAGCAAAATCACAAACAGTTTTCGTTCAAAAATATAGAATGATGTACCAGCAGCTCTCATACACACATAATGCTTGTGGACTTACGCATATTCTGAATAATTAGTAACGCTTTTATACACAACTAAAGAATAAAGAGTTATGACTTGAAATGTTTGCTGTATACCACAATCAAAAACAGCTTATACAAAAAAAGTGCATGAACATCTGCAGAGAGCACAGTCAAAATGTAACTTTTTGTGACTGGCATTGAACTGATACACACTGTGAGTGTTGAGGGCAGTGTAACGTGCGTATAACAGATCGGTTTACAGCATATTGATGTGAAAACGAAACAATACAGAAAGCAGCTCTCATACAAAAAATACTAAATAGGTCACAATGAAATTGCCAATTTTCCATATGTTAGCTTTTAACGAAAGAGGGTGCCGTTCGAATTTGGCGCTCAACCATCATGCGTCTCTGTTATGTGCACGTCTCAGTTATGTGCACGCCACAGACTGTCCGCGCACTGCACGTCTGCTTTAGAGTTCCACCTTTTGCGTTCTGTCAATATTACGTTATTAGAAAAATAATTATTTTTTGGAAAATCGATTTTTGACATTTGTGAATCGTCCACGTCCGCATCGCGATGCATCTAAGAATAGATTTTTTCCCCCACCCCTAATGAACTAACTGTTCCGCATTTGTGATTGAAAGCATATGTCGCAGTTTAGATATATTTTTAAGATGGAAGAATGTGGTTTTACAGATGCTAGAAATGTGGCTTTCAAATGAAAGGTTGGTTTCAAAGAGCACACCCAGGTTCCTAACCGACGACGAAGACTTGACAGAGCAGCCATCAATTGTTAGACACTATTCTAGGTTACTACGTGCAGAGGTTTTTTGTCCAATAATTAGAAACACTGTTTTATTTAATTTTTTTATTAAGTAGTGGGAAATTACGAGTCATCCAGTTTTTGATATCAGCTATGCATTCCGTTAATTTTGTGAATTGGTAAGTTTTGTCGGGGCGCAAAGAAATACAGAGCTGAGTATCATCAGCATAACAGTGAAAACTAATGCCAAGCTTCCTAACCCCCAATTTCCACCAGATGCGTAACGGCTGCAGAACGGCTCCGCTGCGTGACAGCTCCGTGTTCCGTCGTCCGTCAATACCCACCAGGTCCGGATTTGTTGCGGAACGGCTGCGGTCATGACTGACAGCTGAAGTCACAAGGACCCACGAGATCTCGCAAATTCACGTATGATCGCGCGATATAAGTGCTGAATTGCTGCGGAGCTCTCCGGCATCCGGCAAAAATAGAAGCTCTGCGTATCTGCTCCGGAGGGCTGCGGATCGCCGGAGTCGGAACGCAGCTGTACCGCATTCAGTGGAAATACACTCATTGACTTTAATGGAAACCTATTGACTCCGCCGCCGTGCCGGAGCCGTAACGCAGCCGGTGGAAATTGGGGGTTATGATATCTCCTAAGGCGGGTAGCATGCCATGTACAGAGTGAACAGCAACGGTCCTAGCACTGAGCCTTGTGGTACTACATACTGAACTTGTGATCCATAAGACATCTCTTCATTTACTGCTAGAAACTGATAACGGTCAGATAAGTATGATTTAAGCCAGTGGTCAGATCCTTGACCTCGGCTTTGATTAAAGGCAAGAATCTACCTATAGATTTTTTTATAGCATTTAGATTTTTTTACATGCAAATAAGCCAATTCCGATACCAGCTGCCGTTTTTTTTTTTTTTTTTGTATTTGTATTTGTTGTTCATTTGAAATTAGTCAACCACTGCATTTTAATCACAATACAAACAGAGATGCTACACACGTAGCATGAGCAGTTGTTTTTTATTTAAATTAGATTGCTGCATAATTTCAAGACTTAGAGCAATTACAGAATGGTCTGACTTTTATTTTTGTGAAATTGTTACATAAGACTGATTTCTGAGCAATGATTTTCTGAAATGATTTCAACATTTTTAGAAGAATTGTTACTTATACCCACCACCCCCTCTCTATTCGGTTTGAACATATTGTTTGTTAAGTGGATTTCTTCCATATTATGTTAGAGTTCTGATTAGTTTAGATATTAATTGAACAATTGAACCTCTGCCCTGTTTCATGCTTATAATATCCTGGGTTACATAAATATGAGCAACCTAGAGCTGTTTTATACACTACTAATATGTAACCATCAAAATGCTCTATATTTGAACTAAATTAACGGCACCATGTGTTTTCTTTTAAAGTAATCCAGTATAAATTCAGTAACTTATCTTTGATTTTTCCAGATCTGGTCCTGTGGGCGTCAGTATCACACACTGACCACAGTTCACACCTGCAGTGAAGCCCCTCACACAACAATTCACCAATAAATACTGGGAATATTCCCATCATCCTACAAGAGAAGGACAAACTCCAGGAGTAGCAGCTGAAATCTGTGTGACTGTTAAAGATGGAGTTTATTAAAGAGGAGATTGAAGACATGAGGGATCCAGAACCATCCAGAATAAAACATGAAGATACTGAGGAACAAATAGGTTGGTGTCCATTCTTGATTCTTCATTGTTGACTGTTGACAAACATTAAGATATCAAAGCTTCAGTTCAACAGATTTGGTGGCTGTGAAATAAGGAAAAAATTTGAGATGATAAGTTATACAGAAAATGTATCTAAATTATCATAATCTTGAATAGCTTTCCATATATGAAATGGATTAACAAGTAAAAAACTGAACTAAACTTTTGGCACATCAAAGATCTGATACATGATACTCTGCATTCTTCTGTTAAATCAGAGTTCACTTGAACTTATTTTAACCACATAATATTTTAATTTTAGACTGGATGGAAGCAAATCTGCAAAAACATGAACTGAATGAAGCAGAGGAGGAACAGCAGAGCATCAAAACTCAAGGAACTAAAGCTAATAAGCTGCACACCTGCACTCAGTGTGGAAAGAGTTTCTGTCAAAAAGGAAACCTTAAGACACACATGAGAATTCACACTGGAGAGAAACCGTATACATGCACTCAGTGTGGAAAGAGTTTTTCTCAAGCATCAGGTCTCAAGAATCATCTACGTGTTCACTCTGGAGAAAAACCATTTAGCTGTGATCAGTGTGGTAAAAAGTTTATTTCATTAGCACATCTAAAACAACACCTGAAAGTTCATTCAGACGAGAAGCCTTATGTGTGTTCTGTCTGTGGAAAGAGTATTTTGTGGCTGCGTCATTTTAAACTGCACCAGAAAACACATAATGAAGTGAGAGATCATGTGTGCTTGGACTGTGGGAAGAGCTTTACTAGAGCTGACAATCTGAGACAGCACCAAAGAATTCATACTGGAGAAAGACCTTACAAGTGCTCATATTGTGAAAAGAGTTTCTGTCGTTCTGAAAACCTGAAATCGCACGAGCGAGTTCATACGGGAGAGAAGCCGTACCAGTGCACTCAGTGTGGAGAGAGTTTCAAATGTAAGACTTATCTCAAATATCATCTGCGTATTCACTCAGGAGAAAAGCCATTTAACTGTGATCGGTGTGGTAAAAGGTTTATTTCATCATCACATCTAAAACAACACATGAGAGTTCATTCAGACGAGAAGCCTCAGTTATGTTCTCTTTGTGGAAAGATTTTTTCAAGTCTTTATTATTTTAAACTGCACCAGAAAACACACACTGAAGTGAGAGATCATGTGTGTTTGGACTGTGGGAAGAGCTTTACTAGAGCTGAATGCCTGAAACTACATCAAAGAACTCATACTGGAGAAAAACCTTACAAGTGCTCATATTGTGACAAGAGATTCACTCAGTCTGCACACCTGAAATTACATAAGCGAGTTCATACTGGAGAGAAGCCGTACCAGTGCACTCCGTGTGTAAAAGATCAAGTAAACGTGTAAGATAAAATAGTTTATTATAGTAAAAGCACGATAACAGTTTAATTTGGTGAAAAGCTATTGTCTGAACCTCTCACTGAGAGAAAGAACATGTTATCTGGATGTTTTTAGGAAAGTCTCCTGTTTAGAGCAGAGCTCAACTAACTCCAACCTTGAAGAAGCTGTGTATCGGTGTATGTACGCTAGTATTCTTTGTTACAGACTTGTTTTATTTGACATGTTGGTGCCTAGACACACAGACTCGTGACCTCGGAGGGACACTCTTACCTAACTCAGGGTTTGGGTGTCAACCGTATCATTGATGAAGAGATGCTTCTGTCTATCTGTCCATGTGTGGAAAATTACTGTTTATCTATTTCTTAGCCAATCAGAATCATTCAACCTGAAGTAATGACGTAGCTTAGACCTGGTATAATTGCTGTGATTTTTGAAAATGAAGCGGCCTACGAACTCCTCGTGAGTCTTGAAGCTGACTTCTGCTGATGAAACTGCAAACTACCTTCAGTAAAAAATAATTATTTATTATAATTCTGACTCTTGTCTTCAATTTACTACACTTCTAACTCAAGGTCTTCATGCATCATATCTGGTCCTTGGGTCTTTAACCGTTTATTCCCAGCAACAGTGTAAATAAAGTTATTGTTGTAGTTTCTTTTTGTCAGGATGGATTATGTGCTTTTTTTATTTTTTATTAGATATATGTGACCCTGGACCACAAAACCAGTCATAAGTCGCACGGGTATATTTGTGGCAATAGCCAACAATATCGATTTTTCTTTTATGCCACATATCAAGGGTCCCAATTTATATGTATCAGGGTCAGTGAAAAATAAGGTTTGTCAAGATGAGAAATTTTTTCATCTTGTAAAAACTTGTTTTAAAAGCATGCATCAGGTATGTTAGAATGTAATAGAGTATTTATGTTGATTTTATGTAATTAAAAATTACATTTGCACCATTTTTATGAAAGTTAAGACTGAATGTACCTGAATGTGTCAAATGGTGTAACTGCCAAAGAATGAAATATTAAATATGTTATCCACCTAGATGGCATGTAAGTGTACATTTTAATTTATCACACGAAAATGGATTTTATTAGAGTTATCTCTAAATGTAATTTTTTATGTGTTTTTGCAGTATTTGGCAGGACATATGCTGAAAACACCTGTTTTCTAAATAATCTTTTGACAAATTTAAATATATTTTTACTAGATTATTACATGTTATTCCACATAAATTTTCCTGTATATAATTATACTTTTATAAAAAATGTTGGTTACGCCAATTGACAAAAACCAGTTACACCACCTGACCATGTTGCTTCTAGAGTCAAAGACAATTGTTTGTTGAAGAAATTGTGACTGAAAATCAAGCATGACAGTCAACAAGTTCAACAGAATTGGTTTTATTTTTGTCAATGCTGGAAAAAAAAACTGAAAAGAGCTGATGAGGTTCATTCTCATGTTACGCAGCATGTTTGAGCTTCAGCAAGAACTAATGAGGTTCATTCTCGTGTTACGCAGCACGTTTGAGCTTCAGCAAGAACCAATGAGGTTCATTCTTGCACGTTTGAGCTTCCACAAGAACCATTGAGGTTACATTGGTTACATTGAACACTTGAAAAGAGTTCCAAATAGTAGGTTAGTTTATATCACATTTTAATCAGCATCATAAACTAGTGATATTTGACTAAATTGGCCCCTGACAGAAAGGCTTGTAATCGGAGTCAATAGATGTAACCGGTTACACCATTTGACATTTCAGTTTAAAATCAAATTTGACAGGCATTATCATGGACACCTATGTAATCATGTGCCTTTAACAGTGAGATGTCTACAGTTGTCTATGGTATACTGGATCACATTAAAAGGGCATAAGGAATCACACCCTACAAGATATCTATTTCATGAGTGCTGGGAGCGTACTCAAGGAAATAATCGCTGTATTCATAGTTTTCACATGATGTCCACCATTATAGGAACGCTTACCTGTTGGGCAAAACAAGGCTTTCCTCCATTGGTGGGCTATTTTTAACTGAAATGTCAAATGGTGTAACCGGTTACATCTATTGACTCCTATACAAGCCTTTCTGTCAGGGGCCAATTTAGTCAGATATCACTTGTTTATGATGCTGATTAAAATGTAATATAAACTAATCTACTATTTGGAACTCTTTTCAAGTGTTCAATGTAACCAATGTAACCTCAATGGTTCTTGTGGAAGCTCAAACGTGCGAGAATGAACCTCATTGGTTCTCGCTGAAACTCAAATGTACTGCGTAACACGAGAATGAACCTCATTGGTTCTTGTCATTTTTACCTGGTTTGTAGTAAGGCAGTGATATTAAAAGACCAAATTCAATGTACACCTTATTGATTATGCATACTTTGTACAAGCAAGCAAATGAACACAGAATATTAATACAACACAAGGTTTCTCGTTAAGAGTTTTTTTCCTTCAAAAACCAATAAACCGTGTTGCGTGTTACAATAAACTGTTTTAGTAGGCTACATTAAGGCACTTTAAGGGTGGGTTGCACGAATAAGGATTATTTAGCCAGTAATGTAAAGATTCATACTAATATGAATAAATCAGAAGCTAAGACCTGCATTCATAAGGCAGCAAATGACATCTGGCAGAAGTGTTGGGAACGAGAGATGAAGGGGAGACACCTGTTTCAGATTCAGAAAAAAGTGGGAAAAGGAGATTGGGTTTCAATATTAGGAATAAAAGAAGAATCTTCGCATAGGACAGGACACACAGCATTAAATGCCAATTTACATAAAATCAATAAACATTGTACAGGGAAGTGCAATAAGTGTAATGAACCAGAAACAGTTGAACATGTTCTTATAGCATATAAAAATGAAAGACATGTATTAAAGGATAAGCTGCTGGAAACGGAACATAATACACTATCATTACGAAAATCTTCTGGCTAAAAAATTCCTATTCAATATGCAATTTTTGAGGGTTTTGAAGGAAACAGGAATTGATGTAAGAATATTGTTTTGTTTTTTTCTCATTTCTCATCAATGCTCCACACTCCAGTTCAGTTGGTGGCGGTAATGCACCGAAAGCTGGTCTGTCAACCGCTATGAAATGAAAAAGAAGTAGTTTGCTTTTGTTGTCACGGAGAGAGAAGCTACTGGATTATTTACTTAAAGAATTATTAAATGACATCTGGATGCATTCATATCTGGTAAAAGGTCTCCAGCATGACAGGTATGTAGCGCTGGGATTTTAATTGAATCATGTTGCAAAAAGGACTAACTGGAGTGTGATGTGATTCAGCTGGTTTGACGTTGGATGTTAGATATATTCTACAGATATTCAGCCGCGAAAAATGTCAATAGGTTTTAAGTGAATAATTATACCTGCAAAAATGTACCTTATTTGAAAAGTATTAGAACGTAGAACTAACAAATCACGGTAAATATGTTTTAATAATGCACCTTCAATTTGTAGCAACGGAGTGACGGACCGTGTACAAAGTAAATGTGGAAATAAAAAATAGGTGGTTCTCTACATTACTTATCATCCTTTAGACTAAATATAATTTACAACTAACTGCTCTTTTGTGAAACACTGCCTTTTTAATGCCCAATATCATGTGTGAAAACGCTTAATCATAATTTGTTCATTTAGAAATCAGAGCTCAATGATTTGTGAAATAAATGAATACCTTTTACCCCCTTGCATTTTTGTTTAGTGTAAACTTACCCAATTTGATCACTTAGAAATCACATAGAATTTTTTTAATGTATTTTACAACAATTATTTGTATAAGTATAGTAATTAAATATATATATATTTTTTAATTAAGTGTTTGCTTTTCCAAGAGATGTGCATGTTCTGTGCCTGTTTTTGAAGTGTCAGAAATTGTAAGCAATTAAAAAAAAAAAAAATAATAACATCGTCTTACTGGCTTACTGACATTTGATATTGGTTTTATCGTATTAAGATTCCTAGAAACCAAGTCAAATCATCTTTATTTCTTACTGTCAAAGCTGCTTCACAAATTTAGCCAGAAAAAAAATATGTGTTAATATCAAAGTTTTACAGATATGAAACAAGTGCAAATTCAGCTGTAAAGCAGCTCTAAAAAAAGAAAACATAGTCATTATTCAAATCTGTTTGGTTTTATATTAATTTAATTTAGATCAGTAGTGCAGTGTTGCAAAGTTCATCAGTTAGGCTACTTATTTTGCCAGGTTTGGACGAACCATCGGGCTGACATTTTGAATTTTGTCATAAATTGCCATATCTTTTAAACGATTTGACATATCAGCACAAAATTTGGTGGTATGTATCATCATCTGCATGTCCTGAAGCGACTTGAGAAGTTTAAACACAACTTTAAACATTGTGCAATTAAATATAAATGGAAGACGTTTCTTACATTTTCAGCCTGTATGACGAAATGACAGTAAGACAGGAGTGAATGTGTGTGTTCCTGCAGAGCATCCCTCTAATCTGTTAACACTGAGTTTGTGTTTTAGTTTTCTTTATTAGCATAGATCACTATACATGTTTTCATAGCATTCATTTGGCACATTTGTTTTAAGTACAGCATTGGGCAGGATGTGGGAAAAGTGTGTATTGTCATTAAAATAAAATAAAATGAAAATGTGGCTTTTTATCTGATTAATCAAAGAAATAATCGGCCAACTAATTGATTATCAAATTAATCATTAGTTGCTGCCCTAGCTTGCTGTTAAAGGGGACCTATTATGCACCTTTTTTACAAGATGTAAAATAAGTCTATAATGTCCCTAGTATGTGAAGTTTTAGCTCAAAATACCCCGCAGATTATTTTTTATAGCGTGTTAAAATTGCCACTTTTGGGCGGTGAACTGTCAGTAGTGGTGTTCAGTGATGTTCAGACCGGAGTCGGACAATGATGGAGAGACTCGAGAAGAAATGACAACATGTAGAATGCAACAGAATGTGTCTGAATGGTTAATTGATGAATTTATGTAGTTGATGTGGAGTTTTAGTGAATTTTGCATAACAGGTCTCCTTTAAAGTAATCCAGTATAAATTCAGTAACTTCTTTTTGATTTTTCCAGATCTGGTCCTGTGGGCGTCAGTATCACACAGTGATCACAGTTCACACCTGCAGTGAAGCCCCTCACACAACAATTCACCAATAAATACTGGGAATATTCCCATCATCCTACAAGAGAAGGACAAACTCCAGGAGTAGCAGCTGAAATCTGTGTGACTGTTAAAGATGGAGTTTATTAAAGAGGAGATTGAAGACATGAGGGATCCAGAACCATCCAGAATAAAACATGAAGATACTGAGGAACAAATAGGTTGGTGTCCATTCTTGATTCTTCATTGTTGACTGCTGAGAAACAAAGATTTGCTGGTGGCTATGAAATAATGAACACATTAGATATGATAAATGAGACACAAAATACATCTAAATGATCATAATCTTGAATGGCTTTTATTAATACATTTTAAACAGATTAGCATGAAAATGACGGAACTAACACATCAAAGATCTTATACTTGATACTCTGTTTCTTTCTTCTGTTAAATCAGAGTTCACTTGAACTTATTTTAACCACATAATATTTTTTACTTTAGACTGGATGGAGATGAAACTGCAAAAACATGAACTGAATGAAGCAGAGGAGGAACAGCAGAGCATCAAAACTAATAAGCTGCACACCTGTCCTCAGTGTGGAAAGAGTTTCAGTCAAAAAGGACACCTTAAAGCACACATAAGAATTCATACGGGAGAGAAACCGTATCCATGCACTCAGTGTGGAAAGAGTTTTTCTCAAGCATCAACTCTCAGTAATCATCTGCACATTCACTCTGGAGAAAAACCATTCAACTGTGATCAGTGCGGTAAAGATTTTCATTCATCATCAAATCTAAAACGACACATGATAGTTCATTCAGGTGAGAGGCCTTATGTGTGTTCTCTCTGTGGAAAGAGTTTTTTATGGCTGCGTCATTTTAAACTCCACCAGAAAACACACGATGAAGTGAGAGATCATGTGTGCTTTGACTGTGGGAAGAGCTTTACTACAACTTCCCATTTGAAAAATCACCAAAGAATTCATACTGGAGAAAAACCTTACAAGTGCTCATATTGTGACAAGAGTTTCTGTCGTTCTGAAAACCTGAAATCGCATGAGCGACTTCATACGGGAGAGAAGCCGTACCAGTGCACTCAGTGTGGAGAGAGTTTCAAATGTAAAACTGATCTCAAATATCATCTGCGCGTTCACTCTGGAGAAAAGCCATTTAACTGTGATCAGTGTGGTAAAAAGTTTATTTCATCATCACATCTAAAACAACACCTGAAAGTTCATTCAGACGAGAGGCCTTATGTGTGTTCTCTCTGTGGAAAGAGTTTTTTATGGCTAAAATGTTTTAAACAGCACCAGAAAATACATAATGAAGTGAAAGATCATGTGTGTTGTCAGAAAACGCATAATGAAGTGAGAGATCATTTATGTAGTGACTGTGGGAAGACCTTTATTAGAGCTGCCAATCTGAAACTGCACCAAAGAACTCATACTGGAGAAAGACCTTACAAGTGCTCATATTGTGACAAGAGTTTCACTCAGTCTCTGCACCTGAAATCACACGAGCGACTTCATACTGGAGAGAAGCCGTACCAGTGCACTCAGTGTGGGAGTGATTTTAAACATTTGTCAAGCCTTTCCACTCATATGAAAAAATGTTGCAATGTATCATTGTAAATACATTCAAGTAAATGTGTGAGAGTTTATACTAAACAGTATCAGTTTAATTTTGTGAATTTGGTCAAAAGCTTGGAAAACTAGAAAGACTGAGTTGAAACTTCACCAGTCAACAACTCTTACAGTGTAAATAAGTCATTGTATGTTTGAATGGGTTGTGTGCTAAATAGGTTTTTCTTTAGATATATTCATGTAATTTACAAAATGTACTATATTGTCTTCTGATAGTACATGCAGTTATGAGAAATAAAACAGAATCAACATTTTGTCTTGATTAATCTATTTACTGAACACAAAGAATGAGTTATATAGTTTAAATCACATTCATGAGTGGAAACATTCTATTTGCATCCAATCATTCTATAAACATCAGGTTTATGTTCAGTTAAGCCGCGTTTCCACCGCAGGAACTTTCCCCAGGAACTAGGAACTTTGGGCTGGTACTCGATGTGTTTACACCGCAGGAACCAGGGTCTAAATGAAGTTCCGGGTAAATATTTCCCCCTCCGATAGTCCCTGCTCACGAGGTAGTACTTTTTCAAAGTTCAGGAACTTTCAGGGGTGGGACTTGTGCGCTGCACAAGCTGATTGGTTGTGTTCACGCCGCATTTTGGTTGGATGACTCCACGCAGCATTTTCTTTATTTTTAACCTCCCTTTTAAAAAGTGGCTTCATGCAGTAAAGTTGTCTGTCTGCAAATATGGAATTTAATAAAAAAAACTGGGGGACTGGCGACGAGTTTCAGGCTTTATTATTTGGGTATTTGTGGAAGAGGAAACTTTCTGCGCGTTCGTCACAGCCATCTCACGGCCAATGTCCGCAATAGCTGATAACATACAATTTTATATCTAACGTTAGCATTACGAGCTCTGAACACGCTTTATCAGTGCTCGTCTCTTTTCTGCCACAGCTTTTAATATTAAGTCATTATGTTTACACATTGTCATCTATTGCAAGGCAAACCATGTTACAAATTTACTATAACAGGATTGAAATAGCGCTTTGAGGTTGGTAACAAACAACTATTTACAAGACTGTCACTATTTATGATTGATAGACGGGGTTCAGGCTTTTTTTAAGAGTATTTGCGCAAAAGGAAATTTTTGCGCGTTCGTCCCAGTCATCTCACAACGTACCTTGTCTAATTTTATACGCACACGAGCTTTCTGAACACGCTTTAGTATCAGTGCTCGTCTATTTTGTTATGTTAATTAGCCTACCTCGTTAGTAAACCAATAACTGCAGCACAGTTTGAATCTCCTCCATACTTATAAATGTGGCGCTCAAAACTGATTACTGTCCGTCGCAGACTGGGAGGAGCAGTTGCGCGCAGTTTACCTTCCCGGTACTTTAGACCGCGGTGTAAACGCAGAAAGCAACCGGTCTGGGGCAAAAAAAGGTTCCTGGGAAAAAAGTTCCTGGGACAAATTGTTCCGGGTAATTTCGGTGGAAAAGCGGCTTTAGTGTCCCTTTCATGGACTTTTAGTTTGTTTGTCTTCATCTTGTGGCTTCGCCTCCGGCCTCAGATCACCTCGATCTGTCGGCTCCACCATGGCTCCTCCCACCTTCGGCTCCACCAGACACCCTCTGCCTTTCAACTCTACCGGGTTCGCTCATCCCACCAGTTCCCCCTTGGTCAGTCGTCACATGGACTTGCGGATCTTCCGCTACGCTCAGTTCCTCCACCCTTACGGCTGCAACGGGCTCCTCCTTCCCTTCAGGTACGCCTCAGTCCTCCATCACACCGGCATCGCCTCAGTCCTCAGGGAATCTGGCTCCACCTCAGACGCTCATCGATGCGGCATCGCCCAGGCCTCCTGTGCCAGCTCGTCTCGTCTCCATCGTTCTCCGTCTTGCGCTCTGGGGTCCATCAGCTCCGCCTCCGTCAGTCGTCCCCAAGTTGACGTCAGCCTCTACTAGGGCTGCACGATTAATCGCAATTTACATGAAATCACACTTAAATCGAGTTGGCTTATCTCGATTTTGAAATAATTGTTTTCAATTATTCGATTATTTTTTGTATGTGTAGCTTGTCATTGATGTACGGCTCTGTAAACGCTGCTCCATCTGAAAGCACTGTGAGTTTGAGTCACTTATAACGTGCATTTGAAAAAGCAACACGCGTCAAACATCTTTCCAAAACATGAGAAGCATTTATGAACCTCTTGTCCAACAACAGACAACATTTAATAACATGCGTTTACTCCAAACTCACTTAATAACGACAGCTGAGCATCCCTCTGTGAGAGGGTCATGTGCCTCAACAAGTAAAGTCATAACATAATGATACATTTGCAAATCATTAGCTAATGATTAATTAAAGCAGACAAGTCGAAGTTGAAGTACATGACTTCAACCCATTGTGGTAATTAACGCATTAATTTACACTATTAGTTAAAATGTTATTAAGGAATTAATACATTATGACACATTTAATTAACAATTCATATATTACTTAATCTATTAATCATTTAGAATCTTAATTAGTTACTGATGCAGTAATAATTAATTAATGGTTTAGTTCTTCATGAGTCATACACATGATTATCTGTGCATTAGTTAAGCATTAATTAATGCATATTAGTGCACCCTTATTGTAAAGTGTTACCTATATATTTTTTTTTTTTTTTTTTTGCCAGATAGAAGTGGTTGAGCAAAGACACAAACTGAATGAAGCGGAGGAGAAATGTGACAATTTAACATTGGCCTTTCAGTGCAGTACACTCAAAAAAATGCTGGGTTGTTTTAACCCAATGTTGGGTCAAATATGGACTAACCCAACGTTGGGTTAAAAAATGCTATTTAAAAATGGACAGACCCAGCCGTTGGGTTACATTTTTAATGTAACCAATGCAATTTGTCCATTTTTTAATTGCATTTTTGTCCATTTTTGATTTAGTCCAAAATGCAATTTGTCCATTTTTAAACTGCATTTTTTAACCCAACGCTGGGTTAGTCCATATTTAACCCAACATTGGGTTAAAACAACCCAGCATTTTTTAGAGTGATATCACTCGGCTGAAATCTATCTGAACCTATTTTGAATGCAAAGAATATTTTGGTGTGTACAACTGCTTATAAACTTTTGTTTTCATTCCACCATACCTCTACCACCAACTTTTCAAACAGTCTGGGTTTAAGGTGACATCTGTGTGCCTTTTCTATGCTTATTTCTGACCTTTTCCTGCTATATAGACAAATGGGTGACCTGCCCTATGATCGTGGTAAGAGTTTTGCCAAAAAAGCTTGCCATGTAATGTTTTTTTAATTTGCAATTTTTTCAAGCTAGGTTGTGTGTCCATGATAAATTGATGCCATCTGCTTATGACTAGTTAGTCCATTAAAGTCTACTATATAGTGTTCTGATTGCATATGAAATTATGATAAAAAAACATCTTGTCCACTGCATTAAGTTGTTCTTGCAAATATAAAACAATTTTGAATATAAAACAACCACTGTTTTATTCTTTGATTTGTGAGCATTTTTATCCAAGTTAAATGATAAAATGTGTAATCTGGATCAGAAAATGTCCTTGTTTAATTTGATTTTTAACATTTACAACAAACTTTAACTTATCATGGCTGATACGTACATCCACTGACTGGACCCACAAAGACTGGGCCAACATTTGCCACAGTCTACTAGTTGCACGTCTGTATTGTTTATAATTGTTAGCATATGTTTCAGTATTATTTTAAGTCTAAATATGCATGAATGCCTTAAATTATCTTACATAATGCCTTGATGAAATGTAAACTATATGATGCACTTAAATAAAAATCAGCAGGCCAGAATTTTTCCAAACCTCAATACTACACTCCAATAGGTGGCGCAAATGCACCTTAAAGCAGTTTACAAACTATCATAAAACGTAAAAGAAGAAGATGGTCGTTCTGAGAAGAAATGACTGGAGAAATCCAAGCAGAAACAGCTGAATTCTGTGTGCCGTACTATAATAAAGATGGAGATTATTAAAGTGGAGATTGAAGACATGAGTGATCCAGAAACATCCAGAATAAAACATGAAGATACTGAGGAACAAATAGGTTGGTGTCCATTCTTGATTCTTCTTTGTTGACTTTATTAAACACAAATAAAGCTTCAAGTTCAACAGATTGGGTGGCTGTGATATAGTAATAAGCAGTTTATAGATGATAAATGACACAGATTCATTTATATTATCATAATCTTGTATAGAAATTGTCAAAAACATTTTAATTGTATTAACAAATGAATGACAGAACTAAACTTTGACGCATCACAGATCCAATACCTGATCTCTGTTGGCTTACTTCTGTTAAATCAGATTTCACTTGAACTGATATTTAACCACATAATATTTGTATCTTAGACTGGATGGAAGTGAAACAGCAAAGACCAGACCTGAATGAAGCGTTGGAAAGTCGTTCCTTCACAACTCAAGGATCAAAAGCCAAAAAGCTGCACTCCTGCTCTCAGTGTGGAAAGAGTTTCACACAAAAAAAAAACCTTAACAAACACATAAGAGTTCACACTGGAGAGAAACCGTATCCATGCACTCAGTGTGAGAAGAGTTTTACTCAAGCGTCAGGTCTCAGGAATCATCTGCTCCTTCACTCTGGAGAAAAGCCATTTAACTGTGATCAGTGTGGTAGAAAGTTCATTTCGTCATCACATCTAAAACAACACCTGAAAGTTCATTCAGATGAGAAGCCTTATGTGTGTTCTCTCTGTGGAAAGAGTTTTTCACGACTGGACTGTTTTAAACTGCACCAGAAAACACATAATGAAGTCAGAGATTATATATGTTGTGAGTGTGGGATGAGCTTTACAAGAGATGACCATCTGAAACAGCACCAAAGAATTCATACCGGAGAAAGACCTTACAAGTGCTCATATTGTGACAAGAGTTACACTGTGTCTGGAAACCTGAAAGTGCACGAGCGAATTCATACTGGAGAGAAGCCGTATCAGTGCACTCAGTGTGGAGTTGGTTTTGCACGTAAAGACAGTCTGAAGAAACACACAAAAATTCACACTGGAGAAAAGCCATTCGCTTGCCATCAGTGTGGGAAAAGCTTCATACAAAAACCACATCTTATCAAGCACATAAGTACTCATACTAATCAAAAGCCTTACGTTTGCCCTCAGTGCGGATGGAGCTTCACAACTGAATACAAACTTAAGATACACTTACGTGTTTGTCCTGGAGAGAAATCATACTCCTGTCCTCAGTGTGGAAAGGGTTTCGCACATAAATCAAGTCTTAGCTGTCATCTGCGTGTTCACTCTGGAGAAAGACCTTTTACGTGTACACATTGTGACAAAAGTTTCACTCGGTCAGGAACCTTGAAAAAACACGAGCGACTTCATTGCAACCACCATAGACTGTCGAGAGACCGTACCACTGCTTGTATGGGAAGAGTTTCACCCAATCAGGAGGTTTCTTTACTCCCAGAAAAAGCAGTTTCTCCCATCTTAGAAGTTGCTGAAATTGACCCTTTTCACATTTCTGTGGTTTGAACGCAGAGGTTATCTAAATTAGGCTAAATAAAGTATTTTTATTGCAAACTCTGTCAGGCTTGCTTGTGGGCTGGGATTTGTATGTCCAGGATAAATTGATGCCATCTGTTGTTAGTCTATCAATGTGTACTATATAGTGTTCTGATTGTACATGAAATAAGAAATAAAACATCTTGTCTGCTGCATTAAGTTGTTTGTGCAAATATATATATAAAAATTGATAGCCTATTCAACAAACACTGTTTTATTGTTTCATTTGTAGCCATTTTAATCCAAAACATGTAATCTGAATCAGCATATTTCCCTTTTTAATTTGATTTTTAAAATTCACTCCAAACTTTCACTTCAGTATATACATATATAACAAATTTGAAATCTCATGACCGACCAAATGTGGATGGTTGTAACACGACTTTCACGTGTACATCCACTGGACCCACAAAGATATACCAACAATTGCCACAGTCTGCTATATTGCACAAGTCTGTATTGTTTTTAATTGTTAGCATATGTGTCAGGGTTTCTTCAGTATTATTTTAAGTTTAAATGTTGAGTAATGCCTCTGCTTTAGATTTACATATATAATGCCTTGAAGAAATTTAAAGTATATAATGCACTTACATTAAAATAAGGCCAGAATTACAAAATTCCCTTTTTCCAAACTCAATACTACACTCCAATAGGTGGCGCAAATGCACCTTAAAGCGGTTTACAAACTATCATAAAACGTTAAAGAAGAAGATGGTCCTGAGAAGAAATAACAGGAGAAATCCAAGCAGAAACAGCTGAATTCTGTGTGCTGTATTATGTTAAAGATGGAGATTATTAAAGTGGTGATTGAAGACATGAGTGATCCAGAACCATCCAGAATAAAACATGAAGATACTGAGGAACAAACAGGTTGGTGTCCATTCTTGATTCTTCATTGTTTACTGCTGAGAAACACTAACAAAGCTTCAGTAAAACAGACTGGGTGACTGTGAAATAATAAGCAGTATATAGATGCAAAATGCATTATAATCTTGTAAAGAAGTTGTTAAACACATTTTAATTGTATGAACAAGTAAATGACTGACCTAAACCTTGGCGCATCAAAGATCTGATACCTAATCTCTGTTGCTTTCTTCTGTTAAATCACCAGAGTTCACTTGAACTGATTTTAACCACAATATATTTTTTTATTTTAGACCAGACGGAAGTGAAACAGCGAAGACAAGACCTGAATGAAGCGGAGGAAAGTCGTACCTTCACAACTCAAGGAACAAAAGCCAAAAAGCTGCACACCTGCTCTGAGTGTGGAAAGAGTCTCAGACAAAAAGGAAACCTTAAAAGACACATGAAAATTCACACTGGAGAGAAACCGTATCCATGCACTCAGTGTGGAAAGAGTTTCACTCGTACATCAGGTCTCAGTAAACATCTTCTCTGTCACTCAGGAGAAAAAGCATTTAACTGTGATCAGTGTGGTAAAAAGTTCATTTTATCATCACATCTAAAATCACACCTAAAAGTTCATGCAGATGAGAGGCCTTATGTGTGTTCTCTCTGTGGAAAGAGCTTTTCATGGCTGATCAGTTTTAAACTACACCAGAAAACACACAATGAAGTGAGAGATCATGTGTGCTTTGAATGTGGGATGAGCTTTACTACAGTCGCCCAACTGAAACGGCACCAAGTAATTCATACTGGAGAAAGACCTTACAAGTGCTCATATTGTGACAAGAGTTTCGCTCAGTCTGGAAACCTGAAAGTACATGAGCGACTTCATACGGGAGAGAAGCCGTACCAGTGCACTCAGTGTGGAGTTGGTTTTGCACATAAGGACAATCTGAAGAAACACACGAGAATTCACACAGGAGAAAAGCCATTCGCTTGCCATCAGTGTGGAAAAAGTTTTATACAAAAACCACATCTTATCAAGCACATGTGTTCACACAAGACAAACGCCTTACATTTGCCGGATGGAGCTTCACACTTGATTACGATTAATATATTATAGCCTAATTAATGTTATTATTAATTTCTTTAATAATTTTTATGAATCATTTATATTAATAATAATGTGTCTCTGGATATCCCTTATTATATATATGTGAATGGATATCCCTTATTTTGCCATCCTAATCTTTAAGTCCCCAAATCCCAAATCAAAAACAGTACATTTGTCGTTTCAAAAATAAAAAAATGTTTGTTTTAAGCTGAGAAAATAAGCCAAGATACTTCTTTGCATAATTTCATTCAAAAACAAGTGAGATATTGTTTCAAGTTTAGAGTTACAGAATGTGAAGAGATGTCTTGAAATTAGTAAGAGAAGAGTTACAGTTATAGTAATTATGAAGAATTCTATAATCAAGTTCTTTCAGCTTGTTAAGAGGGCACTTTATATCCATTGTAGGTCCTCAAGCTGTAGAATATTTATTTTGTCCTTTGTAGTAGGTTGAAAAATGTATGTACCTATGTTAAAATAAAAGAGGGAAAAAAGGACACCCCTTTAAAATTTTGTATTGTTCATAAATGATGCCTTCAACATTCGTTTATTGATGGGTACATTCATCGTTACATTCTTTGTTGTGGGTAAAGAAAATGTTTCTGTTATTATTATCTCCTGTGGAGGGCGTTTAGCGCAGTTGAACTAAGGTACTACACCGGATGCTTCAGAGTTAATTCAACTTTGCCGAAGTTTACAGCCAGTACCGTTACTCCTGTCTCACAGGCAGCGTTTCATTTATCATTCTACAGGTGAGCAAAAACGATTCTAAAACTGGTCGAAACTAATGTTAAAAACTGTGTTTCAAACATGTATATGTTGATTTTTGGTAAGTTACTGAGAAAGACTGTTAGTTTTGTTCATATGCATGCAGTAGTAATGAGTCAAATATCAGATTACAAACGAGTGACATGTGAATTTGAAGCGAAATGAGAGAAAATACTCATGTGAAAAGAGTTTAGGAATGTTTCTGAAGTGTTTTATGTGTTGATTGTAATTGGATGATAAAGTTTAAGCGAGTTAAATGTACATTTGCTACTGGAGTTATCTCGAGCCCAAATGACTGCGGTCAAGCCAGCCGCCACCCCGAAGTGTACTGTCAAACTAGCCGCCGCTATATTTCGCTGTTCGCGCATAAACTAGCTATTACGGTAAGACCGTCAGACCGTCATCTGGGCTGCTGTCAGCCCCGACAAAAGTTGCACAACGTTTTTTAAACAGAAACGGTGATGCGCTGAACACACTGTTCTGATGACGCAACCCACACAGCAAAGGAGTCCGTGGCGGACCCGCCCTCAAGCCGCCAGATCCGCCTGACTGTCAGATTCGTTTTCGCTGCGCTAACAGGATCAGCCCCGCCTCCAGGATCGGCCCCGCCTGCGGTTTTAATCGGCGGACCCAGAACGGATCACATACGGATCCGCACTTCGGACGCGCCTTTTACTGCAACGGTTGGACTACAGCACGTCACCAAGAGCCGATATATCATCAGTCGAGAATATTTTTGCTGTGACATGGTTGTGTTGAACCCTCTTTTGAGTAAGTATATTGATTTATTGATATATTGCGACATTCACGTAAACATTGGTTTTTAAATCACTGTATACTAATGATTGTAATGACGTTGTTTGATATTAGGACAACTTTAGAATGTTCACTTAGTGGTTTAGCGCTAGCTTCTAGCTAGCTGTGCATTATTAAGTTTGCATTTTGCCAATTTTGGTCTCGTGTGTGTGTCTGCCATCCTCTTATATAATGAAAATTAAGTTACGGCATTTTAATCACTGTTTGAGTCAGTTCAGACAACTATTTGAACGTCAAACTCAAAAGTGCGGGCTTCTGCTAATGTTAGTTATACCGTCTAAGTTACATTGAAACCATATACCTTGTGAACATAAACATTTCTTGTGTCGTCTGGGGTCTTATAAACAGTAACGTTAAGTTAAATTAATCAAATTCAGTGTCCACAATGCTATGTATTTTCCAATAAGCTGTACGTTAGCTGTCATATTTCACGGACCCGTGAGTGCGGATTTCATGTCACGGCTTTCGTCGCTGTTTGTCACTTTCCCTATAGGCAAATATATTATATATATTATATACAATATATTGTTGTTATTTGGTTGCCATAACTTCGCGAGTGACGACGTCTTGTCACTGTTAGTTGCTCGAGGGAGCGGATGACATTTCGCTTGAGTTCAGTAACGTTAGAGCAGACAGCTCTGCAGAGCTTATGACTTTTCATAAACAGCGGAAGAACACATAATGACTTTTATATTAATTACATTTATTCATATAGCAGACGCTTTTATTCAAAGCGACTTACAAATGAGAACAATAAAATCAGTTAGACTAACAGTACAATATACAAGTGTTATGACCTTTCTCGATTAAATTTGTGTTCCGAGAGGTCTCGTATATTACGGGAAAACTCCTTTTCTCGAGAATATTGAAGCCAATTTTTTTGTGACGCAGTAAAGTTGCGGTCTAGAGTCTAGAGCGGTCATTGGCTGTGCTGCAGCAAATGCTGCACGAACCTATGGCGAGGCGGCTCAGACTCTTGAGCCAATCAGGGCACTTCCCGCCCTGGCACGTCAGAGACCGCCTAAATATATTTTCAACCACCTCCCCAATATCTGAGTAAAGTAAGATTTAATACTTTTCCAACTTGATTTAGCCAGATATTTAGTCAAAAACTGACACTGGTCCCCACTACAGCATTTAACACTGTACACTGGTTTGGTTAGGTTGAGTTCATTTTGGTTTAGGCTACATCATGACAAATATTTTTTCAACCACTTCCCCATGTAATGTTGTTTCAGATAATTATTTAATATCATATTAAGAGACTCTTAAGAGTTGCAACTATGGCAGCTGAGAAGGCATTCTTTGTGTTCTTTGTGAAGAATTTTCGGAGCCTGATGAAGTCGGTATAAATATGTGTTTAATACTACAAAATATGCCCGATGTTACAGTTACTGCACTTGCCGCCCAGAACAAAAGAGAACATCCCAATCTAGTGAAGGGATTTGTGTATCTTACCTAATTCAGACTAAAACACATCTATTTATCCTCACATAGCCTACTGACTTTATTTGTAACGTTACTGTTTTAATACCCTGTATTTTCCTTCTCATTTTTAGGAAAAGCACTTAATTACCATTGTTTAGGCTATTTCTATACCAAATGTCATACACTTGCAATGAAGCTAAGAATACAAACAACTACATCATTAGCCTATGTTGATATCCTATATTTTTACAATAAAAGTTACGACAAACATGTCGTCTAATATCCTCAGTTGTTGCGTACACCGAGCTGCATCGAACACATTTGTAAATGACTTTCCTTGAACCCATTGTGCGAGTTCACTTTAATACCGCGTGATTTATATAGGCTACATGTTGCTGCTGATTGGACTGCAGTTCTGACACACCCACCAAACAAGAGAAAACGTATCTCAAACAGGGGGGCAGGGTTTTCTATTATTTTGAAGGTACCCCCGGGCGCCGTCATTGGCTAGCGGACCCCCACCTGCTGTTAGCATCCCATTGACTCCCATTCATTTTGGCGTCACTTGGACAGCGAATAACTTTACATCTGAGGCGTTTAAAGACTCCATTTGTCCATTATTTATTTCTAAAGAAACACGAAAATGTATAAAAGGCTTCATTACCTTGTAGCTTCCGTTATGGCCCCGTAGAAGCAATTTTTGTAAAAATAGGCTAACGATTGCGTCATAATCACGCGACTCTCTGTCGCACAGTAGAGAGATTACCGTATGGACAGGAGGAGAAGCTCGTGCGCAATCGGGGGGACGTGGAGGCAAAGTGACAAAATAATTAATCAGAATACCTACTAAAAGTTTCTCCTGCTCCTATCTCATGGACAGCTCCTACTCACACTCTCCGTCTCTGCAAGATTCGGAAGGGAATGATTCAGATTTCTCTTGGCACAGCTACTAGAAGACAGATGGGTTGCTCACGTCACATCTACGTCGTCAAGCTCAGTTTGAGTCTGCGCAGTACGCTCGACCCCCAGGAAGTAAGAGTTTCTAATTGACTTCACTTTGTCTCCGTTGAATCCAATGGGGTCGCTGTGTCCATTTCTTTTACTGTCTATGATCTCAAACCCTGTTGCACACCGGTGCACGCCGTTTCCAGGAAACATGACGTTAAACCCGGAAACCGTAGCAAAACGTTGCGCACTGTTTTGAACTTGAACGTGCCCCTGGATTGAAAACAATTCATCTTCCGGCGAAGGCTATTTCACATTAATTTATTCTTTCTATCTATCTATAGCCCCTTTCACACAGCACTTTGAACCCGGGAAATTGCTGGCAAATTGCCAGAGTGCCTTCTGTGTGAACGCAAACACGACCCGGGATTGATGCCGGGATCGATGCCGGGTTGGGGACCTAGTAACATTGCCGTGTTCAGTCCCGGAACGCGCACTGTGTGAACAAAAGCCGTAATAATGCCGTAATAATGCCGTGTCGTAGTGATTTTAGTGGGTGATTTTGCGGGTTGTGTGTGAACGCACTCTCTGATTGCGGAAAATCACTGGCAGTGTGAATGAACCAAAATTATAGTGGTTATTATAAATAGATAGATAATTATAGAAATAGATAGATAGATAGATAGAAATAGATAATTATAGAGATAGATAGATAGATAATTATAAATAGATAATTATAGAGATAGATAGATGGATAGATAATTATAGATAGGGGTGTAACGATATTCGAACCGAACCGAAAAACCGTGATACACCACCCACGATACAAATCGCGATACTCTCATGGCGTACCGAACACGCCCGCCCCGCCCCCTGCTGTCCCGGCTCATTGGACCTCATGTCTTATGTGTAGGCTACACAACGAATACAGCGTTGCCTAACCACCATTAACCACATTTAATCGCAATAAGCTTAGTGTTTTGTTACATTAGATAATAAGCAAGGTATAATCTTTCAAATTCTGTCTATTTGATCACGAAATTAAAAAATTAAATGTCATTTTGGCGCTCTTTGATGTGGCGTGACAGATCACCGTAGGCTACTAGGCTCCTCATTTAAAGCGGCAGCGCGGAGCGCGAGTAAACGCGATTCTCTTCCTCAGTTACAGAATAAACATGAATGGACACCTGAAGGTATGTTGAAAAATACAGTATACTTACTGAAAGGCATCATAACTCGTGTAATCGCTCAGTCAGTGTTTCAACAGCGGAAATACGTCAATAAAATGCTTAGTTTTTCACATAGCTTTATTTACCTCAGGCAAGTCATTCAGTGTCCTCAGCTTGTTGGTTTGCTAAGGAAATGAACTCTTTCTCTAAATAAATGCACTATTTTAGCCTATATATTATATTTTACTTAACCTGTTAATGACATCTTGATTATTTAATGTATGTTTAAAAAATGTATGCTTGCGAAACGTTTACTTGTAGGCTAATTTAATTAATGTAAAGACAAGGACACAATTTGTTAATTAAAGCACTGTTTAAAAAAAAAGAAAAAAAAAGCAATTTTAGCTTTCTAAACCCCCACTCCACCTAAATGAACCGAACCGAACCGAGACGTCAAAACCGTGGGACGTACCGAACCGTCAGTTTTGTGTATCGTTACACCCCTAATTATAGACATAGAGAGATAGATAGATAGTTATAAATAGATAGATAGATAGATATAAATAGATAATTATAGAGATAGATAGTTATAAATAGATAGATAATTATAGAGATAGATAGATAATTATAAATAGATAGATAATTAGATAGATAGATAGATAGATAGATAGATAGATAATTATAGAGATAAATAGAGATATAGATAGATAGTTATAAATAGATAGATAGATAGATAGATAGTTAGTTATAAATAGATAATTATAGAGATAGATAGAGAGATAGTTATAAATAGATAATTATATATATAGATAGTTATAAATAGATAATTATAAATAGATAGATAATTATAGAGATAGATAGATAATTATGAAGATAGATAGAGAGATAGATAGATAGTTATAAATAGATAGATAGATAGATAGATAGTTATAAATAGATAATTATAGAGATAGAGAGATAGTTATAAATAGATCGATAGATAGATAGATAAATAGATAATTATAGAGATAGATAGAGAGATAGTTATAAATAGATAGATAATTAGATAGATAGATAGATAGATAGATAGATAGATAGATAGATAGATAGATAGACAGACAGACAGAATAAATTAATGTGAAATAGCCTATTCGCCGGAAGATAAATTGTTTTCAATCCATATGATGGTCTGACGGTCTTACCGTAGTAGCTAGTTTATGCGCGAACAGCGAAATATAGCGGCGGCTAGTTTGACAGTACACTTCGGGGTGGCGGCTGGCTTGACCGCAGTCCAAAAACGGCAGTGCATGTATGTGTGAACTGGAGCCAAAATGGCGGCTTGCATGTAAAACATGAGGTTAGTGTGAAGCCAAATGCGAGATTCATTTATGTGACAGTGTTAAAATGGAATTACTGTTAATGATGATGTGAAAACATGTGAAAACAGTAGCAGGTTAATGTATTGTGATTGATTATAATGTGTTGCAGAACAAGTAGGGCTGTGCGATTAATCGTATTTTGATTTCAATTTCGATTTCGTCTTACAACGATTATGAAAACAAGATAATCGAGATAAAACGATTATTGTGCAGCTTCCGCATTCCATCCAGTGCACTTTCCTACCTTCACATCGGTGCGCTTTCGCTCCTCACTTAGCCAAACTTAACATCCAAAATAAGCCGAATAAGTGAGTGATGTAAAATACAGCCTACTGTTGCTAAACTGCGGGACGTGCTTGATATTAAACAGTGTTATTAAAAGCGCATTAAGGCGCGAAAGAGTTCCCTAGGTGGCCTCAAATATACTTAAGCGAAGTAGGCTACACTGTGGGCTTCAGAGCGCCTAAACGGTCAAATAGCCTACACACAAATATGTCGAAATGCCGTTTTGGAATGTATCCTCGTAAACACAGTCGGTCATGTGTTAAGTGAATGTAAACATTTAAGAAAGCGTGTTTGAAATGCGTGCATAACAGTAAATTGAATCTGTGCAGCTCTTAAATTGACAGCAGCCAACATTAAAACACAAAGATAAAAGCCCTCACTGCTCTTGAATGAATAACTTTTGTTGTTTTAAATAAGGATTAGTCTATATTTAATGTATACAGCAGTGCTATTTTATATTTGATTACATGATTCAATTTCTGCTGTAGGCTATTAATCTGAATACCACTATCTTACTGAAAAACCTAAAGCACTGTTTGTTTAATTTGTATTTTTGTTCTGTTGTATTTTTTGTTAGTTTTATTTGTAATTAGTTTCTTTGTTCTTATTTTATTGCTGACAGTTTAATTGTCTTTTGTAGGCTAACTGTTTTGAGGAGTCTTTTTCTTACATTAACCTAGTATTAGTTTTTGCTTAAGTATTAATAATTGTGAAATTTCACTGACATTTAAAATTACTCACAAGACTTTGATCTTATCACCCACCCATAATCGTGTTAAATAATTGTGATTTCAATATTGACCAAAATAATCGTGATTATGGTTTTTGCCATAATCGAGCAGCCCTAAGAACAAGTCAAGTATAGACAAAAGTAATTTTGGAAAAGCCTTTATTGAAAAGTTATTTTCTGTAATGGAATGTGTTGTGTTACAGAGAAACAAGTAATTGTTGTTCTGTAAAGTTACATATGTTAATGTTGTGAATACATTGAGAGCTAAGAAAAACGAGAGAGTTAATTAAACTTTGCCGGAGCTTACAGCCAGTACTCTTGTCTCACAGCGTTTCATTTATCATTCTACAGAGCCGGCAGAAGTGGTTAATTCACCTCACCCATTCAGGCTTCCCAGCCCTGATGCGGGTAACATCCTCATTAATTGTCATTATTAATTGAACTGGATCGACCAACAACCACATTTTTGAAAAACAAACAAATATCAATAATAAATCACTTTAACCAAAGTCATTGAGAAGTCAGAAACTTCACTCATCCCATCACAGCCGAGTACGAGACATACTAATATTCCTAAAAACCAAAAGAACTCACAATAATATATCGGGAAGTCTACAATGTTACAAACAACAGGCAGAAAACAAGATGGCAAATCTTCATCATGGTGTAGGATCTCAAGTAAATATATGTATTGTTTAATTGCTCATCAAAAATATTTACTTGACTTATTTTAATGATAAAATCTTTTCAGACACCATATTAGGAAGGGGTCGAGGGATTTGCAAATATAACTCTCTCACTCTCACTGAGTGGGTGTAGGGGATTCTTGACTCTTGATTTCAGTGTTGATTGGTTTCAGGAAACAAGTCAGTTTCCTGTTTTTTTCTGTGTGTAGTTTGTGCAGAAGATACACTTTATTGCCAAACGTTTTGGGACGTTTGCCTTTACATGCACATGAACTTTAATGATATCCCATTCTTAATATGGAGTTGGCCCTCCCTTTGCAGCTTCAACTCTTCTGGGAAGGCTTTCCACAAGGTTTAGGAGTGTGTTTATGGGAATTTTTGACCATTCTTCTAGAAGCGCATTTGTGAGGTCAGGCACTGATGTTGGACGAGAAGGCCTGGCTCTCAGTCTCCGCTCTAACTCATCCCAAAGGTGTTCTATCGGGATGAGGTCAGGACTCTGTGCAGGCCAGTCATGTTCCTCCACACTAAACTCGCTCATCCATGTCTTTATGGACCTTGCTTTGTGCACTGGTGCGCAGTCAGGAACCGGAAGGGGACCATTCCCAAACTGTTCCCACAAAGTTGGGAGCATGAAATTGTCCAAAATGTCTTGGTATGCTGAAGCATTAAGAGTTCCTTTCACTGGAACTAAGGGGTCAATCCCAACCCCTGAAAAACAACCCCACACCATAATCCCCCCTCCTCCAAACTTTAGACTTGAAACAATGTATTCAGTCGAGTACCGTTCTCCTGGCAACCGCCAAACCCAGACTCGTCCATCGGTTTGCCATCGGATAAATTACCTAAATTAATAACTTTTTTACAACAAAAATGAACCATCACCGAACTTACTTAAACTGGACTGTGGCGCTATTTTCTTCTAAAACTGCTGTACAGCCGAAACAAACATTGTTGCATTATTTTCCTGTTATCACTGTAAAGCTGCTTTGAAACAAACTGTATTGTAAAAAATGCTATATGTAACAGTAATAGAGTTGATACAGCAATGACGTTTATGGCACCCTGGGAGCGAGTCCAGAGACACACGCGCATAAGCCTCAAAGGAGAACAAACACCCTCTTCCCCCGGGAGGGGGGAGCCAGCGCGGCGTGACATTCCACACAAACACACACACACACCCACCAACACACGTGCATTTTAGATGTCCATGGACACTTTAGATAAAATTACCTTTAAATGTATTAAATGTACCTCTTTTAGTCTTTAGATGTCTTCACCTGTCATATTGGAATAGCTATAACGTTTATTGTGTGTAAATCAAACTTGATATGCTTGTAATGAAGAACAATCCTGTATCTCTGTATTACTGACTTGCAAGATTATAGTTTATGGTGTCTTTGTAATATCTCTCTCTCTCTCTCTCTCTCTCTCTCTCTCTCTCTCTCTCTCTCTCTCACCCTCCATCCGTTCTTCGTTGTCTTGTAATGTTTTACCGGTTGTAATCTGTACATACATTTATTCCGTGTGTAATTATGTATTCCTTAGTTTGTTTTTATTAAACCCCGTAATCTTCTTGAACTGAATCTTCTTTATTGCTTACCAACTCGAAGTCCCTGAAAATGTATGATCTAAGCTACGAAGCTTTACAGTAACCTAAATTGTATAAACAAAAGAAAGATTAATTTCCATGGCCAGACATTTTAATCTTCCTTTTTAAGTTTATAAACAGGGTGAGTTTTATTGAGTTTTGATAAAGAAGTCTTACATCCAGTTCGCGGGACGAACAGATTGTTTAGATAACTGAAATTAATTCTGGTAAAATTACCCTGACAATTGATCAAATATTCCCTCTTTGGGTAATTTAATCTATGTAGACGATAAGCAAATCACATTCATAAACTCATGAATATCCCTTTCATTTGAGTTAAAGGAGCTGTATGTAAGAAATGTATTTCAATTAATCATAAAATGGCCCTGATATGTCACTAGACATTAAGAAATCATGTTCATTTCATACACTTATATCACTGACAACAGTAGTCCGGCCAGGATATTGTCATTTAAAAAGTGAAGTTGCAGCCCTCAACTGATGTTGATGTTGTCATGTTGTGTTTTGGCCTGAAGCCTCACCCTCCACCTATCTACCAATCACGAAGTCAGTAGTGTTTCAGCATCGGGGTTGCCAGCTCTGCTCTAGTTACCACAGCTACGTATCAGCCTACGTTCCTGCTGGATCCTGCAGCCTATCTGGCAACCTCGAGTCAGGGGGGAGGGGGAGGGGATACACCGCTCTACAGTAATTTGAAAGTGATTGCAGTACCAGTTTTGGCCACAATCTTACATACGGCTCCTTTAATTATTCCCCAGAAGTGAATTTTGCTACATATATAAATAAATAAAAACTTGACTATTTTACTGCATGCTAGTTGAATATGGTTGAATCATTAATCAGATGATCAATACACATGTTTTGAAGGACCTGCTTTAGCATGAGAGTCCCTTTAAAAGAGACGGTCCAGTTCATCTCATGCCGTGGATGATCGCTCGTCATCATGGCTCTGAATATTGGCTGCTGTTGGAAAGGGCTCCTTCTGCTCTCTTTCCTCCTGATCTGTGTCAATGGACAAACATCAGGGCCGTAAGTTTTTAAAAGTTTTTGCTAAGGTTAAAATTATTAGTATACCAATAGTCAGTGTGTAAGAAATGTCTTGATTTCTCCTGTATTTATTTAACTGATCTGTGTTGCACAGTAGAGGTTTACTGTTTAACCTTTATGCCTTATTATATATTTTAGGACATGAGTGCATTAAGGGACAAAAATGTCCACTCTAAACACTGCCATAAAACTGTTATATATTATAATTTTTTTCCACTTTCACTGAGTTAAATATTTTAACCAACATCAGTCCTGAAAATAACTACCAAATATTTATTTAATTTTCAGAAATGTAACCCCTTAAATGCCATTTGTTTACATGATGCCACTGTTTTTATCGATGGAAAAAAACATAAAAATATATTTTTTTAAACAATTGTGTACTACATGCTAGGTGGATTTCTTGGGAGGGAATTATCACAGCCTGGTATATGTCCATGATTAGCAGCAACATTGATTTATGTCAGATTGAAAAAAAAAAAAAAAAATCACACTTAGCGCGTTAAGGACCAAAAATGGTCACATATTAAACACTGCCTAAAATATTATATATTATTATTATTTTCCACTTTTACTGAGTTAAATATTTTAACCAGCATCAGTCCTCATCATAACTACCAAATATTTATTTAATTTCAGGATTTTAACCCTTTAAATTCCAGTTTTGGTGATGATACCATCAATTTGTATAAGAAGAAAAAACACAAAAATGTAATTATTTTCCATATACTAAATGCAAAGTAAAAACCTTGGCTTTGGATTATCACAGTCTTGAATATGTCAAAAAATAGCGGCAACATTATTTTTGGTGAATTTTAATTTTTTGTGCTATGTCAGATTTTTAAAAAAAAAAAATCACACACAGCGCCGCGTTAAGGACAAATTTGATCCTATTTAAACCCATTAAAATATCCATTTTTGAACCTACTGCCATAATAAAAGCATAATTTCTATTCAAATACCCTGTCATTACCAAGCCTTGGGGTAAAATATTTACTACTGTTTTCCACCAGTTGGTACCATTTTTCATATAATTGATATACTGCAAACATATGCAGTATTGCAAACATTTTCTACAAGGTGACTATAACCTGTGCCTGTCTCCCTACACATCAAAATTTGCTCTAGAAAGAAAGCAAAACTACAAGATCACCATGAACATGAATTTTTATTTTTCTAAGTTCTATAAACATATCAAAAACTTCAAAACAAAATGGGGTCATTGTTCAGCTCATTTGCAGGAGCTGCAGAATTGCAATGCATGCTTTACAGATGTAAATGGCACATTTCGAGCAGGTGGTGGAGATTTTTCTTTTTTTGTTAGTGCAGAAACTGCACCTCCTCCTCCTCTTGTCATGGGTGTCTGCAGCCCCACTTTCCTCTGAATTTTCTGCTCTCCGCTGTGATTGCACCATGGCTGGTGTGCGGGGAGGCGCTCTCTCCTCTCCATCTGGGGATACACCAGCATCCTCCCCAGCTCCTCCAGGAAGCTCCACCACTTCCTTTTGAAGGTTTTCTCCTGGTTCCAGGAAGGGTCAACAGCCAACCACAGGACAAAGGCGTTGAAAGCAGAGACGTCTATTAGATTGTAGAAGAGCGCCATTGGCCACGACTTGTCTTCCTCTTGCAGCTGTATGCGCCAACAACCTGCAAAATAAAAAAAAGATCAAGGAAAAATGAATAACATGTATCTATTTTTTGGCCCAAGTTATAAGAGAAAAAAAAAATACAAGAGAAAAAAATGCATGATAAACTTAGTACTAAATATGCCTATATTTTAGAAAACCACATAAAGATATGTATATAAATAAATGTGTGAGTTACTGTTGCTAATAGCACATACCTTATCCAGGTATATTATTATTCCCTTGGTTCAGTAACGCAGTCCACTGCTTCAGTGGTCGTGTAGGTTTTCTTCATCTTGTCGAGTGTGAAATGGCCGCACCAAAGAGGTGCACAGCTTTATAACTTTTGCATCAACTGCACTTGTATAAACACTGATTTCTCAACTATTCTAATCCAAAACAAAGGCAGACTTTGTTTAGGATCCCTCGCAGCTACATCTTTGTGTTGCCGCAAGATGCAAGGTGTTATTATTGTCTAAGGACTGACTGCATGGCTGTGTTTGTGCCTCTGCGTAGGTGAGAAATGATCAATTAACTTTGAAACATAGACTGCTAAAAAAAACAAAGCTGTGTCAAAGGTTCATGCCTGTGCGTAAAATACGCATGAATCAAACCGAAAGAAAACAATGCAGTGACAAGCTCTTTTTCTTGCTAAATGCACACACACACATACACGCCTACACACACATCCTACACCACCGACACACACACAGAGAGAGAGAGAGAGAGAGAGAGAGAGAGAGATAGAGAGACAGAAAGGGTAAAATATGACCTTCAGGATATTATGATTTTTGTTACTCGCCTAAACACCATGTATTATATTTAGGCCCTACACACACACACACACACACACACACACACACTTTTGTCAACGCAGACACACATTGCTCTCAGACATACACACATACTCAGAAAGATAATTTTAGATCATTGAGCCATTAAAATGCTTCATAACACAGGCAATAGTGCCCCTAGTGGAAACTAGGAAAATAACGTTCATTACCCCCCATAGGGAATACCTATGTAGTGACATCATCTGGTGGAATACACTATATAATGCAAATATAATGCTTTTGCTTCAAAATGAAAGGATGTTTCAACATTCATGTATTGATTGTATAAAAGTCATGATTCATGTATTAATGACGGCCCCGACTTTAAACAACGTTTTAATGGTTTTCAATGGGCCATTTTTGGTCATTATGGTGCTATATGTTCCTATTTGATCTACACAGTGTGTGTTATACATATTATGCAACATGGGATCAAAATTTAAAAATGTATCCAAAAAGTCCATTTGCATTAAAACAGCCGAAATGGTCAAAGAAATTAAAGGGACACCAGGCAAGTCTGAGTGTTTTTTCTCTACGAAGCTCCCCCTAGTGTCTGGTAGTAAATGCTTTCAAACACTCTGTCGTAAAAACGAACTGTTGTCCCTCCCCCCTCGCCACGAGCAACCCAGCTGATCAGCTGTCAACCCAGCTGAGCAGAGGAACCGGCTATTTCAAAACCAGTTATGTCTACCGAGGGAAGTAAAGCAATATTTTCTTTCCAACTGATGGCGATTTTTTTTTTTTTTTATTGTGTTGTCATGCATACTAGTATTTTTACCGGGAACGAACGATATGAACGAGGCGAACTACTGCTTTCGTGTTTGTTTGTTTTTGGGAGAGTGGGCATGAGCATAAAAAATATATATATCGGAGGCTAATATTTGTTTAAAGTTATATTAGCAAGGTCTATAAGTTCATCTGGTAGAATGACGGTTTAACGTACCTTTGCTTGTCTAAGAAAACATCAGAACGTTTTTTCTAGCTCGATCATGATATGTGCAACATGTTTATTGCCTACTATCAGACGCGTTGACTTAGTGACATAAAATAAAAGTGTAAGTTACACAATTAAAACCGACAGAGGAACGGCCAAACAACTACAGAAATCAAACGTGTTTGCTATGACAATGCTAACATCAAAGTTATAGTATCTAGCGTAACTTACTAGTAAGCCCGTAACAGACAGCGATCATAATAAAAACCTTCACAGACAATAGCAAACATCCTGAGGTCAATATAATAATGTGTAAATATTAAACACAATTTATTCCAAAGATACTTGCAACAGCAGCCAGGTCAGCATCCGTTTTGCAGGCTTCTGTTTCTCTCAGTTCTCGCCATTCTGAAAAAGCTGATCCGATATTTACTCGAGTCTGACTTCTTGCTCGGTCAGTCTCCCGTTTCCTCTTTCGTTAGTCCTCCGACAAAGATTTCCTAGCTTTCTGCTTCTTTTTTTACAGGCTCAGCCATAACTCAATCTATCATTGCCCTTCGCTTATAGCTAGCCGGTGCTTGAATGGGGGCGTGTACGTGTGCAGTGCCGGCAAGCAATTCGTTACATCGCGAGACCTGATATCACGCGATACTTCCTGACGCCGACCCGCCGGCCCAAAGTTGCAAGTGAGTTTTTTCCGCTCTCGGGCACCAGGGGGGTGCGAAACCACCTCCATTCAACCCGAAATAAGTAATATAAACATTCCACTGACTCCGAAGCTGTTCAGTTAAGGTTAAAAAGTTACCTAGTGTCCCTTTAAACTGAAAATGACCAAAAATGTCTTAATGCAGCAAGAAGGTTAAGAGACAACTTAAATTAATGACAGTGACAGATTTTTTTTATGGCAGTGTATTTTTAAGAGCAATTCTCTGAATAAACGTACAAATATAAAGAATTTAGTCACCAGACTTAATACACAGTTTGTTCTTTTATTCACACTTTTCATATTCATTTTTTCAATTGATCAATAGTAAATTAACTGTATTGATTTTCCCTCCCAGTTTATGTTTTATTTTTCTCATTACATCTAACCAATATTGTATGATTATTTTCTCTGGACAGATATTTCATGGTGACGTTTCCTGCAGTGATTAAGTCGGGATCTGAGGCCAAACTGTGTGCAAGTCTTCTCAAGCCCAATGAAAGCCTTGTCATGAACATTCATCTGGTTCATGGTGTCCAGAGCACATTACTGCTGCAGGAGAAAGCTGAGGAAGAGTTTCATCGCTGCTTTAACTTCAAGGTTTGCCATCAAAACATGCACATAATGAATATTATCAAATATGTTTCATCATAATGCATCTAGTTTTTGTGGCAGGTTGTGAATACAGGAAATTATTTCTCATCAGGCTCCTCTGGTCAAGGCAGAATCAGTGCAGAAAATGAAGGTTGAACTTCAGGGAGAGACTTTCAGGATGACTGAAGAGAAAAAAGTCATGTTCAAGCCTTACAATCCTGTGACTTTTATCCAGACTGATAAACCCATCTATACTCCAGGACAGACAGGTGAGCTGTGAATGTCTCAAAGGCTAAAGCTCAGTAAATAATGCTGGTGTCACTGACATCTAAACCCTGATCACAGCTGATGTAGCACATATAAGTAAAGCACACTATGATCAGGCAACGAGCATAGGTCAAACATTACAAATGTTGCACAAACCAGCAGATGGTAAAAGAGTATAAAGTATACAGTTCAATGGATTTACAAACAAAAAGAGGAGCAAATGAAAAGATGAGAAAAGCAGATATTAAAGGGTTAGTTCACCCAAAAATGAAAATTATGTCATTAATGACTCACCCTCATGTCGTTCCAAGCCCGTAAGACCTCCGTTCATCTTCGGAGCACACAGTTTAAGATATTTTAGATTTAGTCCGAGAGCTTTCTGTCCCTCCATTGAAAATGTATGTACGGTATACTGTCAATGTCCAGAAAGGCAATAAAGACATCATCAAAGTAGTCCATGTGACATCAGTGGTTAAGTTAGAAGTTTTTGAAGCATCGAAAATACATTTTGGTCCAGAAATAACAAAAACTACGACTTTATTCAGCATTGTATTCTCTCCCGGGTCTGTTGTCAATCCACGTTCACGACTCCGCAGTGACGCTGCTGACGTGTTATCTGGTGCGCCCGAGCGTCGTTTACAGTCTGAGGGAGACGCACGCTGTATTCAAGCTATTCTACATTGTTTGTATTTTGGTATTGCTATATTTTTTTAAATGGTGCATAAGTGTGCATGTCGCGGATGTCCTAATCGCCACCAGATAACACGTCAGCAGCGTCTTACGTCAGCAGCGTCGTGAATGTGGATTGACAACAGACCCGGGAGAGAATACAATGCTGAATAAAGTCGTAGTTTTTGTTATTTTTGGACCAAAATGTATTTTCAATGCTTCAAAAACTTCTAACTTAACCACTGATGTCACATGGACTACTTTGATGATGTCTTTATTGCCTTTTTGGACATGGACAGTATACCGTACATACATTTTCAATGGAGGGACAGAAAGCTCTCGGGCTAAATCTAAAATATCTTAAACTGTGTTCCGAAGATGAACGGAGGTCTTACGGGCTTGGAATGAAATGAGGGTGAGTCATTAATGACATAATTTTCATTTTTGGGTGAACTAACCCTTTAAGGATGAGTAGCGTTGAATTCTAACAGCTTTGGAAACACGAGAATGGTCATCTAGTGTGCATTTGAACAATCCCCTCACTTTCAAACATGTGCAGCCTAAATACTGTAATTACAAATATGATATCGATATTGATATCAGTATCTGTGTGACTTTATTTTATATGAAATCTATGGATACAATAGATTAGGGGTGTTCTTGGAGAGCCCACAGCCCTGCAGAGTTTAGCTTTAACCCTAATTATTAAATGTACCTGATCAGGTCCTTCAGGGTTATTTGAAATCAACAGGGTTTGGACTAAACTCTGAAGCCCTCCAGGAGTTTGACACCCCTGATATAAATCGTTACATGTAATAAACCTCATAGCTGTCTGGGATAGGCCTACTTGATTCTAACTGGTCAGCTGGAGCAAATTGTCAGACATTTTTGTAACATTATGGCTAAAACAGGCAGCTGTGACAGCTAGTTGAATTTGGCTCAAAAGGCACATTCACCCAGCAGCAGAATACAGTTGTCAGCCCTGTATTTGACACTTAATACGGTTCACACACAGTTTGGTAATTTACAGGAGAGAAATATGACTGTAAGCAATTGTCCCTTACATAAGAGCTGAAGACATCAAAAGTGAAGTTTTTTAATACACATTTCTATTTTACAGTGAACTTCAGAGTTGTTACAATGGATACAAACTTTGCACCCCTTGATCAGCAGGTCTGATGTGTTTATCTGGCATCTTTATTTTCTCTTGCATTGTTGAATACACGTTTAATAAATAAACTCATTTTTTACTTTTAATCTTAAAATACTATTTGCTCTTTCACAGTATAGTACAGTGGTTCTTGAGGTAAGAACACAAAACCTTCTGTGCAGTCATAACAAACACACCTTTTAAATCTGATTAAAACTAGAAATTTTGTTATATTTGCAATTATTGTATTTTCAGTAGGGTAATTATATATTTCTTCATTGATATTCACGATATGTGTAGCTGACTGTCACAACATATCTGCACTGTGTCTTTGCTATTAAACAGGACAGTAAAGGTAACCGGATTGGCCAATGGACAAATGTTTCTTCAACAAGGTGGATTTTGCAGCGTTCTTATGAATTAAACCCAGAGGCCTGTCAAGGCATGTACAAACTGAAGGCTTTTATTGGTGACAGGATGATCTCACGTGATTTTGAAGTGAAAGAATATGGTAAGTCATAAAAACGACTTATGACGGTAAGCTTGGTTCCCTGAAGAGGGAACGATACGCTGTGTCATAAGTTATGACACTATGGGAATGTCTGCGTGATTGCGTCTTGAAGCACGTGTGAAATCAGTCCAATGGTGTGGCGGAACTTCATGGGGGGTGACGTCACAGGAAGGTATTAAAGCACCCCTGAATCAAACAATGTCAGCTTCTGATAGGCTGAAGTAAGTCATGAAGTAAGTTATGGCGGAGCAATGCAGCATCTCGTTCCCTCTTCAGGGAACCGATGTTACAGTCGTAACCGAGGCATTCCCTTTCAAGGGAACTGGCGTTGCGTTGTAAGTTACAATACTATGGGAATGTTAATACCTACTATGCCATACTGACCAGTGCTTGTCTAGTGTGAATAATATATGGAGTACAACTAAGACTGAAGCACCTGGAAGCCAGGGGTGGTGCCCAGGTCAAGGTCATAGAACCTGACGAATGTGTGTGGAGAGGACCAGCCCACTGCAGCACATACGTCATGAAGAGAGGCCCCAGAGAGCAAGGCTTAAAAAGCCGCCACACTCCTAGTAGAATGGGCCCGGACAGCCAAGGGAGAAAGCTGACCGGCCAATTCATAAGCAAGAGAGATAACCTCGACAACTCACTTACTCATTCTCTGCTTTGATGCTGGGTACGCCTTTCTGGGCGACCCAAAGCATTCAAAGAGTTGATCAGATTTACACCACATGGCAGCTCTGTGAATGTAAGCATCAAGCGCCCTAATCAGGCAAAGCACTTTTAATTTCTCCTGGTCTGGGCGGAGGACAGAAGGCCTGCAGCACTACAGATCTGGCCACGTTAGTGAGGACCTTAGGAATATAGCCCAGCCTAGGGTGAGAAAAAAGCCTTTACCATGCCATGGGCAAAAATGCAAACACGAAGTGGAAAACGAAAGGGCTTGTAGATCTCCAATCCTCTTGAGAGAAGTAATGGCCAAAAGAAATAAAGCTTTCAAGGTCAGAAAATTTCCTGAAACCTCCTTGACAGGCTCAAAGGGAGCAGCCGAATAGCTGACTCTGACACAAACCACAAACGGGGGTTAAATATTTAGCCCCAGCCTGACACAGAAGGTCCCTCCTGATCGGAATCTCCTTAAGGGAGCCATAGAGGAGGGATATCAAGTCTAAAAACCAGATGTGAGTTGGCCAAAGAGGAGCCACCAACAGTAGATGGGCACCCTCCCGGCAAACTCTCTCCATTACTCCCGGGAGCAGAGTGACCGGGGGAAATGCATACAGGCATAATGGTATTCAACGCTAGTGGGGCTGGATGAGTCAGACAGAACCAAAGCAGACAGTGTGTCATTCTTGAGACCCTAATATGTCCTTTTCCACTTCTCTTCCTCCTCCATAGAAGACCCACCACCTCGGAGTAAACCCACCACCTCTCCATTCCTCGGGCCTCAGCCCTTGTCTCAACCTAAGCGACCCCTGATGTGTTGTCTAAATGGACAAGAACATGTCCCCCGTAGATCAGAAAACGCACTTCCACAGACCCTGGGATGAGTGGCCCTCCAGGACTGCTCCCCAACACGTGAGAGAAGCATCCGTCATTAACATCACGTGACGACAAGGAAGTCATAACACTGGGCCTTTGGAGGAGAACCAGGGTTTCCTCCACATCGTCAAGGAACAAAGACATCTTCTTGTAACTTTGATCATGTGGAATGGATTGCCCCTCGGGGAAAATCCCCTGGTCTTGAGCCACCACTGCAGGGGTCTCATGTACAACAGGCCAAAATGTATGAGTTTGGCTGCTGCTGCCGACAATCTTTGAAACTGTTTGACAGTGCGTGACTGGCCTAGTTTCAGCTCTTTTAATGCTGAGAGGATTATGTGTGCAGGAGAGAAACGTACCTGCATCATCACAGAATCCTACATAACACCCAAAAAGGTGGTTCTCTGTACTGGAGAAAGAACACTCTTCTTTACGTTCTGCCTCAACCCCTGCTCTTTCATATGAGCGAGGACAACATTTCGATGTTAAAACGCCATGTGCTCTGAATGAGCTAGTATCAACCAATCGTCGATGTAATTCAACACGCGAATGCCCTGGAGTCGCAGAGGAACCAGTGCAACATCCACGCCTTTCTTGAAAGTGCAAGCTGACAGTGCTAGCCAAAAGGAAGAACCCTGTACTGGAGGGCCCCACAAAAACCACCGTGCCAGGTTGTGCCGATAGACGATGCTCAGTTGATAGATGCAGTGCGCTGATGCGCCGATAGACGATGATCAGAAGAGGATTTCCCCGCAAAAATTTTAAAGCGCATCACCCCATTACCAAAGAGCTGCGAGGAAAATAAAAGATTAGTTAGATTAGCTTACTCCTCATTTAAAAAACAACTTGATTAAAACGAAATACTTCTCAATTTTTTTCACTACTTATGGGCCACAAGAGAAAAATTAAGACGTATTATGACGTTCTGCCACACCATTGGACTGATTTCACACGTGCTTCAAGACGCAATCACGCAGAGGTGTTCCCATAATCGTGTCGTAACTTATGACGAAGCACGAGTTCTCTTGAAAGGGAACAGACAATTTGTAGTTTTGCATGGGAAGAGTTTCAATAATATGTTTGTATTTTCATTTTTAATATATAAATTGAGTACTAATAACTCTGATTTCTGACTTCTAGTTTTGCCTAAGTTTGAAGTTACTGTAAAAACCACAAATAAAGTAAGTGTTGAAGAAGAGGAACTGATAATTGAGGTTTGCGGAAAGTGAGTGGTTTCTTTTTATTTCCTGCATTAAAAAAGCAACGTGCTCTTCTGTTCACACTTTCATTTAATTGTTAATTGTATTATTATTATTTTTTAACTCTTGGGGTCAGTTTCTTACTTTAACCCCCCATCCTAATATATTAGTTTCTTAACTCAACCCTGGGCTGTAGATCAGTTGCTTGTACCTTTTTCACAGATACACTTATGGACAGCCTGTACCTGGTAAATCACGGGTGAAAGTGTGCCGTGACTGGCCCAGAGATTTCTATAAAACAGATTCAGTGTGTTTAGAGGAAACCATTGAGGTATGTGAGTTGAAACAAAGTACATTATCTTTAATACATTTATCTAATTAAACCACTCTTCTGTTAATAGTTATGTTTGTGTTCATTCATTATAATTAGATAAAAAAGACAGGCTGTGCAATCCATACCTTAGATCCATCACTCCTTTTTAACGTCACACTAAAGCATGTGATGCAGATTTCTCTTCATGTTGAGGCAATGGTTACAGAAGAAGGAACAGGTGAGCTGTTCAATTTGGTCAGATCTCTGTTACCTACATTTCTTGAATTTCTCATTTTCTCATTTCTTCAATTTACTTTTATTTGAATAAATATTTATGTAGGTGTTTTGACTATTTACAGAGATCACCATGACAAAGTCTGTACCTCTCACTTATAAAATTGGTGAAGTCACATTTACTGACCTGCCCAAAACATATCAACACGGATCAGTTATTGAAGGAAAAGTAAGTCTAAAATCCATTTGTCTCAGTTTAACACCAGTGATATGTTTTATTGATATAGTAATTTATTCCTTCAAAATCTTATTTTCAACAGATAAAACTCTCAAATGTCAAAGGTGCACCAATTCAAAACAAAAAGGTCTATCTTATGGAGGGTCACATACGGTCCCCAAAACTGCTCCTAATTCTCACTACAGACAGCGCTGGACTGGCCAACTTCTCTCTTAATACATCCAGTCATTCTAAAAGTGATATTGATCTAATAGTAAGATATTTTGTGTTTACTTCGTTTTCTTTTGTATTGCCTGAAGAGTTTAGTTACATGAGTTATTTCAGATTTTTTGTAATCTAGGCAAGTGTCCATCCAGAGGTCCATGATTACGACCTTGACGACGACACGTCTTACATCGCTTTCGATAAAAAAACAGTCAAGCTCTTCCAACCTGCCTCTCTATACACCCCATCACGAAGTGAACTGATTATAGAGAATACTGAACAACCATTAAAGTGTGACTCTGAGTTTACAGTCACCATCAAGTATTATTTTGTTGGAGAGACAATTAAAAACTTCAAAACTGACATCGTCTATATGGTGAGAACATGTGCAGTATGTACATTATCACAGAGATGTTTTTGTTCAACAGTATTATTTGGCTGCACTAGTCAGTTTGTTATCAGAGTGTCATCTGTCTGTTTCAGGTCTTGTCCAGAGGAGTGATTGTTCATCATGGATATGAGAAGGTTGAAGTGAAGATTTCTGATGGAGCAAGGGGCTCAGTGTCGTTCAAACTGTCTATTAGTCTAGATCTGGCTCCTGTAGTGCAGATTCTGGCGTACTGTGTTTTTCTGCCCAGTGAAACGGTTGTGGCTAGTAGCAAAGATTTCAACATTGAAAAGTGTTTCAAAAACAAGGTGTGCATTGTAGCTTTAGAAATGAGCCTCTTTAAACTGTATTACTGACTCATTTCTAAAATAAATCCTATTCCCTGTATGTCACAGGTATCTCTGCAGTTTTCTCCTGCTAAAGCAGTTCCCGGTGAGAAAAACACTCTCCAGCTCTCAGCTCAGCCTGGTTCACTGTGTGGCCTCAGTGCTGTAGATCAGAGCGTCCTGATCCTGAAGTCACGAGAACGTCTGGATGCTGACAAGGTCTAGATGCTTTAAGATTCAGTGTTGATTAAATGTGTCTCTTCATAGTGGGAATCTACAGTGTCAATCTAATGATAACAGACTTTACTTATTGCTGCTATGATCCATCAGCTGACATTTTGATCTCAGGAAATTTAGCATTAATCTTAATTCTTTCTCACCAAAATGGAAATAAAGTTTTGTTGGAAATACATGTATTATTTAGAAATCATACTGATAGTGTGTGAACATGGTCCCGTCACAGATCTTCAGCCTGCTGCCAGTGCAATCGGAGTCAGATTACCCTAGGACTGTTGAAGATGACGAGTGTCCGTATATGTGTTTTTGGGAATACGCATTCACTTATGAATCCTTAAAGGTAACAGTTGGATTATATGTGTGGCAGTGCAGTAGATAATGATTGGGAGAGTATATGTGTAAGTAAATGCATAAAAAGCCTTTATGATTATACTGACATTTAAAAGTAATTTGTATTTTCATGACTTTTATTGTGGTTCATCATTGCCATTTCGCAGAGCGTGGGATTGAAGATGGCAACTAATTTGTTTGTGGAAGTCCCTGAGTGCGAGATGGGTAGGTACATGTACTGTTATTACAATCCAAGCTGTAATGTTTTAATATGTTGGTGCTTGTTATGAAATATATTTAAAAAAATGAAATATATTCAATTTGTGAAATTGTGAAACTCAAACAATTCCACAATTATAGAGATGTAGTAGGAAAAGACAACTTTTAAAGACATAGTTGTTTTTGTTTTGGGGGGGGGGGGGGGGGGGGGTAGTGAACTTTGAATCAGTGTTAATATTGGTAAGATAAACTCATCTATAAAACTATATAACTTTTGTAAGATAAAATTTACACATTCACTTTTGCAGCCCTAAAATACTAAAACTAAAATTAAAACTAAATAAACTGAAACATTTAATATATGTGAAAATATGTGTATTAAAATAATGATCTACCTTACATTTTCTATTTACTTATGACTGGATATAGAATAGATCATTTTGACGTACTCTTCACATACATATCACTTAAAACTACAAAATATAACTTGTTTTCCAGTTTTATACAGTGTAGGGACAGAGCCTCACCCACATTTTAGAGAAGAGTATCTATTTGAACATCACTTAAAGCTGCAAAATATCACTTTTTTTCCAGAGTATTATGGCGAAGTATCAGAGGATGTAACTGATTCAATACCTGATTCTCCAGCAGTGACAATTCGAACTGTCTTTCCAGAAACTTGGATCTGGGAACTTGCTGAAGTGGGGTATTTAAAGCATAATCAGTACATTTAACATCATATTTATCTTATGACTTATATTTAATACATCATCTCCTCCCCTCTCGCCCACAGGACAGAAAATACCTTGCTTGCTTTGCAGATTCTTAATCCATCTGTGTGCTGAATGTTGTCATTTATTACAGGAAAAATGGCTGAGTCAGAATCAAATATGCCTATTGTTGTAATTCCTCCACAGGGACTCTGGATCAGCTCAGGTTCCTGTCACGGTTCCTGACACCATCACCTCTTGGGAGACGGAGGCCTTCTGCCTGTCCTCTGAAGGTCTGGGTCTGGCTCCTCCTGCTCAGCTGACAGTTTTCCAGCCCTTCTTCCTAGAGCTCTCTCTGCCTTACTCCATCATCCGCGGGGAGATCTTTGAGCTGAAGGCCACTGTCTTCAACTATCTGTCCAAGTGCATCATGGTGAGATTTCAGACGCACTCTAATCAAATCATATCAAATATGCCACTAATCATGTGTGTATGATTGACAGGTTAAAGTGTCTCCAGCTCCTTCCTCAGACTACACTCTCAAAGCCTCCTCTGATGATCAGTATTCATCCTGTCTATGTGCTAATGGAAGAAAAACCTTTAAATGGATCCTCACTCCCTCTGTTCTTGGTGAGTTTTCCAGTCCGCCTTTTCATTACAGATTTGCACAAAACTTTTGGGATGTTTTTGAAATGTCGATAAAAAACTATTGCAAAATGATGGCGTTTCCGTTAACCGATGTTATGCGACTAAAAGTCATTCCAAAAATCATTGCAACAGATGTTGGTAGTTTTACATATATCGCAGCCACCGCACTAGCCATTGTTTTTAATCGAAGGAGACGTAGACGTGTTATCCAAGCATTATTGGCAAGGGAAGATGTTAATGTAAATGTTAAACATGCAGTTTCAACGCGTTTCCATTACCCTTCAAATTGCATGAATTGAAAATGCAAATTGAAACTACACTCATTGGAAAGATGTCAATTTTGCAAAAACTTCCATTGAAAATACAATGTTTTTATGCTCGCATGAGTGGGTTTTTCAGGCTGTTCGAAAAAGGAATATTTTGCTAAATATTTCGCTCCTAAGTATAAGAGGCTTTCCTTGCCATTAAAGCTTGGATAACACGCCTACGTCTCCTTCGATTAAAAATAATGGCTAGTGCGGTGGCTGCGATATACGTAAACCTACCAACATCCGTCGCCATAATTTAGGCTTCTTGCAAGATGAAAAAATGATGTTTTAGTCGCATAACATCGGTTAATGTAAACAGCATCAATTTCATAAATTTTTTTTATCGACATTTAGAAAATACTGCAAAAGTTTTGCACAAATCATAATGGAAACGTGGCTACAGAGGAACTGTGAATGATCGTGTGAGGAATAAGTTCAGGTCACCTGTAAATGTGAAAAAACTGTTTCCATTGTAGTTGAAATTCCTTTTTCGAATTGCCTGAAAAACCACCTCATGCGAGCATAAAAATGTTTTTTCCGAAATGGACGTGTTTACAATGGGCTTAATTTGCAATTTGCTCAATTTGAAGGGTAATGGAAACGCGTCTGTTTCTCAGTTGTATATTCACGTACATGTCTTGTGTTGTAGGAGTCTTGAATATTACAGTCAGTGCAGAGGCAGAGGCGTCCCAGACTGTGTGTGACAATGAGATTGTGAGCGTCCCGGAGAGAGGACGCATTGACACGGTCACACGAAGTCTGCTCGTACAGGTCAGCACACGTCATCATTTACTCATGATCTTAATGCTGCTTATGTATGATGTGTTGATGTGATTGATTTCTGCTGCAGGCGGAAGGAACTGAAAAGACAGAGACTCACAGCTGGTTACTGTGTCCAAAGGGTTAGTCTGCAGATATTTCATATGTTTTGGTGTACAAGCGCTGATAATGCTGCAACCCTCTTTGTCTTCTAAACACAAACTCCAACTTCATGAAAATAAGTACACATTGCATAGAGGACATTTTGAGGACACACCAAATTTGAGGACCAATAGAGGGAGCCAAAATATACTCATATGTATCGGACATTTTAATTGAGAAAGCTGAAATTTGTCAGCCTTTCCTGACAACTGTAGTTTAGTTGTTCAGCTGTGCCAAATTTTGAAATTGTGGCCATTTTCTCCCCTTTTCTAAAGTGCTTGAATCACAATAATTCCTGTTTGTGATTATATTATTATTATTATTGGGACTTCACAGGTGGTATTAAAATGTTTATAGCGTTACTCTGCTGATCACTGATGTGTTTCTGTCTGTCTGGTTCATAGGTGACAGTCTCTCAGAGGAAGTGGCTCTGACTCTTCCTAAAGATGTGATAGAGGGATCAGCCAGATCCTCTGTTTCAGTCATTGGTAACATTTACAATCATGAGCAGAAATGAGGAGATTGGCTTTAGACTTATAAAATGTAGTGAGTGTCATTTGTGTATGGTTTACAGGCGACATATTGGGTCGTGCACTGAGGAACCTTCATGGATTATTACAGATGCCGTACGGCTGTGGAGAGCAAAACATGGCTGTTCTTTCTCCCAATATTTACATTCTGGAGTATCTGGAGAACACGGAGCAGCTCACCTCGGCCATCCGAGAGAGAGCCACAGGCTTCCTGCAGAGCGGTGAGAGACAAAATCATGTCAAGAAAATACTGAGACGGTTTGATACCAAATTATACATTATTCAACACACCTGTTGAAGTCACCCAAACAAACTGTTGAAGTGTTAACCATTATCACACTAAACAGGATACCAGAGACAAATGAACTACAAGCATTTGGATGGATCATACAGCACATTTGGTCATGGTAAAGGGAATACATGGTAAATATATTTTCACTATTACTTTTGTTTAACAGAAATAATATCAAGGTAATCTACAATAATAAACACAATTTACACATTTAAAAAATTGTCTCAGTTCAAATGACTTGTTTTGAGATTTATGATGGATAATTCATTGAAACACCTGATGACATTTTTTTAATTATATCTTCTACACCATCAGGTTGACTGCCTTTGTGCTGAGGTCCTTTGGCAAAGCACAGAAATACATATTTATTGATCCAAAAATTATTCAGAGTGCAAAGAATTGGTTAATAAGCACACGGGATTCAGACGGCTGTTTTATCCAACAGGGAACACTGTTCAACAACAGAATGAAGGTCTGTCCTCTTCTCTCTATCTCTCTATCTATCGTCTTTATTCAGACTTTCTCAAGCCAACATCACAGTTTGTCTAGATGAACTTTCCTTCAGTGGTTTGAGTGTGTTGATTTATTTATCCTTTATGTCTAATAAATTCTAGGGTGGGGTGAATGATGATGTGACCATGACTGCCTACATTACTGCATCATTGCTTGAGCTGGAAACTCCAGTCACAGTAAGTTCATCTGTAGGAAACATGGTACACTGTAAAAAGTGATCAGTTGACTTAGTAGTTCACTTTAAAATGAACATTACCCCATGATTTACACACCCTCAAGGTATCCTAGGTGTATGACTTTCTTCTTTCAGACGAATACAATCGGAGTTATATTAATAAACACTCTGATGCTTCTGAGCTTTATATCGGCAGTTTGCCAGATTGCAACTATCAGTTCGAAGCTCAAAAAAGTGCATCCATCCATCATAAGCGAACTCCACACTGCTCTGGGGGGTTAATAAAGACCTTCTGTGGAGCACTTTTATGATGAATAGATGAGCTTCTTTGAACTTCAAACTGATGGATGCAATGATGCAATATACTGCCATTATAAAGCTCAGAAGCGTCAGGGTGTTTATTAATATAACTCCGATTGTATTCGTCATATACACCTAGGATAACTTGAGGGTGAGTAAAACATGGGGTCATTTTCATTTTAACTTTAACTTAAAAAAAAATTGGTGAAACCTGTTGCCTCAAAATTAAGTAAGTATTAAACTTATGCTTAATCGAAAAAATAAGTAATGTGGAATTGTCAAGTTCACATAACTTAATTTTTTCAGTTAAGAATTGAGTTTATTTACTTAATAATTTTAAGGCAATGGGTTTGGTAAAAAAAATTAAGTGAACTGAACACCTTTTACAGTGTAAAAACTCATAGAAAAATGACACTCACAGCGTCTATTCCTCTGTGTTTTTTTTGTCACAGGATCCTGTCGTCAGTAAAGGTTTGTCATGCTTGAGGTCCGTCACTGAGAATGTCAATAACACTTACACCACTGCCCTGCTCGCCTACACTTTCAGTCTGGCTAGAGACACGGACACTCGACAGCAGCTTTTCAAGAAACTGGAAGATGTTGCTATTTCAGATGGTAAGAGATTTGTTTCTGATGACTTTCTGTTGTCTTTTATGACTGTACTATTGTTTTTAGTAACACTGTAGAAAACTGTTCCATCATTAATGAGTAACTACACAGGAACAAATGAGTTACACACTATTAACATTCTTGTAACTACATTCTAGTCATTACTAGTGTGTTCCCATGATCTTCAGTTTAGAATACTGATCCAAATTATTAGTAGTTAGTACAACCTTTAGAAGGATGTAGTAACACTTGAGTCATTACTAGTGGATTACCATTATCTTATATTATGCATTATGGATTATTAACATTAAAGGTGCTCTAAGCGATGCCACGCGTTTTTTAGGCCAAAACATTTTTTGTCACGTACAGCCAGTGATGGGCAAGCTACTTGATATGTGTAGTGAGCTAAGCTACCAGCTACTCTACAATAAATTCAGCTTCACTACACAGAAGCTACCACCCATAAAAATGTAGCAAGCTAAGTTACAAACTGTCAAAAGTAGCTTGATATGCTACATTAGTAGCTACTTTCAGTTCACGAGTTCACATCTACATATAATTAGTACAATAAGTTTATGCGTATTTGGCGTGCTGTCCGGGGGGAGGGCTCCGAGCTCGGAGTTAGGCCCGAACCCAGAGTACTCCCCCCAGTTGGTAAGTGTAGATGGAACTGGAAGTGAGGAGATGGGGTGGAGGAGGGATGCTGACAAACTTTCAATGAACAGAGATAGGTCTGCTGTGAATTTATACTCTGTCATTGAGTTGATTACTGATTAATCTCCAGCTGTGCATAATTTGGTTAATTATCTGAACCTGCTCCTCCCGAACTTTGTTAATAAAACATAATTTAATCAAACTGCATGCCAAGTCAATGCAATTTTAGTGATCAACACAACTGTCAGTCAGATAAAGGCTAAAATATGATTCATTCATTGAACAATAGCCCAATACACACAAAAATAAATACAAATCAGAGCACATTTTTAGCTCTAGTTATGCAAGAATGCCTTTTGAAATTGTAAATAAAATAAAGTAAGAAAAAATTATAGCAATGAGCCTGAATAGGACAAAAAGATGAGTTTAGTTTACAAATTAACATTATTAATTGTATTTTCCTAAGAACTGTTATTTAACTGTTGTTTATACTAACAATAGCCCAATAGCTAGACGCTAAAATATATTTTGTCTTGCATAGGCTAACAGTGGACCTAGCTTGTTATTGTTCCCTCTGCTGGTTAGCATGAGTTATCAAACTGTTTGGACTTCATCAATTATTCCATTCTCCCACCTCTTTCCTACTTAATTCGTTTCGTTAGCTGATTTAAGCTTGATTTCAGGGGTTCTAGATCAGGATGCTCTCTGCACACGAAAGTTCTCTTGCTCACTTTCCCTCTCTGCCGTGCGCGCGCGCTACGCGGTTTGAGCACAGTCTCTGTCTCGCATCCGTGCTCGCTCTAGATTCCGGGAGATTTTAACTCATTTGCGGCATAACTAGTCGATCACGAGTGGCTCAACAGGTAGATCTATAGATAAACTCATCTTTCAGGCATTTGAACGACCGGGTTGACACTTCAGCGTGAGAAATCGGGGGTGTGGCGTGTGAGCGTGTGAAACCAATCAAATGCATGTCTCACGGCCAATGCGTGAGAGTTGGCAGCTCTGACTGTGTGTGTGTGTGTGTGTGTGTGTGTGTGTGTCGCTTACTGTCTATGGTGTGTCGTCATCGTAAACATTAGTCTGTAGGCCTACGCATGCGCTTGTACCAGGCGTGTTGTCGTCGACACAGAAACATCCTGTTTTCCTAATTTATGTGTTTGATGGCTGCAGGGAAACACTGTTATGTGTGAAATGTCAGAAATGTCCAGGAGAAATTAGCTTTCGAGGACGCTACTGCGCAACTTGATCAATAAAAGAGCTTAGCTGAAAAGTTACTTGGTTTTGTAAATAGCGACGTTACTGCCAAGCTACTGACAAATGTAGTTAAGCTAGTAGCCTACTGCCCATCACTGCGTACAACAAACATCTCCTCACTATCCGCTGCCTGTCCACTGAACACACTGTAAAAAAACGCGCTCTCTCTAGACACCACAGGCTCCACAAACGGCAACAAAAACAAACTGGGCTCACCCGCACCACGAAACACAACAAACAGTGTTCCAGCCAATAACCGACAAGAAGTATTTGAGGGTGGGGTTTGGGGGGGTTAGTGCGCGTACACATGAAGGGGGTGTGGAGGAGAGAGAAGCATGAAGAGGGAAGTTTGAATTATGGCCGACACACGACCAAAGCGACGACGTTCTGATGAACAAATTGCAAAGAAGAGGGATAAGGATAAGGAACGTGCGAAGTACCGAATTTACATCAGAAAAACCTTCGAAAGGTGGCGAGAACTCCGCCGGCAGAAGGGCTTCCAGTCCAACTTTCAGTTGCTCTGTTTTTGCAGAACTGGTGGGTAAATCCATTTTTCTTTCTAAACTGATGTTCATGTTCGCCAAACCAACACAAGGATGTAATTAGCTAGAACTATGCAATCAGCGTTAACTTTGGTGAATTCAACATATATGTTTCTAGCAGGTAGCGATCAATAGGTAGGGCGACAATTTGTGTGAATGATTATTTTCACCCACTGTTTGTTATGAATTTGAATGTTCATTTATATGCTATTGACAACTTTGACTAAATTTGTTTACGACGCCGCCGCCGTTGTTTATGCTCACTGGGAAACGCGAAGCTAACGTTATCATGCTGTTATTGTATATGATTGCTATTATTGCGTCCTTGTATGGGAGCTATAGTTATTAACCTCAGGTGGCGAAACGATTTTAAGATAATGTTTCTCTTTTTCTGCATTCTGTTCTGCAATATATAAAAGCATTTATCTAACTTGGTGACATTACACATTGAATGAAGTATCAGTAAAACTCAACTTTGTTAGTGACTACTTTGACTTTCCTTTATGCCGGGGAGGAGGAAGGACGAGACGGGATGAGGAGGAGGGAAGGTCTAGCTAGCCTCCATTTTGTTTGACAACAATTCGAATGTCAACAAGAAGTTACGTCTCCCGACATCGCTTATGGCACCTTTAATTATGAACCTGTATACAGTAGTTCTTTGTAGTCCTCTGTGAGTTATGAAAAAGTAGTAGTTACTGATTAGCAAATAGTGAACTACCACATTCAACTATTTCTTACTAATTCATTAATCAGAGTTTCTTGTTAGTTAAGTATAAGATAATGTATAATGCTGGTTGTTCTCTCAGAATAAACCCGACAGGGTGATCAGGAGGGTCTTGCGTGAGCCAGAAGGGGTTTATTCTGAGATAACAACCGGCTGAATGTGCATTATGCCGCTTATTACACGACTACTTGCCACATAAGTAAATAATTAGACACGAAATATTGATCTAATTCCAAATATTTAACTAGCTCTTTAAACGCAAAGGTTCCGCGTTGAGAGCTATTGCTAGCGCGACAAGTTCAAATTAGATGGACATTTAAGAGATACGGTATACAGTCATACTACTTATTACACAGCATTTCACCACATATATAATTATTGGGATAAGAGATTCTGATTTCATGAAACTGTTTTAAAATCGTACTTGTTTGTTGTCTAATAATCCAACAGTGTACAAAAAAATTGTCGCATAAATGACAGCATCTGCGTTTGAATGAAACAAGAGAGAGCGAGTCCACGAGACTGGATGGCATAATTAAATAACCGTACACAAAATATTGATTCGACTGAGTTTTAATATTTTATTAGCTCACCAAAAGCAAAACTTCCATGAAGAAAGCCCGTTGAGCCTGTGTTTTCAGCGGTTATTATCGAGCAATAACACACCACTGGATGCTGCTATTGACCAATCAGAATCAAGTATTCCACAGATATAATAATAGTAGTTAATAGAATGTTAATAGTGTGTTACTCATTTGTTTCTGTGAAGTTATTCATTAATGATGGAACAGTTTTCTAAAGTGTTACCTTTTTGTTTTAATCATGCTCCTTGAGTTACGCGTGTGTCTTTTGTCCTTAAGGCTCTTCTCTCCACTGGTCTCAGTCTGGCTCTGCTGATGACTCTGATTCTCTGGCAGTGGAGATCAGCTCATATGTGCTGCTTGCTGTTCTCACTGCAGATTCAGTCACTACAGCTGATCTGGGCTATGCTAACAGGATTGTTAGCTGGCTTGTGAAGCAGCAGAATGCTTATGGAGGATTCTCCTCCACACAGGTTACTCAAACCTCTTCAATCAAACACATTATTGCTGGTGTGAATGAGTAAAAGTGGCATTACTGAACACATTTATTTCCCAGGACACAGTGGTGGCTCTTCAGGCTCTGTCTTTGTACGCCACCAAAGTGTTCAGCTCTGACGGCTCCAGCACAGTGACGGTACGGTCAGCAGGAGACACTCTCCACTTTAATGTCAATCAGGACAACAAGTTACTGTACCAGGAGAAGCAGCTGCAGATACTTCCAGCCATATACAGCATTGAAGTGAAGGGCTCAACCTGTGTGTCTGTGCAGGTCTGTAGTGCGTTCAGCTTCATTTACTCACACTCACTTTCTCTCTTGGCATTTTATGCCCAGACCAGCAACATAGTGTCGGCCCAGATCCGGGCCACATCTGGTACATTTGGATTCATCGCGTATCAGATGTGGGCCGGATCTGAGTTGACTTTATGTTGCTGTCAGGGTGGTTTTTCTGCTGTGAGATGATTAATGAATGTGTTTTTCTTTGTGTTGACTCTCTCAGATGGCTCAGTTCTACAACATTCCCACTCCTACTGAAGCGAAAACATTGAGCATTGATGCTAAGGTTGAGGGAGATTGCAAAACATTGGGACAAAATTTCATTTTGAACTTCACTGTCAAGTAAGAGACATCTTTAAATTCTTCATGCCTTAAAACGGCTTGAATGCAACTCTACACCCTTGCCTCATTGAGTATACGCGGTTCTATGAATATGCAAACGAGCCCCGCCTCCACTCACTCACAGTAGCTCATAGATCCACTCGTTGATGATCACACGTTGATCTGATTGGTTACAAGGTAGTTTGTGACGTCAGAAACACCAGCGATTTCAAACCGTGTTTTTGAGACTGTCTTTGGTTCACTGCAGTTTTAAGGAGAAAATATTCAGAAATGGTGTTGACTTGTGAATTTACACGTGATTTGTCCTAAAGCATATTAAAAACACCACATACACATATTAACAACATTAACAGCTTGATTTTCACCACAGGAGGACTTTAAGTCAAAAGACTAGAACATGATAATGACTTAAAGGTGCATTGCGCAAGTCTCTGAGTTTTTGCAGAACTATGCCCCCTTCTGGCGACACGCGAAACTGCAACCAGAGTTGTGCACGCGGTTACATGGAGTTTGCGTTGGGGTTTGGGATGAACTAGAAGCCGGTCTCTTTGAATCCATCTTCTACTTTTACAAAAGTCGCTCGAGTTGTCTTCGCTGATGCGGATAATGGCGCATCATAATGGCACATACACAAACCTGCCAGACATAACCAGGTGAGCGTGAACGCGCATGACGTCACGCCCAGTCGATTCCGTCCCGAATCCCTCTTATTTATTTTACTGTACAGGATTATAGAGGCAATCGCAGTGATCATAGAAGGGCTCATTCAGCCCATCAGGCAATTGTTTAAGCATGTATGGGTTAGAAAAACGGGTATTTTTAACATGAAAAGTTGCTTAATGCACCTTTAAGATTAACTAACAAATAAATGTTTTCTGAATATTTTTTAACATCTTAATAAACACAAAAGCAATATAAACTGAAACGGCGTATCTCAGTAGTTAAAACACTACACACTGACTTGAGATACAACATTTTTATTATTGACACATTATGAGTGATTCGAGTGATTAAAACTCTGCATGTGTCTTGGTAATTATACTGGCTTTTGTTCTCTCTTATTTGTACATTTATATGAGGCATTTAAGAACCTTTCAATTTGCTCTTTTCCAGATATGATGGTCTACAGGAAAGGACTAACATGGTCATTGTGGATATTAAACTCTTATCTGGATTCACAGCTGATACATCAATGGTGCGTTTGAGTGATTCATCACAAAATTTTACACATTTCTAGAGTTTCCCTTTTTAAAAATTAACCAGCACTTTTTCCCCACAGCTTAAAGATTTTTGGGGAACGTACAGAAACCCTGTGGAACGGGTCGATTCTAAAGATGATCGTGTCATTGTGTATTTGAAGGAGGTGAGAAAACAGCAACATTCATATGATTTTATGTCATAGGTCGATTTAATAAACGTTTTATCCGTAATGTCCATGACTGATGAGTTTGTTTCCTCCTGTAGATCCCACAAAATATTCCAGTGAATTACCAGATACAAATGAAACAGGTTCTTCAAGTGAAGAATCTCAAGCCAGCTGTGATTAAAGTGTACGATTACTACCAAACAAGTAAGATTTAATATGCCAGTGTTGAATGCTTTGATCAAGTGATGCACATTGTTTATTCAGATTTAATCCATGTACAGGTTTCCATTGTTGTACGAATGTGAACATCTTCCTTTTCCTTCAGGTGATCAGTCAGAGGCCGAGTACTTCTTCCACTGTGGATGAAGCTGAAGAGCGTCACCTTATAGTTCAGCTTGGATAAATATGTTGGAACTCTCTAATGTTGAATATTATAATGTTTATTCTTTATCCTGGACAAAATTATTTCCAATTCATCATCCCAAATTTGAACAAACCCCCAAATCCTAATCAGTTTTTGGATATGTCTCTTGATATCATGACTTATTAATTTACAATGCATATGATTAATAAAAGTGTTGAAAACAAGTTCTGGTGAGCTGGTTGAACTGTTGAATGTGTAGTAGCTACATGCTATGGCAACATTTCAGAATCAGACGAGGTTATTACGATTATATCTTGTGAATTTCTCATCTCATCTCGGCTCTGCTTTTTTTAATCTTGTTCTGAGACACTGTAGACACAAGACACAAGGTTTCTTGAATAACCTTGTTTATGTGACATAAAGAGCCTTTTTTGGTACTGCAAGAACCCGCTTCATAAGTTCTTAAAAGAGCCTATAACAGTTCTTCATGTCACTTTATAAGATTCTCTGTAGAACCATTCATGAAAATGTTCTTTATGACCCCATTTTAAACAAACATACAAAGAGAATCCAGGAATAAGATTTAAGTGTTTACTGCCTTTATACATTGTGCCAGATAAAAGCATATGAATACATGCAGTAAGGCATTAAACATGACATTTTATAAATCAAGCAAATTGCACAATTTTAAAAAGAAAAAACAGTAGAAACACTCACCAATAAACCAAAAAGCAGACTACAATAAACAGTCCACTCCAAATGAAAACAGTAGTATTAAAGGGATAGTTCACCCAAAAATGAAAATGTTGTCATCATTTACTCACACTCAAGTTGTTCCAAACCTGTATGAGTTTCTTTCTTCTGTTGAACACAAAAGAAGATATTTTGAAGAATGTTGGTATTAGAGCAGGATTCTTGTTTATATAGAACATTGTTATTGAACCGCATGTTTAACAGTGCTATTGTTGTCGGCCTCATCGAAGTTCACACGAAGTTCACACAAGTGAAGTTTTCACCGGAACATACCAACTCTGAAACAAGACCAAATATTATCACATAACATTTTGGACACCTTTGTTTTTATGCATCTTTGATTTTGTTTGCATTTCTTCTGAAACACCCTGTTTTGACAGGGTTTAACCATTTTTAACATCACCATTTTCAATCTATTGTAGCATGTCTATTTTTCTTACACTTTGAAAAACAGACTTCCTAGAATGTTTCCCACAATGTCCCAGAAATTTCTGTTGCCAGCACCACCTAATCTACAGCAAAAGAAAAAACATTTACAAGAGTTGCGAATGTGCGTTTTGTATGTTGAAATGTATGTTATTAAATTAAAAATGCCATGAAACAAAGACAAGGACACATCTTTCTATAAGTGACCCTCAAAATCTGTGCATACAACAAAACACAGTGCCTCCGTGTACGATGATTTATCAGAAAATTACTTTTGTCTCTTTGTTAGAAGAAATACTTAAATCAGCTGGTGCTTGATAACTATTGAAGTTATTAAACACCCCTGAATTCGGTAATGACGTGTTTTACGAAATATTGATATCATGTTTTAATTTTAAATCTATGAACTTTAACATCTTAATATTTGGTCAAATTAAATTAAAGCATGCGCAAAATGAAATACATCCTAGCTACTTTCTAAATGCTTGTTACAGAACTTATGGCGAACAATTTACCAGTGCATACGTTTAAAAATAAAATATTTATATATAAATATTTTGGTGTAATCAATAGACATCTCTCTGGTGGCATATGCATAACTTCTCCATGAAGCTACTTCTGACTCCCTATACAACCCCTCCAGCAGGGCGGGCTGAGCTCTAGCAGTTGTCCTGATAAACTCTACACGGAGCTCAGCCTCAGTTATCGCACACAACCCCGGTTTTCCTAACTGAAGGGCTCTAGCTCTACTAGCCGTGGACTGCTGACAAGGACCATTGTCTGGTTGTTACCAAGGGGCAACATTCTAATCTGAAAAATGAAGCCTACCCGGAAGTGCGAAAAACTGCAATACATTGAAAATCCGCTAGGGGCAGGTCCCAAAAAGGAGCAAATGTCCATAGACCACCATGTTAAAATGTCCATTTTCACAGCATAAATTCATGTTTTTACAGGTTGGTCCCATGGTCTTTTATTGTATTTTTAGATAGGTTCCGAGTGCCTGACAACTGGGAAGGGGGTGAATTTTTTTCTAACTCGTTAGTTTAGATCGTATTTAGATATAAAATGTATGCCAAATAAGGGCGTGGTTAACTTTGATTGACAGCTTGATTGACAGCTGATAACGAGCATAGGCTGCGCCAAGGAGAATGACAACATAAGAAGCGCCATTTTTTTATATACAGTTGAAATAATACTACTGTTTCTGTATCATGAAATGTAGTTTTAAGAGTTTTTCAGGTGAGAATGTAGTTGTTTAAAGCTCAAATCTGTGGTTAATTTATAAAGATTTATGAAAATTTTATCCAGGTTGTGAGATCCAGACGATCAGCAGACGCTCAACGCTCATGTACCCCGCCTGGAACAGCCTTTCCTTGGCTAGTCGTTCTGACGTTTGCCGCTGACTCTGGCGTCTCTGTAGTGGTTAAACATGAGATATAATTCGTCTTGTGTATATCTAACGGGCGATTTTTGGTCTCGTGAATCTATAATTTGTTCCCTGGCCAATCGGTTTGACTGAGGGGAAGTTTCATAACTTTATAAGCTATTTAACTTTACCGTTGTATGGTTAGACTAGAGCGCTGACTTTGTATGTTTGACTGAATTGTTTGCTTTATTTGTATAGCTTCTTGTACCTTTTACTTATACTTTTATAATGGCTAATATTGATAAAACTGAAACTGAAACGAAAAGAGTTAGTATGGTGTTTTATAACATATTTCATTGCCTAAAATATACATACAGAGATAACCGGAGTAGCAGAGTGAGCTGAGTGACGCTCGCTGTTCTGTACTTGGAATAACGAGACTCGCGTCCTTTACCCATATTTGGATTGGCCAGAAGGTGGGCGGGGTTAGGATTTCCCAAGATTTTCCAAGATGGCGCCGCCCATACCCCCCATAAACGGCTTCAAAACCGTTCTTCAGAAAGTCTATGGGTGACGTCACAGACTCTTTGTCCATATTTTTTACAGTCTATGGTTGTTACATGGACTGTCAAAGTCTGCTTCTCTGAACCTGACGCAAACTCTGCTTCTTTGACTCACGCTTCTGACCCAAAAACCCAAACTTCTGAGCGTTAACGCACTAGGTCTGGACGATTGTGCCGCAAGGACTCACTCAGGAGATTCCAGGAACTAACTGTATCTTTCATAATCGAATAAGGGACTATTCGAAAATCTAAAAACTTCTGAAATGGCTACGCAAAAACTGATGGAGAGCAACTCCCCGTTGAGTTCTGGTGATGCGGGGCACAAGTATCATCCGGCGTGTGAGTGCGCCACGGGCAGTGAGTGTCGTTTAAGAGCTACGCTAGACTGTATGTTTAAAGATCATTTTAGAGGCCAGATGGTTGGCTTGATGCACAGGATCATCGATGCTGCTTGTGATATGAAAAACGATTGTACGCAGGATACCAAACGTGTGACAAATCTCAAAAATGAAACGGATGTTGTAAGAGGCTGTCATGACTCGAAGGAAAAGTCAAGGATTCAATAGCAAGTGAATACTGGTGTTTATTAACACAATAGTAAGAGGAAGTGCAGGTTGAGATATCAGGCAACAGTAGAATAACAGGCTCGGCAACGCAGGACTCAGTGGGCAGACAGCAGGCGGATTAATGTGAGAACAAAATACAGGCTTTATTTTGGACACATGAAAGACGGGATGAATCCTCCTGTACGCTGGAGGGAGGTTGAGGCGGACTGCCACCGGACTAATGATCTGTAAACGGGCCAATGAATTTGGGAGCAAGTTTATTAGAAACGGAGCGGAGAGGAATGTTCCTGGTTGAAAGCCACACTTTTTGACCAACGACGTATACGGGAGGCTTAGACCGGTGGCGATCGGCTTTAGCCTTGGTGCGCGTCCCCACCTGGAGTAGAGTCTCACGGGCTCTAGTCCATGTGCGGTGACACCTCTGGACGAAGGCGTGAGCGGAGGGGACCGCGACTTCGGATTCCAGACTGGGGAAAATTGGTGGCTGGTAACCTACACTACATTCAAACGGAGATAAGCCCGTGGACGACACTGGCAACGTATTGTGTGCGTACTCCACCATTGAAAGTTGCTGACTCCAGGAGGAAGGATTCTTGGAGACCAAACATCGTAACACCCTTTCCAAATCTTGGTTGGCTCTCTCGGTTTGACCATTGCTCTGGGGGTGAAACCCTGAGGACAGACTGACAGTCGCTCCCAGTAACTTACAAAACTCTCGCCAAAATTTGGACACAAACTGGGGTCCTCTGTCAGAAACCACGTCTATCGGGAGGCCATGTAAGCGAAAGACGTGATCAACAACGGTCAACGCTGTCTCCTTGGCTGAGGGTAATTTGGGCAAGGGAATAAAATGGGCCGCCTTCGAGAACCGGTCCCCCACAGTCAAAACGACTGTATTGCCCTGAGAGGGTGGGAGGGCGGTGATAAAATCTAGCGCTATGTGGGACCAGGGTCTCGAAGGGACAGGCAGCGGTTGGAGTAACCCATCTGGGGGTCGATTGGAAGTCTTACCAGTGGCACAAACCGAGCAAGCCAAAACAAAACTGTGAATGTCACGAGCCATCAGTGGCCACCAAAATCGTTGCTTGACTAAAAAACTAGTGCGATTAACTCCTGGATGGCAAGCCACGTTGGAACAATGACCCCACTGAATAACGTCGGACCGTAATCCCTCCGGCACAAACAAACGATTCGGTGGGCAACCGGGCGGAGGCATTACCCCTTCTAAGGCCGACTTGACCTTCGACTCGACCTCCCATGTGAGTGTGGAGACAAATAGGGTCTCAGGTAAAATGCACTCGGGAGTAGACGGGCGTTCGGAACGGTCAAAAATACGCGATAAAGAGTCGGGTTTGATGTTTTTGGAACCCGGACGGTGCGAGAGAGAAAAATCAAAACGACCGAAAAAAAGTGCCCACCGAGCCTGCCTGGAGTTCAATCTTTTGGCGGTTCTGATATATTCCAGGTTCTTGTGATCGGTCCAGACGATAAAAGGTACCCCCGACCCTTCTAACCAATGACGCCATTCTTCCAACGCTAACTTCACTGCCAACAACTCTCTGTTATCAATGTCGTAGTTACGTTCGGCAGGCGATAAACGACGGGACAAAAACGTGCAGGGATGCATCTTGTCGTCTGTGGGAGAACGCTGGGACTGCTGTGGGAGAACGCACTGCTCCTACCCCCACCTCTGACGCATCGACCTCCACCACGAACTGACGTGATGGATCAGGGGCAATAAGGATGGGGGCTGAAACAAAGCGGCCTTTTAGTTTAGCAAACACAGCCTCAGCTGTGTCTGACCACCTGAACGCCGTTCTGGGGGAGGTCAAGGCAGTCAGAGGTGCGGCTAGTTGGCTGAAGTTGCGAATAAAACGCCGGTAGAAGTTGGCGAACCCCAGAAACCGCTGTAGGGCCTTACAGGAATCTGGACTTGGCCACTCCACCACAGCCTTAACCTTCTCAGGGTCCATCCATATTCCCTCAGACGAAACGATGTACCCTAGGAAAGGAACAGACTGTGCATGAAAATCGCATTTCTCCGCCTTGACAAAAAGCCCATTCTCTAGTAACCTTTGGAGCACTCGTCTGACGTGTTGAACGTGCTCCTGGAGAGACGAAGAAAATATCAATATGTCATCCAGGTAAACATATATGAACTGATCTACCATGTCTCTCAACACGTCATTGACGAGTGCCTGGAAGACCGCTGGGGAGTTGGAAAGCCCGAACGGCATAACTAAATATTCAAAGTGCCCCCTGGGGGTGTTGAACGCGGTCTTCCACTCATCCCCCTTCCTGATGCGAACCAAATGATATGCATTACGTAAATCCAATTTTGTGAAGACTGATGCTCCCTGCAACCTCTCGAAAGCTGAAGACATCAACGGCAAAGGATAAGTATTCTTTACCGTGATGCTGTTCAACCCCCGGTAATCAATACAAGGTCGCAGAGAACCATCTTTCTTCCCCACAAAAAAGAATCCCGCCCCCGCTGGAGAAGAAGAAGGGCGGATGAACCCTGTTGCTAGAGAATCAGAAATATATTTCTCCATAGCCTCCCTTTCTGGAACAGAAAGTGAATATAACTTGCCCTTAGGCGGAGACGTACCTGGAAGTAAATCTATAGCACAGTCATAGGGACGATGCGGAGGAAGAGAAGCAGCCCGGGACTTACTGAACACTTCCTTCAGGTCGAGGTACTCCGGTGGCACGTTAGACAGATTCACTGGCTCCTCCTGCAACACAGAACGAGAAACAGACGGAACAGCAGACGAGAGACATGAGGCATAACATAGATCACTCCAACCGGATACAGAGTTCTGACCCCACTCTATCCTGGGTCCGTGTTTAGCCAACCATGGATGACCCAGGACAATGGGAGGTGACTGGGTGAGGTAGAGTGAGCCCCTCTCAGAGTGGTTACCCGAGGTGATGAGTGTGATGAGACCAGTGACGTGAGTGATGCCCGGGAGTTCCTGTCCATTTAGTGCGTGGATAGTGATGGTGTGTTCCAAAGCCGTGATGGGGATGTTAAGTTTGCGAGCCAACGAAAAGTCCATCAGATTCCCCTCCGCACCCGAATCCACCAGCGCCTGGCTGTTGAAGGAACGGTCTGCCCACTGGAGTCTCACCGGGAGGAGGGTGGCGTTCGAGGGTCTGGTCATGGATATCCCGCCCGACAGTAGTCTCCCTCCTACCGCCGGGCTTGGCCTTTTAAAGGACAGGTGGAAATGAAGTGGCCGGCCTCTCCACAGTACAGACACAGACCTCTCGAACAGCGATGTTCTCTCTCCTCCCGGGAGAGCCGAGCTCGACCTACCTGCATGGGTTCAGGATCGTTCGAGGGGCTGACCGTGTTCACTCCTCTGAAACCAGGAAACTCCGTGAAATCCACCACTGGAGTCGGATACGGTCGATTCTCTCTCTGTTGGAGACGTGCATCGACCGGTAGTGCCAGTTCAACCAGTTCATCAAGAGTCTTGGGTAATTCCAATGTGTAAATCTCCTTCTGAACACGGTCAGCCAACCCATGCAGGAACATGTCCCACTGCGCCTCCTCGTTCCATTTGCACTCGGCGGCCAACGTCCGGAACTGGATGGAATAGTCAGAAACAGAGTTGTTGTTCTGACGGAGATCTGCAAGTTGGCGGGCCGCCTCGCGTCCGACGACCCCGCGGTCGAACACGCGCCTCATCTCCTGCTCGAGTGCTTGGAACGAGGAGCAGCAGCTGTGTTGATTTTGCCACACCGCTGTTCCCCACAGAGCCGCGCGTCCAGATAACAGCGTCATCACTAGTGCCACTTTACTCTCCTCAGAGGAAAACGTCACAGGCTGAAGAGAGAAGTAAATCGAACATTTGGTTAGAAAAGTTCGGCACATATTCGGTTCTCCAGAATATCTCTCGGGGGTGGGGATGCGCGGCTCCGGTCGGTTGATGTTGAGACTTTCCGGGGGAACAGACGGGGGCGGTGCTGGCGCAGTGGGACCTCTCAGACGTTGTAATTGAGAGGTGAGCTCGGACACCTGCGTTACCAGAGCCTGTATCGCCCGACCCGAGGCACCGATCTGTTCATCCTGACGGTCCATGCGGGCGTGATTACCGGCATACATCTGCTCCAATGTGACTCCACTCGCTGAATCCATGATCTGGTCAGATGGTTCTGTCATGGCTCGAAGGAAAAGTCAAGGATTCAATAGCAAGTGAATACTGGTGTTTATTAACACAATAGTAAGAGGAAGTGCAGGTTGAGATATCAGGCAACAGTAGAATAACAGGCTCGGCAACGCAGGACTCAGTGGGCAGACAGCAACGGACGAACCGCAGATAATCCTCAGAACAGGCAGACGAATCTCAGAACAGGAATACAGGAACTCGTGTCCGATCCTCAGAACAGGCAGACGAATCTCAGAACAGGAATACAGGAACTGGAGCGAGGAAGAGAAGACTGTGAGCTGAGCCTGAGAACCTCCACAACCATCTGACAAAGACAAGACGAGGTGACAAACAATATATAGGACATTCTCATTCAAAACAGCTGGCGCTGATCAGCTCATCAGCGATAACGAGCCGTGCTGATGAGCCGCGCCCATTCATACAACACGCACACACATAGCAAGGGCGAGTCAATGAATCCATGAACCGTGACAGAGGCTTGACAAAGTCATGGACTGATGTAACGCAAATTTAACAGCAAAGAGCCGAACGGCGTAATCCTCAGAAAAGTTCTGGATGTGTTGTGTGAATGTAGTGATGAATTAGGAGTCAATGAAATACTATGTATGTGTACATTTGTAACATTTGTGATCTCTGTGTGTCACTGCTGTCAAAAACTGCCATTGTGAAATAGTTGAAAGACTGGTCAGCTATACCAAAACATGATAGCCTGCAGAGATTTTCTGTCGTTATTGTTTTACTTTATGTATGTAATTCCGGTCTATCGTTTTCTTCACTACCTCTGTATGTGTACATTTGTAACGGATCTCTGTGTGTCACTGCTTTAAAAAAATGCAAAAACTAACATTGGTGAAATAGTTGAAAGTCTGGCCAGCTATACCCTAGACCAAAACATGATAGCCCGCAGAGATTTTCTATTCTGGTTAGACCATCTGTAAATGTCGTAATTGTTTTACTTTATGCATGTAATGCCGGTCTATCGTTTTCTTCACTACCTCAATGTATGAATGTATACTCAAAAGTATAATGTTGAAATAAAAAAAAAAATAGAAACATTTCTGTTGTGGTAATGTCTGAGCTCATAAAAATAGCATTACACAACTTATTCTTTAGGAGGTAAAAAAAAAAATAAAAAAAATAATAATAATAATAATGTGTTAATTGTTCGCCATAAGTTCCGTAACAAGCATTTAGAAAGTAGCTAGGATGTAGCTAGACCTCGCAAAGATTACACCAATATTAGATTTCTCGAACATTGCATGTTTGCACTATGCCTGAAACTTACTCATGCATTTCTGTAGGCCCTTCAGAAAATGATCTGTTATCATGGTTTAGTTGTATTTTAAAACACTGTTTTTTTCTTAAAAACATTGTGTCAGACGTATTTAGTAGCATGATTATCTTGTTTAATCATGTATTAAGTCCATATTTATCAGGCTGATATTTGTAGAAATAAGCGAAGTAAATTTATAAAACAAAAAGAACAAGTTAATGGCCTTGCGTCAGAACACAACAGGTATGAAGATATGTTTGTTTTTTTACTTTTTATTCTAACTTTAAAGCTAGATTATCCTTTGAAAAGTGTAATACAGTATTTGATTTTGAGGGAAAATCTGGAAAACTACCTTACACATGCAGTGTTTTCGCCAATTGACCTAAGCCGATTCACTCGGTTGAAAAATGATATTTTGTAATTTAAACATCTGAAATTAAAGGTACAGTAGTTTTTCAAATGTATTTTATTAGCTAAAATCATTGTCTTTATTCATAAATATGTCCTCATTGTACTGCACCGCTGCACTGCAAGGTACAATATAATGCTGGATCATACTTAAACAGAGCCACAGGAGAAGGAATCCTCGTTGCCAAAAAGCAAAAATTTAATTTAAAAGGAACCGTGACCGGCGAATTCAAAACGAGGGTAAATATCGGGATAGCTTTTCCCAGGTGGAAAGAGCTAATGAATGAGAAAGACTTTGAAAAGGACGCCGAAGTTGCCTGCTTTTCTTCTCGACAGGTAAGTCAAAGTTACGGTCTAAATTACAAGTTTTTTTTTTTTTATTGCTTGGTTGTGTAATTCATTATATAGCAGCATAACAGTAGAACATGTATAGTTGAACTCGATGAAGTGCTATTGGAAGACATGTTGTCATAGCTTCTTGGCACATAACGGCTACCGTAGTTGCAACACGCATTTGAAAAAGCGAGGCGCTAGAGAGCACTATTCGTTTAAATGCAAAATACAATTTAACCGCTAGATGGGAGAAATTCCTACACAGCGTACCTTTAAGGACTAACTTATAGGGTCTTTAACAAAAAAAAATCCTCCAAAATCAAGGAGCTCAAAGGGCATGCTTCCTGCTATAATATCATCAGCTCTCCCCAAAGTCTATTCATGCGGCCAACAGACAGACAGCCTGTTGCATCAACAAATGCTAACATTTTAAACTTCTACATATATTTTGAGTATAACCGATAGTATATTCTCAGTAAAGGGTTTCACCCTGTGTGTTTGAACACAGTGATAGTGCGGGAGATACAAGAAAGTATAAATTATCTTGTACATCTTATAAGTGCAATAGATCATAGCTACCGTAGAAAAAGTAAGATCATGCTTTGAATTAAGACGAGTAAAATTAAATATTCGCTCAAGACAAACTTTACTTGTGCCGCGCCATGGACCACAAACATCTCTGAAAAATGTGTGGTGATTTTCTAAAAGATACAACTTAATCTAAATAAGAGCATGATGTAGAGTCCTCGGATTTCTTAAAAACAAAGCAAAACATTGTGACAAACTTTGACAACATGTTTCATGTTGTATGGACAAAATTACTGTTTGAAATATTTTTTTATAAATAAGATCTAAGCATACTTTTTTATTTATTTTTTTTATCTAAAGTTTTTGAACAGACGCTGTTCAGTAAAAAAATAATACCTTAGGTTCAATTTAAGCAAATCATTTACATCATACATAAGTCTTCTAAGAAGATAAATAGAAGATATGATTTTAATAAAACTTTAAAGATTTGATTGAAACAGCCTTTTAATTTTAAAATATCTCAATTAAACTTTTAAGGTTATGCTTTTAAATTAATTTAGTATAAAACTCTGGATGTAGTATGCTCTGGAACGCAGACTAGCTTTACTGTGACATTATCCCTCGAGGCTCATCTGGTCTGTAACTCCTCTCGTCTCTGTACGGGTCTGAAGCTTCATTTCACACTGTAGTTCATCCCTGAAGGATCTGGGGCTGTTTTGTTTATGACAACTTAAACTATTTGCTTTTTGGATTGTTTTTTATCATTGCATAAACAACTACTTCTTCAGTGCTCTGAAAATGTAAGGTGTTTTTATAAATATATTCATTTAGCTAAAACTATGTTTACATTTTTTTAAAATACATTTTAGTAACATATATTATTATACATTGGTTATATATTTTATTTATAATAATTTAATTTGAATATAGAGATTAGTTCATTTTTTAGAACCGTGTGGGTGTGTGTGTGTGTGTGTGTGTGTGTGTGCATGTGTGCGTGTGTGTGTGTGTGTGTGTGTGTGTGTGTGTGCGCGCGCAAAACAAATAAATTATTTATTTATTTAATTAATTAATTTTTGAAAATGTACAAATGTAGTTTTCTGTTATGGTCGTGTTTAGGTGTAGGGGATAGAATATGCAGTTACAGTACGAAAAACATCATGGCTATGGAAAGCCACCACCATAAAAATTGAAACCCTGCATGGACAAAAAAAATACTGATTGAATCTTTTCATATAAATGAGATTAAAGACGACTAAGTACAGTTTTTCAACAATCTAAAGTTTTTGAACAGACATTGTTTAATAACAATTATACTTTAGGTCACCGTTAAACAAAATCATTACAGTAATTTTCTAAAAGATAAATAGAAGATACGAATGTATTTAATTAAAAAAATCTTTCATTTTAAAAAGATCATATTTAAACGTTTACAATTATGCTTTGAAATAAATTTAGTACGAACAAAACTTTGGCTCTGGAAAGGCGTTAGCAGACTAACATTACATACGCTGTGACATGATGCACAGAGGCTCATCTGGTCTGTCACCCTATATCCTGAAGCTATCATTAATGATGGTCAAGGAACTTCTTTCTCAGAAGATGCAGCGCTGATCGGAAGGGCCTTATAAGCAGCCGATCAATGGGGACAGCCTGAGGGTTCACAGTTTCTAAATGTTTTCATTGTTGCTCTCTCTCTGAAGATAGGCCTATGTGGTAATTTTCTCACAGAGACAACTTAAGGAATTATTAAAGATTTCACATGTGTGAGATGACTTTTTGACAATTCAAATTTTAATTATTTTACATACCCATGATAAATAAAAAATATACTTTAAGTTCAAGTCAAGTTTTTTCCACAGACCATCGATGTAGAATATTTGTTTTTATTAAGACTTTAAATAATTAATTAAATTAAATTTAAAACATCTTTTATTTTTAAAAGATATACTTTAAACTTTTAAGATTATACTTTGAAATAGTTTTAGCACTACCAAAACATTCACAATGTCTCATGACTGTCAAACGATGGTGTGAGAGGGAAACACTCTTTCAGGTTCTTTTGTATTACAACTTTAAACTCATTGCATTTTTGTGAACCCATTCATACGTGATATGGACATTGATGTGTTAGGAGCTACTTCTTAAACTCTGAAAATGTAAGATGATTTTATTTATTGTTTTTCTAAAACTAAAATAATTGATTCAGTATATTTTATATTATAATATTGTATATTATAAGCATTTTTATACTTTTAAAGAACTGAATGTTTTCAACTTTAGTTAAATTAGTAAAATGTTTATTTTATATTATAAGCATTTCATTTATATACCTTTAAAGAACAGAATGTTTTTTAACTTTACTTAAATTAGCAAGATATTTATTTTATATTATATATTTATTTTATAAGCATTTCATTTGTATTATTTTAAAGAACAGAATGTTTTTCAACTTTAGTGTGAAATATACGTCATTATTAGAAAATCTCTTTTTATCACTTCCACTGTGCTTGGAAACCCCCCACTATGTGATGGAATGGCATGTGACACAACTGGATATCAGAGCTCAAAAATAACCCTCATAACTTTATAACTGGGACAAAGTTCAAATATTAAACAATGAACACCCTTATACTCACAAGGTCATAAATAATCCCATTAACCAGTTATTAAGAGGTAGGCAAGGTATTGGCACGACTCTACGAACTGAGGGAAGAGTTAAAAAATGTCCTTAACCAGGAAAATTCTAAATATACAGAGTTAATTACAGATGTGGAATGGTGTTCAAAACTTGCATCTTAATGTCCTTAACCACAAAAATGCAAGGCAAAGGTGAAAATATTCTCACTTATAATGAAAAAATTGGGAGGCTTCGGGTCCAAGCTCGCCCTCTGGCATTCTTTTTGTTGAACAGGGCCAACTTGATATGTTTCCCTTGTGCAATGCACACTCAAACAGCAAACTCCCTGAGCTTATTGCCCAGCATCTGAAGGTCCTAGAGGAGAGGTTCAACTTTTATTTTCCAGGTGAGACTTATGCTGAGTTTGACTGGGTCCTTGATCCTTGGAGTTCATCGGGACTGGAAAGTTCAAAAGTCATGCCATTGCAAGTACAAGAACAACTCACAGACCTAAGGGAAGATCGCAGTTTAAAATGAAATTTCAAGACATGGCTTTGGACAGTTTTTGGATAACTGTGAAGAAAGAATATGAAGAGTTCAGATGCAAAAGCCTCTAAGTGCCATCTGAAATTTTCTTCTAGAATGATCATTTTTTATAAAGCTTGTATATTTAAGTTAAGTAATTTCACTTAAATGACAATTAATAGGTAATTTGCATTGTCATTTAAGTGAAATTATTGAACTTAAATATATTTCATATGGCACTTAGAGGCTTTTGCATCTGAACTCTTCATATCCAGCTGTTGCAAACAGTGCCATTACAGTTCTGATGCCCTTTTCTAGCCTAACATTCTAGTTTTTCTAGCCTAACATACATCAAGAATAAGTACAGAGAAAGTCTGAGAACAGTGGACCAGGAGCTTCGTGTTTGTGTCTTATCCATTCCTGCCAGAATTGATAGGCTGCATCATCTCAGGCTCAGGTTTCCCACTGAAAGTATTATTTTAAGTCTAAATATGCAGTAATATCTTAGATTCTCCTACATAATGCCTTGAAGAAATTGAAAGTATATAATGCACTTACATTAAAATCAGTTCAGAATTACAAGATTCCCTTTTACCAAACTCAATACTACACTCCAATAGGTGGCGCAAATGCAAGTTAAAGCGGTTTACAAACTAAAACGTAAAAGAAGAAGATGGTCCTGAGAAGAAATAACAGGAGAAATCCAAGCAGAAACAGCTGAATTCTGTGTGTTGTAGCCTACTATGTTAAAGATGGAGATTAATAAAGAGGAGATTGAAAACATGAGTGATCAAGAAACATCCAGAATAAAACATGAAGATACTGAGGAACAAATAGGTTGGTGTCCATCCTTAATTGTTTACTGCTGTGAAACATTCAGGTGTAAAAATGTAAACGGCCAAAGAAAAGTGAGAGATCATGTGTGCTTTGAATGTGGGATGAGCTTTACTACAGTCGCCCCACTGAAACGGCTCCAAGCAATTCATACTGGAGAAAGACCTTACAAGTGCTCATATTGTCACAAGAGTTTCACTCAGTCTGGAAACCAGAAAGTACATGAGCGACTTCATACTGGAGAGAAGCTGTACCAGTGCACTCAGTGTGGAGTTGGTTTTGCACATAAGGACAATCTGAAGAAACACACGAGAATTCACACCGGAGAAAAGCCGTTCGCTTGCCATCAGTGTGGAAAAAGTTTTATACAAAAACCACATCTTATCAAGCACATGTGTTCACACAAGACAAACACCTTACATTTGCCGTCAGTGCGGATGGAGCTTCACACTTGATTACAATTAATAGATTATAGCCTAATTAATGTTATTATTCATTTATCATTTTTATGGATCATTTATAATAAATAATGTGTCTCTGGATATCCCTTATTATATATACGTGAATGGATATCCCTTATTTTGCCAAATCTCAATCCTAATCTTTAAGTCCCCAAATCCCAAATCAAAAACAGTACATTTGTTGTTTCAAAAATAAAAAATGTTTGTTTTAAGATGAGAAAATAAGACAAGATGCTTCTTTGCATAATCTCGTTCAAAAAACAATTGAGGTATTGTTTCAAGTTTAGTTACAGAATGTGAAGAGATGTCTTGAAATTAGTAAGAAAAGAGTTACAGTTATAGTTATTATAAAGAATTCTATAATCAAGTTCTTTCAGCTTGTTAAGAGGGCACTTTATATCCATTGTAGGTCCTCAAGCTGTAGAATATTTATTTTGTCCTCATTAATTGTCATTATTAATTGAACTGGATCGACCAACAACAACCACATTTTTGAAAAACAAACAAATATCAATGACAAATCACTTTAACCAAAGTCATTGAGAAGTCAGAAACTTCACTCATCCCATCACAGCCAAGTACAAGACATACTATTATTCCTAAAAAACAAAAGAACTCACAATAATATATCGGGAAGTCTACAATGTTACAAACAACAGGCAGAAAAACAAACATGGTAAATCTTCATCATGGTGTAGGATCTCAAGTAAATATATGAATTGTTTAATTGCTCATCAAAAATATTTACTTGACTTATTTTAATGACAAAATCTTTTCAGACACCATATTAGGAAGGGATCGAGGGATTTGCAAATATAAAAAAATATTTACCATAACTCTCTCACGCTCACTGAGTGGGTGTAGGGGATTCTTGACCCTTGATTTCAGTATTGATTGGTTTCAGGAAACAGGTCAGTAGCCTGTTTTTTTCTGTGTATAGTTTGTACAGAAGATACACTATATTGCCAATTTTTGACCGTTCTTCTAGAAGCGCATTTGTGAGGTCAGGCACTGATGTTGGACGAGAAGGCCTGGCTCGCAGTCTCCGCTCTAATTCATCCCAAAGGTGTTCTATCGGGATGAGGTCAGGACTCTGTGCAGGCCAGTCAAGTTCCTCCACACTAAACTCGCTCATCCATGTCTTTATGGACCTTGCTTTGTGCACTGGTGCGCACTCATGTTAGAACTGGAAGGGGCCATTCCCAAACTGTTCCCACAAAGTTGGGAGCATGAAATTGTCCAAAATGGCTTGGTATGCTGAAGCATTAAGAGTTCCCACTGGAACTAAGGGGTCAAAACCCCTGAAAAACAACCCCACACCATTATCCCCCCTCCTCCAAACTTTACACTTGGCACAATGCAGTCAGTCGAGTACCGTTCTCCAGGCAACCGCCGTCCATCGGTTTGCCATCGGATAAATTAGCTAAATTAATAACTTTTTTACAACAAAAATGAACCATCACTGAACTTACTTAAACTGGACGGTGACGCTATTTTCTTCTAAAACTGCTGTATAGCCGAAACAATCACTGTAAAGCTGCTTTGAAACAAACTGTATTGTAAAATGAGCTATATAAATAAAGGTGACTTGACTATTTTACTGCATGCCAGACTTCTATTTTTAATATTTGTTGCAAATGTATTTTTAAGGCTTTAGTAGATCTAATTTAGCACATGTTTTTGAACTGCAGTGCCTTCATGGTTGAATCATTAATCAGATGATCAATACACATGTTTTGAAGGACCTCCTTTAGCATGAGAGTCCCCTTTAAAAGAGACGGTCCAGTTCATCTCATGCTGTGGATGATCGCTCGTCATCATGGCTCTGAATATTGGCTGCTGTTGGAAAGGGCTCCTTCTGCTCTCTTTCCTCCTGATCTGTGTCAATGGACAAACATCAGGGCCGTAAGTTTTTAACAGTTTTTGCTGAGGATAAATCATTAATATACCAATAGTCATTTTGTAAGTCTTGATGATTTCTCCTGTATTTATTTAACCGATCTGTGTTGCACAGTAGAGGTTTACTGTTTAAGAGACAACTTAAGGCACACGATTATTTTTAATTACTGACAGTGTAATTTTAAGAGCAATATTACTCTGAATAAACATACAAATTCACACTTTTCATACAATTGATCAATAGTAAATTAACTGTATTATTTTCCCTCCCAGTTTATGTTTTATTTTTCTTATTACATCTAACCACTCAGGCAATATTGTATGATCATTTTCTCTGGACAGATATTTCATGGTGACGTTTCCTGCAGTGATTAAGTCGGGATCTGATGCCAAACTGTGTGCAAGTCTTCTCAAGCCCAATGAAAGCCTTGTCATGAACATTCATCTGGTTCATGGTGTCCAGAGCACATTACTGCTGCAGGAGAAAGCTGAGGAAGAGTTTCATCGCTGCTTTAACTTCAAGGTCTGCCATCAAAACATGCACATAATGAATATTATCAAATATGTTTCATCATGCATCTAGTTTTTGTGGCAGGTTGTGAATACAGGAAATTATTTCTCATCAGGCTCCTCTGGTCAAGGCAGAATCAGTGCAGAAAATGAAGGTTGAACTTCAGGGAGAGACTTTCAGGACGACTGAAGAGAAAAAAGTCATGTTCAAGCCTTACAATCCTGTGACTTTTATCCAGACTGATAAACCCATCTATACTCCAGGACAGACAGGTGAGCTGTGAATGTCTCAAAGGCTAAAGCTCAGTAAATAATGCTGGTGTCACTGACATCTAGTATAAGGTTCTAATGTTTGTTTATAAGGCCATCAATGGTCTGGCCCCGGCATACCTCTCCGAGCTGGTCACGGTATACCAACCTGCCAGAACCCTCCGCTCCTCTCAGAACACCTCTTTGATAATCCCTAAGTTTAGATGCAAAAAGTTTGGAGGCCGATCTTTTGCCATCCAGGGACCTACTTTGTGGAATGCCTTATCTACTCCCCTTCATAACATAACTGTGTTCAGTGTTTTTAAATCGCAGTTAAAAACGTTTCTTTTCAAGAAGGCTTTCAACATGTAACCACTTGTTTTGTGTTTTGAGTCCTTGTGTTAGTAACTTCGTTTTAACTGCTTAAATTAGTTTTAATTTGTCATTTTCATATCCTGCAGCCTTTTTTATGTGTTTTATGGAAAGCGCTTTGTGCACCTTTCTGGTTGTTGTACAGGCGCTATATAAATAAAAATTGATTGATTGATTGATTGATTGATTGATCTAAACCCTGATCACAGCTGATGTAGCACATATAAGTAAAGCACACTATGATCAGGCAACGAGCATAGGTCAGAGATTACAAATGTTGCACAAACCAGCAGATGGTAAAAGAGTATGAAGTAAACAGTTCAATGGATTTACAAACAAAAAGAGGAGCAAATGAAAGATAAGAAAAGCAGATATTAAGGATAAGTAGCTTTGAATTCTAACAGCTTTGAAACATGAGAATGGTCATCTAGTGTGCATTGAACAATCCCCTCACTTTCAAACATGTTCAGTCTAAATACTGTAATTACAAATTATGATATCGATATCAATATTGATATCAGTATCTGTGTGACTTTATTTTATATGAAATCTATGGATACAATAGATTAGGGGTGTTCTTGGAGAGCCCACAGCCCTGCAGAGTTTAGCTTTAACCCTAATTATTAAATGTACCTGATCAGGGGCCTCATTTATAAACGTTGCGTACGCACAAAAGAAAGCGTACGCCGCTCTCTACGCAATAATTGGTATTTATAAAAAGCAAACTTGACGGGAAAAAGTGCGGTCCTTCACGCAAACTCTGACCCAGGCGTACGCACAAAAACGGGTGAAATGAGAAATGGCGGCAGCCACCGTCGGCAGATGGAAGAAACACATGAAAGTGTGTGAAACTGTAGACCGTTGTGTAAAAGAAATTCAATACTGCCTCTCATAAATAACATGAAGACTTCACAAAGCAAGTCTTACAATTAACAGCCTACACGAACACCCGTTTGATCGATCTGCAGTGTAAAACAAACAAAATCAAACGAAGATTACAACAGAAATATGTTCTGCAATAATATTGGCATGTTATGCAATTCATCCGCATAACCCATCTGTAGCTTGTCAGATGCAATCAAATGGCTGGTAATAAAATGCCATGATGCCATCACAATGCGTAATGATGTAATGACGTAATGAAAGGTTTCCTTGGTAATTTCTTTAATTTCGTAATTTCTTGGTTTTCCTCTCTGTGTTTGCCATGATTTCGCAATCGATGAATATTAACTTGTGGGCGTTTCACGGACTATTTATGGGCAACTATGGGCGTGACATGAAGCCGCAAAAGCTGCGCTACATTTAGAATTGATTGTGATTTACTAAGGGAAAACTGCGTAGGATGTGCGTGCGCACGGTTTTATAAATGTGCATTTTATAAATGAGGCCCCAGGTCCTTCAGGGTTATTTGAAATCAACACAACAGGGTTTGGACTAAACCCTCCAGGAGTTTGACACCCCTGCTATAAATCGTTACATGTAATAAACCTCATAGCTGTCTGGGATAGGGCTACTTGATTCTAACTGGTCAGCTGGAGCAAATTGTCAGACATTTTTGTAACATTATGGCTAAAACAGGCAGCTGTGACAGCTAGTTGAATTTGGCTCAAAAGACACATTCACCCAGCAGCAGAATACAGTTCCCTTTCGTAGTCACTCCGAGTTACGTCGGATGACAACGAATGGGGTTTCGCTTAGAAAGCCTATCATCTTCGAGTATATAAAACGAGCCAATGGCAATGAAATGCCATGGGTCTGCGGAATTTGCATAGCGTATCTCCGCCCCACGCCGGGGGTATATAAGGAAGTACGCCGGCAACATGCAGATATGTTTTCGCTTCGGAGCCAAGTTCATCACTTGAAATCTCCTTTCTAAAAGAGCTTGCACGCGGCACGTCTATTTAAAGATGCCTCGCCCGTGCACTTCTGGTTGCGGTCTATTCATTTCTGACTCTGATGGGCACAATCGCTGTCTTGTGTGTCTGGGTATTGAGCACGCTAAGGCAGCGTTTGTGGATGAGTCATGTTCCCATTGCGGGAACATGCCCATCGCACGGTTGCGGTCGAGACTCAATGACCTTCATGGTAGAGTCCCCTCATCCGCGCCCCGATCTACGAGCTCCATGAGAGCTGGTACTTCGGCTGGCGGCCAGGGTGACCTGAGGGTTACGGTGTGGAACAAAGCGCCGACTATTCCACGCTCCACACCTCCCTCTAGCACTGTGCAACCCGTGAGTGTTCCGAATGAGCACGCGGTACAGTCCTCTGACTTGCCGCGGGTTTCATTCGGCGCTCCAGAGGAAGATGTGATGTCGATCGCTGCATCACAAGGTGGGCAGGAGTCCTTGGGAAGTGATGATTCGGCTGTGCTGCCACCTTCGGGTGTCCCAGCATTGCCCGAGTCTGATCCCGAGCTGACGGCCATGCTTTCCCGGGCAGCCGCGGCCATCGGTCTTGAGTGGTCCCCGCCACCTGGTCCGGTGCGCTCGCGGCTGGACGATTGGTTTTTGGGCGCGGCCGCTGATCCTCGTCGGCGTCCAACCCCAATGCCTTTCTTCCCGGATGTGCATGAGGAGGTCACGAGGTCCTGGAAGGCACCCTTGTCTTCCCGTGATCGCTCGGCGACCTCCTCCGCCTTGCCTCCTCTCGATCAGGGGGCTGCCAAAGGGTTCACTGGGGTTCCCCGGGTTGAACGCTCTGTGGCCATGCAATTGTGCCCTCAGAGTGCTTCTTCCCGTGGCGATCCTAAGCACCCCTCCAAAGCCTGTAGGTTCTCCTCCACCCTGGTGGCGAAGGCCTATAGAGCTGCGGGGCTGGCAGCCTCCTCACTGCATGCCATGGCAACACTCCAGGTCTACCAGGCCCAGACGTTGCGTGACATGCACGAGGGGAGGACTGACCCAGGGCTCTTTGATGAGCTGCGTGCCGCCACCGACCTTGCTCTCCGAGCGACGAAGGTGACCGCACGCTCCCTGGGTCAGGTGATGTCCACTTGCGTGGTCCAGGAGAGACATCTGTGGCTTAACCTGGCCGATATGCGGGAGGCCGAGCGAACCCGTTTCCTCGACAGCCCCATATCCCAGGCTGGCCTCTTCGGCGGGGCAGTTGAGGACTTTGCCCAGCAGTTCTCGACTGCCCAGAAGCAGACTGAGCCTTTAAAACATGTCCTGCCCCGACGGCCCGCTGCTGCCTCCACCCAGCCATCGACACAGGTGCCTCAGTCTGCTCGCCGCCGAGGACGCCCTCCTGCGGTTCCCCCCCCCCCCCCCCGCACGGCCCCAGCAGAGACGGGCTGCTCAGAGATGGTTCTCAGTTCTGTGCAGGAGACGGTAGCAGGGTCGCTCCTTCCCCCGGTGGAGGGCCGGGGGAGAATCCTTGGTTTTCCCAGTCCCGCTGCTCGTCCCTCGACGGGCAGCACCCTAATGTGGTTAAAGACAGAACTGACACATCCATCTCTGAGCACACAGAGTTCTCGGATGACATTGTCACAAGCCTCGCCACTCTCGTCCCCCTCTGTCGCCAGAGCCCTGCGAGAGCACGCCCCCGTGGGACGCTGGTCCTCCCCTGGCCTCCTCTGGCAGGACGCGGCTAATGACCGTGCCCCCGCATCGGGCCGCAATGCCACCCACGCCTGGGCCGGTCATTCCGCCTCGCTGCATCACCGAGGGTACGTCTGTGGTCCGCATGACCCCCCTGGTACAGTTTTTGGGAGCCTGGTTAGAGCTTCCCAGACTGTCCCGCTGGGTCGCGAGGACCATCAGGCTCGGCTACGCGATTCAGTTCGCGTGGTCTCCTCCCCGCTTCAGGGGAGTCCGCTTCACTTTGGTCGGTGGCAATGCCCCTGTAATGAGAGCGGAGGTCGCCACCCTACTGGCGAAGGGTGCGATCGAGACTGTCCCTCCAGCCGAAATGAAGTCCTGGTTTTACAGCCCCTACTTTATTGTACCGAAGAAATCCGGTGGGTTACGACCGATCCTGGACCTGCGCGTCTTGAACCGCTCCCTTCACAGGATGCCGTTCAAGATGCTCACGGCCAAACGCCGTGAGCAAACGCCGCATTCAAAAATTTTCGAATGCGTGCGGCCGAAGGATTGGTTTGCAGCGATCGACCTGAAGGACGCCTACTTCCATGTCTCCATTCTTCCTCGACACAGACCGTTCCTACGGTTTGCTTTCGAGGGGCAGGCATACCAGTACGCGGTTCTCCCTTTCGGGCTAGCCCTGTCTCCTCGCGTCTTCACGAAGGTCGTCGAGGCAGCCCTTGTTCCTCTACGGGAACACGGGGTTCGCATCCTGAACTATCTCGACGATTGGCTGATCCTAGCTCACTCTCGAGACCAGGTTTGCAAACACAGGGACCTAGTGCTCCGGCACCTAGCTCGTCTGGGCCTTCGGGTCAACTGGGAGAAGAGCAAACTCTGCCCAGTGCAGAGGATCTCTTTTCTAGGTATGGAAATCGACTCGGTCGCCATGTGCGCGCAGCTTACGAGAGAGCTGCGCGCACTGCGCGCACTGCTGACTTGCCTTCGTCAGTTCGATTTCAGAGTCTACTGGGGCATATGGCATCCGCAGCCGCAGTTACGCCGCTCGGATTGCTTCATATGAGACCGCTTCAGCTTTGGCTTCGCGATCGAGTCCCGAGGTGGGCATGGCATCACGGCACGCTTCGAGTCCCAGTGACTCCGACCTGCCGTCAGACCTTCACCCCGTGGTCGAATCTCAGTTTTCTACGGGCCGGAGTGCCCTTAGAACGAGTTTCCAGGCATGTTGTTGTATCAACAGATGCCTCCACCACGGGCTGGGGCGCCATGTGCAATGGACATGCTGCCGCGGGCTCCTGGACAGGACCCCAGCGCCTTTGGCATGTCAATTGCCTCGAGTTGCTGGCTGTACGTCTCGCCCTGCACCGCTTCCGTGCGTTGCTCAGAGGTCAGCACGTACTAGTCCGATCAGACAATACCGCGACAGTAGCGTACATCAACCGCCACGGTGGTCTACGCTCTCGCCGTATGTCGCAACTCGCCCGCCACCTCCTCATATGGAGTCAGAAGCATCTGAGGTCGCTTCGAGCCATTTATATCCCGGGAGACCTGAACCAGGCGGCCGACGAGCTGTCTCGGCTCCGGCCTCTCGCTGGAGAATGGAGACTCCATCCCCAGACGGTCCAGCTGATCTGGGACCAGTTCGGGGACGCACAGGTAGACCTGTTTGCCTCCCACGACTCGTCCCACTGCGACCTGTTTTATTCCCTGACCGAGGGCACGCTCGGCACGGATGCACTGGCGCACAGCTGGCCGCGGGGCCTACGCAAGTATGCGTTTCCCCCAGTGAGCCTTCTTGCGCAGACCTTGCGCAAGATCAGGGAGGACGAGGAGCAGGTTATTTTGGTTGCTCCGTATTGGCACAACCGCACTTGGTTCCCAGAACTAGTTCTCCTCGCGACAGCACCTCCCTGGCCAATTCCTCTGAGCAAGGACCTGCTTTCTCAGGGACGGGGCACCCTCTGGCACCCTCGTCCCGATCTTTGGAACCTCCACGTGTGGCTCCTGGATGGGACGAGGCAGGTTTGAGTACCCTACCACCAGCGGTGGTGGCTACCATCACTTGCGCTAGAGCATCGTCCACGAGACATGCCTATGCGTTGAAGTGGAACCTCTTCATCAACTGGTGTTCTTCTAAACATCAAGAACCCATGAAATGCCCGATCAGTGTCGTGCTTTCCTTCCTGCAAGAAGGGTTGGAGTGAAGGCTGTCTCCCTCCACCCTGAAATTGTATGTTGCCGCCATTGCCGCACATCACGACGCAGTCGATGGTAAGTCTCTGGGAAAGCACGACCTGATCTTCAGGTTCCTGAGGGGAGCGAGGAGACTGAATCCTCCTCGTCCTCCCCTCGTACCCTCTTGGGACCTCTCAGTGGTTTTAACTGCCCTGCAGAGTGCTCCCTTTGAGCCTCTGCAATCAGTGGAGCTTAAGTTCCTGTCAATTAAGACAGCGCTCCTGGTTGCATTGGCCTCCATCAAGAGGGTAGGGGACCTGCAGGCATTTTCGGTTGACGAAGCGTGCCTGGAATTCGGGCCGGCTAACTCTCACGTGATCCTGAGACCCCGGCCTGGATATGTGCCCAAGGTTCCTACCACTCCCTTTCGAGACCAGGTAGTGAACCTGCAAGCGCTGCCCTCGGAGGAGGCAGACCCAGCCTTGGCACTGCTCTGTCCAGTATGCGCCCTCCGTGCTTACGTGGACAGAACGCGGTGTTTCAGGACCTCAGACCAGCTCTTTGTCTGTTATGGTGGGAAGCTGAAGGGAAAGGCTCTCTCCAAGCAAAGGTTGTCCCACTGGATAGTGGACGCTATTGCTTTGGCATACCAGCAGCAAGGTCGACCATGCCCCCTTGGTGTGAAGGCTCACTCCACTCGGAGTGTGGCATCCTCTTGGGCTCTAGCGCATGGCGCCTCGCTAACAGACATTTGTAGAGCTGCAGGCTGGGTGACACCTAACACATTCGCGAGATTCTATAATCTCAGAGTGGAGCCAGTTTCTTCTCATGTACTCGCTTCAACTAGCCGGTACTCGATTCTGCTCAGGTGTCTTTGTTGCTCGCCATTCCTCTCCACGGACGGGATACGTGCGATATTCTCCTCAGGTGAGCCTAAGCCCTGAGTTCCTCCAGCACTGTTGACGTCAACGCCAGAGTTATGCCACCGGCAGCTTTCGCGCTTGGCTAGGTGCCTCCATGTGCATGGTTCCCCCTCCGGGCGACCCCGACATGTGTATTTCCACTGTAAGCCTCTCTGAGCATGTGTCTTTCCCTTGGCAAGCCACCTTGCCACCCCTGGGGTTGAAATATTCCACCTACGGCTGGACACCCCAGCGATACTCCATATGCAGCCCCCTGGGGTCTTATGTGTATTAAGTATTGAGATATGCTTCCCAGTGTACTTTGGTATTCCTGTGTTAAGTAGGACTCCTTCGTCCGTGCTAGTCTCACGACAGGGAGCTCAGACTTACGCAAGGCACTGGAAGACAGTCGAGAGGTGGCGTGATTAGACTGGGAACCCCATTGGTCGTCATCCGACGTAACTCGGAGTGACTACGAAAGGAAACGTCTCGGTTACGTAGGGAACGGAGACGTTACGTCTCCCTGCCACTTCCGCTGTACCGCTGTAACGCCTGAGTTCAGTCTCGGCTCCTCAGCGAAGACATATCTGCATGTTGCCGGCGTACTTCCTTATATACCCCCGGCGTGGGGCGGAGATACGCTATGCAAATTCCGCAGGCCCATGGCATTTCATTGGCTCGTTTTATATACTCGAAGATGATAGGCTTTCTAAGCGAAACCCCATTCGTCGTCATCCGACGTAACGTCTCCGTTCCCTACTCAGGGAACGAGGGTTACATACGTAACCGAGACGTTTTCAGCCCTGTATTTGACCCTTAATACAGTTCACACACAGTTTGGTAATTTACAGGAGAGAAATATGACTGTAAGCAATTGTCCCTTACATAAGATACATACGTTTTTTAATACACATTTCTATTTTACAGTGAACTTCAGAGTTGTTACCATGGATACAAACTTTGCACCCCTTGATCAGCAGGTCTGATGTGTTTATCTGGCATCTTTATTATCTCTTGCATTGTTGAATACACGTTCAATAAATGAACACATTTTTGGCTTTTGATCTTTAATTACTATTTGCTCTTTCACAGTATAGTACAGTGGTTCTTGAGGTAAGAACACAAAACCTTCTGTGCTGTCATAACAAACACACCTTTTAAATCTGATTAACATTAGAAATTCAGTTATATTTGCAATTATTGTATTTTCAGTAGGGTAATTATATATTTCTTCATTGATAGTCAGGATATGTGTAGCTGACTGTCACAAAATATCTGCACTGTGTCTTTGCTATTAAACAGGACAGTAAAGGTAACCGGATTGGCCAATGGACAAATGTTTCTTCAACAAGGTGGATTTTGCAGCGTTCTTATGAATTAAACCCAGAGGCCCGTCAAGGCATGTACAAACTGAAGGCTTTTATTGGTGACAGGATGATCTCACATGATTTTGAAGTGAAACAATATGGTAAGTCATAAAAACGACTTAAGACGGTAACCGTGGTTCCCTGAAGAGGGAACGATACGCTGTGTCATAAGTTACCACACTATGGGAACGTCTGCATGATTGCGTCTTGAAGCACGTGTGAAATCAGTCGAATGGTGTGGCGGAACATCATGGGGGGTGACGTCACAACCAGGAAGGTATTAAAGCACCCCTGAACCAAACAATGTCAGCTTCTGATAGGCTGAAGTAAGTCATGAAGTAAGTAAGTGAAGTGAACTAAGTTATGGCGGAGCAATGCAGCATCTCGTTCCCTCTTCAGGGAACCGAGGTTACAGTCATAACCGAGGCATTCCCTTTCAAGGGAACTGGCGTTGCGTTGTAAGTTACAATACTATGGGAACTTTAATATCTACTATGCCATACTGACCAATGCTTGTCTAGTGTGAATAATACCTGGAGCGCAACTAAGACTGAAGTACCTTGAAGTCGGGGGTGGTGCCCAGGTCAAGGTCATAGAACCTGACGAATGTGTGCGGAGATGACCAGCCCGCTGCAGCCCATACGTCATGAAGAGAGGCCCCAGAGAGCAAGGCTTTAGAAGCCGCCACACTCCTAGTAGAATGGGCCCAGACAGCCAAGGGAGAAGGCTGACCGGCCAATTCATAAGCAAGAGAGATAACCTCGACAACTCACTTACTCATTCTCTGCTTAGATGCTGGGTACGCCTTTCTGGGCGACCCAAAGCATTCAAAGAGTTGATCAGATTTACGCCACACGGCAGCTCTGTGGACGTAAGCATCAAGCACCCTATCCAAGCAAAGCACATTTCATTTCTCCTTGTCTGGGCGGAGGACAGAAGGCCTGCAGGCCTAATCCTCAAGGTTCCACGGAGGAAACAAGATAATAATGGGTCTCTTTTCAAGGATACACCACTCAAAGGAGTGTGGTAAACAGGGCCAAATAAACAATAAGTGTAGAAGGGGATAATCCTGTAGAGAAACGCTCTTGCGGAAACTCTAGCACTGTACCAACCGGGCAGTTAACTGGGTCTAAACCTCCGTTGTGAGACCAGCCTCTATGAGTTGGTCAATGACTCTATGGGCCCTATTTTAACGATCTGAAACGCAAGTGTCAAAGCGCAAAGCGCAAGTAACTTTGTGGGCGGGTCTTGGCGCTGTTGCTATTTTCCCGGCGGGATAAATGACTCTTGCGCCTGGCGCAAATCTAAAAGGGGTTGGTCTGAAGTAGCTTCATTATTCATAGGTGTGGTTTGGGCGTAACGTGAAATAAACCAATCAGAGCGACATCTCACATTCCCTTTAAGAGCAGGCGCTCTTGTTCTAAAGCGGATTCCTATTATAACGGCGGATTTGCCAGGCGCACGCCAGGAGCGGTTCACAGCCGAGGAGACCGACGTTCCCGTCAGGGACGTTGGGGATGGAGAAACACACCCAAATTAACTTCGGTTAAACAGGCGTATGATAATTTGGGTAAATGTGTAAGCTAGATGTATGCTTTTATAATAAACTATCTATCTATCTATCTATCTATCTATCTATCTATCTATCTATCGTAATAATGTATGATTTGCAAAAATGATAACTGCTGCTTCTGTGTAGATGAGAGAATCAAAGTGTATGCTCGTTGTGCACACGCTACATTGATTAAGGCCAAGCATGCGCCCTTAAAATAGCATATGACTAACATGCGCAACGCGCCACTGACTTTAAACTGTTTTTTTTTCGGTCAGTGGCGCAATTGTTTTCTAAACCTGTAAAATAGCATGAGGGAACGTTTGCGCCGGAACACGCCTCCTCTTTGCGCTGAACCGCCCCGGGGAGCGCAAGTGTATTTCTTAGTTAACCGACGTGCTTCTGTGGAGGGAAAAGTCCGCTTTGCGCGGGTGCAAAATAGGAATGATACATGCGTCCGTGTACAAAGTCAATTGCGCTGGGTGCAAGATAGGGCCCTATGACTCAAACCCACAACTTTCATACCTCTGGACGGGGGTTAAATATTTAGCCCCAGCCTGACACAGAAGGTCCCTCCTGATCGGAATCTCCTTAAGGGAGCAATAGAGGAGGGATATCAAGTCCAAAAACCAGATGTGAGTTGGCCAAAGAGGAGCCACCAACAGTAGATGGGCACCCTCCCGGCAAACTCTCTCCATAACTCCCGAAAGCAGAGCGATCCGGGGAAATGCATTCAGGCATAATGGTATTCAACACTAGTGGGGCTGGATGACACTAATATGTCCTCTTCCACTTCTCTTCTTCCTCCATAGAAGACCCACCACCTCGGGGTAAAGTATCCATTCCTCGGGCCTCAGCCCTTGTCTCGACCTAAGCGACCACTGATGTGTTGTCTAAATGGACAAGAACATGTCCCCTTTAGATCAGAAAACGCACTTCCACAGACCCTGGAATGAGTGGCCCTCCAGGACCGCTCCCCAACACGTGAGAGAAGCATCTGTCATAAGTATCACGTGACGACAAGTAAGTCATAACACTGGGCCTTTGGACAAGAACCAGGGTTTCCTCCACATCGTCAAGTAACAAAGACATCTTCTAACCTTGATCATGTGGAATGGATTGCCCCTGGAAAATCCCCTGGTCTTGAGCCCCCACTGCAGGGGTCTCATGTACAACAGGCCAAAATGTATGATGTTGGCTGCTGCTGTCGACAATCTTTGAAACTGTTTGACAGTGCGTGACTGGCCTAGCTTCAGCTCTTTTAATGCTGAGAGGGTTATGTGTGCAGGAGAGAAACGTGCCTGCATCATCACAGAAATCCTCCAAAAAGGTGGTTCTCTGTACTGGAGAAAGAACAGTCTTCTTTGCGTTCTGCCTCAACCCCGCTCTTTCATATGAGCGAGGACAACATTTCGATGTTAAAACGGCATGTGCTCTGAATGAGCTAGTATCAACCAATCGTCGATGTAATTCAACACGCGAATGCCCTGGAGTCGCAGAGGAGCCAGTGCAACATCCACGCCTTTCTTGAAAGTGCAAGCTGACAGTGCTAGGCTAGCCAAAAGGAAGAACCCTGTACTTTGCCCCCTAAAGCAAACCTGAGGAACTTCCTGTGGTTTTGAAGGATGGATATGTGGAAGTATGCATTTTTGAGGTCTATCATGACAAACCAGTCCTCTGTACTGATTATAGTCACGATTTGCTTTAAAGTTAACATTTTGAACTTTAGCTTTTGGCCGCACGATTTACATGGTGCAAATAAATCGGACATTCTTTTTTGGAACAATGAAATACCGGCTGTAAAATCCGGATTCTGGTGGGGAACACGTTCTATGGCCCCATTCCCCAAGAAAGTTCTCACATCTTGTTCCATAACCAGAGACTTCTCTGGACCCACCATAGTGGGCAGAACCCTGTGAAAGCGAGGAGAACGAGAACAAAACTGAATTCTTTACTACATTTCGCTACGTTCCCAGATGTACACTGGGATACTGACTAGTTGGGTTGGTTGAACGGCCCCCTGAGGGCACTGGAGACACTGACACTGGCGTTAGAACCTCTTAGCTGAAGCCTTCCTTGTAATGATGACATTACTCAGATCCGTTTTATCTTTGCCAGGTTGAGGCTTCGAGCGCCTACCCTGCCCCCATTCTTTCTGCGGCGGGGCACGAGAAACAACACTTTCTGTTTTTGTTGCGCCCTGTACGAAGAGCTTGAGAGCGCCTGGGGCTACTTCCGCCCAGCAGCCTTTTGAGACCTTTGATCGACAAGGGAAGACCTGCTGGAATGCCACCACTTGCTTTTTAGCCTTCTGAAACTTCTCTACGACTGAATTAACGGAGTCGCCAAAGAGTCCCACAGGAGAAAGCGGGGCATCCAACAGATATACTTGTCACTTTCTTTAATATTAGATAGATTAAGCCACAAATGTCTCTCTGAGGCTTCCAGAGCTGTCATAGTATGGCCAATAGCTCTGGCCGTCTCCTTGAGTAAAGCCCCTCCCCCTCGTCAAGGTCTTTAAGCAGGTCGGTCTGTTGTGCCTGCAAAATGCGCATAGTATGCAGACGTGCATCAGACTGACCTGCTGCTGCATAAGCCTAGGTAAGGGCCTTGAGGGATGATGCTGAATCAGGGGAAAGATCGCTCAAAAGCACTTGTTGGAGGGACCCAGAAAAAACACCGTGCCAGGTTGTGCCGATAGACGATGCTCAGTTGATAGACGCAGTGCGCTGATGTGCTGATGCGCCGATAGACGATGATCAGAAGAGGATTTCCCCGCAAAAATTGTATAGCGCATCACCCCATTACCAAAGAGCTGCGAGGAAAATAAAAGATTAGTTAGATTATCTTACTCCTCATTTAAAAAACAACTTGATTAAACCGAAATACTTCTCTCAAATTTTTTCACTACTTATGGGCCACAAGAGAAATATTAAGAAAATAAATTAAGACAGTTAGCCTAGGCCTATATACCATTATCAACACGTTGAAGTAGATTCAGCTCTCATCATCTCTGAAAGAATATGAACCGTTAATGCAGTGTCAAATGTTTTTGCTTTCACTTTCTGTTGTAATTAATTGACTGGGGTTTGAGACTTCTTCACCACCATAACTCTAGAGCAAAGTATGCACATTGCTTGTGTGATATCCACTGACTCACCTTCATGGTTTAAAATGTAAATATTTCCAATATTGTGCGAAAATTTCCTTTATCAATAATTGTTCGAAAAATGATGGACAGAGATTTAGATTTTGCAAACGTCATTCCCCATGATAAAATCAATTAAATGATCCCCCCACCCCCCCAAACGTCCTGCTTCTCTGCTGGCCAGTTGATATTTTATTTTGACACAGCACGAGTGATAACCTTCACTAGCTCTTTGTACCCAGGAGAGTGAAGTGACGAATCTTCAGACTCTCCTGCATCGACTCTCAGTACACCAACCTCCTCAGAGGAAGATAACTGAAGCACCGGGCCCTCACTCAGGGCGGAAGAAACCGCAGAGCAGGCTTCCTGATCCTGAGAGAGGAGATATATATTGATATATAGGCATACAACCCCACATATGACAGATAGAGTAACACAGACAGCTTGCTGAAGAAACAGAAGCTGACATTGTTTGGTTCAGGGTTGCTTTATACCTTCCAGGTCATGATGTCTCCCGCCTATGACGTTCCGCCACACCATTGGACTGATTTCACACGTGCTTCAAGACGCAATCACGCAGAGGTGTTCCCATAGTGTCGTAACTTATGACGCAGTGCAAGTTCTCTTGAAAGGGAACAGACAATTTGCAGTTTTGCATGGGAAGAGTATCAATAATATGTTTGTATTTTAATTTTTAATATATAAATTGAGGACTAATAACTCTGATTTCTGCCTTCTGACTTCTAGTTTTGCCTAAGTTTGAAGTTACTCTAAAAAGACCAAATAAAGTAAGTGTTGAAGAAGAGGAACTGATAATTGAGGTTTGCGGAAAGTGAGTGGTTTCTTTTTATTTCCTGCATTAAAAAAGCAACGTGCTCTTCCATTCACACTTTTATTTAATTGTTAATTGTATTATAATTTTTTTAACTCTTGGGTCAGTTTCTTACTTTAACCCCCCATCCTAATATGTTAGTTTCTTAACTCAACCCTGGGCTGTAGATCAGTTGCTTGTACCTTCTTCACAGATACACTTATGGACAGCCTGTACCTGGTAAATCACGGGTGAAAGTGTGCCGTAAATTAAAGCCCTACATTTCCTATTACACAAATTCAGTGTGTTTAGAGGAAACCATTGAGGTATGTGAAACACAGTACATTATCTTTAATACATTTATCTAATTAAACCACTCTTCTGTTAATAGTTATGTTTGTGTTCATTCATTATAATTAGATAAAAAAGACAGGCTGTGCGATCCATACCTTAGATCTATCACTCTTTTTGAACGTCACACTAAAGCATGTGATGCAGAATTCTCTTCATGTTGAGGCAATGGTTACAGAAGAAGGAACAGGTGAGCTGTTCAATTTGGTCAGATCTCTGTTACCTACATTTCTTATATTTCTCATTTTTGACCTTTTACTTTTATTTGAATAAATATTTATGTAGGTGTTTTGACTATTTACAGAGATCACCATGACAAAATCTGAATCTGTATCTCTCACTTATGAAATTGGTAAAGTCACATTTACTGACCTGCCCAAAACATATGAACACGGATCAGTTATTGAAGGAAAAGTAAGTCTAAAATCCGTTTGTCTCAGTTTAACACCATTGATGTGTACGGAATTATTCCTTAATTGATTCCTTCAAAATCTTATTTTCAACAGATAAAACTCTCAAATTTCAAAGGTGCACCAATTCAAAACAAAAAGGTTTATTTTATGGAGTCCATATTGAGTCTTATGGAGTATGGAGACACTCGGTCCACAAAACTGCTCCTAAATCTCACTACAGACAGCGATGGACTGGCCAACTTCTCTCTTAATACATCCAGTCATTCTAAAAGTGATATTGATCTAATAGTAAGATATTTTGTGTTCACTTAATTTTCTTTTGTATTGCATGAAGAGTTTAGTTACATGAGTTATTTCAGATTTTTTGTAATCTAGGCAAGTGTCTATCAAGAGATCTGGGTTTTCTACCACGACGACAACATCCCTTACATCGCTTCCGATGGAAAAACAGTCAAGCTCTTCCAACCTGACTCTCTATACACCCCAACACAAAGTGAACTGATTATAGAGAATACTGAACAACCATTAAAGTGTGACTCTGAGTTTACTGTCACCATCAAGTATTATTTTGTTGGAGAGACAATTAAAAACTTCAAAACTGACATCGTCTATATGGTGAGAACATGTGCAGTATGTACATTATCACAGAGATGTTTTTGTTTAACAGTATTATTTGGCTGCACTAGTCAGTTTGTTATCAGAGTGTCATCTGTCTGTTTCAGGTCTTGTCCAGAGGAGTGATTGTTCATCATGGATATGAGAAGATTGAAGTGAAGATTTCTGATGGAGCAAGGGGCTCAATGTCATTCAAACTGTCTATTAGTCTAGATCTGGCTCCTGTAGTGCAGATTCTGGCGTACTGTGTTTTTCTGCCCAGTGAAACGGTTGTGGCTAGTAGCAAAGATTTCAACATTGAAAAGTGTTTCAAAAACAAGGTATGCATTGTAGCTTTAGAAATGAGCCTCTTTAAACTGTATTACTGACTCATTTCTAAAATAAATCCTATTCCCTGTATGTCACAGGTATCTCTGCAGTTTTCTCCTGCTAAAGCAGTTCCCGGTGAGAAAAACACTCTCCAGCTCTCAGCTCAGCCTGGTTCACTGTGTGGCCTCAGGGCTGTAGATCAGAGCGTCCTGATCCTGAAGTCAGGAGAACGTCTGGATACTGACAAGGTCTTGATGCTTTAAGATAGTGTGAATTCACAGTGTGAATCTAATGATAACAGACTTTACTTATTGCTGCTATGATCCATCAGCTGACATTTTGATCTCAGGAAATTTAGCATTAATCTTCATTCTTTCTCACCAAATTGGAAATACATTTTCGTTGGAAATACATGTATTATTTAGAAATCATACTGATAGTGTGTGAACATGGTCCCGTCACAGATCTTCAACCTGCTGCCAGTGCAATCGTGGTCAAATTACCCTGAGACCGTTGAAGATGGGGAGTGTCCGTCTATGCGTGTTTGGAGATACACATTCACTTATAAATCCTTAAAGGTAACAGTTGGATTATATGTGTGGCAGTGCAGTAGATAATGATTGGGAGAGTATATACTGCACATATGTAAGTAAATGCATAAAAAGCCTTTATGATTATACTGACATTTAAAAGTAATTTGTATTTTCATGACTTGTATTGTGGTTCATCATTGCCATTTGGCAGAGAGTGGGATTGAAGATGGCAACAAATTTGTTTGTGGGACTCCCTGTGTGCGAGACGGGTAGGTACATGTACTGTTATTACAATCCAAGCTGTAATGTTTTAATATGTTGGTGCTTGTTATGAAATATATTTAAAAAAATTAAATATATTCAATTTGTGAAATTGTGAAACTCAAACAATTCCACAATTATAGAGATGTTGTTACAGTAGAACGGAGACAAGAGGCGTGCAGATCCATATGCAAAGCCTTTTATTTACAAGAGATGTGTTTATATCAGACAGGGGCCCAAACAAAGGCAAACAGGTATGAGATGGACAAGACAATGAGCATTCCAGGGACAGGCAAGGGTAAACAAAGAAGACTGTAATCCAGTGGACAAGGCAAGAGGATAAACCAGCTAACCAGGCTAAAGTCCAGGCGTCAGGCAAACAATATCCAAACAGGGCAAGACGAAAGAGGTAATCCAAGGCGAGCAAGAGTCCAGAGCAGGCAAAGAGAAGGCAGAACACGGGAAACCAGGCTAGGATCACAGGGAAAACAAGCAAGAGTAAGACTAGGAACACTAGGATAGGCTCCATAAAGATGCTATCAGCTAGACAGCAGTATAGGCTAACAATACTCAGCAATCTGTGAGCTTGTGCATCAGTGTTTGATAGTCCCTGTGATTGACTACAGGTGTGGAAATAATTAAAGCCATGGAACATGGAAAATGAAGTCCAGGGTAACCTGTAACTTAGTGTGCAGTTAAAAAGTCTTAATGGTGAACAGGCGACCTCTGGTGGTGAATGGATGGAAACAGCAGGCGTAGAATATGTGACAGATGTAGTAAGAAAAGACATATTTTATTTTTTGTGGGGGGAACTTTGAATCAGTCTTAATATTGGTAAGATAAACTCATCTAAAAAAATTATATAACTTTTGTAAGATAAAATTAACACATTCACTTTTGCAGCCATAAAATACTAAAACTAAAATTAAAACTAAATAAACTGAAATGTTTAAAATATGTGAAAATATGTGTATTAAAATAATGATCTACCTTACATTTTCTATTTACTTATGCCTGGATATAGAATAGATCATTTTGACGTACTCTTCACATACATATCACTTAAAACTACAAAATATCACTTTTTTTTCCAGTTGCTTGCAGTTTAGGGACAGCACCTCACCCACATTTTAGAGAAGAGTATCTATTTGAAACACCTGATTCTCCAGCAGTGACGATTCGAACTGTCTTTCCAGAAACGTGGATCTGGGAACTTGCTGAAGTGGGGTATTTAAAGCATAATCAGTACATTTAACATCATATTTATCTTATTACTTATATTTAATACATCATCTCCTCCCCTCTCGCCCACAGGACAGAAAATACCTTGCTTGCTTTGCAGATTCTTAATCCAGTTTTTTCATCATCTGTGTGCTGAATGTTGTCATTTATTACAGGAACAATGGCTGAGTCAGAATCAGATATGCCTATTGTTGTAATTCCTCCACAGGGACTCTGGATCAGCTCAGGTTCCTGTCACGGTTCCTGACACCATCACCTCTTGGGAGACGGAGGCCTTCTGCCTGTCCTCTGAAGGTCTGGGTCTGGCTCCTCCTGCTCAGCTGACAGTTTTCCAGCCCTTCTTCCTAGAGCTCTCTCTGCCTTACTCCATCATCCGCGGGGAGATCTTTGAGCTGAAGGCCACTGTCTTCAACTATCTGTCCAAGTGCATCATGGTGAGATTTCAGACGCACTCTAATCAAATCATATCAAATATGCCACTAATCATTGGTGTTTGATTGACAGGTTAAAGTGACTCCAGCTCCTTCCTCAGACTACACTCTCAAAGCCTCCTCTGATGATCAGTATTCATCCTGTCTATGTGCTAATGGAAGAAAAACCTTTAAATGGATCCTCACTCCCTCTGCTCTTGGTGAGTTTTCCAGTCTGAATCAGTAGCCGCCTTTTCATTACAGATTTGCACAGAACTTTTGGGATGTTTTTGAAATGGCGATAAAAAGCTATTGCAAAATGATGCCGTTTCCGTTAACCGATGTTATGCGACTAAAGCGTTATTTTTCCCTCTCACGATAAGTCATTCCAAAAATCATTGCAACAGATGTTGGTAGTTTTACATATCGCAGCCACCGCACTAGCCATTGTTTTTAATCGAAGGAGACGTAGACGTGTTATCCAAGCATTATTGGCAAGGGAAGATGTTAATGTAAATGTTAAACATGCAGTTTCAACGCGTTTCCATTACCCTTCAAATTGCACGAATTGAAAATGCAAATTGAAACTACACTCATTGGAAAGATGTCAATTTTGCAAAAACTTCCATTGAAAATACAATGTTTTTATGCTCGCATGAGTGGGTTTTTCAGGCTGTTCGAAAAAGGAATATTTTGCTAAATATTTCGCTCCTAAGTATAAGGGGCTTTCCTTGCCATTAAAGCTTGGATAACACGCCTACGTCTCCTTCGATTAAAAATAATGGCTAGTGCGGTGGCTGCGATATACGTAAACCTACCAACATCCGTCACCATAATTTTGGCTTCTCGCAAGATGAAAAAATTATGTTTTAGTCGCATAACATCGGTTAATGTAAACGCCATCAATTTCGCAAAATTTTATTATCAACATTTAGAAAATACCGCAAAAGTTTTGCACAAATCATAATGGAAACGTGGCTACAGAGGAACTGTGAATGATCGTGTGAAGAATAAGTTCAGGTCACCTGTAAATGTGAAAAAAACTGTTTCCATTGTAGTTGAAAAACCACCTCATGCGAGCATAAAAATGATTTTTCCGAAATGGACGTGTTTACAATGGGCTTATTTTAATGTGCAATTTTCAATTTGCTCAATTTGAAGGGTAATGGAAACGTGTCTGTTTCTCAGTTGTATATTCACGTTTGTCTTGTGTTGTAGGAGTCTTGAATATTACAGTCAGTGCAGAGGCAGAGGCGTCCCAGACTGTGTGTGACAATGAGATTGTGAGCGTCCCGGAGAGAGGACGAATTGACACGGTCACACGAAGTCTGCTCGTACAGGTCAGCACACGTCATCATTTACTCATGATCTTAATGCTGCTTATGTATGATGTGTTGATGTGATTGATTTCTGCTGCAGGCGGAAGGAACTGAAAAGACAGAGACTCACAGCTGGTTACTGTGTCCAAAGGGTTAGTCTGCAGATATTTCAGATGTTTTGGTGTACAAGCGCTGATAATGCTGCAACCCTCTTTGTCTTCTAAACACAAACTCCAACTTCATGAAAATAAGTACACATTGCATAGAGGACATTTTGAGGACACACCAAATTTGAGGACCAATAGAGGGAGCCAAAATATACTCATATGTATCGGACATTTTAATTGAGAAAGTTGAAATTTGTCAGCCTTTCATGACAACTGTAGTTTAGTTGTTCAGCTGTGCCAATTGTGGCCATTTTCTCCCTTTTTCCAAAGTGCTTGAATCACAATAATTCCTGTTTTTGATTATATTATTATTATTGGGACTTCACAGGTGGTATAAAAATGTTTATAGCGTTACTCTGCTGATCACTGATGTGTTTCTGTCTGTCTGGTTCATAGGTGACAGTCTCTCAGAGGAAGTGGCTCTGACTCTTCCTAAAGATGTGATAGAGGGATCAGCCAGATCCTCTTTTTCAGTCATTGGTAACATTTACAAACATGAGCAGAAATGAGGAGATTGGCTTTAGACTTATAAAATGTAGTGAGCGTCATTTGTGTATGGTTTACAGGCGACATATTGGGTCGTGCACTGAGGAACCTTCACGGATTATTACGGATGCCGTACGGCTGTGGTGAGCAAAACATGGCTGTTCTTTCTCCCAATATTTACATTCTGGAGTATCTGGAGAACACGGAGCAGCTCACCTCGGCCATCCGAGAGAGAGCCACAGGCTTCCTGCAGAGCGGTGAGAGACAAAATCATGTCAAGAAAATACTGAGATGGTTTGATACCAAATTATACATTATTCAACACACCTGTTGAAGTCACCCAAACAAACTGTTGAAGTGTTAACCATTATCACACTAAACAGGATACCAGAGACAAATGAACTACAAGCATTTGGATGGATCATACAGCACATTTGGTCATGGTAAAGGGAATACATGGTAAATATATTTTCACTATTACTTTTGTTTAACAGAAATAATATCAAGGTAATCTACAAAAATAAACCCAATAAACCCATTTAAAAATTTGTCTCAGTTCAAATGACTTTAATTATATCTTCCACACCATCAGGTTGACTGCCTTTGTGCTGAGGTCCTTTGGCAAAGCACAGAAATACATATTTATTGATCCAAAAATTATTCAGAGTGCAAAGAATTGGTTAATAAGCAGACGGGATTCAGATGGCTGTTTTATCCAACAGGGAACACTGTTCAACAACAGAATGAAGGTCTGTCATCTTCTATCTATCTCTCTATCTATCGTCTTTATTCAGACTTTCTCAAGCCAACATCACAGTTTGTCTAGATGAACTTTCCTTCAGTGGTTTGAGTGTGTTGATTTATTTATCCTTTATGTCTAATAAATTCTAGGGTGGGGTGAATGATGATGTGACCATGACTGCCTACATTACTGCATCATTGCTTGAACTGGAAACTCCAGTCACAGTAAGTTCATCTGTAGGAAACATGGTATAAACTCATAGAAAAAATGACACTCACAGCGTCTATTCCTCTGTGGGGGTTTTTGTCACAGGATCCTGTCGTCAGTAAAGGTTTGTCATGCTTGAGGTCCGTCATTGAGAATGTCAAAAACACTTACACCACTGCCCTGCTCGCCTACACTTTCAGTCTGGCTAGAGACACGGACACTCGACAGCAGCTTTTCAAGAAACTGGAAGATGTTGCTATTTCAGATGGTAAGAGGTTTGTTTCTGATGACTTTCTGTTGTCTTTTATGACTGTGTTGTTGTTTTTAGTAACACTGTAGAAAACTGTTCCATCATTAATGAATAACTACACAGGAACAAATGAGTTACACACTATTAACATTCTTGTAACTACATTCTAGTCATTACTAGTGTGTTCCCATGATCTTCAGTTTAGAATATTGATCCAAATTATTAGTAGTTCCTTTAGAAGGATGTAGTAACACTTGAGTCATTACTAGTGGATTACCATAACCTTATATTATACATTATGGATTATTAACATTAATTATGAACCTGTATACAGTAGTTCTTTGTAGTAGTAGTTACTGATTAGCTAAGAGTGAACTACCACATTGAACTATTTCTTACTAATTCATTAATCAGAGTTTCTTGTTAGTTAAGTATGGGATAATGTACATCCAGCTGGTTGTTCTCTCAGAATAAACCCAACAGGGTGATCAGGAGGGTCTTGCGTGAGCCTGAAGGGGTTTATTCTGCGATAACCAGCTGAATGTGTCACGACGGAATAAATACAAAAAGGTGCGAGGACTCAAGTGCAGAGAAATTATATTTATTTATAAAAGAAAAACAAATACAAAACAAAACCCACGAGGGGGGAAAACATAACCAGAAAATACAAAATCAAAAACTGAACAAGAACTTACTGGGGAATCACAGGGAACAGGAAACATTAGACAACGAACCGACACAGACTGCAAACAAGAGGGGACTTATAAAGGGAACTAATCAAGAGGGAACAGGTGGAAGAACTTAAACAATAATCAGATAACAAGGGGGAGGGATCAGACAATGACATGAGAACATGGCCCAAAATAACAAAACACCCATGTGCAACACAAGACAGGACAGGCATGTGACACTACCCCCTCCCTACGGAGCGGCTACCAGACGCTCCATCAGACCAGGGCGGAACGGGAGGGACAGACCAGGGCGGAGTCTCTCCCTCGGGCGGCCAGGGCGGAGCAGACTGTCCATCGGGCGGCCAGGGCAGAGACTTTCCCTTGGGCGGCCAGGGCGGAGACTTTCCCTCGGGCGGCCAGGGTGGAGACTTTCCCTTGGGCGGCCATGGCACCGGAACAGACACCACCGGCTCAGGAACTCGAACAGACACCACCGGCTCAGGAACTGGAACAGGCACCGGAACTGGAACAGACACCACCGGCTCAGGAACTGGAACAGACACCACCGGCTCAGGAACTGGAACAGACACCACCGGCTCAGGAACTGGAACAGACACCACCGGCTCAGGAACTGGAACAGACACCACCGGCTCAGGAACAGACACCGGCTCGCCGGCGGCCATCTTGTCCAAAGACACAGGCTCGGCAGACGTGACGTGAACAGTCTCTGTGGCGGCCATCTTGTCCGAAGACACAGGCTCGGCAGACGTGACGTGAACAGGCTCGGCGTCGGCCATCTTGTCTGAAGACACAGGCTCGGCAGACGTGACGTGAACAGTCTCTGTGGCGGCCATCTTGTCCGAAGACACAGGCTCGGCAGACGTGACGTGAACAGGCTCGGCGTCGGCCATCTTGTCTGAAGACACAGGCTCGGCAGACGTGACGTGAACAGTCTCTGTGGCGGCCATCTTGTCCGAAGACACAGGCCCAGGCAGACATGACGTGAACAGTCTCTGTGGCGGCCATCTTGTCCGAAGACACAGGCCCGGCAGACGTGACATGAACAGTCTCTGGCTGGGCAGACGTGACGGATCGCTGGGGTGGTGCAGGCAGTGCGAGCAGCTCGGGCGGGGCCAGTAGAGCATGACGCCTGGGTGGCGCGGGCAGAGCAAGACGCCTGGGCGGTGCATCAGGGATGGCAGTCACCTCCGGGATGGTCTCCGTGTTAGGAGCCACCGGACTCGAGATCACCGGACTCGAGATCACCGGACTCGGGACCACCGGAACTGGGACCACCGGAACTGGGACCACCGGAACAGTTACGGAGGGAGCCTTTCTCCTCCTCCTGTGTCTTGGAGCCACCGGACTCGGGACCACCGGACTCGGGACCACCGGACTCGGGACCACCGGAACTGGGACCACCGGAACTGGGACCACCGGAACAGTTACGGAGGGAGCCTTTCTCCTCCTGTGTCTTGGAGCCACCGGACTCGGGACCACCGGCACCACCGGCACCGGGACCACCGAACTCGGGACCACCGAACTCGGGACCACCGGAACTGGGACCACCGGAACTGGGACCACCTCCCTGGCAATTCTCTCCCGATGCCGACTAAGACCCTCCACCATCACCTCAAAACTGACCCGATCAGCCAGTCCATCAGTTCGTCAAGCGCATGATTGAATAAGTCCTTACGAGCCTCCTCGCCAAGATTCAGCCCCTCAGCTGCGCTACAGAACACGTGACTGAATTCTCTCACCCCCGTCCCCTGCTGACGGAGGGAGACTAGATCCTGAAATCGGAGAATCCGCTCCCAGTGCGGACAGGAGACTGGTTGCGCCCCCTTTCTCCGCTGAGTCCTCATTTGGTCGGTTCGTTCTGTCACAACGGGATAAATACAAAAAGGTGCGAGGACTCAAGTGCAGAGAAATTATATTTATTTATAAAAGAAAAACAAATACAAAACAAAACCCACAAGGGGGGAAAACATAGCCAGAAAATACAAAATCAAAAACTGAACAAGAACTTACTGGGGAATCACAGGGAACAGGAAACATTAGACAACGAACAGACACAGACTGCAAACAAGAGGGGACTTATAAAGGGTTCAAACAAGTTCAAACTAGACGGACATTTAAGAGATACGGTATACAGTCATACTACTTATTACACAGCAGATACTGATTTGAGATTAAGCTGTTTTAAAATCATACTTGTTTGTTGTCTAATAATCCAACAGTGTACAAAAACACTGTCGCAAAATGGCAGCATCTGCGTTTGAATGAAACAAGAGAGAGCGAGTCCACGAGACTGGATGGCATAATTAAATAACCGTACACAAAATATTGATTCGACTGAGTTTTAATATTTTATTAGCTCACCAAAAGCAAAACTTCCATGAAGAAAGCCCGTTAAGCCTGTGTTTTCAGCGGTTGTTATCGAGCAATAACACACCACTGGATGGTGCTATTGACCAATCAGAATCAAGTATTCCACAGATATAATAATAACAGTAACTAGAATGTTAATAGTGTGTTACTCATTTGTTTCTGTGTAGTTATTCATTAATGAACAGTATTACTTTTTTTTGTTTTAATCATGCTCCTTGAGTTACGCATGTGTCTTTTGTCCTTAAGGCTCTTCTCTCCACTGGTCTCAGTCTGGCTCTGCTGATGACTCTGATTCTCTGGCAGTGGAGATCAGCTCATATGTGCTGCTTGCTGTTCTCAGTGCAGATTCAGTCACTACAGCTGATCTGGGCTATGCTAACAGGACTGTTAGCTGGCTTGTCAAACAGCAAAATGCTTATGGAGGATTCTCCTCCACACAGGTTACTCAAACCTCTCCAATCAAACACATTATTGCTGGTGTGAATGAGTAAAAGTGGCATTACTGAACACATTTATTTCCCAGGACACAGTGGTGGCTCTTCAGGCTCTGTCTTTGTACGCCACCAAAGTGTTCAGCTCTGACGGCTCCAGCACAGTGACGGTACGGTCAGCAGGAGACACTCTCCACTTTAATGTCAATCAGGACAACAAGTTACTGTACCAGGAGAAGCAGCTGCAGAAACTTCCAGCCAAATACAGCATTGAAGTGAAGGGCTCAACCTGTGTGTCTGTGCAGGTCTGTAGTGCGTTCAGCTTCATTTACTCACACTCACTTTCTCTCTTGGCATTTTGGTTATTCTGCTGTGAGATGATTTATGAATGTGTTTTTGTTTGTGTTGACTCTCTCAGATGGCTCAGTTCTACAACATTCCCACTCCTACTGAAGCGAAAACATTGAGCATTGATGCTAAGATTGAGGGAGATTGCAAAACATTGGGACAAAATTTCATTTTGAACTTCACTGTCAAGTAAGAGAATTTGTATTTAAAGTCCCCCTGTAGTCAATAATTGTATCCCTTAAAACTCATCTTTAAATTCTTCATGCCTTAAAACGGCGTGAATGCAACTCTACACCCTTGCCTCATCGAGTATATGCGGTTCTATGAATATGCAAACGAGCCCCGCCTCCACTCACTCACAGTAGCTCATAGATCCACTCGTTGACGATCACACGTTGATCTGATTGGTTACAAGGTAGTTTGTGACGTCAGAAACACCAGCGATTTCAAACCGTGTTTTTGAGACTGTCTTAGATTCACTGCAGTTTTAAGGAGAAAATATTCAGGTGTCGACTTATGGATTTACACATGGTTTGTCTTAAAGCATATTAAAAACACCACATACACATATTAACAACATTAATAGCTTGATTTTCACCACAGGAGGACTTTAAGTCAAAAGACTAGAACATGATTATGACTTAAGATTAACTAACAAATAAATGTTTTCTGAATATTTTTTAACATCTTAATAAACACAAAAGCAATATAAACTGAAACGGCGTATCTCAGTAGGTAAAACACTACACACTGACTTGAGATGCAACATTTTTATTATTGACACATTATGAGTGATTAAAACTCTGCATGTGTCTTGGTAATTATACTGGCTTTTGTTCTCTCTTATTTGTACATTTATATGAGGCATTTAAGAACCTTTTCATTTGCTCTTTTCCAGATATGATGGTCTACAGGAAAGGACTAACATGGTCATTGTGGATATTAAACTCTTATCTGGATTTACAGCTGATACATCAATGGTGCGTTTGAGTGATTCATCACAAAATGTGTACAAATTTCTAGAGTTTCTCTTTTTAGAAATTAATCAGCACTTTTTCCCCACAGCTTAAAACTTCTTCCGGAACGTACAGAAAACTTGTGGAACGGGTCGATTCTAAAGATGATCGTGTCATTGTGTATTTGAAGAAGGTGAGAAAACAGCAACATTCATATGATTTTATGTCTTATGTTGATTCATAAACGTTTTATCCGTAATGTCCATGACTGATGAGTTTGTTTCCTCCTGTAGATCCCACAAAATATTCCAGTGAATTACCAGATACGAACGAAACAGGTTCTTCAAGTGAAGAATCTCAAGCCAGCTGTGATTAAAGTGTACGATTACTACCAAACAAGTAAGATTTAATATGCCAGTGTTGAATGCTTTGATCAAGTGATGCACATTGTTTATTCAGATTTAATCCATGTACAGGTTTCCATTGTTGTACGAATGTGAACATCTTCTTTTTCCTTCAGGTGATCAGTCAGAGGCCGAGTACTTCTTCCACTGTGGATGAAGCTGAAGAGCGTCACCTTATAGTTCAGCTTGGATAAATATGTTGGAACTCTCTAATGTTGAATATTATAATGTTTATTCTTTATCCTGGACAAAATTATTTCCAATTCATCATCCCAAATTTGAACAAACCCCCAAACCTAATCAGTTTTTGGATATGTCTCTTGAGATCATGACTTATTAATTTACAATGCATATGATTAATAAAAGTGTTGAAAACAAGTTATGGTGAGATGGTTGAACTGTTGAATGTGTAGTAGCTACATGCTATGGCAACATTTCTGAATCAGACGAGGTTATCACGATTATATCTTGTGAATTTCTCATCTCAGCTCTGCTTTTTTTAATCTTGTTCTGAGACACTGTAGACACAAGACACAAGGTTTCTTGAATAACCATGTTTATGTGGCATAAAGAGCCTTTTTTGGTACTGCAAGAACCCGCCTCATAAGTTCTTAAAAGAGCCTCTAACAGTTCTTCATGTCACTTTATAAGATTCTCTGTAGAACCATTCATGAAAATGTTCTTTATGACCCCATTTTAAACAAACATACAAAGAGAATCCAGGAATAAGATTTAAGTGTTTATTGCCTTTATACATTGTGCCAGATAAAAGCATATGAATACATACAGTAAGGCATTAAACATGACATTTTATAAATCAAGCAAATTGCAGAATTTTAAAAAGAAAAAACAGTAGAAACACTCACCAATAAACCAAAAAGCAGACTACAATAAACAGTCCACTCCAAATGAAAACAGTAGTATTAAAGGGATAGTTCACCCAAAAATGAAAATGTTGTCATCATTTACTCACACTCAAGTTGTTCCAAACCTGTATGAGTTTCTTTCTTCTGTTGAACACAAAAGAAGATATTTTGAAGAATGTTGGTATTAGAGCAGGATTCTTGTTTATATAGAACATTGTTATTGAACCGCATGTTTAACAGTGCTATTGTTGTCGGCCTCATCGAAGTTCACACAAGTGAAGTTTTCACCGGAACATACCAACTCTGAAACAAGACCAAATATTATCACATAACATTTTGGACACCTTTGTTTTTATGCATCTTTGATTTTGTTTGCATTTCTTCTGAAACACCCTGTTTTGACAGGGTTTAACAATTTTTAACATCACCATTTTCAATCTATTGTAGCATGTCTATTTTCCTTACACTTTGAAAAACAGACTTCCTAGAATGTCGGCAGCTGGTAAAAATTTCTGTTGCCAGCACCACATAATCTACAGCAAAAGAAAAACATTTACAAAAGTTGCGAATGTGCGTTTTGTATGTTGAAATGTATGTTATTAAATTAAAAATGCCATGAAACAAAGACAAGGACACATCTTTCTATAAGTGACCCTCAAAATCTGTGCATACAACAAAACACAGTGCATCTGTGTACGATGATTTATCAGAAAATTACTTTTGTCTCTTTGTTAGAAGAAAAACTTAAATCAGCTGGTGCTTGATAACTATTGAAGTTATTAAACACCCCTGAATTCGGTAATGACGTGTTTTACGAAATATTGATATCATGTTTTAATTTTAACTCAATACATTTGAATGCGCTAATGGTCTATGAACTTTAACATCTTAATATTTGGTAAAATTAAATTAAAGCATGCGCAAAATGAAATACATCCTAGCTACTTTCTAAATGCTTGTTACGGAACTTATGGCGAACAATTTACCCGTGCATACGTTTAAAAATAAAATATTTATATATAAATATTTTGGTGTAATTAATAGACATCTCTCTGGTGGCATATGCATAACTTCTCCATGAAGCTACTTCTGACTCCCTATAGAACCCCTCCAGCAGGGCGGGCTGAGCTCTATCAGTTGTCCTGATAAACTCTACACGGAGCTCAGCCTCAGTTATCGCACACAACCCCGGTTTTCCTAACTGAAGGGCTCTAGCTCTACTAGCCGTGGACTGCTGACAAGGACCATTGTCTGGTTGTTACCAAGGGGCAACATTCTAATCTGAAAAATGAAGCCTACCCGGAAGTGCGAAAAACTGCAATACATTGAAAATCCGCTAGGGGCAGGTCCCAAAAGGGAGCAAATGTCTGTTTTCACAGCATAAATTCATGTTTTTACAGGTTGGTCCGATGGACTTTTATTGTATTTTTCGATAGGTTCCGAGTGCCTGACAACTGTGAAGGGGGTGAATGTTTTTCCAACTCGTTAGTTTAGATCGTATTTAGATATAAAATGTATGACAAATAAGGGCGTGGTTAACTTTGATTGACAGCTTGATTGACAGCTGATAACGAGCATAGGCTGCGCCAAGGAGAATGACAACATAAGAAGCGCCATTTTTTAATATACAGTTGAAATAATACTACTGTTTCTGTATCATGAAATATAGTTTTAAGAGTTTTTCAGGCGAGAATGTAGTTGTTTAAAGCTCAAATCTGTGGTTTATTTATAAAGATTTATGAAAATTTTATCCAGGTTGTGAGATCCAGACGATCAGCAGATGCTCAACGCTCATGTACCCCGCCTGGAACAGTCTTTCCTCGGCTAGTCGTTCTGACGTTTGCCGCTGACTCTGGCGTCTCTGTAGTGGTTAGACATGAGATATAATTCGTCTTGTGTATATCTAACGGGGGATTTTTGGTATCGTGAATCTATAATTTGTTCCCTGGCCAATAGTTTTGGCTGAGGGGAAGTTTCATAACTTTATAAGCTATTTAACTTTACCGTTGTATGGTTAGACTAGAGCGCTGACTTTGTATGTTTGACTGAATTGTTTGCTTTATTTGTATAGCTTCTTGTACCTTTTACTTATACTTTTATAATGGCTAATATTGATAAAACTGAAATTTAACAAAAAGAGACTGGGTTGAGTTTTGTCATTTTAAATTTTAATACAACGAAGATGATCTGTAATTGTCACGGTGTGGGTTTTGTGTCTTGTTCTTGTCTGTCATGTGTTCCCCTGTCTTTGCATGTTTAGCTGTCTCCTGTTATGTTGATTAGTCTTCCCAGGTGTTTCTTATTTACCACACCCCCTTGTTATCTTGTTTAGCTTGGTTGTCTGTGTATTTAAGCCCTGTGTGTTAGTTCAGTCATTGTTATTGATGTTGTGAGGTTGCATGTTCTTTGTTCTGAAGTCTGAGTTTATGTCAAAGTTCTAGTTAATTTAATAAATACACCGTTGCACTTGGATCCTGCTTCTTGCTTCCTGCTCTGCATCGTAACAGAATAACTCACCAAAAATGGATCCAGCAACTGTGAGTAACCAGGCCCTAAGGAGATTCCTTGCTACTCTTTTTCAAGATGGCCAGCCCATGGAAAGGTATGTGAAGGACTTCTGGGCTTGCTGCCATTTAGCGTCACTAGATGACGTCCAGCTCATGGATCTGTTCTGGAGCGGTCTGGACGAGGATATTGCTCAAACGATGCCAGAGGACTATACCGGCTGGACGCTAGAAAGGTATATTGACCTGGCCCTTTTCCTGAGTAATTCGTCATTTGCTGTGGGCATGGAGGAGAAGCTTCGTGAACCCGCAGTATCTCTTCAGCCTGTTCTTCACGTCACGCCAGCCATCAAGCTAGTCACCGGATCGGTCTATTATCGTCCAGGACTGGTATCCAGTGTGGCCGATTCCCCGCTGAGGTCAGTACGTGTTGCCATAAGGGCCATCGTGCAGGAGTCTTGTCCCGCCGAGACTATCCTGCATAAATCATGTTTCACCGAGACCTTCCTGCCTGAGTATCTTCCTGCCGAGCCTGCACTTCACGCCAGTCCACACTGCATGAAAATTGGGATTTCCGACCCCGTAAACGGCCGCAAATCTCCCTAATTTTCGGCAGTTAACGACAATTTACAGCCTGTGAACGTCGCGTTCGTCTGTGCCGAATATTGCCGGAAACGAACCATGACGTATGCAGAGCGCTCGCGCCGGAGGTGTGAATGGCTCTAATTACCATATGAATAGCAGCTCCCGCCAGAGAAAGGCTTGAATTTCCTCACTCACTATTGGTTGAACCCACGTGGTTTAAACAAGAAAAATCACTCGTGATTGGTTTGCAGATCTGTTACTATTGGTCACCCTCGCTCATTAAAAATTCAAATAATTATAATATTCATATAAATAATAATATATAAATTATTTTTTTATATTCATAATATGCTATTCTGTGGTATATTCATGTCATTGTTAACCTATGGACTACACTATTATTACCATCAAGGACATTAATTTATAAAGGAATGGAACATTTGCCAGGGACATGCTGTTTATTCAAAGAAAGCGCTTTATTAGCACAGACACAAAACAATATACACCTATGTACAAAGCATAGATCATCTGCACACAAATTGGAAGCTCAGTGTCTGTTTTCATCTTCGGAGCTGTAGGTGACTAGCGGCGTTCTCTCTGAATTCGATCCACTTTGAAAACGTCTGTGGTGCGTTGCCCTGTATTTAGGAGTCTCCTCTAATCTCGACTGCAGCGTAGCACAGAGCTCTGTGAGCTCCTGGCTGGTGGTTGAACTTCATCTGACATCAGATCTATGGTGGCGCACTTCCAAATGCCCACGTCATCCTCACCTAGCACACCGTCTCGCTTCTAGCAGCTGTAAAAACAACCAATACAGACAATCAGTACTGTGATGCACTGTGTATGGACACAAAACATCTATTAATGCACGTGAAAAATAGTCACATTGACTAAAAATCGTACCCTCTTTCTTCTCGCTCGACTCCGAGCTGAACTCTTCACAGCTTCGGCCTGCAATGCCAGATCTGGTTGTTAGTACGCAGGAGCTTCAGGTACAGTCTCGTAGTATGTCTTACAGGCAGCTGGAAAACAATTAAATGAGAGTGATATGAATAAAAACGCAAGTCACAGTAAAATGAAACAAGGAGAAAATAGTAAAAGTTACTTACAATGTCGTCATGATCAGCGTCATGAAAATCTGGACTTGCAGACATAGCTCTGAGTAAATGTGAGGTTACGCCCTCGTTATGAGGCGAGGTTACTCTATGGAAACAAAATGTATGATTAAGATCGTAAACTATAACGGATCTATTTTCTTATACAAGAGAATGAAAGCATATTCTTTGAATCTTACCTTTAAAATGTTTGTAAGTTTTTATGAAAGTAAAAAAATAAAAGAATGTAAGATTCTTTTTTTTTTTTTTTTTACCTTGATCCAGTTCGTAGCGCCCACAATTTGTCTCAGAGTTGTGAAGATGGCATACTGCTTCCTGTAAATTACAGGATTATTTACAATTATTAAACAAATAATAGCCATCAATCCCATGACCTCTTGCTTTATGATGAAATCATGAAAAACTCTTACATTTCACAAGGCCTGACAAAATACAGCTGCAGGTAACTAGCGGCATTCTGTCTGAATTCGGTCCATTTTGCAGACGTCTGTGGTGTGTTGCCCTGTACTTTGGAGTCGCCTCTAATCTCGACTGCAGCGTGGTACAGAGCTCGGTGAGCTCCTGGCTGCGACAGGACGGAGGTCGCACAATCCATCCAGACACCCCGCCGACGATGCCGTCTTCCTCATCAGACATCAGGTCTATGGAAGCACACTTCCGAAGGCCCACCTCATCCTCAGCTAGCACACTCTGTCTCGCTTTTAGCAGCTGTTAAAACCAATAAAGACAATCAATACTGCGCAATGCACTGCGTATGGACAACACACATCTATTAATGCACCTGAAAAATAGTCACATTGACCAAAAACAAATCTAATCTAATAAATCTTACCGTCTTTCTTCTCGCTCGACTCCGAGCTGAATTCACCACAGCTTCCGCCTGCAATGCAAGATCTGGTTGTTTGTACCTGAAGCTCCTGCACACCATCGTGTAATATGTCTTAAAGGCAGCTGGAAAACAATTAATTGAGAGTGATATTAATAAGAACAACATAAGTCACAGTAAAATTAATAAGAACAACATAAGTCACAGTAAAATTAAACAAAGGAGAAAAAATGCAACCGGGTGAAATTGCAGAAATACACACCGGAAGCAAACTATGCTTTTTGAAATTGGGGTTTTATTCTGACTGCTGTTTAAAATAAGTGACAGCGGTCAATGGAAGCAAGAAAAAAGTTTGCCTTGTTCGAAGAGATTTCACAAGAAAAAAAAAAAAAGAAATTGTAGAAACAGTTTACAGTAAATTTGAAGATGACAATCAAATGTCACAAAAAGCTTAACCAGTGGATCAATGCCCAAATCCACAGAATACTTACCTCAATTCAAACTGAAATGCAGTGTAATACACTGCAACTGGTCAGATTTAAATTGATTTCTCCAAACCAAAATATGTTAGGCTACAATTAAATACGATAACACAAACTGGAATACGGCAGTGGCTGAGGTAACTTAGGCCTAAGTTACAAGAGAAATAAAAGCACTTTAACAAAGCCACAACCCACGTTTAATCATGCCACGCGGAACCAGAAATATGCATTTAACCATAAAGTTATACTGTATAATCACAGAATATAGATTCAACTCATTAACAGATTTATCAAATAAACATGCCATCAGTAATTTCCCCCATAAACCATAAAACGTACATACCCAATCCTTTACCGTCCGATCACCACGAGGTTCACTCGTCACACATGCACTCCAAATAAATCTATAAACAAAAATGTACACATCAAATGTTCTTTTAACTTCGCTTCACAACTTATTTGTGCATATTAAAGATATTGGAGTAATATTTACCAAGAAAGAAGAACGTATAACACAGAATCCGATCGATGCACGCACCGTCATGGAGCTCTCCTAAACAATGAAAAATGGCTGCCGTTCTCTGGTCGCGCGCACGCGTCCAGCACAAGTGAATAGTATCGCGAGAAGAGAGGGATTTCTTAAAGGGGCCACAAACATTTTTAATGCAAAATAGAAACGAGGTACATTTTATGTAAACAACTCTAATCGTAGTTGTAACTCTATATGTACAGTAGGCATAATTCTTGTCATTGCGTATGTGTATGCAGCATGAGTCAAATACAATCTTCTGTTCGTGTTGTATTATGCACAGTGGTTGGGCTCTAAGAGATTGTGATGCTGTTTGCATGGAATGCACATTTTACCTTTGTGGCAAAGCCTGATTGAAATTAATTGTTGAAATAAATGGTTTTGTGTCTTTTTTACATAACATTGGCTATTGCTAATGACACATAGTAACTAATCTAGCTACTTTCATTAAATATATAAATTTAAGCTAAAATGTAAGAGGGTCATTCTATGAAAATGTCCATTTTTCTGTCCCTAGCCTTTACAGAAATATTACACTTTAAAAACACTTTAGGGTTACAATTTCTTTACATTTTAAAATAAAACAATATGTTATTTGAACAATTACACCCTCTTGAGCCATCAAAGTGGCAATATTTGATTTTTATGAATTATATAGAATTTCAAGCACCACAGAAGTGCTCGTCCCCACAGTCATGTACAGAGGGAAAATGCTTTATTTTGAGGTCAATAACAGATTTTTACATCATTTAAAATACAATAATGTATACATAACTATCAAATATATTATGTAAATGATATATATAAAAAATTTATAATGAAAGTAGTGGTCCCCTGAAATTGTGTCACTGGTGTTACTGTTAAACAAAAATCTCTTATTTTGAAATAAAAATCACACTGCTATAGCTTATGTTTGTATGCAGGCCTACGGAATTTATATTCACAATACTTAATAACTAATATTATTTTATTGCATTTATATTAGTTGTTTGAAGAGTTACAAAAAAGCGGTCGGTCTTAACACAAGTTTCAGCCGGCAAGTCGGTCGGACTAAAAGGGGGAACAAATAAATAATTGGGTCGGTAGGCTACTAAACTGACAGGGTCGGTCGGGTTACGGCAAACAAGAATATTTTTAAGGATGGCCTTAGACTATTGTAACTCACTTTATTTTGGGATATCTCAGGCCTCTCTCTCTCGTCTACAGCTAGTTCAAAACGCAGCAGCTAGACTTCTTACCGGGACACGCAAATATGAGTTGATCACCCCTATTTTATTCAAACTCCACTGGCTACCTGTCACATTCAGGATTGATTTTAAAATTTTACTATTTGTGTATAAAGCTCTTAACAAACCGGCCCCCCAATATCTGACCAATCTCCTCTGCCCGTACACTCCATCTCGTACTTTGAGATCCAGTGATCACTGTCTTCTCATCGTGCCCAGATCCAGACTTAAAAAACGAGGCGACTGCACTTTTGCGACTGCTGGCCCAAAACTTTGGAACAGTCTACCCCTCTATATCAGACTAGCTCCCTCAATTTCCATCTTCAAAACATCCTTGAAAACTTTAATACCCCTTGACACAACTATTGTTTTTTTTTTTTAATTGTCCTGTTTCTGCCCTGCATTTTATCTATTGCCCTGTACAGCACTTTGGTCAGCCTTGGCTGTTTTTAATTTTGCGTTATAAATAAATATTGTATTTTTTTTAGAATTAAGTTAATACCTTTGAGTCACCTGGGATAAAACTCCCCCTGCTACCCTCATTTGCATTTGTAAAGCTCACAGCAGTCTCATTTACATGTTAAAGCATTAGAGGGAGGGGGGTCACGGGGCAAGCAAGTCCCACGTCAATTTCCGACAATTTCCGACAGTTTGCAGTGTTGCCTGTAAATTGCCGTTTGCAGTCGTAAACCTGAACTTCCACGACAATCTACAGTGCCGGTAACTGTCGAAAATCCCACTTTTCATGCAGTGCCAGTCAAGCCTGCACTTCACGCCAATCCAGAGCTGTGTTCACCGCTGGTCCTGCCCAGCACAAAGCCTTCACCGCTGGTCCTGCCCAGCACAAAGCCTTCACCGCTGGTCCTGTCCAGCACAAAGCCTTCACCGCTGGTCCTGCCCAGCACAAAGCCCTCTTCGCCGCCGGTCCTGCCCAGCCCAAAGCCTTCCTGGCCGGTCCTGCCGCCCAGCCCAAAGCCCTCTTCGCCGCTGGTCCTGCCCAGCCCAAAGCCCTCTTCGCCGCTGGTCCTGCCCAGCCCAAAGCCCTCTTCGCCGCTGGTCCTACCCAGCTTAACGCCCTCGCTGCCGCTGGTCCCGTCAAGCTCAGAGCGCGCTGATCCTGAGCCAGAGCTTCACGTCAGTCCTGCCGAGCCAGAGCTTCACGTCAGTCCTGCCGAGCCAGAGCCAGAGCTTCACGTCAGTCCGGCCGAGCCAGAGCTTCACGTCAGTCCTGCTGAGCCAGAGCTTCACGTCACGTCCGCCCGTCCAGAGTCTCGTCCCGCCGAGACTAAATCTGATCCTGAGCCTGAATCTGTTCCTCTTCCTCTTTCTGCGCCTGTGTCTTCGGACAAGATGGCCGAAACCACGCCTGTGTCTTCGGACAAGATGGCCACGCCGAACCAGTGTCTCAGGACAAGATGGTCTCCGCCGAGCCAGTGTCTTCGGACAAGATGGCCGCCGCTGAGCCGGTGTCTGTTCCTGTCCCTGAGCCGGTGTCTGTTCCTGTCCCTGAGCCGGTGTCTGTTCCTGTCCCTAAGCCGGTGTCTGTTCCTGTCTCTGTGTCTGTTCCTGTTCCTGAGCCAGTGTCTGTTCCTGTGCCGTGGTCGTCGCCTCCCGAAGGGACCTCTCCGCCGTGGCCACCCGAAGGGTCCTCACCGCCCTGGCCACCTGAAGGGCCGTCTCCGCCCTGGCCGCCCGAGGGGTCGTCTCCGCCCTGGCCACCCGAGGGGTCGTCTCCACCCTGGCCGCCCGAAGGTTCGTCTCCGCCCTGGCCGCCCGAAGGTTCGTCTCCGCCCTGGCCGCCCGAAGGTTCGTCTCCTCCCTGGCCGCCTGAAGGGTCGTCTCTGCCCTGGTTGCCTGCACAGCCTGCACCTCCATGGCCGTCTGCACAGTCTGCTCCGCCCTGGCCGTCTGCATGTCCTGCTCCACCCTTGTCGCCCACGCTCCACGGCCCGCCTTGCCTATATCCGGTTCCCAGTGCGGGCCTGGCCCTCCGGCCCTCCCCCAAGACCGCCTCCGCTTCACCGCCCTCCTGAACTTTTTGTTTTTTATGGGCGTCGGGAGCCGCCCATAGGGGGGGGGGGCTATGTCACGGTGTGGGTTTTGTGTCTTGTTCTTGTCTGTCATGTGTTCCCCTGTCTTTGCATGTTTAGCTGTCTCCTGTTATGTTGATTAGTCTTCCCAGGTGTTTCTTATTTACCACACCCCCTTGTTATCTTGTTTAGCTTGGTTGTCTGTGTATTTAAGCCCTGTGTGTTAGTTCAGTCATTGTGAGTTATTGATGTTGTGAGGTTGCATGTTCTTTGTTCTGAAGTCTGGGTTTATGTCAAAGTTCTAGTTAATTTAATAAATACACCGTTGCACTTGGATCCTGCTTCTTGCTTCCTGCTCTGCATCGTAAGAGTAATGTTGTTTACTGCAATATCTGTTGTTTAGTAAAAATGCACATATTGCCTGGACCATATTAAAATGTTTAATATTGTTATATTATATTTAAACGAAAAGAGGCAGGTTTGTGTTTTATATTTCGTTTTGTTATAAATAGGCAAACGTGCAGTGAATATAATCAATACGCATTGCCTGAACCACATTTGTGTGGCTATAATGGTTATGAATTCTTTAACCCTCTGGGGACCAAAAACGCGCCCGCGCGTTTTGCTCGTTTTTTTTTTTTTAGCAATGAAAATAAACACTAAATGCTCTGTTAATTTTGATCTTTCATTTTCGTGTAATACATCAATCGATCCTGTTCAGTTTCTATTTTTTTTCTGTATACTCACAATAAAAATAAAGTGTTTTGCTTTTTGACAAATAAAGAAAAATTAACATGATGCGATTTCTGCCTTCTCTCTGTCAGTAAACTCCCATTTGAAATGCGTTCGAAAATGATCTATAACTCCGCGAAAATTCAGTCAAACAGGCAAACAGACCCACGGGCATAAAGCTTGAGATCGCATCTTTTAACACTCTGGGGTCTGAGGTGTTTTTGGGGTCCTTGAGATGTTCTGACATGCCCTGACATTTGTGCTTTTTTCAGTTGCTTATAAACATATTAATGGCAAAAAAAAATTACACACTATTTAGCACAAACAGGGCTACCATAATATGTGAGCAACAAGAATGTACATGTCTGCATTTTTGAGAGAATAATGTTTATGCGTGGTTATTGAAAAAAACTAAAAACTAAAGTTTCTGAAATAAGGCCATAAAACACATACTAAATATGTGCCAATAAGACTTTTGTCTAATAGATGTCATTGCCTAGTGTTTTTTCTTCAAAATGATGTGAAAATCACCCTGCCTAATCATTCACATAACACAATACATTGATTTGAATTTTGCAAAGCACTTTCTGTTTGGAAAGGCAATATGCGGAGTGGGCGTCACAGATCATGCATATTTAGTGGTTCACACCTTAGGAGACAATGGGGCCTGCATACTTAATTAGCCATTCATTCAGGTGAGTCACTGAGCCACAAGAATGCAAGAGCAACAGTTGGAAGCATCTCAATTCTTTTTTATTTTTCCACATATTGTGCTTGCAATTTGGCCTATAATATCCAAGGAAAACATGTCTAGTAATTGTGCAGTTAATTCTCATACTGTATTTTCAGTTTTGGAATATTTATCCTCTCCCCAAATTTGTCACTAATAAAACACAATAAAAATTATTTAAAGAAAAGGCTTATATTTACCTTTTAATAGTTTGTTTACATCTACCTTGTAAATATATTTTTTTTATTAAAAAGGTTACAATTACAACAACAATTCAAGTGTAATCTTTCTTTGTAAAAACTAAAGTATACATTTTATCATATATATTTCAAAGTTAAGGATTTGATTGATTATTTGATTACTTTATTTTTGACAAAACATACTATATTTAACATGAGCAAATATCGGCAAACAAAAGCTTATTTGAGTTGGCAGATATTTTACAGTAAAAATGTATAATCTATCCAAAACTAATCAATGAAATGTTGTCTTTCATATGTCTGTAACATAGGTCTTTCATTCATTTTTATTATAAGAAATATAAATGTTAATTTGCAGTTTAATACGTTGCTTATACAAATACATTTTATTTCAACATATTTCAGTCGATTTTTACTCAGTATAGCAATACAGTTTGCTAAAACCGAAACATTCATTCACAAACAAAACGCCTGACTGTAACGTTGTTTTTTATGAAATATTAGGGCATATAAATGTTAATTTTCAGTTTAATACGTTGCTTATACAAATAGCCTACATTTTATTTCAACATATTTCTGTCGATTTTTACTCAGCTCAGTATAGTAATACAGTTTGCTAAAACATCATTCATTCACACAGAGACGCAATTTAAATTTAAACTGTCTTTTTGCGAGCTGTGGTAAACAGCGCGCATCTCTGCGGCTGCCGTTCATTCATTCACAGAAACGCAATTAACTTGAGAAGGAAAAAAAACTTACTACATATTCGGATCCTCTCTCCTGCAATACCGCACTGTCTCTGAGGTAGATTTTCCATTATTATTATTCCTCACAGCGCTGCCAGATGGTGTAAACACGTAGGCTACAATGATATGATTAAACTTGTGTTTCCTCGAGCTGATATGGGGGCATTCACAGGTTTGCCTCAGTAATTTGCGTTTGAATAGCTCGCGCTCTCCGTGGGCGGAGTCACATTACCTTTGAATGAGCTCTAATTAGCTCAACTGGAATCGCTCTCTTTTAATACAGATTTCACAAGATGAGAATATTTGTTTTTTATATAAATTACCTCATTTTAAAGAAGAGAATTCAAGCTTCATGCCTGTGTGACTGTATGCCTGTTTGACTCAGTATTCGCTGAGTTATTGTTCATTTTCGGACACGTTTCAGAATGGTCTTCACTGACAGAGAGAAGGCAGAACTCGCATCACGTTTATTTTTCTTTATTTGGCAAAAAGCACAACAGTTTGTTTTTATTGTGAGTATACACAAAAATAATACACATTTAACAGAATCGATTGATGTATGAAACTTGCTTGTAATATCAAAGTCAACAGAGCAAAATTTATTTCTTTTGAACTGAACTGAAAAAAATCCAGCAAAACGCGCGGGCGCGTTTGTCGACCTCAGAGGGTTAAATGAAGTAATTTATATAAAAAACAAATATTCTCAGCTTCTGTAATCTGTATAAAAAGAGAGCGACTCCAGTCGAGCTCATTACGAGCCATTCAAAAGTAATTTGACCACTCCCCGGAGAGCGCATGCTATTCAAATGCAAATTCTAAGAACCATTTCAGTCTGTGAAACGCCCCCACATCAGCTGTAAACAAAGCGCGTCGCAATCGAGTGAGGCATAATATAACCTACCTTATGGAGAAAAGTTTCCTCAGAACAGTGCTGATATGAGGAGCAATATCTCCTGATATGAGGAGCAGATCCCGCTGAGGAGTGAGGTAGGCTGTTTTCTTTTCTCAAGTGTTGATGTGGAATAATAACGTTAGTGTAGGCCTATGCAAACCGCAAAAAGATGAATCGCATTTCTATAATATGACTCGCCTTTCTGTGAGATGAATGGTACATATTTGTAAAGACTGTTTAACCTAAATATGAATCGCGCGTCTGTGTGTGAAAGAATAAACTGCTTTGCTATAGCCTACTGAGATGAGTAAAAATTGACTGGAATATGTTGAAATAAAATTAGCATTTATATGCCCTAATATTTCATAAAAACAACGTTACAGTCAGTCACTTGTTGACTAGATTTGGGTACAGTTTTTAGGCTACTGTAGAATATACTGCCACATCAAATAAGCTTTTTAAATTAATAAGCTGTTTAGCAATTTCTGCTCATATCTAACGTTATATATATATATATAACTATATATATATAACTATATTATTATATATATATATATATATATATATATATATATATATATATATATATATATATATGCTATATTCAAACTAATGAATACATGATAAAATGTAGGCCTATAATCTTTTTTCTTTTTCTTTTTTACAAAGAAAGAGTACTATTCGATAGAAGGATTGGACTGTAACAGGTGATGATTTATTATTTCTAGCTTTCCTCAATGGGGTGTCGATCAGAACACAATGGATTGAATCAGTTCCATGCAAAGGAGGTTTATTGTTGACAGTTTTGGCTATGCACAACACAGCAGTACACAGGTGGCTTAAAGTATTTAGATGTGTGTGTTTGTGGTCTACAAAGGGAAAGAAATAAAGATATATATTAACAAATGTCTCTAGTATTATTATACAAACATTACTTCCAAATCTACATTTCTCAAATAAAGAATTATCAAGTTCGATTCTATATTAAATAAAGAAATCAATATACAAGCAACAAAAATATGTAACACCGCCACCCGGTGGTCAGAAATGGCATAACATACAAAACCGAAACTAAATCTGAGGTAATTTAAATGAACGGCACATAATCATACAGATCGCGTCCTTAAACTCGAAATAACAAGAGTTTCAAATACTAATGTAACGATCACACATACATATGTACAAATCAAACACTGGGTGCAATATAAATATTATAAATTGCAAGTAATATCGAACATAAACGGCACACTCACGAGCCCTCAACCTCACGCGATTAACGGATTCATCTCTCTTAAACATGCATCACTTTATGAAAGTATGACATCAAGGCTTTACAGCTCCTTAACAAGTATTGATCACCAAACTAGGTAAACAGTCAACTTACATATATTTATTGACGCACTTTGCACACACAGTCTTGCTTGTACAGTTCCGCTCGTACAGTCCCGCTCTCTGCTGATGATGACTGACAGTAAGTAGCGCATGCGCACATGACTCGGCCTACACTATATGGACTATACCATTAGTCACTAGTGTGGCTTTCATCCCCTTCATCTCGGATCTCTGGAAGAACAATCAGTCGAGCGATGGGTCTTGTGTAGACTTTGTCCTTAATCTGCACCTCGACCGTTCGAACTCGATTATCAGCCCCAGGAAAGACATTAAGTACTCTCCCGATCTGCCAGAATGAACGGGGTAATTGAGGGTCAACAAGCATGACAACTGTCCCGGGTTTGATGTCTACTGATGGATTCTGCCACTTTCCCCTGGCCTGCATGTTAGGTAAGTAATACTTTATGAAGGCCGTCCAGAATCTGTCAGACAATACTTGTGAATGCCTCCATCTCCGTCTTCCTAGGAGCTCAGACACTGGATATATGACTTGGGGTAGGGACCCATCTGGCCGCCCCATTAAAAGGCAGTTTGGGGTGATCGGATCTGCATCAGCAATGTCTGCTGAAACGTAACCAAGAGGTTTGGAGTTGAGGATGGCCTCAATCTCTATGAGGACAGTTCGAAGCACTTCTTCAGTTACTGATTCTGAGCCCAGGGTTGTATAAAGTGCGGCCTTTACCGAACGAATCTCGCGTTCCCACACCCCTCCAAAGTGTGGAGCAGCTGGAGGATTGAAATGAAAGCTAATTTGTTGCTTCGCTAGCTGCTGTTGCAGATCACCACTGAGCTGACTGAAGGCTTCTTTAAGCTCTCTCTCACCACCTCGAAAGTTGGTGCCTTGGTCCGAATATAACTCTGGAGGTTTCCCACGGCGACCTATAAACCGACGTAGTGCCATGAGAAAGGCATCACTATCTATAGATGTCAGCACCTCAAGGTGCACTGCCCGGGTGGTCAAGCACTTAAATAAAAGTCCCCACCGCTTCTCCGTCCGATGACCTATTTTGACCAGAAGAGGCCCAAAGCAGTCCATTCCGGTTGAATGAAAAGCAGGCTTGAACAACCGAAGTCGTGGTGGAGGGAGATCAACCATCTTCTGGGAGGCTGGCTTCGACCTCCATTTACAGCATTCAAGACATGTTCGCTGGTGCTTTCTCACTGCCTCTCTCCCTTTCAGTATCCACACATTTCGACGGAGCTCCGCAAACACTCGCTCTGGTCCAGGATGGCAAAGGCGAGCATCATATTCCTTTATGAGTAGCTGAGTGTTAGGGTGACTGGAATCCAACACGATAGGGTGTACTGTGCTTGGGTCTAATCCTTCCACCCGCCTTAATCGTCCTCCAACCCGTATTACCTCACTGGTGCTGTCGAACTCTGGGGAGAGACAAAGTAAGCGGCTGCTAGAACGAACAGGCTTACCACTCTTCAACAGATGGTAATCTTCATGAAAACAATCCATCTGGACCTGTCTCAGCGCGGTCAGTTCTGCCTTCTGGTAAGCACTGGCTGGAGGGGAGCCACTTTGTTCTGCCGCCCCGTGCAACTCCTGTGCTACTGCTTCGACCAAGTCTTTCCAGCTACTAAACTTACTACCATCTGCTGTCACTGGTGCTGAGTTAATCACGCCACAGAAGGCACTTCGCTTTAATTCCGTAGCGTCATCAGGCACTAAGCTGTGCATAACTGGTGGTGCTGGCCAAGTACTCTGAGGTTGGAGGAGGAATTTTGGCCCTTGGCTCCACCGATTGGGTTCAATAAGGTCCTTCAGGCTCTTACCACGGGTAAGATCATCCGCAGGGTTCCTGACAGAGTCAATGTAATTCCACCCTTTAAGGTCAGTCAATTCTTGAATCTCTGCCACCCTAGTGCCCACAAACACCTTGAAGCGGCAGGATTCGGAATGTAACCAGTGGAGGACAGTTGTTGAATCTGTCCAGAAAGTGACCTTCTGGATCTTCAAGGTGAGCTCATTTTCAGCCAGCTTGGCCAACTGCGCTCCTATTAGAGCAGCACACAGCTCCAGTCTAGGAATTGAGCACTGCTTACGTGGGGCAACACGTGATCGGGCCATGAGGAATGAAAGGTGTACCTTCCCGCATGGATCTTCTGAGCGAAGGTAAGCGACTGCCCCATAAGCCTTCTCAGAAGCATCGGTGAAGATATGGATTTCCCGAGTGACCTCTGAGTTGTCCATGCTGGATGGAATGTAGCACCTAGGGAGTACTACAAGAGGTAAGTACTGAAGCTCAGCTTCCCACACCTTCCATGCTTGCTGGAGATCATCGGGAAGTTGTGGATCATCCCAGTTCCTGTTCTTAATCCAGAGCTGTTGAACAATCACCTTGGCTCGTGTGGTGAAAGGAAGAATGACACCAAGGGGGTCATACTGACTTGCTAACACACGATATATGTTCCGCATCGTCAGAGCACTGTAAGTAACAGGTCTATGCTTAAATCCTAGGTGGTCCGACTCACAGTGCCAATTCAGTCCCAAGGTAGATTCACGTGGGTCTTCTTTATTATGTGAAAGCCACAGCTCCAGTTTGGGAGATCTGGCTTCTGGTGGCAAGTGACTGACGACTTCTTGCACGTTGCTGGCCCATTGACGGATATCAAACCCTCCGGACGCTAGCAGCTGACGAAGTTTGTCTAGTAACTGCCGTGCCTCTTGAGCAGATGGGAAGCTCTGTAGACAGTTATCCACATAAAAGCAGCGTTCCACGGAATGTCTCACATCTTCATCCGCTGTGCTGTGCGATGAGACATGTCTTTGGAGGGCGAAGGATGCACAGCAGGGACTGCACGTGGTTCCGAACGGCAGCACCTGCCATTCATAGATGTCAGGGGGATCGCCGCGTCTCATGCCACGCCAGAGAAAGCGCAGCAGAGGTTTGTCCTCAGATAAGAGCAGAACTTGGTGGAACATTCCACGTATATCACCGCTGATAGCCACCCAATGCTCCCTGAAACGAAGTAGAACACCTAACAGAGAAGGGCTCAAGGTTGGACCAGGCATCAAGGAATCATTAAGGTTCAGTCCTTTATATTGGAAAGAGCAATTGAACACAATACGGTCCTTATCATTGTGGCTGACTAAGTGGTGCGGGATATACCAAGTCTCCCCTGTCATAGTGCTTGCAGCAGCTGAGAGTTTGGTAACTGCTCCATTCAGTTCTAGCTTTTCAATTTCAGCATTGTACACGGCTGCTTTCTCTGGATTTTGGGTTAGTCGTCGTTCCATACTCCGGAGACTTGGAACCACAGCCTCTTTCGGAGCACAAAAGGAGGGTGAATCCTTTCTGCGCAACAAGGGTGTCGCGTAGCGTAAAATTCCATTCACCTCCACACGAGTTGTCCTGGTCTCTAAGAGGTTAATGGCATCCTGGTCCTCCCTGGACCTTGTCACCTGCTTTTCACAACGGAAAGGCAAAACATCAAGTTGCCATAGCCTTTCAACATCTCTTTTGAGTTCTAGTTCCGCAGGGGTGAGAGACAGGAAAAGGCACTGCTGTGGCTGCAACTTGGTCTCCAAGATCTTGGCTGGTCCCTGCAGTGTCCATCCTAGCCTTGTCTTTATGGCGGCCGGACCACCAAGTGGACCAATTCGGACAGGTGCAATTGGTGTGATTAGATGGGTGTTATCAGCTCCGATGAGAAGTAAAGGACTCACTCTTTCAAAAGCCTGCAGGGGGAGATCTTTAAGATGCTTGTACTTCTCCAGCAAACTGACAGGATAGGAGTAATCGGCCAGACCAAGACGTTTCGCAGTGAATGCTGCATTGATCTTAAAGGTCTTCTGTGGTTGAGTGGCAGGAGATATGTGGAAGGTAACCGTGGTACCACTGATGGTCTGCACATCTTGGCGGATGGTCCGCAAGGCTATGTTTTCGGCTTGACCTTGTATACCAAGCTCATGTGCGGCATCAGGAAGAAGAATAGTGCGCTCGGACCCATCATCCATGACAGCATAGGTGTCGAGCGTCTTGCCTCCATAGCGCAGCAAGACCCGGATGACCTTTAGGAGAACACGCCTGCAATCAGTGGGTCTGTCCAAGTACAGTGTCTCAGTGGTTGAACTAACAAGGCAGGAACCTTCTCTGGTACTCTTTGTGTTGACCTCATGCAAGATTTGTAAGTGCTTCCCTTTGCAGATGCTACAAGGCTTCTTGAGTGTGCACTGGGCTGCTTGGTGTGCACGACCACAGCACCAACAACGATGATTGGTCTGGATCCATTCAATCATTTGCTGTTTATCAAAGGACTTAAAAGTGGGACATTGACTAAGATAATGGTCCTCATTATCGCAGTAAGGACAAAAGGCTCTAGGTGGGAGTTTAGGTTTCTCCGCTTTAACTGGTCTAACTTGAGACGGTGCTGAGGGTATCTTTGTGGCAATGTCATCCGCTCCATGAAGAATGGTAGCTGAACGGGCAGTGGGTTTGGTTTCTCTCCAGCGTTCTGGTCTCTGGCTCTTGTAACTGATCTGTGACTCACTGCTTTGACACCAGGCCTCATACTGGAGCCACTCGGAAAATTCACGAAGGTTATACACAGACCCAGGACGGTGGTACATCTGTCTTCGGAATCCTGATCTCATTTCAGCAGGTAACTTACTCAGCAGTCTCTCTACATGTGACCCACATCGAAGCTCGGCTTCACCTTCATCTCCAAGAGTTTCCAACATACCCACCAAAGCCCTAATCTGTAGAGCAAATTTGTCAAAGGCCTCAGTATCTCCTCGTCGGATATCTGGGGAATCCATCACTTTGGCAATCTTCTTGAGTGCCAACTTATGAGGCTGGCCAAACCTTTCATTCAGAGCAGCCATGGTAGCAGAGTATGGAAATGGTGAATTGAGATAGGAATCTGCCATCTAGCTTCAAATGATCCAGCAAGATTTGGTACCGGAACAGTTCTGTGGCATCTGATGGTAGAAGGTTCTCAAGAGCTATCTTTAAACGAGTAAACTCACTGGGGTCCTTAGTACAAAAGTTGGGTATGGTTGGCACTGGACCTCGGTAGGTGGTTTCTTGTCTTACAGGATTCAAGTTAGAGGCATAAGGATCTCTGTGTACTAACTGTGGCCCTGTGGGTTGCTGGGACTGAGAACGCACCTGTGTAGGGTAATCTAAAGTCTCTCTAGGGGACTTGTACAATGTCCTGGAATGCCAGTGAGGGACAGGAATATCTGCTTGGAGGCCCGGCATAGGAAGAGCTGTTCTCTGATAAAGAGGGTGACTTGGGTTTTCAGGATGTTGCCAGGAAGGGAAATCATAGCCAGCACGTTCACCACACATGGTTGGCTGAATGTGTGATTTAGTAGGTGCCGCCGCTAAGATCTGATCTTTCATTATCTGAAGTTCACCCATCATTGTTCCCAGAATGTCTAACATTTTAGAGTCACCTGTTGTAGCAGGAAGGGGCTGGTGTGGCTTTAGAGGTGGCGCTGTTGTGTAGTCTGTCTGGTGACGCTTACCATAGGTAGGTGGGGGCAAAGATGTAGACACCATGGAGTGTGGATGGCAGGATGCCGTTCCAGGATGTAGGAGGAGTCTATCCTGTGCAGGGAAAGATGTACTTGGCAACGGCGTGGACTGATGTTCTTCCCATGGCCGATGATATGGAGAAGTCTGAGGACTATTAACTGGCTGCACTGGAGCGTAGCTGGCGCTAGGTTGTTGCAGTTCTATGTTATCCATTCCTTGGAAAAAAGGATCCCTTTCCCCGACTATGTGCGACCATTCATCCACTGTGTCACATGGACCTTGACTTATGGGACTCGATACTCTGGTAGAAGGTGAAGGGATGTTCTCTGCAGCATCTCCAAGCCACTGTGTATGCTGTGTTGTGTGAGGCGACACCGGCTGGCTGCCTGCTCTACGATGTACAGTCGTAAGATCATAATCTCTAAGGTAAGCAGGAAGATGAACTTGACGTTTGGGTCTAACAATCTGTGAAGATGCTTCTTCAGGTTGCATAGTGATACTGATCAATTCTTTGTCCATGAGGAATGCCAGATCCGGCTCGAAGGACCATTTATTCGATAGAAGGATTGGACTGTAACAGGTGATGATTTATTATTTCTAGCTTTCCTCAATGGGGTGTCGATCAGAACACAATGGATTGAATCAGTTCCATGCAAAGGAGGTTTATTGTTGACAGTTTTGGCTATGCACAACACAGCAGTACACAGGTGGCTTAAAGTATTTAGATGTGTGTGTTTGTGGTCTACAAAGGGAAAGAAATAAAGATATATATTAACAAATGTCTCTAGTATTATTATACAAACATTACTTCCAAATCTACATTTCTCAAATAAAGAATTATCAAGTTCGATTCTATATTAAATAAAGAAATCAATATACAAGCAACAAAAATATGTAACACCGCCACCCGGTGGTCAGAAATGGCATAACATACAAAACCGAAACTAAATCTGAGGTAATTTAAATGAACGGCACATAATCATACAGATCGCGTCCTTAAACTCGAAATAACAAGAGTTTCAAATACTAATGTAACGATCACACATACATATGTACAAATCAAACACTGGGTGCAATATAAATATTATAAATTGCAAGTAATATCGAACATAAACGGCACACTCACGAGCCCTCAACCTCACGCGATTAACGGATTCATCTCTCTTAAACATGCATCACTTTATGAAAGTATGACATCAAGGCTTTACAGCTCCTTAACAAGTATTGATCACCAAACTAGGTAAACAGTCAACTTACATATATTTATTGACGCACTTTGCACACACAGTCTTGCTTGTACAGTTCCGCTCGTACAGTCCCGCTCTCTGCTGATGATGACTGATAGTAAGTAGCGCATGCGCACATGACTCGGCCTTTCCAACAAGTACACTTGAAATATTGTTGAAATTGTAATTATTGTTGTAATTGTAACATTTTTAATAAAATAGCAAAACATATTTACAAGATAGATGTAAGTGTCACAGGTCGGGGTGGGCCAAGCCAGACTGCACCCACCCCTGGAAACCGGGTACCACCTCGAGGAACGTGCCAAGGACCAGACAGACCAGAGAATAGAGGAATAACAATTTTCTTTATTAAGTTAAGAGCAGTGATTTGAAAATCCTAATTAAAATCTTCTTTCTTGTCACCAGAGGGAATTCAATGGCCCCCTGGACCGTAGAGGGGAGAACGTTCGTGGCGGCCCTGCAGCTCGTTGGAGAGGAATCAGAGGGGAACTCACACCGTCTAGGTAGATCACTGGTAAGTACTCTTGACAGGACTCAAGAGGAAGTCGTGGCTATACGGACCCCATCCAGACTGGAACCAGGTACGGACTCGTGGACGGGAGTGGAACAAGTCCCGGATGCTGCCCCAGAGGTAAGTACCCAGAGAGCGGTTGCCTCGGACTCGGACGAAGCACAGGGACACAGATGGCGAACGGACCGGGCCAGGAGGAGACACAGGTAAGTATATCCCGGTAGGTGTCCTTTATGCCAGACCAGTTGGGACGAAGGCCTTTAACCGGGACGTGAGGGAACCTTGGACAACAGGAAAACACTTCGATCGAGGCACGTGCCACAGCTGTTCCCTTTCCTTCTCAACGGGGGCAACGGCTTGCAACGTAGGCATGGAGGGCCACCAGACAGAAGAACGCTTTGAGCGAATGCTCCACTTCGACTGTGTACTGCAACAACACAACAGGGTTCAATGGTTCAGCCGTATTCAAACACTCAACAGTGATACCTTCTCTCTTTCTGAACAGGGCGGAGGCCTTCAATGGGGCATGTAGAAACCACCAGGCGGGGAGGACACTTTGAGCGAGACACTCCTCTTCGGCTGTGCGCTGTAACCAGGTAGCAGGATTTAACTATTCAACGGCATATAAAACATTCAGTTGAAATACCTTCTCCCTTTCTGGACAGGGTAGAAGCTTTCGATGGGGCGTGTGAAGACCACCAGACAAGGACACTTTGAGCGAGACACTCCACTTCGGCTGTGCGCTGTAACCAGGTAGCAGGGTTTAACTATTCAACAGCATATGAAACATTCAGCTGCAATACCTTCTCTCATTCTGAACAGGGCAGCGGCTTTCAATAGGAGCGTGTAACGACCACCAGGCAGAAGGGATGCTTTAAGCGAGTCACTCCACTTCAGCTGTACACTGTAACAATGCAACAGGATTCAACCATTCAACAGTAGATGAAACATTCAGCTGCAATACCTTCTCTCGTTCTGAGCAGGGCAGCGGCTTTCAATAGGAACGTGTGGAGACCACCAGGCGGGAGGGATGCTTTAAGCGAGTCACTCCACTTCGGCTGTACACTGTAACAATGCAACAGGATTCGACCATTCAACAGTAGATGAAACATTCAGCTGCAATACCTTCTCTCGTTCTGAGCAGGGCAGCGGCTTTCAATAGGAACGTGTGGAGACCACCAGGCGGAAGGGATGCTTTAAGCAAGTCACTCCACTTCGGCTGTACACTGTAACAATGCAACAGGATTCGACCATTCAACAGTAGATGAAACATTCAGCTGCAATACCTTCTCTCGTTCTGAGCAGGGCAGCGGCTTTCAATAGGAACGTGTGGAGACCACCAGGCGGGAGGGATGCTTTAAGCGAGTCACTCCACTTCAACTGTACACTGTAACAATGTAGCAGGATTTAACAGTTCAACAGCATATGAAACATTCAGCATTAGCAGAGCCGGGCTGTCTCAAAATGGTAAGTTGGGCGCTTGATATATCAAACCTTCCTTGGAGACAGCGAGTGAAAGACTGAAGGGAGAGAGTGCACAGCAAACTACTATTACTTCTCCACACGATGAACTTCACTCCATAACACAAACCGTGTGAATCGTCACTTCAGGCACTGCATTCCACTCGCACACCGTGCATTCGGGCCAGCACTCACCCACCGGTCTTTCTCCCACCAGATCAACTCTCGTCTCTCGCAAGGGCTCAACTTCTCTCCAGAGGCAGCACAAACAACCCGACGACAAACACAGTATCTCACGGGAGGAGAACCACACAGCGGTCTGCTTCCTCTCTCTTTTTAAAGCCCCATCTGAATACGTGTCCCTCTCACAACACTCTCTGTAATTACTCCGCACCTGCTGTCACTCGGGCAATTAGCCTTGCTGCCATGGCAACGGATTCGCGATGCAATAGAGACGGGTGTCCACTGGAGGTCTCTAAATAACACTGCATTCACAAGGACTTTAGTCCTGTTCTCTAATTTGTCACACCGTGACATAAGCGAAATCTTAAATGGTCAATAAGTCTTCTTCTAAATACATCTTTTGTCCTTGCATTGTGGCTCAGTCATTGTCACACCTGAATGAATGGCTAATTATGCAGAGTCATTATGCAGAGTGGGTGGGACATTGTAATCTAAGGTGTAAACTACTCCTCCCCCTCGCATATTGGCTTTCCAAGCAAAACCTGTTTTACACCATTTGAATCAATGTATTTTTTTTTTTTTGTGAACGATAAAGCAAGACTATTTTCACATAATTTTGAAGCTAGAACTCAAAGGGACAACATCAATTAGTCAAAAGTCTTGTGGACACATTTAATATGTGTTTTGTGGTCTTAATTCAGCAACTTTCATTTTAATTTTTTCCAATAACCACGCATAAACATTATTCTCTTAAAAATACAAACATCTACATACACGTTGCTCGCATATTATGGTACCCCTGTTTGTGCTATATAGAGTGAATTTACACCTTTGAAGAATTTACACCTCAGAACATCTCAAGGACCCCAAAAACAGCTTGGTCCCCAGAGGGTTAAATGAAAACGAAAAGAGTTAGTATGGTGTTTTATAACATATTTCGTTGCCTAACATATACATACAGAGATAACCGGAGTAGCAGAGCGAGCTGAGTGACGCTCGCTGTTCTGTACTTGGAATAACGAGACTCGCGTCCTTTACCCATATATGGATTGGCCAGAAGGTGGGCGGGGTTAGGATTTCCCAAGATTTTCCAAGATGGCGCCGCCCATACCCCCCATAAACGGCTTCAAAACCGTTCTTCAGAAAGTCTATGGGTGACGTCACAGACGCTTTGTCCATATTTTTTACAGTCTATGGTTGTTACATGGACTGTCAAAGTCTGCTTCTCTGAGCCTGACGCAAACTCTGCTTCTTTGACTCACGCTTCTGACCCAAAAACCCAAACTTCTGAGCGTTAACGCACTAGGTCTGGACGATTGTGCCGCAAGGACTCATTCAGGAGATTCCAGGAACTAACTGTATCTTTCATCATCGAATAAGGGACTATTCGAAAATCTAAAAACTTCTGAAATGGCTACGCAAAAACTGATGGAGAGCAACTCCCCATTGAGTTCTGGTGATGCGGGGCACAAGTATCATCCGGCGTGTGAGTGCGCCACGGGCAGTGAGTGTCGTTTAAGAGCTATGCTAGACTGTATGTTTAAAGATCATTTTAGAGGCCAGATGGTTGGCTTGATGCACAGGATCATCGATGCTGCTTGTGATATGAAAAACGATTGTACGCAGGATACCAAACGTGTGACAAATCTCAAAAATGAAACGGATGTTGTAAGAGGCTTGACAAAGTCATGGACTGATGTAACGCAAATTTAACGGCAAAGAGCCGAACGGCGTAATCCTCAGAAAAGTTATGGATGTGTTGTGTGAATGTAGTGATGAATTAGGAGTCAATGAAATACTCTGTATGTGTACATTTGTAACATTTGTGATCTCTGTGTGTCACTGCTGTCAAAAAATGCAAAAACTGCCATTGGTGAAATAGTTGAAAGTCTGGTCAGCTATACCCTAGACCAAAACATGATAGCCTGCAGAGATTTTCTGTCGTTATTGTTTTACTTTATATTCACTACCTCTGTATGTGTACATTTGTAACGGATCTCTGTGTGTCACTGCTTTAAAAAAAATGCAAAAACTAACATTGGTGAAATAGTTGAAGGTCTGGTCAGCTATACCCTAGACCAGGGAACGACAACTGGCGGCCCGCGGGCCAAAACTGGCCCGCCAGCAATATTTTCTGGCCCGCCGGAACATTTTGGAAGTCCTAAATGCTGCACCAAACTCTTCCACTACTTGAGAAAAGCCGCAGTCGCGCGGCGATTTCACCAGCCGCATACTGTGTGAACCGCCCATATGGAATAATGCGGCGCGGGATTACATTTTAAAGTATACCACCGGACGCGTCAAATTCGCGCCTGCCGCGTCTAGTTATACGCTTTATCACTTTGTGTTCATTCGCGCGTCAAAAGATGGCAGCGGTCAGAACTCTGGAGTACTTTGGACGGAGCGGGCGGTCTGACTAACAATAGCCAACTCCCGACATCTTTTGACAGCGTATCCGCACTTCATTCTGACCGCCTGTACACCAGCTCTGAGGAGCTGTTTGGTACTGAAACCATTGTCAGTCAACAACATTCTTTTTTTGCAAGGATGTTTGAAATAGTTCGACAGAAAATAGCCTACTTCATTTGTCAGTAGGGCAATATGATTTTCGTTTATGTTGCTTAGAAATTTGAGTGATAGGCTTTGTCCTATAATTTGTTATTTATATTTCATAATTTTTTTCTGTGGCATTTTTTTTTCTCTGCTGACAGTATAATGTTAAAATAGCATAATATTTATATTGACACGAACACAATTTTTGTATAGCATTTATAATTATTATAGGCTACTTAATCTCCTTCTTTCCGAGACTTTCTTTTAGAGACATTTGAATGTGAGATTATGGAAACGAGATCTAAATTTTGCGGACCCGTCAGGTCGGGAAATAAAGCGAGTGAACATCGAGTGTATTTTAAGCGGTTGCTGAATAGAACCGCGTGGGAGCGGGACGAAAAAAAAAAACAGTCCCGCGCAGACCTCCTTAAACCATAGGTGTGTATGTGTGTGTGTCCCGAATAAATAATAATAATAAAAAAGGAATAAAGTTAAAAAGTCGGACTGTAAGCGAATGAGGCATGATTGCTATTCACACCTTTATTAAAATGGCTGTAATCTGTTACCACAATAGTACTTGATCTGTTTAAAAGGTGTTAAATTAAAAATTAAAAATCAAAATTAAAATATGTCTAATCCAGTAATTATTTTTTTCTATTTTTGATCTGAGCACAATCAGAAAATCAGAAAACCTGTCATTATTCGTTTTTTCATTTTAGTTCAGGAATGGAAAAACAAGTCGTTTTTCATCTTTTTATTTTTGGTTTTAATTTGAAAAAACGATTGAACGAATGATCCACGGACTGTGACGACCCATCATATTCCGCGATCATAGGCCTTATATATAAGAGTATTTAATTTGTATCCATAGGCCTACTCTGTGTAGCTGGCCCGCCATCTACTGGCTAAAAAAAATATTGGCCCGCGGCCAAAGTTACTTGCCGACCCCTGCCCTAGACCAAAACATGATAGCCTGCAGAGATTTTCTATTCTGGTTAGACCATCTGTAAATGTCGTAATTGTTTTACTTTATGCATGTAATGCCGGTCTATCGTTTTCTTCACTACCTCAATGTATGAATGTATACTCAAAAGTATAATGTTGAAATAAAAAAAATAGAAATATTTCTGTTGTGGTAATGTCTGAGCTCATAAAAATAGCATTACACAACTTATTCTTTAGGAGGTAAAAAAAAAAAAAAAAAATAGACCTCGCAAAGATTACACCAATATTAGATTTCTCGAACATTGCATGTTTGCACTATGCCTGAAACTTACTCATGCATTTCTGTAGGTCTGTCAGAAAATGATCTGTTATCATGGTTTAGTTGTATTTTTGGTTTATGGTTTAAGTATTTTTCTTAAAAACATTGTGTCAGATGTATTTAGTAGCATGATTATCTTGTTTAATCATGTATTAAGTCCATATTTATCAGGCTGATATTTGTAGAAATAAGCGAAGTAAATTTATAAAACAAAAAGAACAAGTTAATGGCCTTGTGTCAGAACACAACAGGTATGAAGATATGTTTGTTTTTTTACTTTTTATTCTAACTTTAAAGCTAGATTATCCTTTGAAAAGTGTAATACAGTATTTGATTTTGAGGGAAAATCTGGAAAACTACCTTACACATGCAGTGTTTTCGCCAATTGACCTAAGCCGATTCACTCGGTTGAAAAATTATATTTTGTAATTTAAACATCTGAAATTAAATGTACAGTAGTTTTTCAAATGTATTTTATTAGCTAAAATCATTGTTTTTATTCATAAATATGTCCTCATTGTACTGCACCGCTGCACTCGACAGGTAAGTCAAAGTTACGGTCTAAATTACAAGCTTTTTTTTTTCATTGCTTGGTTGTGTAATTCATTATATAGCAGCATAACAGTAGAACATGTATAGTTGAACTCGATGAAGTGCTATTGGAAGACATGTTGTCATAGCTTCTTGGCACATAACGGCTACCGTAGTTGCAACACGCATTTGAAAAAGCGAGGCGCTAGAGAGCACTATTCGTTTAAATGCAAAATAGAATTTCACCGCTAGATGGGAGAAATTCCTACACAGCGTACCTTTAAGGACTAACTTATAGGGTCTTTAATAAAAAAAACCCTCCAAAATCAAGGAGCTCAAAGGGCATGATTCCTGCTATAATATCATCAGCTCTCCCCAAAGTCTATTCATGCGGCCAACAGACAGACAGCCTGTTGCATCAACAAATGCTAACATTTTAAACTTCTACATATATTTTGAGTAGATAACCGATAGTATATTCTCAGTAAAGGGTTTCACCCTGTGTGTTTGAACACTGATTAAGGATAGTTTGGGAGATACAAGAAAAGTAAAAATGAACTTATACATCTTATACGTGCAATAGATCATAGTTACAGTAGAAAAAGTAAGATCATGCTTTAAATTAAGACGAGTAAAATAAAATATTCGCTCAAGACAAACTTTACTTGTGCCGCGCCATGGACCACAAGCATCTCTGAAAAAATGTGTGGTGATTTTCTAAAAGATACAACTTAATCTAAATAAGAGCATGATGTAGAGTCCTCGGATTTATTAAAAACAAAACAAAACATTGTGACAAACTTTGACAACATGTTTCATGTTGTATGGACAAAATTACTGTTTGAAATATTTTTTTATAAATAAGATCTAAGCATACTTTTTTTCTTTTTTCTTTTTCAATCTAAAGTTTTTGAACAGACGCTGTTTAGTAAAAAATAATACCTTAGGTTAAATTTAAGCAAATCATTTACATCATACATAAGTCTTCTATGAAGATAAATAGAAGATATGATTTTAATAAAACTTTAAAGATTTGATTTAAACAGTCTTTTAATTTTAAAATATCTCATTTAAACTTTTAAGGTTATGCTTTTAAATTAATTTAGTATAAAAGTCTGGATGTAGTATGCTCTGGAACGCAGACTAGCTTTACTGTGACATTATCCCTCGAGGCTCATCTGGTCTGTAACTCCTCTCGTCTCTATACGGGTCTGAAGCTTCATTTCACACTGTAGTTCATCCCTGAAGGATCTGGGGCTGTTTTGTTTATGACAACTTAAACTATTTGCTTTTTGGATTGTTTTTTATCATTCAATAAACAACTACTTCTTCAGTGCTCTGAAAATGTAAGGTGTTTTTTATAAATATATTCATTTAGCTAAAACTATGTTTACATTTTTTTTAAATACATTTTAGTAACATATATTATTATACATTGGTTATATATTTTATTTATAATAATTTAATTTAAATATAGAGATTAGTTCATTTTTTAGAACCGTGTGTGTGTGTGTGCGCGCGCGCAAAACAAACAAATTATTTATTTATTTAATTAATTAATTTTTGAAAATGTACAAATGTAGTTTTCTGTGATGGTGTTTAGGTGTAGGGGATAGAATATGCAGTTACAGTACGAAAAACATCATGGCTATGGAAAGCCACCACCATAAAAATTGAAACCCTGCATGGACAAAAAAAATACTGATTGAATCTTTTCATATAAATGAGATTTAAGACGACTAAGTACAGTTTTTCAACAATCTAAAGTTTTTGAACAGACATTGTTTAATAACAATTATACTTTAGGTCACCGTTAAACAAAATCATTACAGTAATTTTCTAAAAGATAAATAGAAGATACGAATGTATTTAACTTAAAAAATCTTTCATTTTAAAAAGATCATATTTAAACGTTTACGATTATGCTAAATGCTAAATAAATTTAGTATGAACAAAACTTTCGCTCTGGAAAGGCGTTAGCAGACTAACATTACATACGCTGTGACATGATGCACAGAGGCTCATCTGGTCTGTCACCCTATATCCTGAAGCTATCATTAATGATGGTCAAGGAACTTCTTTCTCAGAAGATGCAGCGCTGATCGGAAGGGCCTTATAAGCAGCCGATCAATGGGGACAGCCTGAGGGTTCACAGTTTCTAAATGTTTTCATTGTTGCTCTCTCTCTGAAGATAGGCCTATGTGGTAATTTTCTCACAGAGACAACTTAAGGAATTATTAAAGATTTCACATGTGTGAGATGACTTGTTGACACTTCAAATTTTGAATTATTTTACATACCCATGATAAATAAAAAATATACTTTAAGTTCAAGTCAAGTTTTTTCCACAGACCATCGATGTAGAATATTTGTTTTTATTAAGACTTTAAATAATTAATTAAATTAAATTTAAAACATCTTTTATTTTTAAAAGATATACTTTAAACTTTTAAGATTATACTTTGAAATAGTTTTAGCACTACCAAAACATTCACAATGTCTCATGACTGTCAAACGCTGGTGTGAGAGGGAAACACTCAGGTTCTTTTGTATTACAACTTTAAACTCATTGCATTTTTGTGAACCCATTCATACGTGATATGGACATTAATGTGTTAGGAGCACTGATCTATATAATGACTGGATAGCTCATGACGTTCTAAACTGCCACTAGGCAGTGAAGCCACCGGAAGTGTTCGAGCGGCCATCTTACGATTCCCTACCAGCAGAGGGATCCAACGCCCGTTATACAGAGATTGGTAGCTCCGACGGCACTTTTAAGATGACCCGATGTGCAGCATACAAGTGTAAGACGACGTTCACAAAGGGATGTATAACAAGTGCCCACAGGTTGTAATTCAAGCCCTATAAGTAAAGTTAGTAATTTATATGCAATATTGTCGCTATGCCCGTGTTGTTTTCTCCGAGGCAAGAGCTGCTGCATCTTCAAAAATCAACGATAAAACAGTCAACAGTATCCTATAAGAAACCTCAGAGCAGCAATAATCACAATTAAATGTCCAATAGCGACACCATTTGACAGCTTCAAAAGAGCTTCGTGCAGAGTCCGTTTACCGTTACATTAACCCATACAATTTGTATTAAGCATTTCCTGAACATGTAACTTGCTAATCAAACACTTTATATGAACAAACTACTAATCTATAAAACACAATCGGTCTTCCGACCTTTTAATATTGTGTGAATTGATGTTGATATGCGCGAGGGAGAGAGAGCAATACAGCGCTTGTGTTGTTTGAAGGCGCTGAGAGTGCGCGCGCGCGGCCTGGGCTCTTTCTGCTTGTATGCGCTGTCCACTGATCTAAATAATTCGTTGTTACGACGACTTGTTCCCTCGTTTTAATAAATCGTGGACACGTTTAACTAATTCCCTCCCTCATTTTGATTTAACGAATTACAACGTGGCCACAATATAATAAAACGAGGGAACAAATTAGTATTGTGCTGAGGTATTATTAATTCGGACGTGGCTACGAAACAATATTCACATGAATATTCACCAATTCAAAAAAATATAGGTCTTTAGCATTCACTATTTAATTAATAGTATCAAACTGTTTTTCTTACCTGTGAAGATAGCTTTTCAGTGAAGGCCGACTAGTGTTCTCGTACAGCTTTTAATTCCTTTTGCAAAGAAATTGCCGTTTTTTAATAAGCTGGAAAAATATTCGACTTTAAACAAATACCCATTTAAATGCTAAGGGTGTTTGCGTTGTAAAAATGTGCAGGGAGACTTTAGATTTTAAAACGGTGTCTCGTTAGGCAATGTTTTTTCAGTCAAATCATAAAATTTCCTATTGATTCAATAGAACGCATGAGCTCACTAGGGAATACCAATATGGCGGCGCGGTGGCTTCACTGTTCATGACGTCATGAGCTATCCAGTCATTCTATATAGATCAGTGGTTAGGAGCTACTTCTTAAACTCTGAAAATGTAAGATTAATTTTTTGAATTTATTTATTGTTTTTCTAAAACTAAAATAATTGATTCAGTATATTTTATATTGTATATTGTATATTATAAGCATTTTTATACTTTTAAAGAACTGAATGTTTTCAACTTTAGTTAAATTAGTAAAATATTTATTTTATATTATAAGCATTTCATTTATATACCTTTAAAGAACAGAATGTTTTTTAACTTTACTTAAATTAGCAAGATATTTATTTTATATTATATATTTATTTTATAAGCATTTCATTTGAATTCTTTTAAAGAACAGAATGTTTTTCAACTTTAGTGTGAAATATACGTCATTATTAGAAAATCTCTTTTTATCACTTCCACTGTGCTTGGAAAACCCCACTATGTGATGGAATGGCATGTGACACAACCGGATATCAGAGCTCAAAAATAACCCTCATAACTTTATAACTGGGACAAAGTTCAAATATTAAACAATGAACACCCTTATACTCACAAGGTCATAAATAATCCCATTAACCAGTTATTAAGAGGTAGGCAAGGTATTGGCACGACTCTACAAACTGAGGGAAGAGTTAAAAAATGTCCTTAACCACAAAAATGCAAGGCAAAGGTGAAAATATTCTCACTCATACTGAAAAAATTGGGAGGCTTCGGGTCCAAGCTCGCCCTCTGGCATTCTTTTTGTTGAACAGGGCCAACTTGATGTTTCCTTTGTGCAATGCACACTCAAACAGCAAACTCCCTGAGCTTATTTCCCAGCATCTGAAGGTCCTAGTGTCACAATGTCTGGGTGATGTTCCCTGGGTAGCCACTAGAGGTCCTCTTCCCCCATGGTGGGAACTACAATCCCCATCACCCTTGTCGGACTCATCTTTGATTATTGCACTCAGCTGTTCCCACTCACCTTGTTAAGTGTCTGTCTATTTATACCCTGTCTGTTTTAGTCACTGGTGTGGAGTCCTTGTATTGTGTCACCCGCATCTCAGAGTCTGTCTTGCTGTGTTTAGGACTGATTTACATGGATTATGACCTTTTACCTGTTTGTGGATATGATTACGGATTACCCAAAATAAAGCTGCACTTGGAATTCACCCTTTCGTGTGCGCGTCGTGACACCTAGAGGAGAGGTTCAACTTTTATTTTCCAGGTGAGACTTATGCTGAGTTTGACTGGGTCCTTGATCCTTGGAGTTCATCAGGACTAGAAAGTTCAAAAGTCATGCCATTGCAAGTACAAGAACAACTCACAGACCTAAGGGATGTAGCAGGGTGACTGAATCCACTGAGGATTTCATTCACCTGTGCTTAATTTAAGCCCCCGCCCCTTCCTTGTTTGATATAAGGGATGTGTGTTTGCCACATGGCATGCGTCTTGGTATCGGCCTTGTGACGTCATCCGTGGTTGCCGCAGGCTTGGACTGTAAGCTGGCTTCCTCGTCTGCTGTGTGCTGGCTGCCTACGCCTCACAGCATGTCATTGATAGCATGTGTTCCTGACTGAGCTGCTGTACTGCAATATGGTGCGCGACTGCGAAGCGGTTTGTGTGCCGGGATCAGTCTGCGGCCCCCCCTGCATAACTGAGGGTCTCTTGGGCTATTTGTGAGAATCGAGTATCAATGGTGAACTGTGATCGCGTATAATTGCGACTGCGTCGCTGTTTTTGCCTCGACGTTCATCACAATGGCAACTTTTAACTGCTGTGACTCTGTCGCACGTTGCTATTGAGTACTGTGTATTCCTCTGACTGTGCAAGCTGGTTGGTTGTCTCCTCTGGCCACCTTCTATTGAATTCCATTGGTTTGAAGCATCTTGTATGTACGTTTAACTGTGGGTAATGTATGTTTGATTATTATTTTTTTTAATGTCAACTTGTTTTTATGTGGTACTGAGTCCTAATTATGTCAAGTGGTTTAGATCCTTGAAGTATTTGACATCTTATCTTCCAGAGTTGTATTTATGTTTGTTGTGTGTTTCTCATTGTTGTCTTTGTTGCAGGAGCTGGGGGTTTCTGGAGGGTGAAGGCGAAGCTGCCATTTGTGTGGTGTGTTCACACCTAGTGCTGTGTGTCTTCTGGCATTTAACCCTTCACGTGTATGTGCGGGCATTTGTAGTGGATTATTTGGGCGGGTTTGTTTTCCAATTTGGCAGCCGGCCCGGACCTCCAGATACCTCTGCTCTTGATTGCTGAGTTTCTTTAAATTGTGTTTGTTACTTAAAGTGTGTGTATGAGTAGATGCTAATTGATGGTGTTCACTTATTATAATGCCAATGTGAGTTTTTAAATGTTGAAATATCTAGCTATTTATTATTCAACACTGACGAGCAAAATAAACTTTTCTATTTTTCTATATATGTCTCATGTCCTCTCACCCATCCACTCAAAACGAACCTGTGTGCCCTTAGGGCTATTTCCCTGGTTTTCCAGGGTGGCGTAGTCAATCATATATTGCCATTTCTGTTAAAGTGTGGTAAACCTTTCTCAATTCTATTACCCTCTCACCGCCATATCGCTACATAAGGGAAGATCGCAGTTTAAAATGAAATTTCAAGACATGGCTTTGGACAGTTTTTGGATAACTGTGGAGAAAGAATATCCAGCTGTTGCAAACAGTGCCATTTACCGTTCTGATGCCCTTTTCCACAACCTATTTGTGCAAACTGAGTTTTTCTAGTCTGACATACATCAATAATAAGCACAGAGAAAGTCTGAGAACAGTGGACCAGGAGCTTCGTGTTTGTCTCTTATCCATTCCTGCCAGGCTCAGGTTTCCCACTGAAAGTATTATTTTATGTCTAAATATGCAGTAATTCCTTAGATTCTCCTACATAATGCCTTGAAGAAATTGAAAGTATATAATGCACTTACATTAAAATCAGTTCAGAATTACAAGATTCCCTTTTAACAAACTCAATACTACACTCCAATAGGTGGCGGCGCAAATGCATGTTAAAGCAGTTTACAAACTATCATAAAATGTAAAAGAAGATGGTCCTGAGAAGAAATAACAGGAGAAATCCAAGCAGAAACAGCTGAATTCTGTGTGTTGTACTATGTTAAAGATGGAGATTAATAAAGAGGAGATTGAAAACATGAGTGATCAAGAAACATCCAGAATAAAACATGAAGATACTGAGGAACAAATAGGTTGGTGTCCATCCTTCATTGTTTACTGCTGTGAAACATTCAGGTGTAAAAATGTAAACGGCCAAAGAAAAGTGAGAGATCATGTGTGTTTTGAATGTGGGATGAGCTTTACTACAGTCGCCCCACTGAAACGGCTCCAAGCAGTTCATACTGGAGAAAGACCTTACAAGTGCTCATATTGTGACAAGAGTTTCGCTCAGTCTGGAAACCAGAAAGTACATGAGCAACTTCATACTGGAGAGAAGCTGTACCAGTGCACTCAGTGTGGAATTGGTTTTGCACATAAGGACAATCTGAAGAAACACATGAGAATTCACACAGGAGAAAAGCCGTTCGCTTGCCATCAGTGTGGAAAAGGTTTTATACAAAAACCACATCTTATCAAGCACATGTGTTCACACAAGACAAACACCTTACATTTGCCGTCAGTGCGGATGGAGCTTCACACTTGATTACAATTAATAGATTATAGCCTAATTAATGTTATTATTCATTTATCATTTTTATGGATCATTTATAATAAATAATGTGTCTCTGGATATCCCTTATTTTGCCAAAACTAAAATCAAAAACAGTACATTTGTTGTTTCAAAAATAAAAAATGTTTGTTTTAAGATGAGAAAATAAGACAAGATACTTCTTTGCATAATCTCGTTCAAAAAACAAGTGAGGTATTGTTTCAAGTTTAGTTACAGAATGTGAAGAGATGTCTTGAAATTAGTAAGAAAAGAGTTACAGGTATAGTAATTATAAAGAATTCTATAATCAAGTTCTTTCAGCTTGTTAACAGGGCGCTTTATATCCATTGTAGGTCCTCATGCTGTAGAATATTTATTTTGTCCTCATTGATTGTCATTATTAATTGAACTGGATCGACCAACAACAACCACATTTTTGAAAAACAAACAAATATCAATGACAAATTACTTTAACCAAAGTCATTGAGAAGTCAGAAACTTCACTCATCCCATCACAGCCAAGTACAAGACATACTATTATTCCTAAAAACCAAAAGAACTCACAATAATATATCGGGAAGTCTACAATGTTACAAACAACAGGCAGAAAAACAAACATGGTAAATCTTCATCATGGTGTAGAATCTCAAGTAAATATATGAATTGTTTAATTGCTCATCAAAAATATTTACTTGACTTATTTTAATGATAAAATCTTTTCAGACACCATATTAGGAAGGGGTCGAGGGATTTGCAAATATAAAAAAATATTTACCATAACTCTCTCACTCTCACTGAGTGGGTGTAGGGGATTCTTGACCCTTGATTTCAGTATTGATTGGTTTCAGGAAACAGGTCAGTAGCCTGTTTTTTTTTCTGTGTATAGTTTGTACAGAAGATACACTAACTATCATCCCATTCTTAATCTGTAGTTTAATATGGAGTTGGCCCTCCCTTTGCAGCTATCACAGCTTTAACTCTTCTGGGAAGGCTTTCCACAAGGTTAGGGAGTGTGTTTATGGGATTTTTTGACCGTTTTTCTAGAAGCGCATTTGTGAGGTCAGGCACTGATGTTGGACGAGAAGGCCTGGCTCGCAGTTTCCGCTCTAATTCATCCCAAAGGTGTTCTATCGGGATGAGGTCAGGACTCTGTGCAGGCCAGTCAAGTTCCTCCACACTAAACTCGCTCATCCATGTCTTTATGGACCTTGCTTTGTACACAACTCATGTTTCGAACTGGAAGGGGCCATACCCAAACTGTTCCCACAAAGTTGGGAGCATGAAATTGTCCAAAATGGCTTGGTAAGCTGAAGCATTAAGAGTTCCCACTGGAACTAAGGGGTCAAAACCCCTGAAAAACAACCCCACACCATTATCCCCCCTCCTCCAAACTTTACACTTGGCACAATGCAGTCAGGCGAGTACCGTTCTCCAGGCAACCGCCGTCCATCGGTTTGCCATCGGATAAATTACCTAAATTAATAACTTTTTTACAACAAAAATGAACCATCACTGAACTTACTTAAACTGGACTGTGATTCTATTTTCTTCTAAAACTGCTGTATAGCCGAAACAATCACTGTAAAGCTGCTTTGAAACAAACTGTATTGTAAAAAGTGCTATATAAATAAAGGTGACTTGACTATTTTACTGCATGCTAGACTACTATTTTTAATATTTGTTGCAAATGTATTTTTAAGGCTTTAGTAGATCTTAATTTAGCACATGTTTTTGAACTGCAGTGCCTACATGGTTGAATCATTAATCAGATGATCAATACACATGTTTTGAAGGACCTCCTTTAGCATGAGAGTCCCTTTAAAAGAGACGGTCCAGTTCATCTCATGCTGTGGATGATCGCTCGTCATCATGGCTCTGAATATTGGCTGCTGTTGGAAAGGGCTCCTTCTGCTCTCTTTCCTCCTGATCTGTGTCAATGGACAAACATCAGGGCCGTAAGTTTTTAACAGTTTTTGCTGAGGATAAATCATTAATATACCAATAGTCATTTTGTAAGTCTTGATGATTTCTCCTGTATTTATTTAACCGATCTGTGTTGTACAGTAGAGGTTTACTGTTTAAGAGACAACTTAAGGCACACGATTATTTTTAATTACTGACAGTGTAATTTTAAGAGCAATATTGCTCTGAATAAACATACAAATTCACACTTTTCATACAATTGATCAATAGTAAATTAACTGTATTATTTTCCCTCCCAGTTTATGTTTTATTTTTCTTATTACATCTAACCACTCAGACAATATTGTATGAACATTTTCTCTGGACAGATATTTCATGGTGACGTTTCCTGCAGTGATTAAGTCAGGATCTGATGCCAAACTGTGTGCAAGTCTTCTCAAGCCCAATGAAAGCCTTGTCATGAACATTCATCTGGTTCATGGTGTCCAGAGCACATTACTGCTGCAGGAGAAAGCTGAGGAAGAGTTTCATCGCTGCTTTAACTTCAAGGTCTGCCGTCAAAACATGCACATAATGAATATTATCAAATATGTTTCATCATAATGCATCTAGTTTTTGTGGCAGGTTGTGAATACAGGAAATTATTTCTCATCAGGCTCCTCTGGTCAAGGCAGAATCAGTGCAGAAAATGAAGGTTGAACTTCAGGGAGAGACTTTCAGGACGACTGAAGAGAAAAAAGTCATGTTCAAGCCTTACAATCCTGTGACTTTTATCCAGACTGATAAACCCATCTATACTCCAGGACAGACAGGTGAGCTGTGAATGTCTCAAAGGCTAAAGCTCAGTAAATAATGCTGGTGTCACTGACATCTAGTATAAGGTTCTAATGTTTGTTTATAAGGCCATCAATGGTCTGGCCCCGGCATACCTCTCCGAGCTGGTCACGGTATACCAACCTGCCAGAACCCTCCGCTCCTCTCAGAACACCTCTTTGATAATCCCTAAGTTTAGATGCAAAAAGTTTGGAGGCCGATCTTTTGCCATCCAGGGACCTACTTTGTGGAATGCCTTATCTACTCCCCTTCGTAACATAACTGTGTTCAGTGTTTTTAAATCGCAGTTAAAAACGTTTCTTTTCAAGAAGGCTTTCAACATGTAACCACTTGTTTTGTGTTTTGAGTCCTTGTGTTAGTAACTTCGTTTTAACTGCTTAAATTAGTTTTAATTTGTCATTTTCATATCCTGCAGCCTTTTTTATGTGTTTTATGGAAAGCGCTTTGTGCACCTTTCTGGTTGTTGTACAGGCGCTATATAAATAAAAATTGATTGATTGATTGATTGATTGATCTAAACCCTGATCACAGCTGATGTAGCACATATAAGTAAAGCACACTATGATCAGGCAACGAGCATAGGTCAGAGATTACAAATGTTGCACAAACCAGCAGATGGTAAAAGATTATGAAGTAAACAGTTCAATGGATTTACAAACAAAAAGAGGAGCAAATGAAAAGATAAGAAAAGCAGATATTAAGGATGAGTAGCTTTGAATTCTAACAGCTTTGAAACATGAGAATGGTCATCTAGTGTGCATTGAACAATCCCCTCACTTTCAAACATGTTCAGCCTAAATACTGTAATTACAAATATGATATCGATATCGATATTGATATCAGTATCTGTGTGACTTTATTTTATATGAAATCTATGGATACAATAGATTAGGGGTGTTCTTGGAGAGCCCACAGCCCTGCAGAGTTTAGCTTTAACCCTAATTATTAAATGTACCTGATCAGGGGCCTCATTTATAAACGTTGCGTACGCACAAAAGAAAGCGTACGCCGCTCTCTACGCAATAATTGGTATTTATAAAAAGCAAACTTGACGGGAAAAAGTGCGGTCCTTCACGCAAACTCTGACCCAGGCGTACGCACAAAAACGGGTGAAATGAGAAATGGCGGCAGCCACCGTCGGCAGATGGAAGAAACACATGAAAGTGTGTGAAACTGTAGACCGTTGTGTAAAAGAAATGCAATACTGCCTCTCATAAATAACATGAAGACTTCACAAAGCAAGTCTTACAATTAACAGCCTACACAAACACCCGTTTGATCGATCTGCAGTGTAAAACAAACAAAATCAAACGAAGATTACAACAGAAATATGTTCTGCAATAATATTGGCATGTTATGCAATTCATCCGCATAACCCATCTGTAGCTTGTCAGATGCAATCAAATGGCTGGTAATAAAATGCCATGATGCCATCACAATGCGTAATGATGTAATGACGTAATGAAAGGTTTCCTTGGTAATTTCTTAATTTCGTAATTTCTTGGTTTTCCTCTCTGTGTTTGCCATGATTTCGCAATCGATGAATATTAACTTGTGGGCGTTTCACGGACTATTTATGGGCAACTATGGGCGTGACATGAAGCCGCAAAAGCTGCGCTACATTTAGAATTGATTGTGATTTACTAAGGGAAAACTGCGTAGGATGTGCGTGCGCACGGTTTTATAAATGTGCATTTTATAAATGAGGCCCCAGGTCCTTCAGGGTTATTTGAAATCAACACAACAGGGTTTGGACTAAACCCTCCAGGAGTTTGACACCCCTGCTATAAATCGTTACATGTAATCAACCTCATAGCTGTCTGGGATAGGCCTACTTGATTCTAACTGGTCAGCTGGAGCAAATTGTCAGACATTTTTGTAACATTATGGCTAGAACAGGCAGCTGTGACAGCTAGTTGAATTTGGCTCAAAAGACACATTCACCCAGCAGCAGAATACAGTTCCCTTTCGTAGTCACTCCGAGTTACGTCGGATGACAACGAATGGGGTTTCGCTTAGAAAGCCTATCATCTTCGAGTATATAAAACGAGCCAATGGCAATGAAATGCCATGGGTCTGCGGAATTTGCATAGCGTATCTCCGCCCCACGCCGGGGGTATATAAGGAAGTACGCCGGCAACATGCTGATATGTTTTCGCTTCGGAGCCAAGTTCATCACTTCACTCCACAGCCAATTCTGAGTTAATCTCTACTTCTCTTCGAGACGAGCCTCTCTCCAGGTGTCTGGTGTCTGGGTATTGAGCACGCTAAGGCAGCGTTTGTGGATGAGTCATGTTCCCATTGCGGGAACATGCCCACCGCACGCTTGATGACTCAATGACCTCCATGGTAGAGTCCCCTCATCCGCACCCCGATCTACGAGCTCCACGAGAGCTGGTACTTCGGCTGGCGGCCAGGGTGACCTGAGGGTTACGGTGTGGAACAAAGCGCCGACTATTCCACGCTCCACACCTCCCTCTAGCACTGTGCAACCCGTGAGTGTTCTGAATGAGCCCGCGGTATAGTCCTCTGACTTGCCGCGGGTTTCATTCGGCGCTCCAGAGGAAGATGTGATGTCGATCGCTGCATCACAAGGTGGGCAGGAGTCCTTGGGAAGTGATGATTCGGCTGTGCTGCCACCTTCGGGTGTCCCAGCATTGCCCGGGTCTGATCCCGAGCTGACGGCCATGCTTTCCCGGGCAGCCGCGGCCATTCGTCTTGAGTGGTCCCCGCTAGAGGATGGATACCCGACCCGAGCCCGACGGGACCCGTCGGTACCCGACGGGCCGGGCCGGGTTCGGACAGATATTTAGAAATTATGTTCGGGTTCGGGTCGGGCTCGGTCACATCAGCGCGATATTGAACATTTTAAATTTAAAACAGCTTATTATGTAGGTAGCCAATGTGATGCTTTCATTTGATGCAAACGTTCGTTTTTGTGATTAAAATGCATGTGAAATTTTACCATAACATCTGTCATCCTGTGTGCGCAAATTTCAAATTTGTTTATGTAGCCGTGACAACCAAACACGTGCATGCGCGCCAGTGCGCTTGTTTCTCCGTGCGCGCTGATGCACTCATCCTGTTGACATTTCCGAATGCCTTCCTACAGTTGCTTAATAAAAGCGGGCTTTCCACACAAACGTACATGTGTCATTAGTATGAGAAAAAAATGGGATTTTAACTGTCGGTCTCGGGTCGGGCTCGGACATAAATATCTTTATGCCTGTCGGGCTCGGGTCGGGTTCGGTTACTGCTCTGTCGGACGCGGGCCGGGCTCGGACAGAAAAATTCGGCCCGATCCGCACTCTAGTCCCCGCCACCTGGTCCGGTGCGCTCGCGGCTGGACGATTGGTTTTTGGGCGCGACCGCTGATCCTCGTCGGCGTCCAACCCCAATGCCTTTCTTCCCGGATGTGCATGAGGAGGTCACGAGGTCCTGGAAGGCACCCTTGTCTTCCCGTGATCGCTCGGCGACCTCCTCCGCCTTGCCTCCTCTCGATCAGGGGGCTGCCAAAGGGTACACTGTTTGCCTCCCACGACTCGTCCCACTGCGACCTGTTTTATTCCCTGACCGAGGGCACGCTCGGCACGGATGCACTGGCGCACAGCTGGCCGCGGGGCCTACACAAGTATGCGTTTCCCCCAGTGAGCCATCAGGGAGGACGAGGAGCAGGTTATTTTGGTTGCCCCGTATTGGCACAACCGCACTTGGTTCCCAGAACTAGTTCTCCTCGCGACAGCACCTCCCTGGCCAATTCCTCTGAGGAAGGACCTGCTTTCTCAGGGACGGGGCACCCTCTGGCACCCTCGTCCCGATCTTTGGAACCTCCACGTGTGGCTCCTGGATGGAACGAGGCAGGTTTGAGTACCCAACCACCAGCGGTGGTGGCTACCATCACTTGCGCTAGAGCATCATCCACGAGACATGCCTATGCGTGGAACCTCTTCGTCAACTGGTGTTCTTCTAAACATCAAGAACCCACGAAATGCCCGATCAGTGTCGTGCTTTCCTTCCTGCAAGAAGGGTTGGAGCGAAGGCTGTCTCCCTCCACCCTGAAAGTGTATGTTGCCGCCATTGCCGCACATCACGACGCAGTCGATGGAAAGTCTCTGGGAAAGCACGACCTGATCTTCAGGTTCCTGAGGGGAGCGAGGAGACTGAATCCTCCTCGTCCTCCCCTCGTACCCTCTTGGGACCTCTCAGTGGTTTTAACTGCCCTGCAGAGTGTTCCCTTTGAGCCTCTGCAATCAGTGGAGCTTAAGTTCCTGTCAATTAAGACAGCGCTCCTGGTTGCATTGGCCTCCATCAAGAGGGTAGGGGACCTGCAGGCATTTTCGGTTGACGAAGCGTGCCTGGAATTAGGGCCGGCTAACTCTCACATGATCCTGAGACCCCGGCCTGGATATGTGCCCAAGGTTCCTACCACTCCCTTTCGAGACCAGGTAGTGAACCTGCAAGCGCTGCCCTCGGAGGAGGCAGACCCAGCCTTGGCACTGCTCTGTCCAGTACGCGCCCTCCGTGCTTACGTGGACAGAACGCGGTGTTTCAGGACCTCAGACCAGCTCTTTGTCTGTTATGGTGGGAAGCTGAAGGGAAAGGCTCTCTCCAAGCAAAGGTTGTCCCACTGGATAGTGGACGCTATTGCTTTGACATACCAGCAGCAAGGTCGACCATGCCCCCTTGGTGTGAAGGCTCACTCCACTCGGAGTGTGGCATCCTCTTGGGCTCTAGCGCATGGCGCCTCGCTAACAGACATTTGTAGAGCTGCAGGCTGGGCGACACCTAACACATTCGCGAGATTCTATAATCTCCGAGTGGAGCCAGTTTCTTCTCATGTACTCGCTTCAACTAGCCGGTACTAGATTCTGCTCAGGTGTCTTCGCTTGCTCGCCATTCCTCTCCACGGACGGGATACGTGCGATATTCTCCTCAGGTGAGCCTAAGCCCTGAGTTCCTCCAGCACTTTTGACGTCAATGCCAGAGTTATGCCACCGGCAGCTTTCGCGCTTGGCTAGGTGCCTCCATGTGCATGGTTCCCCCTCCGGGCGACCCCCACATGTGTATTTCCACTGTAAGCCTCTCTGAGCATGTGTCTTTCCCTTGGCAAGGCACCTTGCCACCCCTGGGGTTGAAATATTCCACCTACGGCTGGACACCCCAGCGATACTCCATATGCAGCCCCCCGGGGTCTTATGTGTATTAAGTATTGAGATATGCTTCCCAGTGCACCTTGGTATTCCTGTGTTAAGTAGGACTCCTTCGTCCGTGCTAGTCTCACGACAGGGAGCTCAGACTTACGCAGGGCACTGGAAGACAGTCGAGAGGTGGCGTGATTAGACTGGGAACCCCATTCGTCGTCATCCGACGTAACTCGGAGTGACTACGAAAGGAAACGTCTCGGTTACGTATGTAACCCTCGTTCCCTGAGTAGGGAACAGAGACGTTACGTCTCCCTGCCACTTCCGCTGTACCGCTGGAACGCCTGAGTTCAGTCTCGGCTCCTCAGCGAAGACATATCTGCATGTTGCCGGCGTACTTCCTTATATACCCCCGGCGTGGGGCGGAGATACGCTATGCAAATTCCGCAGACCCATGGCATTTCATTGGCTCGTTTTTTATACTCGAAGGTGATAGGCTTTCTAAGCGAAACCCCATTCGTCGTCATCCGACGTAACGTCTCCGTTCCCTACTCAGGGAACGAGGGTTACATACGTAACCGAGACGTTTTCAGCCCTGTATTTGACCCTTAATACAGTTCACACACAGTTTGGTAATTTACAGGAGAGAAATATGACTGTAAGCAATTGTCCCTTACATAAGATACATAAGTTTTTTAATACACATTTCTATTTTACAGTGAACTTCAGAGTTGTTACCATGGATACAAACTTTGCACCCCTTGATCAGCAGGTCTGATGTGTTTATCTGGCATCTTTATTATCTCTTGCATTGTTGAATACACGTTTAACAAATGAACACATTTTTGGCTTTTGATCTTTAATTACTATTTGCTCTTTCACAGTATAGTACAGTGGTTCTTGAGGTAAGGACACAAAACCTTCTGTGCAGTCATAACAAACACACCTTTTAAATCTGATTAACATTAGAAATTCAGTTATATTTGCAATTATTGTATTTTCAGTAGGGTAATTATATATTTCTTCATTGATAGTCAGGATATGTGTAGCTGACTGTCACAAAATATCTGCACTGTGTCTTTGCTATTAAACAGGACAGTAAAGGTAACCGGATTGGCCAATGGACAAATGTTTCTTCAACAAGGTGGATTTTGCAGCGTTCTTATGAATTAAACCCAGAGGCCTGTCAAGGCATGTACAAACTGAAGGCTTTTATTGGTGACAGGATGATCTCACGTGATTTTGAAGTGAAACAATATGGTAAGTCATAAAAACGACTTAAGACGGTAACCTTGGTTCCCTGAAGAGGGAACGATACACTGTGTCATAAGTTACCACACTATGGGAACGTCTGCATGATTGCGTCTTGAAGCACGTGTGAAATCAGTCGAATGGTGTGGCGGGACATCATGGGGGGTGACGTCACAACCAGGAAGGTATTAAAGCACCCCTGAACCAAACAATGTCAGCTTCTGATAGGCTGAAGTAAGTCATGAAGTAAGTAAGTGAAGTGAACTAAGTTATGGCGGAGCAATGCAGCATCTCGTTCCCTCTTTAGGGAACCGAGGTTACAGTCGTAACCGAGGCATTCCCTTTCAAGGGAACTGGCGTTGCGTTGTAAGTTACAATACTATGGGAACTTTAATATCTACTATGCCATACTGACCAGTGCTTGTCTAGTGTGAATAATACCTGGAGCGCAACTAAGACTGAAGCACCTGGAAGCCAGGGGTGGTGCCCAGGTCAAGGTCATAGAACCTGACGAATGTGTGCGGAGATGACCAGGCCGCTGCAGCCCATACGTCATGAAGAGAGGCCCCAGAAAGCAAGGCTTTAGAAGCTGCCACACTCCTAGTAGAATGGGCCCAGACAGCCAAGGGAGAAGGCTGACCGGCCAATTCATAAGCAAGAGAGATAACCTCGACAACTCACTTACTCATTCTCTTATCTCACTTACCCTTTCTGGGCGACCCAAAGCATTCAAAGAGTTGATCAGATTTACGCCACACGGCAGCTCTGTGGACGTAAGCATCAAGCACCCTAACCAAGATTTAATTTCTTAAGCACATTTAATTTCTCCTTGTCTGGGCGGAGGACAGAAGGCCTGCAGGCCTAATCCTCAAGGTTCCACGGAGGAAACAAGATAATAATGGGTCTCTTTTCAAGGATACACCACTCAAAGGAGTGTGGTAAACAGGGCCAAATAAACAATAAGTGTAGAAGGGGATAATCCTGTAGAGAAACGCTCTTGCGGAAACTCTAGCACTGTACCAACCGGGCAGTTAACTGGGTCTAAACCTCCGTTGTGAGACCAGCCTCTATGAGTTGGTCAATGACTCTATGGGCCCTATTTTAACGATCTGAAACGCAAGTGTCAAAGCGCAAAGCGCAAGTAACTTTGTGGGCGGGTCTTGGCGCTGTTGCTATTTTCCCGGCGGGATAAATGACTCTTGCGCCGGGCGCAAATCTAAAAGGGGTTGGTCTGAAGTAGCTTCATTATTCATAGGTGTGGTTTGGGCGTAACGTGAAATAAACCAATCAGAGCATCATCTCACATTCCCTTTAAGAGCAGACGCACTTTTTCCTTGGCGTATTGCTATTATAACGGCGGATTTGCCAGGCGCGCGTCAAGAGCGGTTCACAGCCGAGGAGAGCAACGCTCTCGTCACGGCCGTAAAAGAGAGAGAAGTGACATTGGGGATGGGAGAAACACACCCAAATTAGCTTCGGCTAAACAGGCATATAATAATGTGGGTAAATGTGTAAGCTAGATGTATGTTTTTATAATAAATTATTATATTTATAATAAATTATCTATCTATCTATCTATCTATCTATCTATCTATCTATCTATCTATCGTTTGTAATAATATGATTTGCAAAAATGAAAACTGCTGCTTCTGTGTAGATTAGAGAATCACAGTGTATGAGCGTTTGTGCACTCTATACATTATGGTCAAGCATGCGCCCTTAAAATAGCATAATGAACAACGCGCAACGCGCCACTGACTTTAGACTAGGTTTTTTCTGGCCAGTGGCGCAATTGTTTTATGGAACAGTAAAATAGCACCAGGGAACGTTTGCGCCAAAACACGCCTCCTTTTTTGCGCTGAACCGCCCAGAGAGCGCAAGTTCATTCCCTAGTTTAGCGACGTGCTTCTGTGGAGGGAAAAGCGCGCTTTGCGCGGGTGCAAAATAGGAATGAAACATGCGTCGGTGTACAAAGTCAATTGCGCTGGGTGCAAGATAGGGCCCCATGACTCAAACCCACAACTTTCATACCTCTGGACGGGGGTTAAATATTTAGCCCCAGCCTGACACAGAAGGTCCCTCCTGATCGGAATCTCCTTAGGGGAGCAATAGAGGAGGGATATCAAGTCCAAAAACCAGATGTGAGTTGGCCAAAGAGGAGCCACCAACAGTAGATGGGCACCCTCCCGGCAAACTCTCTCCATAACTCCCGAAAGCAGAGCGATCCGGGGAAATGCATACAGTCATAATGGTATTCAACACTAGTGGGGCTGGATGACACTAATATGTCCTCTTCCACTTCTCTTCCTCCTCCATAGAAGACCCACCACCTCAGGGTAAAGTCTCCATTCCTCGGGCCTCAGCCCTTGTCTCGACCTAAGCGACCACTGATGTGTTGTCTAAATGGACAAGAACATGTCCCCTTTAGATCAGAAAACGCACTTCCACAAACCCTGGAATGAGTGGCCCTCCAGGACCGCTCCCCAACACGTGGGAGAAGCATCTGTCATAAGTATCACGTGACGACAAGTAAGTCATAACACTGGGCCTTTGGACAAGAACCAGGGTTTCCTCCACATCGTCAAGTAACAAAGACATCTTCTTGTAACCTTGATCATGTGGAATGGATTGCCCCTCGGGGAGAATCCCCTGGTCTTGAGCCCCCACCGCAGGGGTCTCATGTACAACAGGCCAAAATGTATGATGTTGGCTGCTGCTGTCGACAATCTTTGAAACTGTTTGACAGTGCGTGACTGGCCTAGCTTCAGCTCTTTTAATGCTGAGAGGGTTATGTGTGCAGGAGAGAAACGTGCCTGCATCATCACAGAAATCCTCCAAAAAGGTGGTTCTCTGTACTGGAGAAAGAACAGTCTTCTTTGCGTTCTGCCTCAACCCCTGCTCTTTCATATGAGCGAGGACAACATTTCGATGTTAAAACGCCATGTGCTCTGAATGAGCTAGTATCAACCAATCGTCTATGTAATTCAACACGCGAATGCCCTGGAGTCGCAGAGGAGCCAGTGCAACATCCACGCCTTTCTTGAAAGTGCAAGCTGACAGTGCTAGCCAAAAGGAAGAACCCTGTACTGGGACACTTTGCCCCCTAAAGCTATCCACTGACTCGCCTTCATGGTTTAAAATGTAAATATTTATAATATTGTGTGAAAATTTCCATTATCAATAATTGTTCGAAAAATTATGGACAGAGATTTAGATTTTGCACACGTCATTCCCCGTGATAAAATCACAAGAGCTGACAGGGATGAGAGTGGACCCACTCCTGGTGACATGGATTACAGACTACCTCACAGAGAGACCACAGTACGTCAGACTGAAGGGCTGCATGTCAGACACTGTGGTCAGCAGCACCGGACCACCACATGGGAACGTGCTCTCTCCTGTCCTCTTCACCTTGTATACATCTGACTTCCAGTATAACTCCGGGCTCTGCCATATGCAGAAATACTCAGATGATACTGCGATACTTTGACTGTATCAAGGATGAACAGGAGGGGGAGTACAGGAGCCTAGTTGAGGACTTTGTGAGGTGGTGCAGGACCAGCCATCTGCAGCTGAACTAGTCCAAGACCAAGGAAATAGTGGTGGACTTCAGAAGGAAGAAACCATTTCTCCAGCCTGTGTCCATCGAGGGGGTTGATGTGGAGGTGGTCAGGATATCTGGGGCTTCTACTGGATGACAAGCTTGATTGGACAGCAAATATGGACTCTCTCTGCAGGAAAGGGCAGAGCCGTCTGTCTTTCCTGAGAAGGCTGGGGTCCTTCAAAATCTGCAAAAAACTACTGCAGATGTTTTACCAGTCTGTGATGACAACGTCCACCACCCTCTGCACAACACCTTCATCGGGCAGAGGAGTGTGTTCAGTGGCAGACTACGGTCTCAGCCCAGCTCCACCAACAGATTTAAAAACTCTTTCATCCCACTGGCCATCAGACTGTACAATAGCTCCTAGTCATGGCAGGGAGGACATTAGACAATTGGATAATTTATATTCTGCTGGCCAATTGATATTTTATTTTGACACAGCATGAGTGATAACCTTAACTAGCTCTTTGTACCCAGGAGAGTGAAGTGGCGAATCTTCAGACTCTCCTGCATCGACTCTCAGTACACCAACCTCCTCAGAGGAAGATAACTGAAGCACCGGGCCCTCACTCAGGGTGGAAGAAAACACAGAGCGGGCTTCCTGATCCTGAGAGAGAAAGTATTGATATATAGGCACAACCCCAAATATGACAGATAGAGTAACACATACCGCTTGCTGAAGAAACAGAAGCTGACATTGTTTGGTTCAGGGGTGCTTTATACCTTACTGGTCGTGACGTCTCCCACCTATGACGTTCCGCCACACCATTGGACTGATTTCACACGTGCCTCAAGACGCAATCACGCAGAGGTGTTCCCATAGTGTCGTAACTTATGGCGCAGCACGAGTTCTCTTGAAAGGGAACAGACAATTTGCAGTTTTGCATGGGAAGAGTTTCAATAATATGTTTGTATTTTAATTTTTAATATACAAATTGAGTACTAATAACTCTGATTTCTGCCTTCTGCCTTCTAGTTTTGCCTAAGTTTGAAGTTACTGTAAAAGGCCCAAATAAATTAAGTGTTGAAGAAGAGGAACTGATCATTGAGGTTTGCGGAAAGTGAGTGGTTTCTTTTTATGTCCTGCGTTAAAAAAGCAACGTGCTCTTCTGTTCACACTTTCATTTAATTGTTACTTGTATTATTATAATTTTTTAACTCTTGGGTCAGTTTCTTACTTTAACCCCCCATCCTAATATATTAGTTTCTTAACTCAACCCTGGGCTGTAGATCAGTTGCTTGTACAGTACCAGTCAAAAGTTTGGAAACATTACTATTTTTAATGCTTTTGAAAGAAGTCTCTTATGCTCATCAAGCCTGCAGTTAAAAAAAAAAAAACAGTGATATTATGAAATATTATTACAATTTAAAATAATGGTTCTCTTTTTTAATATACTTTAAAATGTTATTTATTTTTGTGATGCAAAGCTGAATTTTCATCAGCAAGTACTCCAGTCTTTGGTGTCTTATGATCCTTCAGAAATCATTCTAATATGCTGATTTATGATCAATGTTGGAAACAGTTGTGCTGCTTAATATTTTTTTATAACCTGAGATACTTTTTTCAGGATTATTTGATGAATAAAAAGTTAAAAAGAACTGTATTTATTTAGAATAGAAATCTTTTGTAACAATATACACTACCGTTCAAAAGTTTGGGAACAATAACTATTTTTTTTTATGAAATTAGTACTTTAATTCAACAAGAATGCGTATAAATTGAAATTTATATTGTTAGAATTTTTTTTTATTTTGAATAAATGCTGTTTTTATGAATAAATGCTGTTAACGTTTTACTCATCAATGAATCCTGAAAAAAGTATTCCAAAAAAATATATTAAACAGCACAACTGTTTCCATCATTGATAATAACTGAGTATCAAATTATCATATTAGAATGATTTCTGAAGGATCATAAGACACCAAAGACTGGAGTACTTGCTGATGAAAATTCAGCTTTGCATCACAAAAATAAATTACATTTTAAAGTATATTAAAAAAGAGAACCATTATTTTAAATTGTAATAATATTTCATAATATTACTTTTTTTTTTTTTTTTTAACTGCAGGCTTGATGAGCATAAGAGACTTCTTGCAAAAGCATTAAAAATAGTAGTGTTTCCAAACTTTTGACTGGTACTGTACCTTTTTCACAGATACACTTATGGACAGCCTGTACCTGGTAAATCACGGGTGAAAGTGTGCCGCAACTGGCTCTACATTTTGCCTCCCACAGATTCAGTGTGTTTAGAGGAAACCATTGAGGTATGTGAGTTGAAACACAGTACATTATCTTATACATTATCTTTAATACGTTTATCTAATTGAACCACTCTTCTGTTAATAGTTATGTTTGTGTTCATTCATTATAATTAGATAAAAAAGACAGGCTGTGCCATCCATACCTTAGATGCATCAGTCTTTTTTAACGTCACACTGGTAGAAGGTCTTTGGCCCCTATCTCCACTGCTTGCGATGCAGAATTCTCTTCATGTTGAAGCAATGGTTGCAGAAGAAGGAACAGGTGAGCTGTTCAATTTGGTCAGATCTCTGTTACCTACATTTCTTGTATTTCTCATTTTTGACATTTTACTTTTATTTGAATAAATATTTATGTAGGTGTTTTGACTATTTACAGAGATCACCATGAAAAAATCTGAATCTGTATCTCTCACTTATGAAATTGGTAAAGTCACATTTACTGACCTGCCCAAAACATATGAACACGGATCAGTTATTGAAGGAAAAGTAAGTCTAAAATCCGTTTGTCTCAGTTTAACACCACTGATATGTATTTGTTTATTTATTGATATAGTAATTGATTCCTTCAAAATCTTATTTTCAACAGATAAAACTCTCAAATTTCAAAGGTGCACCAATTCAAAACAAAAAGGTCTATCTTATGGAGGGTCACACTTGGTCCCCAAAACTGCTCCTAAATCTCACTACAGACAGCGGTGGACTGGCCAACTTCTCTCTTAATACATCCAGTCTTTCTAAAAGTGATATTGATCTAATAGTAAGATATTTCGTGTTCACTTAGTTTTCTTTTGTATTGCCTGAAGAGTTTAGTTACATGAGTTATTTCAGATTTTTTGTAATCTAGGCAAGTGTCTATCAAGAGGTCCGTGGTTTTGGACACGACGACACGCCTTACATCGTTTTCGATAAAAAAACAGTCCAGCTATTCCAACCTGCCTCTCCATACACCCCAACACTAAGTGAATTGATTATAGAGAATACTGAACAACCATTAAAGTGTGACTCTGAGTTTACAGTCACCATCAAGTATTATTTTGTTGGAGAGACAATTAAAAACTTCAACACTGACATCGTCTATATGGTGAGAACATGTGCAGTATGTACATTATCACAGAGATGGTTTTGTTTAACAGTATTATTTGGCTGCACTAGTCAGTTTGTTATCAGAGTGTCATCTGTCTGTTTCAGGTCTTGTCCAGAGGAGTGATTGTTCATCATGGATATGAGAAGATTGAAGTGAAGATTTCTGATGGAGCAAGGGGCTCAATGGCGTTCAAACTGTCTATTAGTGCAGATCTGTCTCCTGTAATGCAGATTCTGGCGTACTGTGTTCTCCCCAGTGAAACGGCTGTGGCTAGTAGCAAAGATTTCAACATTGAAAAGTGTTTCAAAAACAAGGTATGCATTGTAGCTTTAGAAATGAGCCTCTTTAAACTGTATTACTGACTCATTTCTAAAATAAATCCTATTCCCTGTATGTCACAGGTATCTCTGCAGTTTTCTCCTGCTAAAGCAGTTCCCGGTGAGAAAAACACTCTCCAGCTCTCAGCTCAGCCTGGTTCACTGTGTGGCCTCAGTGCTGTAGATCAGAGCGTCCTGATCCTGAAGTCAGGAGAACGTCTGGATGTTGACAAGGTCTAGATACTTTAAGATTCAGTGTTGATTAAATGTGTCTCTTCATAGTGGGAATCTACAGTGGGAATCTAATGATAACAGACTTTACTTATTGCTGCTATGATCCATCAGCTGACTTTTGATGATGATCTCAGGAAACTTAGCATTAATCTTAATTCTTTCTCACCAAATTGGAAATAAAGTTTTGTTGGAAATACATGTATTATTTAGAAATCATACTGATAGTGTGTGAACATCCCGTCACAGATCTTCAACCTGCTGCCGGTGCAATCGGAGTCAAATTACCCTGAGACTGTTGAAGATGACCTTCAACGTATTTATACCTTTCCTTTTGAACCTTTAAAGGTAACAGTTGGATTATATGTGTGGCAGTGCAGTAGATAATGATTGGTAGAGTATATACTGCACATGTGTAAGTAAATGCATAAAAAGCCTTCATGATTATACTGACATTTGAAAGTAATTTGTATTTTCATGAATTTTATTGTGGTTCATCATTGCCATTTGGCAGAAAGTGGGATTGAAGATGGCAACAAATTTGTTTGTGCGACTCCCTGAGGGTGTGACGGGTAGGTACATTTACTGTTATTACAGTCCAAGCTGTAATGTTTTAATATGTTGGTGCTTGTTATTAAATATATTTCAAAAAAACAAATATATTAAATTTGTGAAATTGTGAAACTCACACAATTCCACAATTATAGAGATGTAGTAAGAAAATACATAGGTTTTTTTTTGGGGGGGGGGGGGGGGGGGGTGAACTTTGAATCAGTGTTAATATTGGTAAGATAAACTTAGATAAAATTTATAAAACGATATAATTTTTGTAAGATAAAATTAACACATTCACTTTTGCAGCCTTAAAATATTAAAACTCAAATGAAACCGAAATAATCTGAAATTTAGAAAATATGTGAAAATATGTTTATTAAAATAATGATCAGCTTTCCATTTTCTATTCACTTATGACTGGATATAGAATAGAGAATTTTGACGTACTCTTCACATACATATCACTTAAAACTACAAAATATCACTTTTTTTTCAGTTCAATTCAACCGAGGTTATATATGGGATCATCCCCCAGTTTATTTAACAGATGGTACATTTGAAACCACTGATTCAACACCTGATTCAACACCTGATTCAACACCTGATTCTCCAGCAGTGACGATTCGAACTGTCTTTCCAGAAACTTGGATCTGGGAACTTGCTGAAGTGGGGTATTTAAAGCATAATCAGTACATTTAACATCATATTAATCTTATTATTTATATTTAATACATCATCTCCTCCCCTCTCGCCCACAGGACAGAAAATACCTTGCTTGCTTTGCAGATTCTTAATCCAGTTTTTTCATCATCTGTGTGCTGAATGTTGTCATTTATTACAGGAAAAATGGCTGAGTCAGAATCAGATATGCCTATTATTGTAATTCCTCCACAGGGACTCTGGATCAGCTCAGGTTCCTGTCACGGTTCCTGACACCATCACCTCTTGGGAGACGGAGGCCTTCTGCCTGTCCTCTGAAGGTCTGGGTCTGGCTCCTCCTGCTCAGCTGACAGTTTTCCAGCCCTTCTTCCTAGAGCTCTCTCTGCCTTACTCCATCATCCGCGGGGAGATCTTTGAGCTGAAGGCCACTGTCTTCAACTATCTGTCCAAGTGCATCATGGTGAGATTTCAGACGCAGTATGATGACCAAATCATATCAAATATGCCAATGATGTTTAATTAACAAAGTTCGGGAGGAGCAGGTGCAGATAATTAACCCAATTAGCACTAGTGGAGATCAATCAGTAATCAACTCATGACAAGATTATTAACAGCAGAACCCACCTCTGTTCCTTGACAGTTAATCAGCATCCCATCTCCACCCCATCTCCTCACTTTAGTTCCATCTCCACACTTCTAGTTCCATCTACTCTTACCAACGGGGGGAGTACTCTGGGTTCGGGCAGAAATTCCAAGCTCGGAGCCCTCCACCTGGACAGCACGCCAAATACGCATAATAACCTTTACTGTAATAATTATATGAAGATGTGAACTCATGAAACACGTGTGTATGATTGACAGGTTAAAGTGACTCCTGCTCCTTCCTCAGACTACACTCTCAAAGCCTCCTCTGATGATCAGTATTCATCCTGTCTATGTGCTAATGGGAGAAAAACCTTTAAATGGATCCTCACTCCCTCTGTTCTTGGTGAGTTTTCCAGTCTGAATCAGTAGCCGCCTTTTCATTACAGATTTGCACAAAACTTTTGGGATGTTTTTGAAATGTCGATTAAAAACTATTGCAAAATGATGGCGTTTCCGTTAACCGATGTTATGCGACTAAAAGTCATTCCAAAAATCATTGCAACGGATGTTGGTAGTTTTACATATATCGCAGCCACCGCACTAGCCATTGTTTTTAATCAAAGGAGACGTAGACGTGTTATACAAGCATTATTGGCAAGGGAAGATGTTGGTGTTAATGTTAAACATGCAATTTCACAGCGTTTCCATTACCCTTCAAATTGCACGAATTGAAAATGCGAATTGAAAATACACCCATTGGAAAGACGTCAATTTCGCAAAAACTTCATGCTCGCATGAGGAGGTTTTTCAGGCTGTCCGAAAAAGGAATGTTTTGCTAAATATTTCGCTCCTAAGTATAAGGGGCTTTCCTTATGCAAGCATAAAAATGTTTTTTTTCTTTTCGAAATGGACATGTTTACAATGGGCTTATTTTATTTTGGGAAACTTAATTTGTAATTTTCAATTTGCTCAATTTGAAGGGTAATAGAAACGCAACTGTCTCTCAGCGTTTGCGTCTATTGTATATTCACGTACATGTCTTGTGTTGTAGGAGTCTTGAATATTACAGTCAGTGCAGAGGCAGAGGCGTCCCAGACTGTGTGTGACAATGAGATTGTGAGCGTCCCGGAGAGAGGACGCATTGACACGGTCACACGAAGTCTGCTCGTACAGGTCAGCACACGTCATCATTTACTCATGATCTTAATGCTGCTTATGTATGATGTGTTGATGTGATTGATTTCTGCTGCAGGCGGAAGGAACTGAAAAGACAGAGACTCACAGCTGGTTACTGTGTCCAAAGGGTTAGTCTGCAGATATTTCATATGTTTTGGTGTACAAGCGCTGATAATGCTGCAACCCTCTTTGTCTTCTAAACACAAACTCCAACTTCATGAAAATAAGTACACATTGCATAGAGGACATTTTGAGGACACACCAAATTTGAGGACCAAAAGAGGGAGCTAAACAATACAGTAGCCAAAATATACTCATATGTATCGGACATTTTAATTGAGAAAGTTGAAATTTGTCAGCCTTTCATGACAACTGTAGTTTAGTTGTTCAGCTGTCCAAATTTTGATTTGTGGTTTATATTATTATTATTATTGGGTCTTCAGGTGGTATTAAAATGTTTATAGCGTTACTCTGCTGATCACTGATGTGTTTCTGTCTGTCTGGTTCATAGGTGACAGTCTCTCAGAGGAAGTGGCTCTGACTCTTCCTAAAGATGTGATAGAGGGATCAGTCAGATCCTCTGTTTCAGTCATTGGTAACATTTACAATCATGAGCAGAAATGAGGAGATTGGCTTTAGACTTATAAAATGTAGTGAGTGTCATTTGTGTATGGTTTACAGGCGACATATTGGGTCGTGCACTGAGGAACCTTCACGGATTATTACAGATGCCGTACGGCTGTGGTGAGCAAAACATGGCTGTTCTTTCTCCCAATATTTACATTATGGAGTATCTGGAGAACACGGAGCAGCTCACCTCGGCCATCCGAGAGAGAGCCACAGGCTTCCTGAAGAGCGGTGAGAGACAAAATCATGTCAAGAAAATACTGAGATGGTTTGATACCAAATTATACATTATTCAACACACCTGAATGTCACATTGAGTCACCCAAACAAACTGTTGAAGTGTTAACCATTATCACACTAAACAGGATACCAGAGACAAATGAACTACAAGCATTTGGATGGATCATACAGCACATTTGGTTATGGTAAAGGGAATACATGGTAAATATATTTTCACTATTACTTTTGTTTAACAGAAATAATATCAAGGTAATCTACAAAATTAAACCCAATTAACACATTTAAAAATGTTTCTCAGTTCAAATGACTTATGATTTATGACTTTTCAATTTGTCTTGTTTTGAGATTTATGATGGATGGAATTCATTGAAACACCTGATGACATTTTTTAAATTATATCTTCCACACCATCAGGTTGACTGCCTTTGTGCTGAGGTCCTTTGGCAAAGCACAGAAATACATATTTATTGATCCAAACATTATTCAGAGTGCAAAGAATTGGTTAATAAGCAGACGGGATTCAGACGGCTGTTTTATCCAACAGGGAACACTGTTCAACAACAGAATGAAGGTCTGTCCTCTTCTCTCTATCTCTCTATCTATCATCTTTATTCAGACTTTCTCAAGCCAACATCACAGTTTGTCTAGATTAACTTTCCTTCAGTGGTTTGAGTGTGTTGATTTATTTATCCTTTATGTCTAATAAATTCTAGGGTGGGGTGAATGATGATGTGACCATGACTGCCTACATTACTGCATCATTGCTTGAACTGGAAACTGCAGTCACAGTAAGTTCATCTGTAGGAAACATTGTACACTGTAAAAAGTGATCAGTTGACTTAAAGGAGCAGTTCACTTTAAAATGAAAATTACCCCATGATTTACACACCCTCAAGGTATCCCAGGTGTATATGACTTTCTTCTTTCAGACGAATACAATCTGAGTTATATTAATAAACACTCTGACGCTTCTGAGCTTTATATTGGCAGTTTGCCAGATTGCAACTATCAGTTTGAAGCTCAAAAAAGTGCATCCATCCATCATAAGCGAACTCCACACTGCTCTGGGGGGTTAATAAAGACCTTCTGTGGAGCACTTTTTTGATGAATAGATGAGCTTCTTTGAACTTCAAACTGATGGATGCAATGATGTAATCCACTGCCATTATAAAGCTCAGAAGCATCAGGGTGTTATTAATATAACTTTGATTGCATTCGTCATATACACCTAGGATAACTTGAGGGTGAGTAAATCATGGGGTCGTTTTCATTTTAACTTTAACTTTTAAAAAAATTGAGGAAACCTGTTGCCTCAAAATTAAGTAAGTATTAAACTTATGCTTAATCGAACAAATTTTGTAATGTGGAATTGTAAAGTTCACATAACTTTATAGTAAGTTTATTTACTTAATAATTTTAAGGCAACGGGTTTTCTAAAAAAAATGTAAGTGAACTGAACACCTTTTACAGTGTAAAAACTCTCACAGCGTCTATTCCTCTGTGTTTTTTTGTCACAGGATCCTGTCGTCAGTAAAGGTTTGTCATGCTTGAGGTCCGTCATTGAGAATGTCAAAAACACTTACACCACTGCCCTGCTCGCCTACACTTTCAGTCTGGCTAGAGACACGGACACTCGACAGCAGCTTTTCAAGAAACTGGAAGATGTTGCTATTTCAGATGGTAAGAGGTTTGTTTCTGATGACTTTCTGTTGTCTTTTATGACTGTACTATTGTTTTTAGTAACACTGTAGAAAACTGTTCCATCATTAATGAATAACTACACAGGAACAAATGAGTTACACACTATTAACATTCTTGTAACTACATTTAACTAACAAGAAAATCTGATTAACATATTAGTAAGTCATAGGGCTCAGTTGAATGTGGTAGTTCTCTATTCGCTAATCAGTAACTACTATTTATTTCATACCTCCCACTAAGAACTACTGTATACAGGTTCATAATTAACATGAATATTGCATAATTTATAATATAAGGTAACAGTAATCCACTAGTAATGACTCGAGCGTTACTACATCCTTCTAAAGGAACTACTAATAATTTGGATCAATATTCTAAAGTGAAAGAAGCATGATAACTCTCTAGTAATTTTGAAGTAACTGTAAGCTTTTAAAGGAGAACTCCGGTCAATTTTAACATTGAGCTCATTTTTTTTTGTAAATTTGGAGTGCTGTCAGTACAGAGAACAACGACAAAAATCTGTGTTGCCTACACCGTGTTATCCTCTTTTTTAAATTTGCACCCCGTTGACTTCAATGGGGCAAGTTTTATTTGTCGAGTTCACGCACGTGATCATAGGTACTAAACCTATGCGCGTGAACTCGACAATCGACTACTGTGGACTTCGACCGAAAACAGGATGTAAATACAGGTATGAGCGCTGGCTGAATAAACATCATTTTTATTAATATCTTTCACATCTACTGCAGTCAGATTCACCCGCGTTCACTCAGAAGGAATCACTCACATGACCTGTGCACTTGTAATGACACATCAAGGATGTTAAGAGGCTAAAAGCAGGTTTAAAACTTGCCCCATTGAAGTCAACAGGGTGCACATTTTAAAACGAGGATAACACGGTGTAGGCAACCCCGATTTTTGTCGTTGTTCTCTGTACTGACAGCACTCCAAATGTACAAAAAAAGTTCTCCTTTAAGATTTTTGTACGATTTTGGACTTGGTAAAACTTTAGTCATTACTAGCGTGTTCCCATGATCTTCAGTTTAGAATACTGATCCAAATTATTATTAGTTCCTTTAGAAGGATGTAGTAACACTTGAGTCATTACTAGTGAATTACCATAACCTTATATTATACATTATGGATTATTAACATTAATTATTAATCTCTAATCTGTATACAGTAGTCCTCTGTGAGTTATGAAAAAGTAGTAGTTACTGATTAGCTAAGAGTGAACTACCACATTCAACTATTTCTTTCTAATTCATTAATCAGAGTTTCTTGTTAGTTAAGTATGGGATAATGTACATCCAGCTGGTTGTTCTCTCAGAATAAACCCAACAGGGTGATCAGGAGGATCTTGCGTGAGCCAGAAGGGGTTTATTCTGAGATAACAACTGGCTGAATGTGCATTATGCCGCTTATTACACGACTACTTGCCACATAAGTAAATAATTAGATCTAATTCAAAATGTTTAACTAGCTCTTTAAACACAAAGGTTCCGCGGTGAGAGCTATTGTTAGCGCGACAAGTTCAAACTAGACGGACATTTAAGAGATACGGTATACAGTCATACTACTTATTACACAGCATTTCACCACATAAATATTTATGGGGATAAGAGATATTGATTTGAGATTATCGTACTTGTTTGTTGTCTAATAATCCAACAGTGTACAAACAAATTATAGCAAATTGGCAGCATCTGCGTTTGAATGAAACAAGAGAGAGCAAGTCCACGAGACTGGATGGCATAATTAAATAACCGTACACAAAATATTGATTCGACTGAGTTTTAATATTTTATTAGCTCACCAAAAGCAAAACTTCCATGAAGAAAGCCCGTTGAGCCTGTGTTTTCAGCGGTTATTATCGAGCAATAACACACCACTGGATGGTGCTATTGACCAATCAGAATCAAGTATTCCACAGATATAATAATAGTAGTAAATAGAATGTTAATAGTGTGTTACTCATTTGTTTCTGTGAAGTTATTCATTAATGATGGAACAGTTTTCTAAAGTGTTACCTTTTTGTTTTAATCATGCTCCTTGAGTTACGCGTGTGTCTTTTGTCCTTAAGGCTCTTCTCTCCACTGGTCTCAGTCTGGCTCTGCTGATGACTCTGATTCTCTGGCAGTGGAGATCAGCTCATATGTGCTGCTTGCTGTTCTCACTGCAGATTCAGTCACTACAGCTGATCTGGGCTATGCTAACAGGATTGTTAGCTGGCTTGTGAAGCAGCAGAATGCTTATGGAGGATTCTCCTCCACACAGGTTACTCAAACCTCTCCAATCAAACACATTATTGCTGGTGTGAATGAGTAAAAGTGGCATTACTGAACACATTTATTTCCCAGGACACAGTGGTGGCTCTTCAGGCTCTGTCTTTGTACGCCACCAAAGTGTTCAGCTCTGACGGCTCCAGCACAGTGACGGTACGGTCAGCAGGAGACACTCTCCACTTTAATGTCAATCAGGACAACAAGTTACTGTACCAGGAGAAGCAGCTGCAGATACTTCCAGCCATATACAGCATTGAAGTGAAGGGCTCATCCTGTGTGTCTGTGCAGGTCTGTAGTGCGTTCAGCTTCATTTACTCACACTCACTTTCTCTCTTGGCATTTTGGTTATTCTGCTGTGAGATGATTTATGAAAGTGTTTTTGTTTGTGTTGACTCTCTCAGATGGCTCAGTTCTACAACATTCCCACTCCAACTGAAGCTAAAACATTTAGCATTGATGCTAAGATTGAGGGAGATTGCAAAACATTGGGACAAAATTTCATTTTGAACTTCACTGTCAAGTAAGAGAATTTGTATTTAAAGTCCTCCTGTAGTCAATAATTGTATCCCTTAAAACTCATCTTTAAATTCTTTATGAATGCAACTCTACACACTCTCATTGAGTATACACGGTTCAATGAATATGCAAATGAGCCCTGCCTCCACTCACTCACAGTAGCTCATAGATCCACTCGTTGACGATCACACGTTGATCTGATTGGTTGCAAGGTAGTTTGTGACGTCAGAAACACCAGCGATTTCAAACCGTGTTTTTGAGACTGTCTTTGATTCACTGCAGTTTTAAGGAGAAAATACTCAGCAATGGTGTTGACTTGTGAATTTACACAAAAGCATATTAAAAACACCACATACACATATTAACAACATTAAAAGCTTGATTTTCACCACAGGGGGACTTTAAGTCAAAAGACTAGAACATGATAATGACTTAAGATTAACTAACGAATAAATATTTTCTGAATTTTTTTTAACATCTTAATAAACACAAAAGCAATATAAACTGAAACGGCGTATCTCAGTAGTTAAAACACTACACACTGACTTGAGATACAACATTTTTATTATTGACACATTATGAGTGATTCGAGTGATTAAAACTCTGCATGTGTCTTGGTAATTATACTGGCTTTTGTTCTCTCTTATTTGTACATTTATATGAGGCATTTAAGAACCTTTTCATTTGCTGTTTTCCAGATATGATGGTCTACAGGAAAGGACTAACATGGTCATTGTGGATATTAAACTCTTATCTGGATTTACAGCTGATACATCAATGGTGCGTTTGAGTGATTCATCACAAAATGTGTACAAATTTCTAGAGTTTCTCTTTTTAGAAATTAACCAGCACTTTTTCCCCACAGCTTAAAGATTTTTGGGGAATGTACAGAAACCCTGTGGAACGGGTCGATTCTAAAGATGATCGTGTCATTGTGTATTTGAAGGAGGTGAGAAAACAGCAACATTCATATGATTTTATGTCTTAGGTCGATTCATAAACGTTTTATCCGTAATGTCCATGACTGATGAGTTTGTTTCCTCCTGTAGATCCCTCAAAATATTCCAGCGAATTACCAGATACAAACGAAACAGGTTCTTCAAGTGAAGAATCTCAAGCCAGCTGTGATTAAAGTGTACGATTACTACCAAACAAGTAAGATTTACTATGCCAGTGTTGAATGCTTTGATCAAGTGATGCACATTGTTTATTCAGATTTAATCCATGTACAGGTTTCCATTGTTGTACGAATGTGAACATCTTCCTTTTCCTTCAGGTGATCAGTCAGAGGCCGAGTACTTCTTCCACTGTGGATGAAGCTGAAGAGCGTCACCTTATAGTTCAGCTTGGATAAAGATGTTGGAACTCTCTAATGTTGAATATTATAATGTTTATTCTTTATCCTGGACAAAATTATTTCCAATTCATCATCCCAAATTTGAACAAACCCCCAAACCTAATCAGTTTTTGGCTACGTCTCTTGAGATCATGACTTATCAATTCACAATGCATATGATTAATAAAAATGTTGAAAACAAGTTCTGGTGAGCTGGTTGAACTGTTGAATGTGTATGCTATGGCAATATTCCAGAATCAGACGAGGTTATTACGATTATATCTTGTGATTTAAAAAAAAAAAAAATTCTCATCTCGGCTCTGCTTTTTTTTAAATCTTGTTCTGAGACACTGTGTACACCCTTAAAAATAAAAATGACAAAAAAGCTGGTGTTTTCACAGTGAAAAGAACCTGAAAGGTTTCTTGAATAACCGTGTTTATGTGACATAAAGAGCCTTTTTTGGTACTGCAAGAACCCGCCTCATAAGTTCTTAAAAGAGCCTTTAACAGTTCTTCATGTCACTTTATAAGATTCTTTGTAGAACCATTCATGAAAATGTTCTTTATGACCCCATTTTAAACAAACATACAAAGAGAATCCAGGAATAAGATTTAAGTGTTTATTGCCTTTATACATTGTGCCAGATAAAAGCATATGAATACATACAGTAAGGCATTAAACAGGACATTACATAAATCAAGCAAATTGCACAATTTTAAAAAGAGAAACCAGTAGAAACACTCACCAATAAACCAAAAAGCAGACTACAATAAACAGTCCACTCCAAATGAAAACAGTAGTATTAAAGGGATAGTTCACCCAAAAATGAAAATGTTGTCATCATTTACTCACACTCAAGTTGTTCCAAGCCTGTATGAGTTTCTTTCTTCTGTTGAACACAAAAGAAGATATTTTGAAGAATGTTGGTATTCGTGTTTGTGTATTTCTTTTACATTTTCAAATGGTGCTGTGACTGAAAAAAGGTGGAGAAACACTGCACTAGAAGACCAGAGTTTGATCCCAGCCTCAGGCATCCATCACACACCTGAAGATTATGCAGATGAGAAGTCTAATAAGTGTTTATGAGAAGAGTTTTTCATTGTGTTTTGAGCCGGACTCTCCATTGGTCTAGAGACTGACTCTGTCCGGCTTCACTTTTACCTGTTTGCATTTGTTTGATTTGTTCATTTATATGTCAGTCAGAAATCATTAACCGCATTTCCACTGTACAGACCATGGCTGCGTTTCCTGATAACGTTGTCTCCTAGCGCGCTACGAAGACTCTTAAGGCATAACTTAACTAAAGGGACTCATGGGATATTATAAATAATCTAGCCTATAATAGCCTAGCCTACATATTTTAAAATTGTATCATATATTGCTGCCATGATAACCATTTACATTTTTTACGTGCTTTCTTCTCTTTCCCATTTTAGTTCGCTGAGGTGGAGCTGCGATGAAATATTGTTCTTGTAAATAATTTCCAGCATTTCAGTAATAAAAGTGTACATCTTACATAGGCCTACAGTGCTCAGCAGTGATCAAAAAGGATTTAAACAGTGAATTCTGAATCTCTTCTTGTAAACTCAGAGGCCGCCAAAGTCTCAGAGTGAGCGTGAAGTGGAGGCGCGATATCAAGGTCCCGCCAAAGCCATAGAGACAGACAAAGCATAGAGACAGAGCGACACGCGTCATAATCTGAAGACCACGCCCACCGGAGGGGAAAACAATCCAACCGTCTCCATCAGGGGGGTAATGTTTCAGAAAAAACTGAAGCTTCCCCGGAGGCCGCCATTGATTAGCAGACCATCACCTGCTGTTAACACACTGCCATTTTGGCGTCACTTTGACAGCGAATAACATTACATCTGAGGCGTTTAAAGACTCCATTTGTCCATTATTTATTTCTAAAGAAACACGAAAATGTATAAAAGGCTCCATTACCTTGTATCTTACGTTATGGCCCCGTAGAAGCAGTTTTTGTAAAAATAGGCTAATGATTGCGTCATAAGCACGCAACTCTCTGTCGCACAGTAGATAAATTACCATATGGACAGGAGAAGGACAATCTGAAGAAACACACGAGAATTCACACAGGAGAAAAGCCATTCGCTTGCCATCAGTGTGGAATTGTTTTTATGCAAAAACCACATCTTATCAAGCACGTGTATTCACACAAGACAAACGCCTTACATTTGCCGTCAGTGCGGATGAAGCTTCACACTTGAATACATTTAATAGATTATAGGGTAACACTTTAAAATACAGATCCTTCGTTAATGAATAACTACACAGGAACAAATGAGTAACACAATATTAACAATCTAGTAACTACAATTAACTAACAAGTAACTCTGATTAACGAATTAGTAAGTAATAGCACACAGATTTAAGTGGTAGTTCACTATTAACTAATCAGTAACTACTATTTTTTAATACTTCACAGAGAACTACTGAATTTTTTTACAGATTTAAGTGGTAGTTCACTAATAACTAATCAATAACTACTATTTTTCATCCAAATACCAGTTATTTTATTATAGCTTGAGTCATTTGAGACACTTGAGTCATTACTAGTTAGTTAACATGATCTTCACTTTAGAATACGGATCCAAATAATTTGTACGTCCTATAAAAGTATGCATTAACACTTTATCATGATTCCATGCTGTAGTTACTAATGAAGAGCCAACCCGAAAGGGTAGAATCATCTAATCATTCACAGGATATATATACACACACATATTTATATATATATACATATGAACAAAGAGACATACATAAAAACAATTTTGCGAGGTAGGTTAAATAATAAAATAACTGGTATTTGGATGGCTGATGACTCAGTATGTTCCAGTACTCACCATGATGAGTTTAGTTATTCAAAGCCAGTCCAGAGGAATGCCGGAAAATCGGCCACAGGGTAAATGTTCCAGACAAGTGCATTTATAAAAACAATTCTTAAAAATTATTTAGTTTATGAATAGTTCTCTAAAAGACAGCAGTGCATAGGCTAATTATTGACAGCTTTCCCAAATCATAAGTCTGCTACGCTACTACATATTGATAATTAGTGTACAGTATCTAGCAGTAATGTTAATCTAGTGCTAGTAATTTTTCCTGCATTAGTTATTAAGTTTTGCATGAATTGTGAATTTTTTTCATTATTTCTCTGGGAAGTATTAAAAAATTGTAGTTATTGATTAGTTATTAGTGAACTACCACTTAAATCTGTGTGCTATTACTTACTAATTCGTTAATCAGAGTTACTTGTTAGTTAACTGTAGTTACTAGATTGTTAACATTGTGTTACTCATTTGTTCCTGTGTAGTTATTCATTAACGAAGGATCCGTATTTTAAAGTGTTACCGATTATAGTCTAATGTTATTATTAATTTATCCTTTATATGAATCATATATAATAAATAATACTGTTATATACAGTTTATGACATTTGACAAATATAGATTTAGATAAAAATGTTACAAATAATTACTAATAATGTAGTCCTAATTTAAGTAAATTAATTCAAAATTCATCCCATCCAGGAAACAACTGTAGAATTGTAAAAAAAAAAGTGATTACTGAATGACTGCTTAAAGAGTTCTTTAAAAAAACAAAAACAAATGTAAAATAATATAGAATGTATTCTGTTCCAAGTTCACATATTGGACTATGTTTTCCCATGGTTAAGTATTGAGTTGTCAAATTGTCATGTGTTGAAATAGTCAGTTCCTGACTTATTCTTTATTTGTGTCCTTGATGTCCTTGTTGCAATTGTTTTTTTTTTTTTTTTTTTTTTTTAGTTTTTAATGGGGGCAGGGGTCGTGAATGGATATCCCTTATCTTGCCACCCTAATCTCATTTGACCCCAAGTCCCAAAGTCCCCAAGTTATAAGTTGAGAAAATAAGACAAGATACTTATTTGCATAATCCCATTCAAAAGTGAGGTATTGTTTCAAGTTTAGTTACAGAATGTGAAGAGATGTCTTGAAATTAGAAAGAAAAGAGTTACAGTTATAGTAATTATAAATAATTCTATAATCAAGTTCTTTCAGCTTGTTAAGAGGGCGCTTTATATCCATTGTAGGTCCTCATGCTGTAGAATATTTATTATTAATTGAACTGCATGAACATGAATCTTTTAACAGATTTACTTGACTGACTTATTTTAATGATAAAATCTTTTCAGACACCATATTAGGAAGGGGTTGAGGGATTTGCAAATATAAACAAACATGTATTGTAACTCTCTCACTCTCACTGAGTGGGTGTAGGGGATTGTTGACCCTTGATTTCAGTGTTGTTTGGTTTCAAGAAATAGGTCAGTTGCCTGTTTTTTTGTGTGTTTTTTGTGTTTTGTGTGTGTATAGTTTGTTCTGATGATATGATGTGTATATTTTACTATTTTCTACAGAAAATAGCTCAACAGATCTATTTTAACTGCAAATGCAATTAATATAAAAATTAAATATTTTCTTCATTAGCCTGTTAACCTGTCATCCGTGCTTACCTTCTTTTTTCTCTCGCACTTTTTACAAACATGGTGAGTCATGTCATCTTCTCCTGTTACTGTCACTTGCACTGCCTGCCACATGTTTAGCATTGCCTTCTCTGTCAGCAACGAGGGCTTCACATGCCATAAATGCAGGGAAATAGACAATCTGACGGAGAAGATATCAGAACTAGAGACACGCATCCAAACTTTAATCGAGGATAGTAAGAATGCAAGGGCTTTAGATACTGCTTTGGATGCGAGAACGACAAAAACTAAAATTAACATTAAAGAGGGGTGTGAACTCGCAAGTATGATGTCAAACACCATAATATTCTCTGGCCCCCTTCCTGTTCGCCGGAGTGATGAGATAGCAGACTGTCCTCACTCAATGGCCGGCTGTCTTAGTGGTGTCTGCAGAATAATATAGGGTTCATAGACCATTTTTAGGGTTGATCTGACCTGTTAAAAAGAGATTGTATTCATCCCTCCTGGGATGGTGCCGTTCTTCTTTCTAGTAATATGGCACACAGTCTTATTCACCTCTAAGGCTATAAGCCATATTACTAGAAAGTTGAACCTTAACTATGTAGCAAATTTGTTATAAATAATAGCAAAATAAATATTAATAATCAATCATAACTTGTTATAACTGATTATGAATATTTGGATCAGTTAATAGAATTAACTATAGTAAAAATAATATTACAATCAACCCACCTGTTCGTCCCATAAACACTCAGTGTTAATTGTTTATTCATTATAAGAAATATTCATTTCCGGGGGAGGGAAATGTCTTTCTTACTGTACAGCACTAAGAGCCTGTAGTCAAAATCTAAATCGTAAAGTAAACTTTGTTGCAAGCAGAGAATCAGAACCAAATACATATTGTGTACAAGTTTTATTAACTAAATCACAAACATAACTATACATACTGTACATACATGCATAGGTAAAAGGGTGAATGATAGAATGAAACCGGAAGCAGGAAATGGAACTGTGGAAAAGATTCATTGAACACGAAAAGAACCATCAGCTTATCATTTTCAGAGCACCTCATTAAATGTATACTTGCATGGCCTTTGCAGTGAAACATATCGTGAAGTTCCTGAAGAAGGATTTTTAATGGTCCCATGAGCCTCAATCGATTTCTTCGGCGTTGACTGAAGAAAAGTTGGTGAACTTGAGTGGTTTGTTTGACTCTGTTCTGGTTGAAGGTTTTCTCTCTCTCCATGAGCACATGGCTGAGCACATGCAGATTGTGCCCTGCCGTCCCTGGGCCGAAGAGGCCACGCAGGCAACCAAGGAGTGAGGAAGTCGGAAGATGGAAGATCGTTAATGGTTGCCCATTCAGTGATGGTAAAGTTGCAGTTCTCTTCTGACACTCTGTTGGGAGAGTGAAGGCATAGCGACTGTGGCCACAGACATCAACCCGAAGAAGCAGCAGTAGAGGCCAGAAGAAGAGAGGGAAGGGCTTGTGTAGAGACCATTTAAAGCCTGAGAAAAGTCCCACATTTTCAGGGTTGGCTCAACCAATTAGAAAGGGGGAACTTCCAAACGGGAGATTCCTCTGTTGGGAGGATTTATGACTCTATCTCAAGTGTGGGTAGACATAGGCCTGGCCGTTTGTGTCCATTAATACTCAGATAGATATAACAAACACACACTGCATTCTAAGAGAAGGTGATGTACACTAAAGTGTGAGTCATTAAATGAGGATTAATTAGATAGGAGACAAGACACCGTTGGGGTTACATTGACCGTTGGTTGTATCATAAAATACATACTGTAGTATCAAAGACATAATAGTACACAAGGCAATAAATCATATGCACAGTGTCCTGTGGTGCATGTTCATTTATAGATCAGTTCGTCCATGAATTGATGCAGAAATTGTCTGTTTTAAGGGCTGTTGGTCTTTTCTATGGCCTCTGCTTTTTCCACATGACCACATTTTTAACAGCAATAAAACCAACTTATCTGATAGTAGTCATGGTAACCAAGACCCTTCTTGCCCTTGTTGGTGGGATGGGACCATAGATCCTAGAGTGAGTTTTAAAGATCATTTGAAAAGTATAACAAATAACTGTGTCTGATTTGTCTCAGTCGTTACAACTAACTGGGGCCAGGGTCAGGAAGCAGACAGACTGGCTAAACCGACCATCTTCTAGCTGTCTCACGTCCCAGAATGCCATCACATAGAGACTCTTTCACCTAGATATTATCAAATAGAGACTGTGTCTGTTCCCTGAATTATTAAGAAACTCCCAAAAATTAAATTGATGTTCAACAAATAAAAAAACGGATATAATACAGATGAACAAATGATAAAGCTCGGGTTGCTAAATATTCAATCCCTTTCTTCAAAAGCACTTATTGTAAATGATATGTTTCGAGATCATAATCTAGATGTGCTGTGTTTGACAGAAACCTGTCTAAAACCAGACGATTACATTACCTTAAATGAGTCCACCCCCCAAGATAATTGATTGTGGCAAGGGGGTTTAGCGAGGTCTGTGACAGGAGAGAGGATCGAGACAGGTGCGGCGTGAGTGGGTTAAGTGTGAATGACAAACAAACACCTGTGTCTTGTTTCAGTAATTGGCGTGGGGAGACCGATAAAAGCCATGAGGAAATGAGATGCCGGGAGAGGAACAATCCAGAGATAACAACATTCTAGTATGTAGTGATTCTGTATCAGCTCTTATGAGTATGAAGACTGGAAAAGCTAGTAGTCATCAAGAAGTATTATATGAAGTCTTGTTTATAAATTGCATTGTAAGAGAGATGACAAATAGAAGGAAAGAACAAGTTATAATAACAAGACTTAGGATTGGGCATTGTAAATTAAATGGAAAATGGAAAACATCCCACAGGTCAATGTGATGAATGCCAAGAGGAGGAAACAATCAGTCACATTTTTATGTCATGTAGAAAATTTACACAAAAAGGCAAGATTTGAAACATCATTTACAAGAAATTGGTATAGGACAGTATAATGTTTAAAATATATTAGAATGTGGAAAAGGTGAAAAAGGAAAGAAATTAGAAATAGTATAGAAACGTCTTGAGTGATTGCTGAATTCTAGTGGACTGAGTTTTTGTCACGATCCTGCTCTCTTTTCCTCTTTCTCTGTCTCCCTCTTGTGGTCACACACTCACTCGCACACTCACTCACACAATCACGCACACACATCCACTCCTGCGCTCATTATCTCTTACAGCTGTTTCCCCTTTCGTTCCCTTCTCCTCACCTGTTCCCTTTTTTCTCTTGATTGTTTCTGCTTCTTATTCTCTCTTCCTAGCCCTGTCCTGTTGTCGGATTATTCAATGACCTCACGTGAGAAACGTCTGCTCTCAAGTCTTGTCCTGTCCTGACCTGTCTTGTCTGTGGAAAGTGAAACCATTAATTCTGCTGTGAGTAATACTGCCATCAGACTGTGAATTATCCAGCTGTGCCTGTTTGCAGAGTACCTGTTCTGTGCCTGCTCACTGCTGCTCGTCCTTTCTGCTGTCTCACAATTCCTGACTGGCTGTATGCTTCTCTGGGTCCCTGCCTCTGTCCTCGTGGAAGTTGATGCCGATTTTCTAAAGATCCAGTCGTCTGGCAGTTTCTGTTCTGGCTCTGATTAATGCCTGTGATTTGTGTTCTAATTATTCATTGAGGACTATTTTCTTTATCCATTAAAGACTGTTAACTGCATCCCGCCCTGGTCTTCCATCATTCTTACCTTAACAGAATAATCCGACCAGAAGATGGACCAGGCGAGTGGCAATCCCCTTCACAATGCTGTCGAGCTCCAGGGTGCTCTCTTGGGCAAACATGAAGAGGATTTATCCGCCGCGAGACGTGCCGTTGTTTCCCTGACCGCCCAGCTCTCGGATCTTATCCAGCAATTCCATCACTACCGTCATGAGGCCACTGGTTCGGCTGGACAGCGCGACTCGTCTGAGCCGGGTATTAACAACCCGCCGTGCTACTCGGGTGAGCCCTTACAGTGTCGATCTTTCCTCACCCAATGCGAGGTTGTCTTTTCCCTCCAGCCATCTACTTATGCCAAGGAACGGTCTAAGGTGGCTTACGTGATTTCTCTCCTCAATGGACGAGCTCGAGAGTGGGTGGCGGCGAACTGGGAGGCAGAGGTAGACTGTGTTTCCAAGTTTTCTCTTTTTAAGGAGGAGATGATCCGAGTCTTTGACCGGTCTGCACACGGTGACGAAGCATCCCGCCTCCTATCCACCTTGCGCCAGGGGAAAAGGTCAGTCACTGATTTTTCAATTGAGTTCCGAACCCTGGCCACAACGAGTGGATGGAACGGTCCGGCACTCATCGCCCGCTTTCTCGAGGGCCTGAACTCTGAAATTAAGGATGAGGTCTTTGTCCGGGAGGTTCCTGATAATTTCGATTCCCTTGTCGAGCTGGCTCTCCGCATCGAAAGACGTTTTTATATGCGACGAAGGGCTCGCAGAATGGAGGCTTCATTACTTCCCGCTTCCGTGGCAACCCAGCCGCCACTGCCATCTGCTGCTGATCCCGAGCCGATGCAGCTAGGGGGGCTTCGTATTTCCACACGGGAACGTCAACGCAGGATTATGAATCGCCTTTGCATGTACTGTGCTGCGGCTGATCATTTTGTCTCTAGGTGCCCAGTAAAAGCCAGCGCTCGTCAGTAGGCGGAGGGTTGCTGGTGAGCGCTACATCATGGGTCTCTCCGTCTAAGTCCTGCACTTCTCTCCCCGTACACCTCCGCTGGCTGGAATCGTCAGTTTCCTGCTCTGCATTGCTTGACTCGGGGGCGGAGGGGAACTTCGTTGACGAGACTTGGGCTTTGAAACAAAGTATTCCCCTCTTAGATTTACAAGACTCCACCCCCCTGTTCGCCCTAGATGGCAGTTCCCTTCCTAGGGTGCAGAGAAGGACTTCTCCATTGACTCTTACTGTTTCAGGAAATCATAGAGAGACTATTTATCTTTTTATTTTTCATTCCCCTTTTACTCCAGTGGTTTTAGGCCACCCGTGGTTGGTTCTCCATAACCCCCAGATTAACTGGGCGGAAGGCTCTATTTTATCTTGGAAATTGTCTTGTCATGTTAATTGTCTGTCTTCTGCTGTACCCCCTGTCTCGTCTGTAACTGTTTTTCAGGAAGAGCCAGGTGATTTGTCTGGAGTACCGAAGGAGTATCACGATTTGTTGCGGGAGGTCTTCAGCCGTTCCCGGGCCACTTCTCTCCCCCCTTATCGCCCTTATGACTGCAGTATAGATCTTCTCCCGGGTACCACACCCCCCCGGGGAAGACTATACTCGTTATCCGCTCCTGAACGAGAGGCGCTCGAGAAATACCTTTCTGACTCGCTTAACGCCGGTACCATCGTTCCTTCCTCGTCTCCAGCGGGAGCCGGTTTCTTCTTTGTTAAGAAGGACGGCTCCCTGCGTCCCTGCATAGACTATCGGGGTTTAAATGATATCACTTGTCAAGAATCGTTATCCATTACCTCTGATGTCATCTGCCTTCGAAGTCTTGCAGGGAGCAAAAATTTTCACGAAGCTCGATTTACGCAACGCCTATCACCTAGTGCGTATAAAGGAGGGGGATGAATGGAAGACCGCGTTTAACACGCCCCTCGGGCACTTTGAATACCAGGTTCTTCCTTTCGGATTAGTAAACACCCCCGCGGTCTTTCAAGCCTTAGTCAATGACGTCCTACGGGACATGCTCAACGTCTTCGTGTTCGTCTACCTCGACGACATTTTGATCTTTTCGCCATCACTCCAGGTGCACGTCCAACATGTTCGTCGTGTCCTTCAGCGTTTATTGGAGAATCGACTTTACGTAAAGGCAGAGAAATGTTCTTTCCACGCCCCCTCAGTCACGTTTCTGGGTTCAGTCATCGCGGCAGAGGGGATCAGTATGGACCCGGCTAAGGTCCAGGCGGTCACTGATTGGCCCGTGCCCGACTCTCGCCTCGCGCTACAACGTTTTCTCGGGTTTGCAAATTTTTATCGTCGTTTTATACAAAATTTCAGTCAAGTGGCCGCTCCCCTTACAGCTCTGACCTCAGTCAAGTCCCAGTTTAAGTGGACAGAATCTACACAGACTGCGTTTAACGTTCTTAAGTCTCTTTTTACTACCGCGCCTATCCTCCTTACTCCTGACTTCACTAAACAGTTTATAGTCGAGGTCGACGCCTCTGAAGTGGGGGTCGGGGCTGTTCTTTCCCAGCGTTCCGCCGCTGACGGAAAGATACACCCCTGCGCTTTTTTTCCCTCACCGTCTTTCTCCTGCTGAGCGCAATTACGATGTGGGCAACCGCGAACTGCTCGCCATCCGTCTAGCGTTAGGCGAATGGCGACAGTGGCTGGAGGGAGCTCCCGTTCCTTTTATTGTCTGGACAGATCACCGAAACCTAGAATATATCCGTAAGGCCAAGAGACTAAACGCTCGTCAAGCCCGCTGGGCTCTATTCTTTACCCGTTTCGATTTTACCATCTCGTATCGTCCGGGTGCCAAGAATGTCAAGCCTGACGCGCTATCTCGTCTTTTTGACTCCTCTTCATCTACTGAGCCTGAGGAGATTATTCCCCCGCGTCGTGTTGTTGGCACGACCATCTGGGGAATAGAGAGGCTGGTTAAGCGTTCTCTTTCTCGAGTCATAGATCCGCGCAACTGTCCCAAGGGGCTTCATTTTGTTCCTGTATCCGCGCGCCGAACTGTTCTTCAATGGGGACACGGCTCTAAATTAACTGCCCATCCCGGCGTCCGGGGCACTCTCGCTTTTATCCGTCAGCGCTTTTGGTGGTCTTCTTTGGAACGAGATGTGCGACGGTTTATTGCCTCCTGTGTTACGTGCGCGCAAACTAAAGCTGGCAATTCCCCTCCAGCCGGTCTGTTTCGTCCGTTACCGATTCCTACACGACCGTGGTCTCACTTAGCTCTCAACTTTATCACCGGACTCCCTCTCTCGGAGGGTAACACCGTTATTCTAACCGTGGTGGATCGTTTTTCTAAGTCGGCCCATTTTATTCCGCTCGCTAAACTCCCCTCTGCCAAGGAGACCGCCCAGATCATGGTTGATCATGTGTTTAAACTACATGGATTACCAACTGATATAGTGTCTGATAGGGGTCCCCAATTTTCTTCTCAATTCTGGAAGGAGTTTTGTCGCCTGACTGGGGCATCCGTTAGCCTCTCGTCCGGGTTTCATCCCCAAACGAACGGTCAAGCGGAACGGGCCAATCAAATTGTTGCTCGTATGCTTCGCAGTCTCACCCATCAGAATCCCGCGTCCTGGTCACAGCAACTTTCCTGGGCCGAATATGCCCATAATTCGTTGCCCTCCTCGGCTACTGGTCTTTCGCCCTTCCATTGCTGTCTTGGCTATCAACCTCCGTTATTTACGTCCCAAGACTCTGAGTCTAATGTTCCGTCAGTGCAAGCTTTTATTAGCCGTTGCAAACGCACCTGGAGGAGAGTGCGATCTGCTCTCTGTCGAGCTAGAAGACGCATGACAGTTGCAGCCAATAGGCGCAGAATTAAAAGTCCTTGCTACGTTTGCGGTCAAAGAATGTGGTTATCCACTTCAAATTTACCTCTCCAGTCTGAATCACGTAAGTTGTCTCCCCGCTTTGTTGGACCATTCCGCATTGTAAAAGTCATAAGTCCTGTCGCAGTAAAACTTCACCTTCCGCCTAATTTGCGCCGGGTTCATCCCGTGTTTCATGTCTCCTGCATCAAGCCAGTCATCCGTCCCCCCTCTCGTCCGGTTTGTGCTCCTAGTCTTGTCGATGATACCCCTATCTACAGGGTTCGCCGGATTCTCGACATGCGCAGTCGGGGACGCGGCCATCAGTATCTTGTCGACTGGGAGGAGTATGGTCCTGAGGAGAGAAGCTGGGTTCCCTCCCGGGACGTCCTGGATCCTTCACTCATCGATGATTTCCTCCGGTCGCGCCAATTCTCCTCCGGAGCGCCAGGTGGCGCTCGTTGAGAGAGGGGTACTGTCATGATCCTGGTCTCTTTTCCTCTTTCTCTGTCTCCCTCTTGTGGTCACACACTCACTCGCACACTCACTCACACAATCACGCACACACATCCACTCCTCCGCTCATTATCTCTTACAGCTGTTTCCCCTTTCGTTCCCTTCTCCTCACCTGTTCCCTTTTTTCTCTTGATTGTTTCTGCTTCTTATTCTCTCTTCCTAGCCCTGTCCTGTTGTCGGATTATTCAATGACCTCACGTGAGAAACGTCTGCTCTCAAGTCTTGTCCTGTCCTGACCTGTCTTGTCTGTGGAAAGTGAAACCATTAATTCTGCTGTGAGTAATACTGCCATCAGACTGTGAATTATCCAGCTGTGCCTGTTTGCAGAGTACCTGTTCTGTGCCTGCTCACTGCTGCTCGTCCTTTCTGCTGTCTCACAATTCCTGACTGGCTGTATGCTTCTCTGGGTCCCTGCCTCTGTCCTCGTGGAAGTCGATGCCGATTTTCTAAAGATCCAGTCGTCTGGCAGTTTCTGTTCTGGCTCTTATTAATGCCTGTGATTTGTGTTCTAATTATTCATTGAGGACTATTTTCTTTATCCATTAAAGACTGTTAACTCGCAATTGATCAATTATGTGAAAACTGTGAATAAAAGAACAAACTGCGTAATGAAGTCTAGTGACTTAATTATTTATTTTTGTATGTTTATTCAGAGCAATATTGCTCTTAAAAATACACTGTCAGTAATTATAAATAATCGTGTGCCTTAAGTTGTCTTTCAAACAGTAAACCTCTACTGTGCAACACAGATCGGTTAAATAAATACAGGAGAAATCATCAAGCCTTACAAAATGACTATTGGTATATTAATGATTTATCTTCAGCAAAAACTGTTAAAAACTTACGGCCCTGATGTTTGTCCATTGACACAGATCAGGAGGAAAGAGAGCAGAAGGAGCCCTTTCCAACAGCAGGCAATATTCAGAGCCATGATGACGAGCGATCATCCACAGCATGAGATGAACTGGACCGTCTCTTTTAAAGGGACTCTCATGCTAAAGGAGGTCCTTCAAAACATGTGTATTGATCATCTGATTAATGATTCAACCATGAAGGCACTGCAGTTCAAAAACATGTGCTAAATTAGATCTACTAAAGCCTTAGAAATACATTTGCGACAAATATTAAAAATAGTAGTCTGGCATGCAGTAAAAGTCAAGTCAAGTCACCTTTATTTATATAGCTCATTTTACAATACAGTTTGTTTCAAAGCAGCTTAACAGTGATAACAGGAACATAATGCAACAAAGTTTGTTTTGGCTGAACTCCAATAGAGTTAAGAATGTCTCTAAATGCATCTTTTTCATTATCTACATGGATATTAAAATAACCAACAATTAGGACTTTATCTGCAACCAGTACTAACTTACTAATTTAATATATAAAATATATATATATTTTTTTTTATAAAGTCTGCATGGTGCACTGGTGGCCTGTATACAGTAGCCAGCACGAATGTCAAATGGGATTTATCACTTACACTAGATAATGTTACATAAAGCCCCAACACTTTAAAATAATTATGTTTAAAAACTGGATCTCCTAGTAATATTGAAGATATTACTATAAATTACAGCAAGACCTCCCCATTTGGCTTTCAGTTGTTTATATCAGTGTAACAATTTTCAAGTTTCAGGGAAGGAAGAGGACAGGGTCGGCTTGCACACTCTAAAAAATGCTGGGTTAAAAACAACCCAATTTGGGTTATTTGACAACCCAGCGCTGGGTAAATATTGGACAGAACACATGCTGGGTTATTTTGACCCAGCAGGTTGGGTTTTTATACATTAACCCATCTGCTGGGTTGTTTTTAATCAGTGCTGGGTCAAACAACCCCCATGCTACAGGTTATTCATTTTAGATAATAATAATAAAAAATATGAATAATAAAAAAAAATATATATATATATATTAATAACAATAATAACACTACTGTTTATTGATTCAATTAAAGTGTTTATTCCAGGAAATTAATATAATCAAATACATTCATGTTAATCAAATACATTCATGTTAAAAAAAAACAGTTAGACATCTGCAACATAAACGGAGGCCCACAAAAATCATTTGTGCTAAAATGTTGGTATGTTAAAAGATTATAAAATGGTAAGATTCTCAAAATTCAAAACTCTACACTTATAAACTGTAAAATAGCCTATAGCTAAAGATTCTCTTCACAAAGAATACAATAAAAAATACATAAGTACATACATTGCAATTCACTTAAATAAGCAATCATTTAGTCCTGTGCAGCAAAAATGGGAGGCACATAAAAACTCTGCGTATAAACAGTAAGTACAGTACATACATTACAATTCATTTTAAATAAGCAATCATTTAGTCATGTGTAGCAAAATAAAAACATGAAACTCTATACCTATAAACTGTAAAATAGCCTAGCTAAAAATTATCTTCACAAAAAATAAAAAAAATAAAAAAAACTGAGTCAACTGTTCCAGAGTTTCCCCATTCACCAAAAAACTGTCCAGCCATTCCAAGCTCCAAGACAAAGGGGAAGGGCTTTGCTTCTCTCTGCCTTTCCAGGTAAAAAGCACCATGTTGGTTCCAGACTAAATGAGGAAAAGACAATATCAGACACAGATAATTATTTAAAAGTGTGTCTTAGGTTTTCATAAGATCAGTCTTAAATTAGTTAAATACCGTCTTAAATTAACTTAAAGAATTAGTTCACCCCAAAATATAAATTTCCTCATCATTTACTCACCCCAATGCCATCCAAGATATCCATGTCTTTCTTTCTTCAGTGGAAAATAAATTAAGTTTTTTTGAGGAAAACATTTCATTTCAATTCTACACAGAATGGACTTAAATGGTAGAGAATCTGAAGCTGCATTGAGACGGACATTTGAACCTTCTTTGAATGTTGGGATAGTTGGTTGTCATTAAAGTCCATTCTGTGTAGAATAACCCTCAAATGTTTTCCTCAAAAAACTTAATTTCTCTTCCACTGAAGAAAGAAAGACATGGATATCTTGGAAGACATTGGGGTGAGTAAATTATTAGGAAATTTTCATTTTGGGGTGAACTAATCCTTTAAAGCAGTGGTTCTCAACTCCAGTCCTCGGGACGCGCTGCTCTGCACATTTTGTATGTCTCTCTTATCTGACACACTCAAATCAGTTCATGGAGTCTCTCCTGACGAGCTGATTCAGGTGAGTTAAATAAGGGAGACATACAAAATGTGCAGAGCAGTAGGTCCCGAGGACTGGAGTTGAGAACCACTGCTTTAAAGAGTTGTGAGAAAATGAAATGTGTGTCAGATCCAAGCAGCAATAACCATAAACGATTAAAACGATTTATCGTGCAGCCCTACAAACAGGTGTAAAGAAATGAGCTTGCTCTTTTTGTCCCCTGTTGTTTTACTTACCAGTTGTACATCAATGAATGAGGTTCTTGCCTCTTGAATAGTTGGCCGAAAGGTTTCGTGGCCAATCTTGTACACAGGCGGGGGAAGAATGACAGGCAGGATTGTAAGTGCTAGTATGCCTTTGGAATCTAAGAATAGAAAAATGGCAAATTAGAATTTGTTCGGTCATCAGCTTTTAAATTAAGCAAAGTGCATTTCTAACTAAGGTCAACTTAGAATGAGTGAAATTAGCTTAAATATATAACAGTTAAATACGTACTCTGGTAATCTGAAAACATTTAGTGTTATTAAAGGGATAGTTCACCTTAAAATGCAAATTTACTCACCCTCATGTCAAATTTTCTCGCCTCATTTACTCACCCTCACGTTGTTCCAGACCTGTACAAGTTTCTTTCTTCTGCTGAACACAAAAAGATTTTTTAAAGAATGTCAGTAACAAGATAGTTGACGGTAGCCACTGACTTCCATAATAGGAAAAAAGTACTCTCATCTACACAGAAGCAGCAGTTTTCATTTTTGCAAATCATACATTATTACGATAGATAGATAGATAGATAGATAGATAGATAGATAGATAGACAATTTATTATAAAAGCATACATCTAGCTTACACATTTACCCAAATTATCATACGCCTTTTTAACCGAAGTTAATTTGGGTGGGTTTCTCCATCCCCAACGTCCCTGACGAGAGTGTTGCTCTCCTTGGCTGTGAACCGCTCCTGGCGCGCGCCTGGCAAATCCGCCGTTATTATAGGAATCCGCTTTAGAACAAGCGCGCCTGCTCTTAAAGGGAATGTGAGCTGACGCTCTGATTGGTTTATTTCACGTTACGCCCAAACCACACCTATGAATAAAGAAGCTACTTCAGACCAACCCCTTTTAGATTTGCGCCTGGCGCAAGAGTCATTTATCCCGCCGGGAAAATAGCAACAGCGCCAAGACCCGCCCACAAAGTTACTTGCGCTTTGCGCTTTGACACTTGCGTTTCAGATCGTTAAAATAGGGCCCCTAGTGTGCATTTGAACAATCCCCTCATATGATATCGATATTGATATCGATATTGATATCAGTATCTGTGTGACTTTATTTTATATGAAATCTATGGATACAATAGATTAGGGGTGTTCTTGGAGAGCCCACAGCCCTGCAGAGTTTAGCTTTAACCCTAATTATTAAATGTACCTGATCAGGGGCCTCATTTATAAACGTTGCGTACGCACAAAATAAGGCGTACGCCGCTCTCTACGCAATAATTGGTATTTATAAAAAGCAAACTTGACGGGAAAAAGTGCGGTCCTTCACGCAAACTCTGACCCAGGCGTACGCACAAAAACGGGTGAAATGAGAAATGGCGGCACCGTCGGCAGATGGAAGAAACACGTGAAAGTGTGTGAAACTGTAGACCGTTGTGTAAAAGAAAATGCAATACTGCCTCTCATAAATAACATGAAGACTTCACAAAGCAAGTCTTACAATTAACAGCCTACACGAACACCCGTTTGATCGATCTGCAGTGTAAAACAAACAAAATCAAACGAAGATTACAACAGAAATGCAAATGAACACATATTTGCAAAAAGAAAAGTGAAATATGTTCTGCAATAATATTGGCATGTTATGCAATTAATCCTCATAACCCATCTGTAGCTTGTCAGATGCAATCAAATGGCTGGTAATAAAATGCCATGATGCCATCACAATGCGTAATGACGTAATGAAAGGTTTCCTTGGTAATTTCTTGGTTTTCCTCTCTGTGTTTGCCATGATTTCGCAATCGATGAATATTAACTTGTGGGCATTTCACGGACTATTTATGGGCAACTATGGGCGTGACATGAAACCGCAAAAGCTGCGCTACATTTAGAATTGATTGTGATTTACTAAGGGAAAACTGCGTAGGATGTGCGTGCGCACGGTTTTATAAATGTGCGTTTTATAAATGAGGCCCCAGGTCCTTCAGGGTTATTTGAAATCAACACAACAGGGTTTGGACTAAACCCTCCAGGAGTTTGACACCCCTGCTATAAATCGTTACATGTAATAAACCTCATAGCTGTCTGGGATAGGCCTACTTGATTCTAACTGGTCAGCTGGAGCAAATTGTCAGACATTTTTGTAACATTATGGCTAAAACAGGCAGCTGTGACAGCTAGTTGAATTTGGCTCAAAAGACACATTCACCCAGCAGCAGAATACAGTTCCCTTTCGTAGTCACTCCGAGTTACGTCGGATGACGACGAATGGGGTTTCGCTTAGAAAGCCTATCATCTTCGAGTATATAAAACGAGCCAATGGCAATGAAATGCCATGGGTCTGCGGAATTTGCATAGCGTATCTCCGCCCCACGCCGGGGGTATATAAGGAAGTATGCCGGCAACATGCAGATATGTTTTCGCTTCGGAGCCAAGTTCATCACTTGAAATCTCCTTTCTAAAAGAGCTTGCACGCGGCACGTCTATTTAAAGATGCCTCGCCCGTGCACTTCTGGTTGCGGTCTATTCATTTCTGACTCTGATGGGCACAATCGCTGTCTTGTGTGTCTGGGTATTGAGCACGCTAAGGCAGCGTTTGTGGATGAGTCATGTTCCCATTGCGGGAACATGCCCATCGCACGGTTGCGGTCGAGACTCAATGACCTTCATGGTAGAGTCCCCTCATCCGCGCCCCGATCTACGAGCTCCATGAGAGCTGGTACTTCGGCTGGCGGCCAGGGTGACCTGAGGGTTACGGTGTGGAACAAAGCGCCGACTATTCCACGCTCCACACCTCCCTCTAGCACTGTGCAACCCGTGAGTGTTCCGAATGAGCAAGCGGTACAGTCCTCTGACTTGCCACGGGTTTCATTCGGCGCTCCAGAGGAAGATGTGATGTCGATCGCTGCATCACAAGGTGGGCAGGAGTCCTTGGGAAGTGATGATTCGGCTGTGCTGCCACCTTCGGGTGTCCCAGCATTGCCCGAGTCTGATCCCGAGCTGACGGCCATGCTTTCCCGGGCAGCCGCGGCCATCGGTCTTGAGTGGTCCCCGCCACCTGGTCCGGTGCGCTCGCGGCTGGACGATTGGTTTTTGGGCGCGGCCGCTGATCCTCGTCGGCGTCCAACCCCAATGCCTTTCTTCCCGGATGTGCATGAGGAGGTCACGAGGTCCTGGAAGGCACCCTTGTCTTCCCGTGATCGCTCGGCGACCTCCTCCGCCTTGCCTCCTCTCGATCAGGGGGCTGCCAAAGGGTTCACTGGGGTTCCCCGGGTTGAACGCTCTGTGGCCATGCAATTGTGCCCTCAGAGTGCTTCTTCCCGTGGCGATCCTAAGCACCCCTCCAAAGCCTGTAGGTTCTCCTCCACCCTGGTGGCGAAGGCCTATAGAGCTGTGGGGCTGGCAGCCTCCTCACTGCATGCCATGGCAACACTCCAGGTCTACCAGGCCCAGACGTTGCGTGACATGCACGAGGGGAGGACTGACCCAGGGCTCTTTGATGAGCTGCGTGCCGCCACCGACCTTGCTCTCCGAGCGACGAAGGTGACCGCACGCTCCCTGGGTCAGGTGATGTCCACTTGCGTGGTCCAGGAGAGACATCTGTGGCTTAACCTGGCCGATATGCGGGAGGCCGAGCGAACCCGTTTCCTCGACACCCCCATATCCCAGGCTGGCCTCTTCGGCGGGGCAGTTGAGGACTTTGCCCAGCAGTTCTCGACTGCCCAGAAGCAGACTGAGCCTTTAAAACATGTCCTGCCCCGACGGCCCGCTGCTGCCTCCACCCAGCCATCGACACAGGTGCCTCAGTCTGCTCGCCGCCGAGGACGCCCTCCTGCGCCCCCCCCCCCCCCCCCCCGCACGGCCCCAGCAGAGACGGGCTGCTCAGAGATGGTTCTCAGTTCTGTGCAGGAGACGGTAGCAGGGTCGCTCCTTCCCCCGGTGGAGGGCCGGGGGAGAATCCTTGGTTTTCCCAGTCCCGCTGCTCGTCCCTCGACGGGCAGCACCCTAATGTGGTTAAAGACAGAACTGACACATCCATCTCTGAGCACACAGAGTTCTCGGATGACAGTGCGCGCCGCTCACAAGCCTCGCCACTCTCGTCCCCCTCTGTCGCCAGAGCCCTGCGAGAGCACGCCCCCGTGGGACGCTGGTCCTCCCCTGGCCTCCTCTGGCAGGACGCGGCTAATGACCGTGCCCCCGCATCGGGCCGCAATGCCACCCACGCCTGGGCCGGTCATTCCGCCTCGCTGCATCACCGAGGGTACGTCTGTGGTCCGCATGACCCCCCTGGTACAGTTTTTGGGAGCCTGGTTAGAGCTTCCCAGACTGTCCCGCTGGGTCGCGAGGACCATCAGGCTCGGCTACGCGATTCAGTTCGCGTGGTCTCCTCCCCGCTTCAGGGGAGTCCGCTTCACTTTGGTCGGTGGCAATGCCCCTGTCATGAGAGCGGAGGTCGCCACCCTACTGGCGAAGGGTGCGATCGAGACTTTATTGTACCGAAGAAATCCGGTGGGTTACGACCGATCCTGGACCTGCGCGTCTTGAACCGCTCCCTTCACAGGATGCCGTTCAAGATGCTCACGGCCAAACGCCGTGAGCAAACGCCGCATTCAAAAATTTTCGAATGCGTGCGGCCGAAGGATTGGTTTGCAGCGATCGACCTGAAGGACACCTACTTCCATGTCTCCATTCTTCCTCGACACAGACCGTTCCTACGGTTTGCTTTCGAGGGGCAGGCATACCAGTACGCGGTTCTCCCTTTCGGGCTAGCCCTGTCTCCTCGCGTCTTCACGAAGGTCGTCGAGGCAGCCCTTGTTCCTCTACGGGAACACGGGGTTCGCATCCTGAACTATCTCGACGATTGGCTGATCCTAGCTCACTCTCGAGACCAGGTTTGCAAACACAGGGACCTAGTGCTCCGGCACCTAGCTCGTCTGGGCCTTCGGGTCAACTGGGAGAAGAGCAAACTCTGCCCATTGCAGAGGATCTCTTTTCTCGGTATGGAAATCGACTCGGTCGCCATGTGCGCGCAGCTTACGAGCGAGCGTGCGCAGTCACTGCTGACTTGCCTTCGTCAGTTCGAGGGCAAGAGTGCGGTTCCACTGAAACTATTTCAGAGGCTCCTGGGGCATATGGCATCCGCAGCCGCAGTTACGCCGCTCGGATTGCTTCATATGAGACCGCTTCAGCTTTGGCTTCGCGATCGAGTCCCGAGGTGGGCATGGCATCACGGCACGCTTCGAGTCCCAGTGACTCCGACCTGCCGTCAGACCTTCACCCCGTGGTCGAATCTCAGTTTTCTACGGGCCGGAGTGCCCTTAGAACGAGTTTCCAGGCATGTTGTTGTATCAACAGATGCCTCCACCACGGGCTGGGGCGCCATGTGCAATGGACATGCTGCCGCGGGCTCCTGGACAGGACCCCAGCGCCTTTGGCATGTCAATTGCCTCGAGTTGCTGGCTGTACGTCTCGCCCTGCACCGCTTCCGTGCGTTGCTCAGAGGTCAGCACGTACTAGTCCGATCAGACAATACCGCGACAGTAGCGTACATCAACCGCCACGGTGGTCTACGCTCTCGCCGTATGTCGCAACTCGCCCGCCACCTCCTCATATGGAGTCAGAAGCATCTGAGGTCGCTTCGAGCCATTTATATCCCGGGAGACCTGAACCAGGCGGCCGACGAGCTGTCTCGGCTCCGGCCTCTCGCTGGAGAATGGAGACTCCATCCCCAGACGGTCCAGCTGATCTGGGACCAGTTCGGGGACGCACAGGTAGACCTGTTTGCCTCCCACGACTCGTCCCACTGCGACCTGTTTTATTCCCTGACCGAGGGCACGCTCGGCACGGATGCACTGGCGCACAGCTGGCCGCGGGGCCTACGCAAGTATGCGTTTCCCCCAGTGAGCCTTCTTGCGCAGACCTTGCGCAAGATCAGGGAGGACGAGGAGCAGGTTATTTTGGTTGCCCCGTATTGGCACAACCGCACTTGGTTCCCAGAACTAGTTCTCCTCGCGACAGCACCTCCCTGGCCAATTCCTCTGAGCAAGGACCTGCTTTCTCAGGGACGGGGCACCCTCTGGCACCCTCGTCCCGATCTTTGGAACCTCCACGTGTGGCTCCTGGATGGGACGAGGCAGGTTTGAGTACCCTACCACCAGCGGTGGTGGCTACCATCACTTGCGCTAGAGCATCGTCCACGAGACATGCCTATGCGTTGAAGTGGAACCTCTTCATCAACTGGTGTTCTTCTAAACATCAAGAACCCATGAAATGCCCGATCAGTGTCGTGCTTTCCTTCCTGCAAGAAGGGTTGGAGTGAAGGCTGTCTCCCTCCACCCTGAAATTGTATGTTGCCGCCATTGCCGCACATCACGACGCAGTCGATGGTAAGTCTCTGGGAAAGCACGACCTGATCTTCAGGTTCCTGAGGGGAGCGAGGAGACTGAATCCTCCTCGTCCTCCCCTCGTACCCTCTTGGGACCTCTCAGTGGTTTTAACTGCCCTGCAGAGTGCTCCCTTTGCGCCTCTGCAATCAGTGGAGCTTAAGTTCCTGTCAATTAAGACAGCGCTCCTGGTTGCATTGGCCTCCATCAAGAGGGTAGGGGACCTGCAGGCATTTTCGGTTGACGAAGCGTGCCTGGAATTCGGGCCGGCTAACTCTCACGTGATCCTGAGACCCCGGCCTGGATATGTGCCCAAGGTTCCTACCACTCCCTTTCGAGACCAGGTAGTGAACCTGCAAGCGCTGCCCTCGGAGGAGGCAGACCCAGCCTTGGCACTGCTCTGTCCAGTATGCGCCCTCCGTGCTTACGTGGACAGAACGCGGTGTTTCAGGACCTCAGACCAGCTCTTTGTCTGTTATGGTGGGAAGCTGAAGGGAAAGGCTCTCTCCAAGCAAAGGTTGTCCCACTGGATAGTGGACGCTATTGCTTTGGCATACCAGCAGCAAGGTCGACCATGCCCCCTTGGTGTGAAGGCTCACTCCACTCGGAGTGTGGCATCCTCTTGGGCTCTAGCGCATGGCGCCTCGCTAAAAGACATTTGTAGAGCTGCAGGCTGGGTGACACCTAACACATTCGCGAGATTCTATAATCTCAGAGTGGAGCCAGTTTCTTCTCATTTACTCGCTTCAACTAGCCGGTACTAGATTCTGCTCAGGTGTCTTCGCTTGTTCGCCATTCCTCTCCACGGACGGGATACGTGCGATATTCTCCTCAGGTGAGCCTAAGCCCTGAGTTCCTCCAGCACTGTTGACGTCAACGCCAGAGTTATGCCACCGGCAGCTTTCGCGCTTGGCTAGGTGCCTCCATGTGCATGGTTCCCCCTCCGGGCGACCCCGACATGTGTATTTCCACTGTAAGCCTCTCTGAGCATGTGTCTTTCCCTTGGCAAGCCACCTTGCCACCCCTGGGGTTGAAATATTCCACCTACGGCTGGACACCCCAGCGATACTCCATATGCAGCCCCCTGGGGTCTTATGTGTATTAAGTATTGAGATATGCTTCCCAGTGTACTTTGGTATTCCTGTGTTAAGTAGGACTCCTTCGTCCGTGCTAGTCTCACGACAGGGAGCTCAGACTTACGCAAGGCACTGGAAGACAGTCGAGAGGTGGCGTGATTAGACTGGGAACCCCATTGGTCGTCATCCGACGTAACTCGGAGTGACTACGAAAGGAAACGTCTCGGTTACGTAGGGAACGGAGACGTTACGTCTCCCTGCCACTTCCGCTGTACCGCTGTAACGCCTGAGTTCAGTCTCGGCTCCTCAGCGAAGACATATCTGCATGTTGCCGGCGTACTTCCTTATATACCCCCGGCGTGGGGCGGAGATACGCTATGCAAATTCCGCAGGCCCATGGCATTTCATTGGCTCGTTTTATATACTCGAAGATGATAGGCTTTCTAAGCGAAACCCCATTCGTCGTCATCCGACGTAACGTCTCCGTTCCCTACTCAGGGAACGAGGGTTACATACGTAACCGAGACGTTTTCAGCCCTGTATTTTACCCTTAATACAGTTCACACACAGTTTGGTAATTTACAGGAGAGAAATATGACTGTAAGCAATTGACCCTTCGCTAAGCCACGCCCGAAAACCGCCACAGGCCAATCGTGGCTTAGCAACCGTAACTAGGCGCGGGAGGTCTGGCAAGCTTTCGAGCGAGTCAGGGAAATATGCCGCGTTGTGCGTATGGATTGTGCAAATCTGATACCCGGTATCCTAAAAGTTTGGACGGGGTGGTGGATTTTGTTCCCTTCCCGAAACCTAAAACCCAAGGGGAGAAATGCCGGGCGTAATCTTCATTTATATAGCGCTTTTAACAATGTAGATTGTTCTAAAGCAGCTTTACATTGATAATAGGAAATTAAAAGTAAAGTGTTTTGGCTTTATAGCAGCTCTAGAATAAAGTTATTGTCCAGCTCGTGGATCAAGCAGTGTGATTAAAGGCAAGACGGACGCTCACTGACATAACTTAACGTTACTTAAAAATATAGTTCAGCATTTTGTTAATCGACGGCCAAACTAGTAACGTTACCCCAATCCGATCGATCGCGACTCTCCCGGTGTTAGTTCTAGTAAAAGTAAAAGGTAGTTAGTAAAAGGAGGGAACAACACGGGGCTTGCCGGAGATCTCCAAGGAAAAGGTTGGTATGCAAACTTAATCAATTCATAACAGTAAGTTAGTCCGACGTGTGAGCAGTAACGTTAGCCTGGCGCGCTAAAAATACAAGCGGGAGAATGTTATCATTGCAAAGTGGTCAGGCTAATGTCGTGTGTTTATTCCACAATACATATGGATAAGCTGTTTGTTTAATAAATATTAGAATATTTTAAAATTTCAGTTACCCTGCTGGGCATGCACATAGCTGTTCCTCAAATTTGTGTTTCCCATTTGAATGGTCAGCGTATGAGGCGGCTGCTGCTTGCGCTGGGACCTAACGCTTTAACTACAATTTTGATGAAATTATTCTCTAATCGTTTGCATATTATGTCGTGGATATAGCCCTCGAATGCATACTGCAGTATTGCACTCTCATATTTTCACCTGTTCGGCAAAAATGACTAATTATCTCCATAGGAATGTCTGAAACCAGTGCATTCATACTGTAATAGACGTGCCAGGCGCAAAAGCTTGACAGGCGTAGCAACAGTAACTAAGGAGGGCGGGGCTTAGCGAAGGGTCAATTGTCCCTTACATAAGATACATAAGTTTTTTAATACACATTTCTATTTTACAGTGAACTTCAGAGTTGTTACCATGGATACAAACTTTGCACCCCTTGATCAGCAGGTCTGATGTGTTTATCTGGCATCTTTATTATCTCTTGCATTGTTGAATACACGTTCAATAAATGAACACATTTTTGGCTTTTGATCTTTAATTACTATTTGCTCTTTCACAGTATAGTACAGTGGTTCTTGAGGTAAGAACACAAAACCTTCTGTGCTGTCATAACAAACACACCTTTTAAATCTGATTAACATTAGAAATTCAGTTATATTTGCAATTATTGTATTTTCAGTAGGGTAATTATATATTTCTTCATTGATAGTCAGGATATGTGTAGCTGACTGTCACAAAATATCTGCACTGTGTCTTTGCTATTAAACAGGACAGTAAAGGTAACCGGATTGGCCAATGGACAAATGTTTCTTCAACAAGGTGGATTTTGCAGCGTTCTTATGAATTAAACCCAGAGGCCCGTCAAGGCATGTACAAACTGAAGGCTTTTATTGGTGACAGGATGATCTCACATGATTTTGAAGTGAAACAATATGGTAAGTCATAAAAACGACTTAAGACGGTAACCTTGGTTCCCTGAAGAGGGAACGATACGCTGTGTCATAAGTTACCACACTATGGGAACGTCTGCATGATTGCGTCTTGAAGCACGTGTGAAATCAGTCGAATGGTGTGGCGGAACATCATGGGGGGTGACGTCACAACCAGTGTAACTGGTCTGTTGTCTGCGTTGTGTTTTGGTTGATATGAGAAGGACAAGACAGCATTCGCAGTTTCACCGATCTTTTATTCCTGATATACAAACACATGTAATCAGCCTCTTAGTGAAATTCGCTCTCTTTAGCTCTCTTCAGTGCGTCACCAATGCAAAGAGGAATAAATCACAGAACAATAAACATACCTGATATACAAACACATGTAATCAGCCTCTTAGTGAAATTCGCTCTCTTTAGCTCTATAAAACAAATGTGATGTACAGTTGTCACATGTGCTCTCGTTTCACATTTAGGCACAGATGCAAAAATATAGCTCAATCGGAGTGAAATGACAAAAATAACCACTCAGATAGGTAAAATAATATTATATACATAAATTAGAGTGAAAATATAGACATAAAAGCAATGATTAAAATAAAGATTAATTTAGATTAACAGGAGCCCAAAATAACCTCACCTCTTCAGTGCGTCACCAATGCAAAGAGGAAGAGGAGGGGACAGAACAGGAAGATATACTGACTCATGACGTCATCACAATTAATTAAAGGGAAAGGTACTCATTTCACTTAGGCAGACATATCAGGTACATGTAAACGAACAATTTTGTGAGAATTCTAATAAACTATACATACATTTAACAGTACACTTTCTGTACCTGTTACACTCACCCCTCAGAATTTACACAAAATTTCCAGAGTATAACAAAAAAACACTGGTCACCAGAATTACATGGTCCACACTTAAACAGTGAAGACACAGCGTAAAAAGCTACCCAAATGAGAGGGATACAAATATGAAGAAAGTTGGCCAAACTTCTACACATTTTGTAGGCATACACAAAGTGCCCATTACACTTTGAAAAATCTCAGACCAAGTACTTAAACAGAACCAATCGGCATTAGAAAATACAAGACTTGACTCTTAGCATTACCAGAGACAGCGGCAAGAAGAAAGAAGAAAAAAAAAAACAGATCTAAACATGAATAACAGGAGATACAGACTCCATACCAAGTAAGGTTTCGAGTTGAACCATTGACTCAATCAGCCTACGAACAGGCCTAATTACTCTACCAAGCCTGGTAGTGTAACGATCACCAGTATTTAAATCAGCTACAGGATCTTGCCTAAAGGATTCACTGGCAGAGACAGGAGTTTGGGGAGAGTGGATAGAACCAGCCACAGCCACAGTATTATCATCAGTCACTGACACATCAACTTGTGCATTTGGCTCCTCTTGATTTGACAACTGAGAATGCACCCATGAAGAAGTGCGGACATCACCACAAGTAGCAACAATGGAGATGTTCGACATAGAGTCTGCATGTGAGAGTTCCTCAGCCTCATTCTGCCCATCATCTGCGTGCCCAGCAGACTCAATCTCGGCAACATATAAGGACTCACCACTGCGTGGCTGCTCGGTTTGACCACCACAGCGTGCTGCATCAGATGTCTGTGAAGGTACACTACCGGCAAGTACTTCAGCAACCTCACGATCAGTACCAACCCTTTCTGGTTCAAGCAGAGGGAGGAAGTTCACTTGAAGAAGAAGATTCCGATGCACTATTCTCTCACTACCAGCTCTGTCACGGATCTTATAGACATGTATGGAAGGTTTTGAGGCAACAACAGTGTACATGACTGGCTCCCATTTGTCAGCGAGTTTTCGTTTTCCTCTACAGCCTTTGTTAGCCACAAGCACTTGATCACCAACGGCTAGAGGTAGGCCTTTTGCTCTTTTGTTGTACTGGCTCGACTGGTGTTTTTGTTCCACAACAGCATTCTTCTGTGCTAACGCCATGGCAGACTGGAGGTCACGGATAAGAGATTGGACATACTTGTCATAATCGCAGATTGACTTATCCTGCAGGACACTTTGGAACATGAGGTCAACTGGCAACCTTGGTACTCTACCAAACATTAGATAAAAAGGGGCTAAACCCGTTGTTTCGTGTGCTGTGCAGTTGTACACAAATGTCATGGTCTGTACCAACTGCGGCCACTTCTGCTTAGGCCTAGGTGGAAGAGACCTCAGCATATTACCTAATGTCCTGTTAAAACGTTCAGTACCCCCATTCCCCATTGGGTGGTATGGAGTGGTTCTCGACTTGTCAACTCCAGCCAGTTCAAGTAGCTCAGCAATCAACTCACTCTCAAAGGTAGCTCCCTGATCAGAATGGATGCGTTGGGGAAATCCATAGACGCAGAAGAAGCTGTCCCAGAGTTTCTTCGCAACTCTTTTTGCTGTCTGGTCTTGACACGGGAATGCATGCGCCAGCTTTGTGAAGTGATCCGTGACCACTAAAACATCCACAGATTTGTTGTTCCGATCTTCAGCAGACCAGAAGTCGATGCAAACGAGCTCCAGTGGGGCTGTGGTCTTAATACTCTCCAAAGTGGCTCTCGCTGCAGGCTCTGGAGTTTTGCTGAGGACACACCTGGGACATTTTTTCACATAATCTCGCACATCACGCTCCATGTCAAGCCAGAAAAACCTCTGACGGGTCAAAGACAGAGTGCGGGGCTGCCCTTGATGACCAGCCAGGTCGTGTACACCCGAAAGTGCCTCAGACTTCAAGGAGTCAGGTAAAACGAGTTGGAACTTTTTGTGCTTGGTGAGCGGGTCTTTAATAGCTCTGTACAGGATTCCATTAAGCAAACAAAGTTTGTCCCACTGCTTCAGAATTCTCAGCACACACTGGTTATCATTGGCACGTTCACGTCTTGATGGTCTGCGTTTCCTGCCGACGTAATAAGACACTCTAGCAATGACAGGGTCTTTGTGCTGGTGATCTTGTATGTCTATCAGTGAAAGAGAATGAAACACTTCCTCGTCTCCACTTATCAAAGAGTTCAGATGTTCAGCAAATGATGTTGCTCTACATTCAGTTCCTGTTTCCCATTCATCACAGGAGAACAAAATGGAAGACACGTCATCAGCGGACATTGATGTATCCAGACCAGCATCAAGTGATCCTGTCCCTAATGTTTGCGGTTGGCAGGTAAGACGGAACACCTCTTGCACATTTCCATCCTCTACACAGTGTACTTGTCGCAACAGTTCAGAATAAGGCTCGGACAAAAGCCGCTGACTCACTGGCCTGACAAATGGATTCCTACTGAGCGCATCCGCCACAACGTTGAGTTTTCCAGGAACGTGTTTGATCTCAAAAGAATATGGAGCAAGTTTCGAGACCCAGCGCTGCTCACATGCATCCAACTTCGGCTTGGTCATAATGTATGTCAGCGGATTATTATCCGTCCACACAGTAAACTCATGGCCCTTAAGCCAGTGACTGAACTTGTCGCACACCGCCCACTTCAGAGCTAAGAATTCCAGTCTATGTGCAGGATATTTTGTTTGACTGCGGCTCAAAGCCTTGCTAGCAAACGCTATTGGTCTTGCCTTGTCCTCACCAGCAGGGATCTGAGAGAGTACTGCACCTATGCCATCCAGTGAGGCGTCAGTACAGAGAAGAAAAGGAAGCTCAAAATCAGGATGAGCCAGCACCACACTGTCAACAAGAGCCCTTTTTAGCTCTTCAAATGCCACATCACAGTCAGGGGTCCAGTCCTGAGGTGTCAACTCCCGAAAAGTTCCTGCTTTCTTGTGACTACCAGCAGCTTTCCCTGAGCGTTTCTGGCCAGCTGTTAAGTTGAATAAGGGTCTGGCAATGCGTGAGCAACTTGGAATGAAGGATTGGTAGTACAGGACCATGCCGAGAAACGATCTGATCTTTTTTTGTGAAGGTGTGATTTTGTTTTCCTTCATTAAGTCCTCCTTCTGAAAAGCAGAGATGACTTTAACTTTCTCCTCATCAACTGAAACACCAGTACCATCTATCACATGGCCCAGGAACTTTACGGATTTTCTCAGAAAGTGACACTTTTTAGGTGCCAGCTTCAGGTTGCTGGTTCTCAATCGAGAAAACACGATCTCCAGCCGCTTCAATGCCTCCTCTTCAGAAGGAGCAAAGACCAACAAGTCATCCAGATAACAGAGCAGACTGGAAAAGTTAAGGTCTCCAAAAATGCTGAGCATCATGCGCATGAAGGAAGCTGGGCTATTGCAAAGACCTTGAGGGAGACGATTATACTCATACAAGCCCATTGGTGTTGTGAAGGCAGTGTATCTTCGGTCAGACTCATGGAGTGGTATGTTGTAAAATCCTGAAGTTAAGTCCATGGTGCTGAAAAGGGCATTACCACCCAAGGCTGCGAGACAGTCAGCTTGATGGGGCAGAGGATGGGCGTCCTTGAAGGTTTTAGCATTCAGCCAACGAAAATCAGTGCAGACCCTCAGATTACCGTCTTTTTTCCAGACCATCACCAAGGGTGACGCATATTCACTGACAGACTTGCTGATTATGTTTTTCTCCTCCATCTCTGACAACACTTCTCTCAATTTTTGATAGTGGGCAGGTGGGATGCGGCGATAGGGCAGACGGAATGGGCGCTCATCATAAAGATGGATCCTGTGCACAAAATCCTTTGTTTCTCCACAATCCAGTTTATCCTTCGAGAAAACATCCTGGTATGCCACAAGAAGATCCGTCAATTTCCTCTTCCAGACCTCAGAAACCTCACATCCATCAATGTCAATATCTTTCAGACCACAGTCTCCCAGCAATTGTGCAAGATCAGAGGATGAAGCAGTTTTAACAGGTAATGACTCAGAAATGTGACAATGGGTTCTACTTAAGCCCTGAATGACTGTGAGATCCTCCACAGCTAGACAAGAGGAAACATCGGCCAGTTTAGTGTTGCGGCGAAGCGTCACTGATGTTGGATTAGGGTTAAGGATCTTCATTGGCACCCATCGATCGCCCCACATCGGTGTTATTACTCGTCCGACAAGAATGTTTTTAGGAGCTGAACGTGCAGTGGTCGGCTCAACAATTACAGCACTTCCTGGGGAAACAGGCACATTAGCTGGCAATTTGCCCCAAACAAGATACTCGCATTTGGGAAGCAGAGTGATTGCCTGACAGAGTTTCACAGTTCCAAGTTTATCAGGCTGTTGAGGTCCAGACCATCGGGAAATACAACTCAGAAGCTCAAGGAATTGCTCACACTCAGGATTATTGTTATTGCAAGAAAGAAGCTCCCAGTACTTGTCATGCGATTTCATCTTCTGCACAACACATTTGATCACATTACTTCCAATTATGAACTCATCTCTTTGTCCTGGCACCACAAGAGTAGGAACAACAAACTTGAATCCATAGACTTCAATCTCCAAGTCGTATGTACACTTTGGCTGAATCGTTAGGCCGCCACAGCCGACCAGGACCACATTACTTGCAATCACTTGAGGTGGTGGAAGAAGACCATCAACTTGCAGCTTGGACTCACCCTCTTCACTAAGCGTGCAGGCCATACTACCAGAATCCAGTAACCCCTTTAATGTGTAACGTCCACTAACCGTCACAGGAGCATAAAACAACTCACTTGCCCCATCAACTCTTTGAGACCCCACATATAACACGGTTTTGTCTTCTGGCAATAGTTTGCAGCTGTTAACAAAAACATTTTGCACATCTTCTGTGAGGGAGGTTTTATGAAAACTGCCCATGCTACCCCTCTCGTCGCATGGGCTCTTTAGTTTAACTGAGCAGTATCTGAGGGAGCCGCAGGGCATGCAGCCTTAGGACAGTCATTCTTAAAGTGGCCGGGCCTGAGACAGTGACGACATAGCCTTTGACGTCTACAATGCTCATACGTCGTGTGTTCCTTGGATCTACAAACCCTACATGCAGCACTTAAGTTGGCTTTGAAATCTGGAGTTTTAATTGGGTGAGCCTGACTGGAAGTTAAAGAGGCAGTGCACAATGACAGGACTCTATCCATCATGCCAACGATGTGCTGAAGGCTGGTATCTGGAGAGAACGGAACAGCATATGGATTAAGATGGCTTACAGGGGTAAGTGACTGGGCTGGCATGGAAACAGGCTGCTGAGGAGAACTGGGCATGGAAACTGGCTGCTGAGGAGAACTCAACATGGAAACTGGCTGCTGAGGAAAACTGGGCATGGAAACTGGCTGCTGAGGAGAACTGGGCATGGAAACTGGCTGCTGAGGAAAACTGGGCATGGAAACTGGCTGCTGAGGAGAACTGGGCATGGAAGTGGGGCCTGCCATAACAGTGCACTGGTTGCTTGCTGACAAGGACATTGTGTGCTGCATCCTTGAAGAGACTCTCTTTAGTTCCCTCTGATGACTATCCAAGCGCTCCTGGACCTCAGCGGCGCTCCATTTCTCAGCTGGCTTAAACTGAAAAGACATAGCAAGACTTGGGTCTGGGCAATGTGAAATAAACATCATGACTGCTTCAGCAGCGGGATCCTCGACACTCTTATTACGTCTACGCAAGCACTCATTAGCAACATCTATGGACTTGTTAAGCCGTATCCAGTAATCCATGGGGCTTTCATCCGCTCTAGGGACAGTGTTATAGAAGTCAGCCATAGGCATGTTAGAGTAAGACAACTCACTGAAGTTTCGTTTGAGTATGTCAAACACTGCATTTGGTAGCTCACTGGCACTCAGTTCAGGTCGGCTTCGCAGGGACACTTTAACTATATCTCTCGCTTTGCCAGCCAATCTGCTTAGGATGAGATCAGAGACATCAGTTTGCATTCTGCATTTTGTTCTGTTCAAATAGCTGTACATCATATCTTCCCACTCGTGCACAGTAAATGAATCACTCTTATCTCCCCTAAAGAATGGCGGAGGTGGTGCATCTTGCTGTACTATCACCTTGAGGCTAGATTTATCAATATCCTCATTGGAGTGCTGAGACTGGCACGGCGGATTTGGCTGTACTGGGCTGGCATGGTGCACAAGGTTAAGGCTGGCTGAAATACTCTCTCCTATTTTCTGAGCCAGATCTGAAATGATGCCCCCTAATGACTCAGGAGTAACGACAGGTTCAATATCAGGGCGTATGATTGGGGTGGAGCTAGCTGCTGGACCTACAGAAACACCAATCGCTGAATCAGCTGTGCGCACATGGTCAAGTCCCAAATTAGCTAATGCTCTCCCTCTCCCATAACAACGTGTAAATTCAGAAACCCCCTCATTTCGATACATTTCAGGTCCACTGCCTCTGCCCAAAGGAAAAGTGACATTAGATTGTTTCACAGGACTGAAATCGTCTTTGCCAGTATCCTCAAACATGCTTCAATTTGTAAAGTGAAACAGATAAAACATGTAAAAATGAAAGCAAATTATGTTACAAACAGTGTAACCTTAAATGATGAAAAGTTCAAGCATACTTCAAATAATTCAAGGAAATATATGAAATCAAACAACTCAAAATAAAACACTTCAATATCAAAATTCTGATTGAAAACAAAATTTCTCTTCTCAAAAACAATTATTTAATTTTCCTTGTTCAAAATGCATCAAGTGTCATTGATTATATACTGTACAGATAAAGGATACGATGCTTGAAGGACAATGAAGCGTCCCGCGGTGCTTATCAGTCTCTGTTGTTCAGTTCAGAATGCACCAACGACCAACGAAAGTGCTCCGGAGAGAGAGAAAAAAAGTTTATCAGAAAGTCAATAACTCTTTACCGTCCCTTTAAGACACAACAGTCCGGACCGCGATATCACACGCAGTTCATCACACACACACACGCGCGCGCCCTCCTTGTGCGCGAGCGATGGCGATGGGGAAGATCGTCGAGGAAGAAGAGCGGCGAAGCGTGCGGGCCGTCACGCAACCACGGCGATCGGCGAAGCGCTGATCTGATGATCCGAAATGATCACGGCACCAAGTGTAACTGGTCTGTTGTCTGCGTTGTGTTTTGGTTGATATGAGAAGGACAAGACAGCATTCGCAGTTTCACCGATCTTTTATTCCTGATATACAAACACATGTAATCAGCCTCTTAGTGAAATTCGCTCTCTTTAGCTCTCTTCAGTGCGTCACCAATGCAAAGAGGAATAAATCACAGAACAATAAACATACCTGATATACAAACACATGTAATCAGCCTCTTAGTGAAATTCGCTCTCTTTAGCTCTATAAAACAAATGTGATGTACAGTTGTCACATGTGCTCTCGTTTCACATTTAGGCACAGATGCAAAAATATAGCTCAATCGGAGTGAAATGACAAAAATAACCACTCAGATAGGTAAAATAATATTATATACATAAATTAGAGTGAAAATATAGACATAAAAGCAATGATTAAAATAAAGATTAATTTAGATTAACAGGAGCCCAAAATAACCTCACCTCTTCAGTGCGTCACCAATGCAAAGAGGAAGAGGAGGGGACAGAACAGGAAGATATACTGACTCATGACGTCATCACAATTAATTAAAGGGAAAGGTACTCATTTCACTTAGGCAGACATATCAGGTACATGTAAACGAACAATTTTGTGAGAATTCTAATAAACTATACATACATTTAACAGTACACTTTCTGTACCTGTTACACCAGGAAGGTATTAAAGCACCCCTGAACCAAACAATGTCAGCTTCTGATAGGCTGAAGTAAGTCATGAAGTAAGTAAGTGAAGTGAACTAAGTTATGGCGGAGCAATGCAGCATCTCGTTCCCTCTTCAGGGAACCGAGGTTATAGTCATAACCGAGGCATTCCCTTTCAAGGGAACTGGCGTTGCGTTGTAAGTTACAATACTATGGGAACTTTAATATCTACTATGCCATACTGACCAATGCTTGTCTAGTGTGAATAATACCTGGAGCGCAACTAAGACTGAAGTACCTTGAAGCCAGGGGTGGTGCCCAGGTCAAGGTCATAGAACCTGACGAATGTGTGCGGAGATGACCAGCCCGCTGCAGCCCATACGTCATGAAGAGAGGCCCCAGAGAGCAAGGCTTTAGAAGCCGCCACACTCCTAGTAGAATGGGCCCAGACAGCCAAGGGAGAAGGCTGACCGGCCAATTCATAAGCAAGAGAGATAACCTCGACAACTCACTTACTCATTCTCTGCTTAGATGCTGGGTACGCCTTTCTGGGCGACCCAAAGCATTCAAAGAGTTGATCAGATTTACGCCACACGGCAGCTCTGTGGACGTAAGCATCAAGCACCCTATCCAAGCAAAGCACATTTCATTTCTCCTTGTCTGGGCGGAGGACAGAAGGCCTGCAGGCCTAATCCTCAAGGTTCCACGGAGGAAACAAGATAATAATGGGTCTCTTTTCAAGGATACACCACTCAAAGGAGTGTGGTAAACAGGGCCAAATAAACAATAAGTGTAGAAGGGGATAATCCTGTAGAGAAACGCTCTTGCGGAAACTCTAGCACTGTACCAACCGGGCAGTTAACTGGGTCTAAACCTCCGTTGTGAGACCAGCCTCTATGAGTTGGTCAATGACTCTATGGGCCCTATTTTAACGATCTGAAACGCAAGTGTCAAAGCGCAAAGCGCAAGTAACTTTGTGGGCGGGTCTTGGCGCTGTTGCTATTTTCCCGGCGGGATAAATGACTCTTGCGTCTGGCGCAAATCTAAAAGGGGTTGGTCTGAAGTAGCTTCATTATTCATAGGTGTGGTTTGGGCGTAACGTGAAATAAACCAATCAGAGCGACATCTCACATTCCCTTTAAGAGCAGGCGCTCTTGTTCTAAAGCGGATTCCTATTATAACGGCGGATTTGCCAGGCGCACGCCAGGAGCGGTTCACAGCCGAGGAGACCGACGTTCCCGTCAGGGACGTTGGGGATGGAGAAACACACCCAAATTAATTTCGGTTAAACAGGCGTATGATAATTTGGGTAAATGTGTAAGCTAGATGTATGCTTTTATAATAAACTATCTATCTATCTATCTATCTATCTATCTATCTATCTATCTATCGTAATAATGTATGATTTGCAAAAATGATAACTGCTGCTTCTGTGTAGATGAGAGAATCAAAGTGTATGCTCGTTGTGCACACGCTACATTGATTAAGGCCAAGCATGCGCCCTTAAAATAGCATATGAATAACATGCGCAACGCGCCACTGACTTTAAACTGTTTTTTTTCGGTCAGTGGCGCAATTGTTTTCTAAACCTGTAAAATAGCATGAGGGAACGTTTGCGCCGGAACACGCCTCCTCTTTGCGCTGAACCGCCCCGGGGAGCGCAAGTGTATTTCTTAGTTAACCGACGTGCTTCTGTGGAGGGAAAAGTCCGCTTTGCGCGGGTGCAAAATAGGAATGATACATGCGTCCGTGTACAAAGTCAATTGCGCTGGGTGCAAGATAGGGCCCTATGACTCAAACCCACAACTTTCATACCTCTGGACGGGGGTTAAATATTTAGCCCCAGCCTGACACAGAAGGTCCCTCCTGATCGGAATCTCCTTAAGGGAGCAATAGAGGAGGGATATCAAGTCCAAAAACCAGATGTGAGTTGGCCAAAGAGGAGCCACCAACAGTAGATGGGCACCCTCCCGGCAAACTCTCTCCATAACTCCCGAAAGCAGAGCGATCCGGGGAAATGCATTCAGGCATAATGGTATTCAACACTAGTGGGGCTGGATGACACTAATATGTCCTCTTCCACTTCTCTTCTTCCTCCATAGAAGACCCACCACCTCGGGGTAAAGTATCCATTCCTCGGGCCTCAGCCCTTGTCTCGACCTAAGCGACCACTGATGTGTTGTCTAAATGGACAAGAACATGTCCCCTTTAGATCAGAAAACGCACTTCCACAGACCCTGGAATGAGTGGCCCTCCAGGACCGCTCCCCAACACGTGAGAGAAGCATCTGTCATAAGTATCACGTGACGACAAGTAAGTCATAACACTGGGCCTTTGGACAAGAACCAGGGTTTCCTCCACATCGTCAAGTAACAAAGACATCTTCTAACCTTGATCATGTGGAATGGATTGCCCCTGGAAAATCCCCTGGTCTTGAGCCACCACTGCAGGGGTCTCATGTACAACAGGCCAAAATGTATGATGTTGGCTGCTGCTGTCGACAATCTTTGAAACTGTTTGACAGTGCGTGACTGGCCTAGCTTCAGCTCTTTTAATGCTGAGAGGGTTATGTGTGCAGGAGAGAAACGTGCCTGCATCATCACAGAAATCCTCCAAAAAGGTGGTTCTCTGTACTGGAGAAAGAACAGTCTTCTTTGCGTTCTGCCTCAACCCCGCTCTTTCATATGAGCGAGGACAACATTTCGATGTTAAAACGGCATGTGCTCTGAATGAGCTAGTATCAACCAATCGTCGATGTAATTCAACACGCGAATGCCCTGGAGTCGCAGAGGAGCCAGTGCAACATCCACGCCTTTCTTGAAAGTGCAAGCTGACAGTGCTAGGCTAGCCAAAAGGAAGAACCCTGTACTGGAACACTTTGCCCCCTAAAGCAAACCTGAGGAACTTCCTGTGGTTTTGAAGGATGGATATGTGGAAGTATGCATTTTTGATGTCTATCATGACAAACCAGTCCTCTGTACTGATTATAGTCATGATTTGCTTTAAAGTTAACATTTTGAACTTTAGCTTTTGGCCGCACGATTTACATGGTGCAAATAAATCGGACATTCTTTTTTGGAACAATGAAATACCGGCTGTAAAATCCGGATTCTGGTGGGGAACACGTTCTATGGCCCCATTCCCCAAGAAAGTTCTCACATCTTGTTCCATAACCAGAGACTTCTCTGGACCCACCATAGTGGGCAGAACCCTGTGAAAGCGAGGAGAACGAGAACAAAACTGAATTCTTTACTACATTTCGCTACGTTCCCAGATGTACACTGGGATACTGACTAGTTGGGTTGGTTGAACGGCCCCCTGAGGGCACTGGAGACACTGACACTGGCGTTAGAACCTCTTAGCTGAAGCCTTCCTTGTAATGATGACATTACTCAGATCCGTTTTATCTTTGCCAGGTTGAGGCTTCGAGCGCCTACCCTGCCCCCATTCTTTCTGCGGCGGGGCACGAGAAACAACACTTTCTGTTTTTGTTGCGCCCTGTACGAAGAGCTTGAGAGAGCCTGGGGCTACTTCCGCCCAGCAGCCTTTTGAGACCTTTGATCGACAAGGGAAGACCTGCTGGAATGCCACCACTTGCTTTTTAGCCTTCTGGAGCCTCTCTACGACTGAATTAACGGAGTCGCCAAAGAGTCCCACAGGAGAAAGCGGGGCATCCAACAGATATACTTGTCACTTTCTTTAATATTAGATAGATTAAGCCACAAATGTCTCTCTGAGGCTTCCAGAGCTGTCATAGTATGGCCAATAGCTCTGGCCGTCTCCTTGAGTAAAGCCCCTCCCCCTCGTCAAGGTCTTTAAGCAGGTCGGTCTGTTGTGCCTGCAAAATGCGCATAGTATGCAGACATGCATCAGACTGACCTGTTGCTGCATAAGCCTAGGTAAGGGCCTTGAGGGATGATGCTGAATCAGGGGAAAGATCGCTCAAAAGCACTTGTTGGCGGGACCCAGAAAAAACACCGTGCCAGGTTGTGCCGATAGACGATGCTCAGTTGATAGACGCAGTGCGCTGATGTGCTGATGCGCCGATAGACGATGATCAGAAGAGGATTTCCCCGCAAAAATTGTATAGCGCATCACCCCATTACCAAAGAGCTGCGAGGAAAATAAAAGATTAGTTAGATTATCTTACTCCTCATTTAAAAAACAACTTGATTAAACCGAAATACTTCTCTCAAATTTTTTCACTACTTATGGGCCACAAGAGAAATATTAAGAAAATAAATTAAGACAGTTAGCCTAGGCCTATATACCATTATCAACACGTTGAAGTAGATTCAGCTCTCATCATCTCTGAAAGAATATGAACCGTTAATGCAGTGTCAAATGTTTTTGCTTTCACTTTCTGTTGTAATTAATTGACTGGGGTTTGAGACTTCTTCACCACCATAACTCTAGAGCAAAGTATGCACATTGCTTGTGTGATATCCACTGACTCACCTTCATGGTTTAAAATGTAAATATTTCCAATATTGTGCGAAAATTTCCTTTATCAATAATTGTTCGAAAAATGATGGACAGAGCTTTAGATTTTGCAAACGTCATTCCCCATGATAAAATCAATTAAATGATCCCCCCCACCCCCCCAAACGTCCTGCTTCTCTGCTGGCCAGTTGATATTTTATTTTGACACAGCACGAGTGATAACCTTCACTAGCTCTTTGTACCCAGGAGAGTGAAGTGACGAATCTTCAGACTCTCCTGCATCGACTCTCAGTACACCAACCTCCTCAGAGGAAGATAACTGAAGCACCGGGCCCTCACTCAGGGCGGAAGAAACCGCAGAGCAGGCTTCCTGATCCTGAGAGAGGAGATATATATTGATATATAGGCATACAACCCCACATATGACAGATAGAGTAACACAGACAGCTTGCTGAAGAAACAGAAGCTGACATTGTTTGGTTCAGGGTTGCTTTATACCTTCCAGGTCATGATGTCTCCCGCCTATGACGTTCCGCCACACCATTGGACTGATTTCACACGTGCTTCAAGACGCAATCACGCAGAGGTGTTCCCATAGTGTCGTAACTTATGACGCAGTGCAAGTTCTCTTGAAAGGGAACAGACAATTTGCAGTTTTGCATGGGAAGAGTTTCAATAATATGTTTGTATTTTAATTTTTAATATATAAATTGAGGACTAATAACTCTGATTTCTGCCTTCTGACTTCTAGTTTTGCCTAAGTTTGAAGTTACTCTAAAAAGACCAAATAAAGTAAGTGTTGAAGAAGAGGAACTGATAATTGAGGTTTGCGGAAAGTGAGTGGTTTCTTTTTATTTCCTGCATTAAAAAAGCAACGTGCTCTTCCATTCACACTTTTATTTAATTGTTAATTGTATTATAATTTTTTTAACTCTTGGGTCAGTTTCTTACTTTAACCCCCCATCCTAATATATTAGTTTCTTAACTCAACCCTGGGCTATAGATCAGTTGCTTGTACCTTCTTCACAGATACACTTATGGACAGCCTGTACCTGGTAAATCACGGGTGAAAGTGTGCCGTAAATTAAAGCCCTACATTTCCTATTACACAAATTCAGTGTGTTTAGAGGAAACCATTGAGGTATGTGAAACACAGTACATTATCTTTAATACATTTATCTAATTAAACCACTCTTCTGTTAATAGTTATGTTTGTGTTCATTCATTATAATTAGATAAAAAAGACAGGCTGTGCGATCCATACCTTAGATCTATCACTCTTTTTGAACGTCACACTAAAGCATGTGATGCAGAATTCTCTTCATGTTGAGGCAATGGTTACAGAAGAAGGAACAGGTGAGCTGTTCAATTTGGTCAGATCTCTGTTACCTACATTTCTTATATTTCTCATTTTTGACCTTTTACTTTTATTTGAATAAATATTTATGTAGGTGTTTTGACTATTTACAGAGATCACCATGACAAAATCTGAATCTGTATCTCTGACTTATGAAATTGGTAAAGTCACATTTACTGACCTGCCCAAAACATATGAACACGGATCAGTTATTGAAGGAAAAGTAAGTCTAAAATCCGTTTGTCTCAGTTTAACACCATTGATGTGTACGGAATTATTCCTTAATTGATTCCTTCAAAATCTTATTTTCAACAGATAAAACTCTCAAATTTCAAAGGTGCACCAATTCAAAACAAAAAGGTTTATTTTATGGAGTCCATATTGAGTCTTATGGAGTATGGAGACACTCGGTCCACAAAACTGCTCCTAAATCTCACTACAGACAGCGATGGACTGGCCAACTTCTCTCTTAATACATCCAGTCATTCTAAAAGTGATATTGATCTAATAGTAAGATATTTTGTGTTCACTTAATTTTCTTTTGTATTGCATGAAGAGTTTAGTTACATGAGTTATTTCAGATTTTTTGTAATCTAGGCAAGTGTCTATCAAGAGATCTGGGTTTTCTACCACGACGACAACATCCCTTACATCGCTTCCGATGGAAAAACAGTCAAGCTCTTCCAACCTGACTCTCTATACACCCCAACACAAAGTGAACTGATTATAGAGAATACTGAACAACCATTAAAGTGTGACTCTGAGTTTACTGTCACCATCAAGTATTATTTTGTTGGAGAGACAATTAAAAACTTCAAAACTGACATCGTCTATATGGTGAGAACATGTGCAGTATGTACATTATCACAGAGATGTTTTTGTTTAACAGTATTATTTGGCTGCACTAGTCAGTTTGTTATCAGAGTGTCATCTGTCTGTTTCAGGTCTTGTCTAGAGGAGTGATTGTTCATCATGGATATGAGAAGGTTGAAGTGAAGATTTCTGATGGAGCAAGGGGCTCAATGTCGTTCAAACTGTCTATTAGTCTAGATCTGGCTCCTGTAGTGCAGATTCTGGCGTACTGTGTTTTTCTGCCCAGTGAAACGGTTGTGGCTAGTAGCAAAGATTTCAACATTGAAAAGTGTTTCAAAAACAAGGTATGCATTGTAGCTTTAGAAATGAGCGTCTTTAAACTGTATTACTGACTCATTTCTAAAATAAATCCTATTCCCTGTATGTCACATGTATCTCTGCAGTTTTCTCCTGCTAAAGCAGTTCCCGGTGAGAAAAACACTCTCCAGCTCTCAGCTCAGCCTGGTTCACTGTGTGGCCTCAGTGCTGTAGATCAGAGCGTCCTGATCCTGAAGTCAGGAGAACGTCTGGATACTGACAAGGTCTTGATGCTTTAAGATAGTGTGAATTCACAGTGTGAATCTAATGATAACAGACTTTACTTATTGCTGCTATGATCCATCAGCTGACATTTTGATCTCAGGAGATTTAGCATTAATCTTGATTCTTTCTCACCAAAATGGAAATACATTTTCATTGGAAATACATGTATTATTTAGAAATCATACTGATAGTGTGTGAACATGGTCCCGTCACAGATCTTCAACCTGCTGCCAGTGCAATCGTGGTCAAATTACCCTGAGACTGTTGAAGATGGGGAGTGTCCGTCTATGCGTGTTTGGAGATCCGCATTCACTTATGAATCCTTAAAGGTAACAGTTGGATTATATGTGTGGCAGTGCAGTAGATAATGATTGGGAGAGTATATACTGCACATATGTAAGTAAATGCATAAAAAGCCTTTATGATTATACTGACATTTAAAAGTAATTTGTATTTTCATGACTTTTATTGTGGTTCATCATTGCCATTTGGCAGAGAGTGGGATTGAAGATGGCAACAAATTTGTTTGTGGGACTCCCTGTGTGCGAGACGGGTAGGTACATTTACTGTTATTACAATCCAAGCTGTAATGTTTTAATATGTTGGTGCTTGTTATGAAATATATTTAAAAAAATGAAATATATTCAATTTGTGAAATTGTGAAACTCAAACAATTCCACAATTATAGAGATGTTGTTACAGTAGAACGGAGACAAGAGGTGTGCAGATCCATATGCAAAGCCTTTTATTTACAAGAGATGTGTTTATATCAGACAGGGGCCCAAACAAAGGCAAACAGGTATGAGATGGACAAGACAATGAGCATTCCAGGGACAGGCAAGGGTAAACAAAGAAGACTGTAATCCAGTGGACAAGGCAAGAGGATAAACCAGCTAACCAGGCTAAAGTCCAGGCGTCAGGCAAACAATATCCAAACAGGGCAAGACGAAAGAGGTAATCCAAGGCGAGCAAGAGTCCAGAGCAGGCAAAGAGAAGGCAGAACACGGGAAACCAGGCTAGGATCACAGGGAAAACAAGCAAGAGTAAGACTAGGAACACTAGGATAGGCTCCATAAAGATGCTATCAGCTAGACAGCAGTATAGGCTAACAATACTCAGCAATCTGTGAGCTTGTGCATCAGTGTTTGATAGTCCCTGTGATTGACTACAGGTGTGGAAATAATTAAAGCCATGGAACATGGAAAATGAAGTCCAGGGTAACCTGTAACTTAGTGTGCAGTTAAAAAGTCTTAATGGTGAACAGGCGACCTCTGGTGGTGAATGGATGGAAACAGCAGGCGTAGAATATGTGACAGATGTAGTAAGAAAAGACATATTTTATTTTTTGTGGGGGGAACTTTGAATCAGTGTTAATATTGGTAAGATAAACTCATCTAAAAAAATTATATAACTTTTGTAAGATAAAATTAACACATTCACTTTTGCAGCCATAAAATACTAAAACTAAAATTAAAACTAAATAAACTGAAATGTTTAAAATATGTGAAAATATGTGTATTAAAATAATGATCTACCTTACATTTTCTATTTACTTATGACTGGATATAGAATAGATCATTTTGACGTACTCTTCACATACATATCACTTAAAACTACAAAATATCACTTTTTTTTCCAGTTGCTTGCAGTTTAGGGACAGCACCTCACCCACATTTTAGAGAAGAGTATCTATTTGAAACACCTGATTCTCCAGCAGTGACGATTCGAACTGTCTTTCCAGAAACGTGGATCTGGGAACTTGCTGAAGTGGGGTATTTAAAGCATAATCAGTACATTTAACATCATATTTATCTTATTACTTATATTTAATACATCATCTCCTCCCCTTTCGCCCACAGGACAGAAAATACCTTGCTTGCTTTGCAGATTCTTAATCCAGTTTTTTCATCATCTGTGTGCTGAATGTTGTCATTTATTACAGGAAAAATGGCTGAGTCAGAGTCAAATATGCCTATTGTTGTAATTCCTTCACAGGGACTCTGGATCAGCTCAGGTTCCTGTCACGGTTCCTGACACCATCACCTCTTGGGAGACGGAGGCCTTCTGCCTGTCCTCTGAAGGTCTGGGTCTGGCTCCTCCTGCTCAGCTGACAGTTTTCCAGCCCTTCTTCCTAGAGCTCTCTCTGCCTTACTCCATCATCCGCGGGGAGATCTTTGAGCTGAAGGCCACTGTCTTCAACTATCTGTCCAAGTGCATCATGGTGAGATTTCAGACGCAGTATGATGACCAAATCATATCAAATATGCCACTAATCATGTATGATTGACAGGTTAAAGTGACTCCAGCTCCTTCCTCAGACTACACTCTCAAAGCCTCCTCTGATGATCAGTATTCATCCTGTCTATGTGCTAATGGAAGAAAAACCTTTAAATGGATCCTCACTCCCTCTGTTCTTGGTGAGTTTTCCAGTCCGCCTTTTCATTACAGATTTGCACAAAACTTTTGGGATGTTTTTGAAATGTCGATAAAAAACTATTGCTAAATGATGGCGTTTCCGTTAACCGATGTTATGCGACTAAAGCGTTATTTTTCCCTCTCACGATAAGTCATTCCAAAAATCATTGCAACAGATGTTGGTAGTTTTACATATCGCAGCCACCGCACTAGCCATTGTTTTTAATCGAAGGAGACGTAGACGTGTTATCCAAGCATTATTGGCAAGGGAAGATGTTAATGTAAATGTTAAACATGCAGTTTCAACGCGTTTCCATTACCCTTCAAATTGCACGAATTGAAAATGCAAATTGAAACTACACTCATTGGAAAGATGTCAATTTTGCAAAAACTTCCATTGAAAATACAATGTTTTTATGCTCGCATGAGTGGGTTTTTCAGGCTGTTCGAAAAAGGAATATTTTGCTAAATATTTCGCTCCTAAGTATAAGGGGCTTTCCTTGCCATTAAAGCTTGGATAACACGCCTACGTCTCCTTCGATTAAAAATAATGGCTAGTGCGGTGGCTGCGATATACGTAAACCTACCAACATCCGTCACCATAATTTTGGCTTCTCGCAAGATGAAAAAATTATGTTTTAGTCGCATAACATCGGTTAATGTAAACGCCATCAATTTCGCAAAATTTTATTATCAACATTTAGAAAATACCGCAAAAGTTTTGCACAAATCATAATGGAAACGTGGCTACAGAGGAACTGTGAATGATCGTGTGAAGAATAAGTTCAGGTCACCTGTAAATGTGAAAAAAACTGTTTCCATTGTAGTTGAAAAACCACCTCATGCGAGCATAAAAATGATTTTTCCGAAATGGACGTGTTTACAATGGGCTTATTTTAATGTGCAATTTTCAATTTGCTCAATTTGAAGGGTAATGGAAACGTGTCTGTTTCTCAGTTGTATATTCACGTTTGTCTTGTGTTGTAGGAGTCTTGAATATTACAGTCAGTGCAGAGGCAGAGGCGTCCCAGACTGTGTGTGACAATGAGATTGTGAGCGTCCCGGAGAGAGGACGCATTGACACGGTCACACGAAGTCTGCTCGTACAGGTCAGCACACGTCATCATTTACTCATGATCTTAATGCTGCTTATGTATGATGTGTTGATGTGATTGATTTCTGCTGCAGGCGGAAGGAACTGAAAAGACAGAGACTCACAGCTGGTTACTGTGTCCAAAGGGTTAGTCTGCAGATATTTCATATGTTTTGGTGTACAAGTGCTGATAATGCTGCAACCCTCTTTGTCTTCTAAACACAAACTCCAACTTCATGAAAATAAGTACACATTGCATAGAGGACATTTTGAGGACACACCAAATTTGAGGACCAATAGAGGGAGCCAAAATATACTCATATGTATCGGACATTTTAATTGAGAAAGTTTAAATTTGTCAGCCTTTCATGACAACTGTAGTTTAGTTGTTCAGCTGTGCCAAATGTGGCCATTTTCTCCCTTTTTCCAAAGTGCTTGAATCACAACAATTCCTGTTTTTGATTATATTATTATTATTGGGACTTCACAGGTGGTATAAAAATGTTTATAGCGTTACTCTGCTGATCACTGATGTGTTTCTGTCTGTCTGGTTCATAGGTGACAGTCTCTCAGAGGAAGTGGCTCTGACTCTTCCTAAAGATGTGATAGAGGGATCAGCCAGATCCTCTTTTTCAGTCATTGGTAACATTTACAAACATGAGCAGAAATGAGGAGATTGGCTTTAGACTTATAAAATGTAGTGAGTGTCATTTGTGTATGGTTTACAGGCGACATATTGGGTCGTGCACTGAGGAACCTTCACGGATTATTACGGATGCCGTACGGCTGTGGTGAGCAAAACATGGCTGTTCTTTCTCCCAATATTTACATTCTGGAGTATCTGGAGAACACGGAGCAGCTCACCTCGGCCATCCGAGAGAGAGCCACAGGCTTCCTGCAGAGCGGTGAGAGACAAAATCATGTCAAGAAAATACTGAGACGGTTTGATACCAAATTATACATTATTCAACACTCCTGAATGTCACATTGAGTCACCCAAACAAACTGTTGAAGTGTTAACCATTATCACACTAAACAGGATACCAGAGACAAATGAACTACAAGCATTTGGATGGATCATACAGCACATTTGGTCATGGTAAAGGGAATACATGGTAAATATATTTTCACTATTACTTTTGTTTAACAGAAATAATATAAGGTAATCTACAAAAATAAACCCAATAAACACATTTAAAAATTTGTCTCAGTTAAAATGACTTTAATTATATCTTCCACACCATCAGGTTAACTGCCTTTGTGCTGAGGTCCTTTGGCAAAGCACAGAAATACATATTTATTGATCCAAAAATTATTCAGAGTGCAAAGAATTGGTTAATAAGCAGACGGGATTCAGACGGCTGTTTTACCCAACAGGGAACACTGTTCAACAACAGAATGAAGGTCTGTCCTCTTCTATCTATCTCTCTATCTATCATCTTTATTCAGACTTTCTCAAGCCAACATCACAGTTTTTCTAGATGAACTTTCCTTCAGTGGTTTGAGTCTGTTGATTTATTTATCCTTTATTTCTAATAAATTCTAGGGTGGGGTGAATGATGATGTGACCATGACTGCCTACATCACTGCATCATTGCTTGAACTTCAAACTCCAGTCACAGTAAGTTCATCTGTAGGAAACATGGTATAAACTCATAGAAAAAATGACACTCACAGCGTCTATTCCTCTGTGTTTTTTTGTCACAGGATCCTGTCGTCAGTAAAGGTTTGTCATGCTTGAGGTCCGTCATTGAGAATGTCAAAAACACTTACACCACTGCCCTGCTCGCCTACACTTTCAGTCTGGCTAGAGACACGGACACTCGACAGCAGCTTTTCAAGAAACTGGAAGATGTTGCTATTTCAGATGGTAAGAGGTTTGTTTCTGATGACTTTCTGTTGTCTTTTATGACTGTACTATTGTTTTTAGTAACACTGTAGAAAACTGTTCCATCATTAATGAATAACTACACAGGAACAAATGAGTTACATACTATTAACATTCTTGTAACTACATTCTAGTCATTACTAGTGTGTTCCCATGATCTTCAGTTTAGAATATTGATCCAAATTATTAGTAGTTCCTTTAGAAGGATGTAGTAACACTTGAGTCATTACTAGTGGATTACCATAACCTTATATTATACATTATGGATTATTAACATTAATTATGAACCTGTATACAGTAGTTCTTTGTAGTAGTAGTTACTGATTAGCTAAGAGTGAACTACCACATTGAACTATTTCTTACTAATTCATTAATCAGAGTTTCTTGTTAGTTAAGTATGGGATAATGTACATCCAGCTGGTTGTTCTCTCAGAATAAACCCAACAGGGTGATCAGGAGCGTCTTGCGTGAGCCTGAAGGGGTTTATTCTGCGATAACTAGCTGAATGTGTCACGACGGGATAAATACAAAAAGGTGCGAGGACTCAAGTGCAGAGAAATTATATTTATTTATAAAAGAAAAACAAATACAAAACAAAACCCACGAGGGGGGAAAACATAACCAGAAAATACAAAATCAAAAACTGAACAAGAACTTACTGGGGAATCACAGGGAACAGGAAACATTAGACAACGAACCGACACAGACTGCAAACAAGAGGGGACTTATAAAGGGAACTAATCAAGAGGGAACAGGTGGAAGAACTTAAACAATAATCAGATAACAAGGGGGAGGGATCAGACAATGACATGAGAACATGGCCCAAAATAACAAAACACCCATGTGCAACACAAGACAGGACAGGCATGTGACACTACCCCCTCCCTACGGAGCGGCTACCAGACGCTCCATCAGACCAGGGCGGAACGGGAGGGACAGACCAGGGCGGAGTCTCTCCCTCGGGCGGCCAGGGCGGAGCAGACTGTCCATCGGGCGGCCAGGGCAGAGACTTTCCCTCGGGCGGCCAGGGCGGAGACTTTCCCTCGGGCGGCCAGGGCACCGGAACAGACACCACCGGCTCAGGAACTGGAACAGACACCACCGGCTCAGGAACTGGAACAGGCACCGGAACTGGAACAGACACCACCGGCTCAGGAACTGGAACAGACACCACCGGCTCAGGAACTGGAACAGACACCACCGGCTCAGGAACAGACACCGGCTCGGCGGCGGCCATCTTGTCCAAAGACACAGGCTCGGCAGACGTGACGTGAACAGGCTCGGCGTCGGCCATCTTGTCTGAAGACACAGGCTCGGCAGACGTGACGTGAACAGTCTCTGTGGCGGCCATCTTGTCCGAAGACACAGGCTCGGCAGACGTGACGTGAACAGTCTCTGTGGCGGCCATCTTGTCCGAAGACACAGGCTCGGCAGACGTGACGTGAACAGTCTCTGTGGCAGCCATCTTGTCCGAAGACACAGGCCCATGCAGACGTGACGTGAACAGTCTCTGTGGCGGCCATCTTGTCCGAAGACACAGGCCCGGCAGACGTGACATGAACAGTCTCTGGCTGGGCAGACGTGACGGATCGCTGGGGTGGTGCAGGCAGTGCGAGCAGCTCGGGCTGGGCCAGTAGAGCATGACGCCTGGGCGGCGCGGGCAGAGCAAGACGCCTGGGCGGTGCATCAGGGATGGCAGTCACCTCCGGGATGGTCTCCGTGTTAGGAGCCACCGGACTCGAGATCACCGGACTCGGGACCACCGGAACTGGGACCACCGGAACTGGGACCACCGGAACAGTTACGGAGGGAGCCTTTCTCCTCCTCCTGTGTCTTGGAGCCACCGGACTCGGGATCACCGGACTCGGGACCACCGGAACTGGGACCACCGGAACTGGGACCACCGGAACAGTTACGGAGGGAGCCTTTCTCCTCCTGTGTCTTGGAGCCACCGGACTCGGGACCACCGGCACCACCGGCACCGGGACCACCGAACTCGGGACCACCGGAACTGGGACCACCTCCCTGGCAATTCTCTCCCGATGCCGACTAAGACCCTCCACCATCACCTCAAAACTGACCCGATCAGCCAGTCCATCAGTTCGTCAAGCGCATGATTGAATAAGTCCTTACGAGCCTCCTCGCCAAGATTCAGCCCCTCAGCTGCGCTACAGAACACGTGACTGAATTCTCTCACCCCCGTCCCCTGCTGACGGAGGGAGACTAGATCCTGAAATCGGAGAATCCGCTCCCAGTGCGGACAGGAGACTGGTTGCGCCCCCTTTCTCCGCTGAGTCCTCATTTGGTCGGTTCGTTCTGTCACGACGGGATAAATACAAAAAGGTGCGAGGACTCAAGTGCAGAGAAATTATATTTATTTATAAAAGAAAAACAAATACAAAACAAAACCCACGAGGGGGGAAAACATAACCAGAAATACAAAATCAAAAACTGAACAAGAACTTACTGGGGAATCACAGGGAACAGGAAACATTAGACAACGAACAGACACAGACTGCAAACAAGAGGGGACTTATAAAGGGAACTAATCAAGAGGGAACAGGTGGAAGAACTCAAACAATAATCAGATAACAAGGGGGAGGGATCAGACAATGACATGAGCACATCTTACAGTTCAAATTACAATCCGGCCTCTAGTTAATAAACGCCAGAGGAGAACTGGCCCCCGACTGAGCCTGGGTTCTCACAAGGTTTTTTTTCTCCATTGGGTCACCTGATGGAGTTTTAGGACACCATTAGGTCATTTGATGGAGTTTTTCGGTTCCTTGCCACTGTTGCCTTTGGCTTGCTCAGTTGGGGATATTCTGGGGATATTTAATCTGATTTTATCAATCAATAAATTCCACTAGAAACAAACCTTGTTGTATTATTTTAATTTAATACTGTGAAGCTGCTTTGATACAATCTGTATTGTGAAAAGCGCTATACAAAAATATACTTGACATGGCCCAAAATAACAAAACACCCATGTGCAACACAAGACAGGACAGGCATGTGACAGAATGTGCATTATGCCGCTTATTACACGACTACTTGCCACATAAGTAAATAATTAGACATGAAATGTTGATCTGATTCAAAATATTTAACTAGCTCTTTGAACGCAAATGTTCCGCGGTGAAAGCTATTGCTAGCGTGACAAGTTCAAACTAGACGGACATTTAAGAGATACGGTATACAGTCATACTACTTATTACACAGCAGATATTGATTTGAGATTAAGCTGTTTTAAAATCATACTTCTTTGTTGTCTAATAATCCAACAGTGTACAAAAACACTGTCGCAAAATGGCAGCATCTGCGTTTGAATGAAACAAGAGAGAGCGAGTCCACGAGACTGGATGGCATAATTAAATAACCATACACAAAATATTGATTCGACTGAGTTTTAATATTTTATTAGCTCACCAAAAGCAAAACTTCCATGAAGAAAGCCCGTTAAGCCTGTGTTTTCAGCGGTTGTTATCGAGCAATAACACACCACTGGATGGTGCTATTGACCAATTAGAATCAAGTATTCCACAGATATAATAATAGCAGTAACTAGAATGTTAATAGTGTGTTACTCATTTGTTTCTGTGTAGTTATTCATTAATGAACAGTTTTACTTTTTTTTGTTTTAATCATGCTCCTTGAGTTACGCATGTGTCTTTTGTCCTTAAGGCTCTTCTCTCCACTGGTCTCAGTCTGGCTCTGCTGATGACTCTGATTCTCTGGCAGTGGAGATCAGCTCATATGTGCTGCTTGCTGTTCTCACTGCAGATTCAGTCACTAGAGCTGATCTGGGCTATGCTAACAGGACTGTTAGCTGGCTTGTCAAACAGCAGAATGCTTATGGAGGATTCTCCTCCACACAGGTTACTCAAACCTCTCCAATCAAACACATTATTGCTGGTGTGAATGAGTAAAAGAGGCATTACTGAACACATTTATTTCCCAGGACACAGTGGTGGCTCTTCAGGCTCTGTCTTTGTACGCCACCAAAGTGTTCAGCTCTGACGGCTCCAGCACAGTGACGGTACGGTCAGCAGGAGACACTCTCCACTTTAATGTCAATCAGGACAACAAGTTACTGTACCAGGAGAAGCAGCTGCAGAAACTTCCAGCCAAATACAGCATTGAAGTGAAGGGCTCAGCCTGTGTGTCTGTGCAGGTCTGTAGTGCGTTCAGCTTCATTTACTCACACTCACTTTCTCTTTTGGCATTTTGGTCATTCTGCTGTGAGATGATTTATGAATGTGTTTTTGTTTGTGTTGACTCTCTCAGATGGCTCAGTTCTACAACATTCCCACTCCTACTGAAGCGAAAACATTGAGCATTGATGCTAAGATTGAGGGAGATTGCAAAACATTGGGACAAAATTTCATTTTGAACTTCACTGTCAAGTAAGAGAATTTGTATTTAAAGTCCCCCTGTAGTCAATAATTGTATCCCTTAAAACTCATCTTTAAATTCTTCATGCCTTAAAACGGCTTGAATGAAACTCTACACCCTTGCCTCATCGAGTATATGCGGTTCTATGAATATGCAAACGAGCCCCGCCTCCACTCACTCACAGTAGCTCATAGATCCACTCGTTGATGATCACACGTTGATCTGATTGGTTACAAGGTAGTTTGTGACGTCAGAAACACCAGCGATTTCAAACCGTGTTTTTGAGACTGTCTTAGATTCACTGCAGTTTTAAGGAGAAAATTATGGCGTTATTTTTTAGTCAAAAGTCATGAGCGTGTTAGACATGCTCACGAGCACATTATGTTATTTCACATGCGCAAAAATGAACCTTCAGCTGGCATGATAAAAGTACTCGCGCACAAATTCAACAACCGAGAGGTGTACAAGTAGCTGCGAGCGAGCGCCTGGCATACTCTCATAGGTTAACTCTGCTTGTACAGTGGAATCCTGCTCGCGGAGTGCTGTTTTGCTCGCGCAGTGGATTTCTGCTCGCTCAGCTGATTTCTGCTCGCTCGAGTCTACATGACTTTTGACAATTTGGGGGCGGAAACCAAGGAGGGCACTGACCCTCTTATGATTGGTCACTTTCATCATGGAAAATCTTGGGAAATCCTAACCCCGCCCACCTTCTGACGCAGACACTCAGCTCGCTCTGCTACTCCGGCTATCTCTGTGTATATTTTAGACAACGAAATATGTGATAAAACACCATACTAACTCTTTTCGCTTTCATTTAAAGAAATCTTAAACATGATAGCCACACAAATGTGGTTCAGGCAACGCGTATTGATTATATTCACTGCACATAACGTTTGCCTATTTATAAAAAAAATATATATATATAAAACACAAACCTGCCTCTTTTCGTTTTAAATATAATATAAAACCATTAAACATTTTAATATGGTCCAGGCAATATGTGCATTTGTACTAAACAACAGATTTTGCAGTAAACAACATTACAGTTTTTAAAAGTTTTACATACAATTATTACAATTTAAAATGACAAAACTCAACCCAGTCTCTTTTTGTTAAATTTCAGTTTTTATCAATATTAGCCATTATAAAAGTATAAGTAAAAGGTATAAGAAGCTATACAAATAAAGCTATACATATAAGCTATTTAACTTTACCGTTGTATGGTTAGACTAGAGCGCTGACTTTGTATGTTTGACTGAATTGTTTGCTTTATTTGTATAGCTTCTTATACCTTTTACTTATCCACCTTATTCTGCTCTAAACAATGCGCGCTGCCATAACGACGACTCCGGTTGCCTACTTCCGGTTCGTAGCGCTTGACCTGTACTAGCAGCGAGAGAATGAGTTCAAGCTCCTCATGTGCAGCAGTTGTTGGTTGTTTTAACAATTCAAAGAAGATTTCAAACTTTTTAGAAACTGAGTGTTTCGAGCATAAGATAAGAAGGAGATAATGCCCATGTCCGGTTCCGTATCAGATACATTCAATAAAGTAAACGTTTAGAGTGGTTAGCGTTAAAACTGAAGCATAAGAAACAAAGTCGGAAAACTTTGCCCATTAATTAGATGTGCAAGGCAAGTAGGCAAGTTTTCGGGTTGTTATGGACAAGTAAAAATTACATTATTGTATATTATATGAAATACAATTATAATAAAATTCTAAGTTATGACTACTGTATACTGTAGGCTACTGTTTTTATTTTTAAAAGGATGTGATGTTGTTGTGAGATTGTCTTTTGTCCATTTTAACATGACAGATGTGAAAAACATTTTGGCTCGTTTGACAGCTCACTGAAAAGAGCCGGTTCTTTTGACTCACGGCTCTTTAGAAAAAAAATTCTTATTTCCTTCTTATCTTATGCTCGAAACACTCAGTTTCTAAAAAGTTTGAAATCTTCTTTGAATTGTTAAAACAACCAACAACTGCACATGAGGAGCTTCAGCTTGAACTCATTCTCTCGCTGCTAGTACAGGTCAAGCTACGAACCGGAAGTAGGCAACCGGAGTCGTCGTCATGGCAGCGCGCATTGTTTAGACTGAGCAGAAAAAGGTGGATACTTTTATAATGGCTAATATTGATAAAAACTGAAATTTAACAAAAAGAGACTGGGTTGAGTTTTGTCATTTTAAATTGTAATAATTGTATGTAAAATTTTTAAAAACTGTAATGTTGTTTACTGCAAAATCTGTTGTTTAGTACAAATGCACATATTGCCTGGACCATATTAAAATGTTTAATGTTTTTATATTATATTTAAAACGAAAAGAGGCAGGTTTGTGTTTTATATATATATATATTTTTTATAAATAGGCAAACGTTATGTGCAGTGAATATAATCAATACGCGTTGCCTGAACCACATTTGTGTGGCTATCATGTTTAAGATTTCTTTAAATGAAAGCGAAAAGAGTTAGTATGGTGTTTTATCACATATTTCGTTGTCTAAAATATACACAGAGATAGCCGGAGTAGCAGAGCGAGCTGAGTGACACGCGCTGCGTCAGAAGGTGGGCTTCTGGATTTCCCAAGATTTTCCAAGGATTTCCCAAGATTTTCCATGATGAAAGTGACCAATCATAAGAGGGTCAGTGCCCTCCTTGGTTTCCGCCCCCAAATTGTCAAAAGTCATGTAGACTCGAGCGAGCAGAAATCAGCTGAGCGAGCAGAAATCCACTGCGCGAGCAAAACAGCACTCCGTGAGCGGAAGCCCGCTGCGCGCGAGCAGGATTCCACTGTACAAGCAGAGTTAACCTATGAGAGTATGCCAGGCGCTCGCTCGCAGCTACTTGTACACCTCTCGGTTGTTGAATTTGTGCGCGAGTACTTTTATCATGCCAGCTGAAGGTTCATTTTTGCGCGTGTGAAATAACATAATGTGCTCGTGAGCATGTCTTACACGCTCATAACTTTTGACTAAAAAATAACGCCATAGAAAATATTCAGGTGTCGACTTATGGATTTACACATGGTTTGTCTTAAAGCATATTAAAAACACCACATACACATATTAACAACATTAATAGCTTGATTTTCACCACAGGAGGACTTTAAGTCAAAAGACTAGAACATGATTATGACTTAAGATTAACTAACAAATAAATGTTTTCTGAATATTTTTTAACATCTTAATAAACACAAAAGCAATATAAACTGAAACGGCGTATCTCAGTAGTTAAAACACTACACACTGACTTGAGATGCAACATTTTTATTATTGACACATTATGAGTGATTCGAGTGATTAAAACTCTGCATGTGTCTTGGTAATTATACTGGCTTTTGTTCTCTCTTATTTGTACATTTATATGAGGCATTTAAGAACCTTTCAATTTGCTCTTTTCCAGATATGATGGTTTACAGGAAAGGACTAACATGGTCATTGTGGATATTAAACTCTTATCTGGATTTACAGCTGATACATCAATGGTGCGTTTGAGTGATTCATCACAAAATGTGTACAAATTTCTAGAGTTTCTCTTTTTAGAAATTAATCAGCACTTTTTCCCCACAGCTTAAAACTTCTTCCAGAACGTACAGAAAACTTGTGGAACGGGTCGATTCTAAAGATGATCGTGTCATTGTGTATTTGAAGAAGGTGAGAAAACAGCAATATTCATATGATTTTATGTCTTATGTTGATTCATAAACGTTTTATCCGTAATGTCCATGACTGATGAGTTTGTTTCCTCCTGTAGATCAGACAAAATATTCCAGTGAATTACCAGATACAAATGAAACAGGTTCTTCAAGTGAAGAATCTCAAGCCAGCTGTGATTAAAGTGTACGATTACTACCAAACAAGTAAGATTTAATATGCCAGTGTTGAATGCTTTGATCAAGTGATGCACATTGTTTATTCAGATTTAATCCATGTACAGGTTTCCATTGTTGTACGAATGTGAACATCTTCCTTTTCCTTCAGGTGATCAGTCAGAGGCCGAGTACTTCTTCCACTGTGGATGAAGCTGAAGAGCGTCACCTTATAGTTCAGCTTGGATAAATATGTTGGAACTCTCTAATGTTGAATATTATAATGTTTAGTCTTTATCCTGGACAAAATTATTTCCAATTCATCATCCCAAATTTGAACAAACCCCCAAATCCTAATCAGTTTTTGGATATGTCTCTTGATATCATGACTTATTAATTTACAATGCATATGATTAATAATAGTGCTGAAAACAAGTTCTGGTGAGCTGGTTGAACTGTTGAATGTGTAGTAGCTACATGCTATGGCAACATTTCAGAATCAGACGAGGTTATCACGATTATATCTTGTGATTTTCTCATCTCATCTCGGCTCTGCTTTTTTTAATCTTGTTCTGAGACACTGTAGACACAAGACACAAGGTTTCTTGAATAACCGTGTTTATGTGGCATAAAGAGCCTTTTTTGGTACTGCAAGAACCCGCTTCATAAGTTCTTAAAAGAGCCTCTAACAGTTCTTCATGTCACTTTATACGATTCTCTGTAGAACCATTCATGAAAATGTTCTTTATGACCCCATTTTAAACAAACATACAAAGAGAATCCAGGAAAAAGATTTAAGTGTTTATTGCCTTTATACATTGTGCCAGATAAAAGCATATGAATACATACAGTAAGGCATTAAACATGACATTTTATAAATCAAGTAAATTGCAGAATTTTAAAAAGAAAAAACAGTAGAAACACTCACCAATAAACCAAAAAGCAGACTACAATAAACAGTCCACTCCAAATGAAAACAGTAGTATTAAAGGGCCAGCTAACAATTTTTGGTTCCCATAACGTTAGTTTTTGGTACCCAGAACATTCTCAGAATGTTAGTTTATGGTTCCCAGAACGTTATTTTTTATGGTAACCACCCAGCAACGTTCTGGGAACGTTATTTTATTGTTACATAAAAATAAAACCAAAAAAGAACGTTCCCCTAACGTAAGTATTTGGTTCCCAATAAAATAACCAAAAAATAACATTAGGGGAACGTTCTGTGTTAACTGGGATAGTTCACCCAAAAATGAAAATGTTGTCATCATTTACTCACACTCAAGTTGTTCCAAGCCTGTATGAGTTTCTTTCTTCTGTTGAACACAAAAGAAGATATTTTGAAGAATGTTGGTATTAGAGCAGGATTCTTGTTTATATAGAACATTGTTATTGAACCGCATGTTTAACAGTGCTATTGTTGTCGGCCTCATCGAAGTTCACACAAGTGAAGTTTTCACCGGAACATACCAACTCTAAAACAAGACCAAATATTAGCACGTAACATTTTGGACACCTTTGTTTTTATGCATCTTTGATTTTGTTTGCATTTCTTCTGAAACACCCTGTTTTGACAGGGTTTAACCATTTTTAACATCACCATTTTCAATCTATTGTAGCATGTCTATTTTCCTTACACTTTGAAAAAAAGACTTCCTAGAATGTCGGCAGCTGGTAGAAATTCCTGTTGCCAGCACCACCTAATCTACAGCAAAAGAAAAACATTTACAAGAGTTGCGAATGTGCGTTTTGTATGTTGAAATGTATGTTATTAAATTAAAAATGCCATGAAACAAAGACAAGGACACATCTTTCTATAAGTGACCCTCAAAATCTGTGCATACAACAAAACAGTGCATCCGTGTATGATGATTTATCAGAAAATTACTTTTGTCTCTGTTAAACGTATTGCACCCTTATACATTGTATTACGGTATTGACTACCTGTATTGTTTTATTTGGAGGTATACGGTTATGTACGTGATGACGTTACGTTTTACGTCACATGCTTCTAAGTTGAGAAAACTGAACTGATGTTATGTTCAAGTGAAGCTTGCTAAATAAAAATCCTGCCAAGAGGATAAACAGCACTGAACAGTTTTCGTTTGTTTTTCCTGCACGCGAGTGAGGGTGAATTGCGCACTCGGATGCTCAACAGGTTATGGGCCCAGGCACGGAAACAAACGAGCGTGAGTAAGACAGACGCGACGTATTACGCGTTCTATGAAGCTAGCGATGAAGCTAAAACTGAAGTGACATAAGAAGAAAAGTCGGCGAAAATGGCAAACAGAGTGGTAAACAGAGCGGTAGGAGTCCTAGCAACACAATCTTTGTTTGATGGATCCGAAGATAAATATGATCTTTGGGAAACGAGATTCTTAAGCTGTCTACACACGCTAAAGTTAAAAGAGACTATTTTGCACGAGCCCACTGATGCTAACGCAGAACAGCTAGCCGAAGACAGACGGAAGAATGCTGATTGTTATGCTGAACTTGTAAGACTGATAGATGATAAAAGCCTATCACTGATAAGACATGAAGCTGCTGACGATGGCAGGAAAGCCCTTAAAATACTGAAAGAGCATTATTCAGGGAAAAGCAAGCCACGGATAATAAATATGTACACATCCTTAACTCAGCTACGCATGGCAGACAACGAGAGTGTTACTGACTACTTGATAAGAGCAGAAAACATCATCACAGCACTGAGAGATGCAGGTGAAGCCATGAGTGATGGATTAACCATAGCAATGATTCTCCGTGGATTACCAGATTTTTTCAAGCCGCTAGCCATCCACATAACACAGAATGAGGATGACGTTACGTTCACAGATTTTAAGAGAAGACTGCGGATTTATGAAGAGGCGGAAAAAATGAAAGGAACTGAATCCACAGATAATGTGATGAAGACACAGACCAGACAAGGAAAAGGTCCTGTCAGGTACCACACTAAAGAAAGAAAAGAGGAAGACACAAATGTGACATGTTACAAATGTGGAATAAAGGGACACAAAGCGAGAAAATGTTACAAGAGAGTGTGGTGCAATCATTGTAAAAATAGTACACACGCAGAGTTCCTGTGCAAGAAAAAGGGCGACCAAGATGGCGTCAGAAAGGTTACAGACGAATACGATAATGACCAAGATCATCTCTTCAAAGCTGAACACTCAGAAATACCACAGAACAAAGTGAAGATGAAAGGCATCATGGTAGACGCTGGAGCGACATCTCATATTGTGAGTGACATCACAAAATTCAGAAGTTTTGATAGCTCATTTCAACCAGAGAACCATTCAGTGGAATTAGCCGACGGAACGAAGTGCAGTGGAATGGCGCAACAAAGAGGGACGGCAGTGATTTATCTAATAGATGACGCTGGAAAACAGCACACTGCACAGCTTCGGGACGCACTATACATGCCTTCATACCCACATGACATTTTCTCGGTAGCTAGAGCAACAAATGGAAGAGCAACAGTCATTTTCAAAAGAGGAGACAGCCACTTGATTACCAAAAACGGAAGCAGGTTTGATATCCATGAAAGTGGAAACTTGTACTATTTGCCAACACTAGAAGAGGGCGTTGACCAGTGCAAAGTGTGTCATGATTTACAAACCTGGCATGAAATTTTGGGACATTGTAACCATGAAGATGTACAGAAGCTACAAGGTGTAGTAAGAGGCATGGAGATAAAAGGATACAAAATGAGACAGGAACAGTTATGTGAAGTGTGTACAAAAGGAAAATTCACGCAGACAAGAAACAGGGAGCCAGACAGAAAGGCAAAGAAACCTCTTGAACTGATTCACACGGATCTGGCCGGTCCCATGCCAACACAGAGCAAAGAAGGACACAAATATGCACAGTCGTTCACCGATGACTATTCAGGTACTATGTTTGTGTACTTCTTGAAAACTAAAGGTGACACAATACAAGCTACTGAAAAGTTTTTAGCTGACATTGCACCTTTTGGAGAAATCAAGTGCATTCGTTCAGATAACGGCACTGAATTCATGAGTCGAGATTTCCAAACGCTGTTGACAAGGAATAAGATTAGACATGAAACATCTGCACCTTATTCGCCACATCAGAATGGCACAGCGGAGAGAGGATGGAGAACACTTTTTGATATGAGCAGATGCTTGCTGATTGAGAGTGAGCTACCAGACGAGTTGTGGAACTACGCAATGCAAACATCAGCCTACGTGAGAAATAGGTGTTACAGTAGACGTACAAAGAAAACACCATACGAGTTATTCACAGGCAAAAAGCCAGATGTTTCAAAAATGCAGAAATTCGGATCAATCTGTTTTGCGTACAAACAAGAGAAAAGCAAACTGGACTCAAGATGCGAACAAGGTGTTTTTATAGGCTACGACAAGAACAGCCCAGCCTATCTAGTGTACTATCCTAACACCGGAAAAGTCCAAAAACACAGATTGGTGAAGTTCACAACACAGACAACCAGTGAAAGAGAAAAACAAACATCTGAGACACACACAAGATATGAAAACATGGATCCAAATATCTTCAGCAGTGAAAGCAGTGCTGCCGATAATGTGGAGGATGAACCAGATAATGGTGTTCAAAATGATGTTCCAGAGACTTTGCCTGAACAGGCTGCTCCCAATCAGTCTGGTAGAGCTACAGAATCCGAGACCAGAAAGAACCCCCCAAGAACCAGGAAGAAGCCAGCTTACCTACAGGATTTTGAAACTGAGGATGCTGAAGACAAACTGCAAACATGCATAGATTTTTGCTACAGAGCAGTATGTGATATACCTCAAACCTACCAGGATGCCATAGCATCAACAAAATCCAAGCAATGGAAGGATGCTATGGACAAAGAAATGCGATCATTGGAGGAGAACAAGACCTTCACACTCACTAAATTACCACCAGGAAAACAACCAGTCGGAGGAAGATGGGTTTACGCACTTAAAAGAGACGTTGACGGATCTGAAAAATACAAGGCAAGATTCGTGGCAAAAGGATACAGTCAGAAACAAGGGACTGACTATGATGAGACATTCTCACCCACAGCTGACATGACAAGTGTGAGAGTAGTTTTGCAGAAAGCAGCACAAGAGAACCTGATCTTGCACCAAATGGACGTTGAGACCGCTTACTTGCATGCACCTATAGATCATGAAATCTATATGGAACAACCGGAGGGTTATGAGCAAAAATCTGAAAAAGATGGAAAATTAGTATGCATGCTAAAGAAATCTCTCTATGGCCTTAAGCAATCTGGCAGAAACTGGAATGCTGTGTTACATGTATGTTTGACAGAGAACGGTTTTACACAGAACCCAGCTGACAATTGCGTGTACACTAAAGAGAAGCCAGATGAGAAAGTAATCCTGATAGTATGGGTTGATGATTTAATCCTAGCTGCTAACAGTGAAAGTGTTCTGGAAAGTGTAAAAGAAATGCTTACACAAAGGTTCAAAATGAAAGACATGGGAAGGTTGAAACATTTCCTGGGCATAGATTTTGAACAAGCAGAGGGTCTAGTCAAAATGTCACAGGAAAGATATGTGAGAAGAATACTAGATCGTTTCGACATGCAGAATTGTAAATCTAGGGAAACTCCATGTGAACCAAAGCTTGATTTTACAGAAAATGCAGAAAAAATGAAAGAGCCAAAGAAGTTCAGGGAGGCAGTAGGAAGTTTAATATACTTGTCCACTTGCACAAGACCAGATTTGAGTTTTGTTGTCAGTAAACTATCTCAGCATTTTGCTGAACCAACAGAACAGCACTGGAACACAGTAAAACATGTGTTCAGGTACCTTAAAGGTACAGCAGAACAGCAATTATGCTTCAGGAGAAATGAGACAGAGAGGCTAGGTCTGAGAGTGTATAGTGACGCTGACTGGGCATCTGATACGAAAGACAGACGTAGTACTTCAGGGTACTGTGTTAATTTGAGTGAAGAAAGTTCTTTGATCTCATGGAAAACCAGAAAACAACCGACAGTAGCATTATCTACTTGTGAAGCGGAATACATGTCTTTAGCATCAGCCATGCAGGAATGTATCTACCTAGAGCAGTTGCTTAAGGGTATGGACACATACAAATATGCACAAACAAAGGTGTACGAAGACAACCAAGGTACCATTGCACTAGCCAGAAACCCAATTTGTAGGCAAAGGTGCAAGCACATTGATGTCAAATACCATTTCATAAGAGAAATTGTAAATGATGGCAAGGTTATCTTGGAATATTGTCCTACAGAGACAATGGTTGCTGACATAATGACAAAGCCAGCCACCAAGCAGAAGTTAAAGCGGTTTAGTCGGGACATGTTTGGAGCATAAAAGTGTAAAAATGTTTATATACACTAAAATTTGTGTAAAGGAGAAAATTTTATTTGATGTCTAATTTGTTGTTCTAAAAATACAATGGGCTAAGAGTGAGTGGGGGTGTTAAACGTATTGCACCCTTATACATTGTATTACGGTATTGACTACCTGTATTGTTTTATTTGGAGGTATACGGTTATGTACGTGATGACGTTACGTTTTACGTCACATGCTTCTAAGTTGAGAAAACTGAACTGATGTTATGTTCAAGTGAAGCTTGCTAAATAAAAATCCTGCCAAGAGGATAAACAGCACTGAACAGTTTTCGTTTGTTTTTCCTGCACGCAAGTGAGGGTGAATTGCGCACTCGGATGCTCAACAGTCTCTTTGTTAAAAGAAAAACTTAAATCAGCTGGTGCTTGATAACTATTGAAGTTATTAAACACCCCTGAATTCGGTAATGACGTGTTTTACGAAATATTGATATCATGTTTTAATTTTAACTCAATACATTTGAATGCGCTAATGGTCTATGAACTTTAACATCTTAATATTTGGTAAAATTAAATTAAAGCATGCGCAAAATGAAATACATCCTAGCTACTTTCTAAATGCTTGTTACGGAACTTATGGCGAACATTTTACCCGTGCATACGTTTAAAAATAAAATATTTATATATAAATATTTTGGTGTAATTAATAGACATCTCTCTGGTGGCATATGCATAACTTCTCCATGAAGCTACTTCTGACTCCCTATACAACCCCTCCAGCAGGGCGGGCTGAGCTCTATCAGTTGTCCTGATAAACTCTACACGGAGCTCAGCCTCAGTTATCGCACACAACCCCGGTTTTCCTAACTGAAGGGCTCTAGCTCTACTAGCCGTGGACTGCTGACAAGGACCATTGTCTGGTTGTTACCAAGGGGCAACATTCTAATCTGAAAAATGAAGCCTACCCGGAAGTGCGAAAAACTGCAATACATTGAAAATCCGCTAGAGGGAGGTCCCAAAAGGGAGCAAATGTCCATAGACCACCATGTTAAAATGTCCGTTTTCACAGCATAAATTCATGTTTTTACAGGTTGGTCCCATGGACTTTTATTGTATTTTTCGATAGGTTCCGAGTGCCTGACAACTGTGAGGGGGGTGAATTTTTTTCTAAATCGTTAGTTTAGATCGTATTTAGATATAAAATGTATGCCAAATAAGGGCGTGGTTAACTTTGATTGACAGCTTGATTGACAGCTGATAACGAGCATAGGCTGCGCCAAGGAGAATGACAACATAAGAAGCGCCATTTTTTTATATACAGTTGAAATAATACTACTGTTTCTGTATCATGAAATGTAGTTTTAAGAGTTTTTCAGGCGAGAATGTAGTTGTTTAAAGCTCAAATCTGTGGTTTATTTATAAAGATTTATGAAAATTTTATCCAGGTTGTGAGATCCAGACGATCAGCAGACGCTCAATGCTCATGTACCCCGCCTGGAACAGCCTTTCCTTGGCTAGTCGTTCTGATGTTTGCCGCTGACTCTGGCGTCTCTGTAGTGGTTAAACATGAGATATAATTCATCTTGTGTATATCTAACGGGGGATTTTTGGTCTTGTGAATCTATAATTTGTTCCCTGGCCAATCGTTTTGTCTGAGGGGAAGTTTCATAACTCTATAAGCTATTTAACTTTACCGTTGTATGGTTAGACTAGAGCGCTGACTTTGTATGTTTGACTGAATTGTTTGCTTTATTTGTATAGCTTCTTGTACCTTTTACTTATACTTTTATAATGGCTAATATTGATTAAGCTGAAATTTAACAAAAAGAGACTGGGTTGAGTTTTGTCATTTTAAATTTTAATACAACGAAGATGATCTGTAATGTTGTTTACTGCAATATCTGTTGTTTAGTACAAATGCACATATTGCCTGGACCATATTAAAATGTTTAATATTTTTATATTATATTTAAACGAAAAGAGGCTGGGTTAGTTTTATATTTCGTTTTGTTATAAATAGGCAAACGTTATATGCAGTGAATATAATCAATACGCGTTGCCTGAACCACATTTGTGTGGCTATAATGTTTATGATTTCTTTAAATGAAAACGAAAAGAGTTAGTATGGTGTTTTATAACATATTTCGTTGCCTAAAATATACATACAGAGATAACCGGAGTAGCAGAGCGAGCTGAGTGACGCTCGCTGTTCTGTACTTGGAATAATGAGACTCGCGTCCTTTACCCATATATGGATTGGCCAGAAGGTGGGTGGGGTTAGGATTTCCCAAGATTTTCCAAGATGGTGCCGCCATACCCCCCATAAACGGCTTCAAAACCGTTCTTCAGAAAGTCTATGGGTGACGTCACGTCATATTTTTTACAGTCTATGGTTGTTACATGGACTGTCAAAGTCTGCTTCTCTGAGCCTGATGCAAACTCTGCTTCTTTGACTCACGCTTCTGACCCAAAAACCCAAACTTCTGAGCGTTAACGCACTAGGTCTGGACGATTGTGCCGCAAGGACTCACTCAGGAGATTCCAGGAACTAACTGTATCTTTCATCATCGAATAAGGGACTATTCGAAAATCTAAAAACTTCTGAAATGGCTACGCAAAAACTGATGGAGAGCAACTCCCCATTGAGTTCTGGTGATGCGGGGCACAAGTATCATCCGGCGTGTGAGTGCGCCACGGGCAGTGAGTGTCGTTTAAGAGCTATGCTAGACTGTATGTTTAAAGATCATTTTAGAGGCCAGATGGTTGGCTTGATGCACAGGATCATCGATGCTGCTTGTGATATGAAAAACGATTGTATGCAGGATACCAAACGTGTGACAAATCTCAAAAATGAAACGGATGTTGTAAGAGGCTTGACAAAGTCATGGACTGATGTAACGCAAATTTAACGGCAAAGAGCCGAACGGCGTAATCCTCAGAAAAGTTCTGGATGTGTTGTGTGAATGTAGTGATGAATTAGGAGTCAATGAAATACTATATATGTGTACATTTGTAACATTTGTGATCTCTGTGTGTCACTGCTGTCAAAAAATGCAAAAACTGCCATTGGTGAAATAGTTGAAAGTCTGGTCAGCTATACCCTAGGCCTAGACCAAAACATGATAGCCTGCAGAGATTTTCTGTCGTTATTGTTTTACTTTATGTATGTAATGCCGGTCTATCTTTTTCTTCACTACCTCTGTATGTGTAGATTTGTAACGGATCTCTGTGTGTCACTGCTTTAAAAAAATGCAAAAACTAACATTGGTGAAATAGTTGAAGGTCTGGTCAGCTATACCCTAGACCAAAACATGATAGCCCGCAGAGATTTTCTATTCTGGTTAGACCATCTGTAAATGTCGTAATTGTTTTACTTTATGCATGTAATGCCGGTCTATCGTTTTCTTCACTACCTCAATGTATGAATGTATACTCAAAAGTATAATGTTGAAATAAAAAAAATAGAAAAATTTCTGTTGTGGTAATGTCTGAGCTCATAAAAATAGCATTACACAACTTATTCTTTAGGAGGTAAAAAAAAAAAAAAAGTGTTAATTGTTCGCCATATGTTCCGTAACAAGCATTTAGAAAGTAGCTAGGATGTAGCTAGACCTCGCAAAGATTACACCAATATTAGATTTCTCGAACATTGCATGTTTGCACTATGCCTCAAACTTACTCATGCATTTCTGTAGGTCTGTCAGAAAATGATCTGTTATCATGGTTTAGTTGTATTTTAAAGCACTGCTTTTTTCTTAAAAACATTGTGTCAGACGTATTTAGTAGCATGATTATCTTGTTTAATCATGTATTAAGTCCATATTTATCAGGCTGATATTTGTAGAAATAAGCGAAGTAAATTTATAAAACAAAAAGAACAAGTTAATGGCCTTGTGTCAGAACACAACAGGTATGAAGATATGTTTTTTTTTTTTACTTTTTATTCTAACTTTAAAGCTAGATTATCCTTTGAAAAGTGTAATACAGTATTTGATTTTGAGGGAAAATCTGGAAAACAACCTAACACATGCAGTGTTTTCGCCAATTGACCTAAGCCGATTCACTCGGTTGAAAAATTATATTTTGTAATTTAAACATCTGAAATTAAAGGTACAGTAGTTTTTCAAATGTATTTTATTAGCTAAAATCATTGTCTTTATTCATAAATATGTCCTCATTGTACTGCACCGCTGCACTGCAAGGTACAATATAATGCTGGATCATACTTAACCCTCTGGGCTTCTTCGCCCGGAAACGGGCGAAAACTTGAACGTTTCGAATTGTTTAATTTTTTTTGCTTCATCGGATGGGGGTGAAACTTGGTGACTTTTGTTTTATTACCTATATGAACACACAAAAAAATCAAGGAGATGATTCTGATATGTTAAAGGGTCGTAAAAAAAAAAGTCACACTTAGCTTCCTCCCGCCCGAAAACGGGCGACATAGGAAATGAATGGGAAATAAGAAAAAATAGGAAAACTCAGAGAAACTTTTGGTGGTACAAGCTACAGATCAGCCACTGTGCTGAAAAAAAAGTGTACAGCAATGAAGGGGTGACACTCTAGAACATCAAGAGTGCAAATAAGACACCCTGCCAAGAAACAGCGGATAAAAGACAATATATATTTATAATTTTTATTATGATTTTGCATATCTTTCTTATTTGTCATGGAATAACTCAGGAAGGAAATAAGGTAGGAGGAAAATTCTTTTTTAGTGAAGTCCCCCTACATGTTAGCTGCATCTGGATAAAAAAATAATAATTTTTGGATAAAGGAATCAAAAGTTATAGCATTTGGAAAAGAGATAGCCTTTTTGTACAGTCTTTGACACCCCCTCATGGGCAATATTTTCTCCATGAAGAATATCTTGTCATAAAAGCAATAGATTATGTTAATTTTGGGCTCATTTTAATTGTAATAATATGCTGTAAAAAATGAAATGCCATTTTCAATTATCTGAGAATGTTTCATGAGCTGTATGATGTTTTTGACACATTGCAGTACATTATTTTATAGATTATGAAAAAAAGGAAATTCTATTTATCAGCAAATAACTCAGCAATACTTAAGAGTTTTTCTAAGTGGATACATTCACTGTAAAGTTCAGCCTCTAAGCTTTCAAATGACATCAACTTTGTTTTAATCAAGGCAAGATTTTTTAAAAATATGGTAAAGAATATTTTTGCAGCTAGGTGGCGCCTGCTGGCGGTACACTTGGTTTTAGAGGGATTACTCAGCACTCGTTAGGAGTTAATAAATGTAATTATATGCATTAAAAAGCTGAGATCCTAAGCTTTAAAATGATATATAATTTGTGTTGTTCCATTCAGTGGTTGCTTAGTAATAAAAAAAATTCTTTCCGAATGGGAATAAATCAAATAAATAAATAAAAAAGCTATAGGCCGCCTATAGGCGGTTATAGGACATGACACAAATTAATAAATTTTGAAGCCACTAGATGGCGCTCTTCTCAGTTGAAATTTTTTTTTTTAGGCCTATTTTGATGTGAAATGTTGCATTTATTGAAAAATAAAATAAAATAAATAAAATAAAAATATATATATTAATTCTAATGGAAAAAAATAGCTCATAAAAATTATATAATTAATGCAAAGTATCATAAAAAATTCAAAAAATTCAAAATAATAATCAGAAAACATTATAGAACAAAAATATATTTGATTGGTTATCCTGGGAAAAAGTAAAGTAAAATTGTAAGGCTTCGCCCGTTTTCGGGCGGGAGGAAGCTAAGTGTGACTATTATACGAAGAAGCCCAGAGGGTTAAACAGAGCCACAGGAGAAGGAATCCTCGTAGCCAAAAAGCAAAAAATTTATTTAAAAGGAACCGTGACCGGCGAATTCAAAACGAGGGTAAATATCAGGATAGCTTTTCCCAGGTGGAAAGAGCTAATGAATGAGAAAGACTTTGAAAAAGGACGCCGAAGTTGCCTGCTTTTCTTCTCGACAGGTAAGTCAAAGTTACGGTCTAAATTACAAGCTTTTTTTTTTCATTGCTTGGTTGTGTAATTCATTATATAGCAGCATAACAGTAGTTGAACTCGATAAAGTGCTATTGGAAGACAAGTTGTCATAGCTTCTTGGCACATAACGGCTACCGTAGTTGCCTCAGTAAAGGGTTTCACCCTGTGTGTTTGAACACTGATTAAGGATAGTTTGGGAGATACAAGTAAAGTAAAAATGAACTTATACATCTTATAAGTACCCTAAATAACAGCCCCTCACCCTCTGTAGCACGTAGTCAAAACTTTTCACGTTTTTCCTTTGCCCATGTCCAGATAGCCGACGTTCTAAGGGAGTTGCAGCTAGGGTGACCACCTGCTAATAAGCCCAAGGGGGGACAAGGGGTATGTTTCTGAGGGACAATGGGGGACACTGCCTGGCGCGGCGGTGCCCCCACCCCACGGGCAGACTCACTGATAGTGGTTTACCCATTTCTAGCACATACCACCTTACATGGTATATTAATAATGCCCTATTCCCCTAAACATGTGTAATGTATGCTCATGAATAGGCCAACCAATGTGTATTTTTTTCTAAATAAAGATTCATAATATTTTGAACATTCAATGAATTGACAGATGCACTTCCACTTACGATTTACTATTTAATTTTATTTATTTTTAATTAAAATTTATTCACTTTAAATAAATTATAATATAAAATGATAGGATTAACAGGAATTGTAGTTGCTCAACACCACAGGAACAGTTAAAGATGAACTGAACTGAAAATTTGAGTAATGGTGATATAACAGATGTATTTTATTTATTCTCATTGGTACAATTATTAAAATGGCAGAATTTGTTAAAAGGGATAAAATGGTATGTTGAAAATGTTGTTGTTGTTACACGGGCGCCGCCATGTTGGATTTCAGCATTCCACTACGTCACTGGCATGGTAAGCTACTCTGTTGCTAACCAAAACAAGCAGAGCAGCCATAGCATGTACATAGTCTGAGGCTAACTGACATGGCTGAGGAAACAGAAACCAACAGGTCTAGGGGGGGTTCATACTGTATTGCCCCTGGCTGTAGTAATGAATGGTATAGTGCTAAGGCAGCTGGGGTTACGATACATTTTCACAGGCTACCTTTGACAAGGAAACCAGGCTTTATAGCGTTCAACAAAACTGAGACTGACACACTCGGCATTCATTGAAATTGAGTCACAAAACCAAGCTAGATACCAAACGATCCAACCTAGGTAAAGGGCTAGCAGCTAAACACGTTGGAAACACTTTTGTCAAACTCCACAAGCTAGACACCACTCCGACTATATAAACTGTATAAATAAATCATGACTCCGACGATATCACAGATAGATAATAATGCGTTTACTAGCAGCTAACTAAACCGCAGCAGGTCTGTAAACAGAATCCAATGTCCCTCTCTACTCACCCTGAAGCTAGCTGATGTTCATCGTGTCAGGAAACATTGTTGATGCAGGGAGTTCAACTCGCAGAACTAACGTTAGCTGCTAGGTCCATAGTAAGAGGTTTCTGTGCAGTATTTTGATTTTAACATTTTGCGTGCAGCTAACTTAACAAGCGATCCCATTGGATAAATTCGTCCAATCACATTTGCCATTTATCGTCCTCGACTTTCTAAAACGCACAGTACCTCAAATGTTTTAGTATTTTTCTCTAAATGCACACGACATATATAAGCAGTCTCTATTTACTAAAATGCATAATGTGCTTGTATACAATAAATGAGAGTGCATGACAGGCTACAGCCCTCCAACCTCCCACCACATTTACCTCTTATAACACCATGAACCACTATTGCTCCATTAATAATTGACTATGTACATTGCAAATACAATCTGTATCATACCTGCATTACTTTTATTTCGTGTAATTTACAACGTAACGGCGTTGCATGCTCGTAGTTTCTTTTGCACTTGGATCAGTGAGGCGATACAGCGCGCGCCGCTGCATTTGCGCGTGCAATTGATGTGCGCTACGAGAACAGGATAACGGCTGACAGGACAAGAAAGTCAGTTTTTCTGAGGTGAAAAACTTTATTTCAGCGTACACTTATGTCACTGCCTGGTAGTTCCTATTGTGCTGGGTTTTCTGAAGTAGTCATGATTCGCCTCTCATATCATGCTCTAAACACGCACGGAGATTGGAAAAGGAGAAGCGGGGGCGGGGGCGCGGGCGCGGGGAGCAAGGATCACAAATTTGAACTATATCGATATATGCGATATGGTCTAATTCCATATCGCATTTCAAAAATAAATGTTCCAGGTTGACCTCTCTGCAACAGATCGATCCCGCTGCAGTGTCCATGCTCCGGCAGCGCCCGCACCCACACCAGTCACTTCCCCCCAAACGATCCTGTACTGTAGGTGGAGCCTGAAACTGATCGTCCTCCTTGTGGTGGTAGTCAGGTACTACTGGCCTGTCCCTCACAGGCTCAAACGCGTAACCAAAATGACTAATTTTCGTGTGTATAGGACCTGCAGTTGCAGCTGCCTATATACCTTCGCAGGTTCTACCATGCCAGTGATGTCATCAGAATTGCCAGCGTTCTAATACTAACAAACGCAATTTTTGTGTTGCTTAAAAAAAAGCTATATTGATATCTAAAAAAATTTTTTTTTGTGTAATTTACTTTTAATTGTCATAAACAACACGTTATCAATGTTGTTTTTTTTCAGTTCAGTTCATCTTTAAAAAAAAAGTATTTAAAAAAAAATATGATTGACATCGTAGCCTATTCCCCTCCATGTCCGATTTAGAAGGACGTTTTGCAAAGGTCACAAAAAGCCCTCTCGGTATCCCCCTCAACACCTTTCAGCCACAAATATTCATTTTCCCAGTCTTTCTTGTACCCACACCTTCTCTTTTTAATTGATGATGGCGGTGCCTCTCAGACTCAGTCTCTTTCTCCATTTTTCGAATTGCAAAGCGCGCATCCAAAAGTTCCTTCCTATGCACGTGCGTGCGCTGTCATGACAACAACGAAAAAGTTGACGACAACCTAGTTAGCAGTTCAACTGAGGGGTGGGTGTGGCAACAGTAGCGTGCTGAACTGTCAAGTAATGTTCGTTTGGCTGCCTGGGGCTCGAGGATATAGAGCGACCAACCTTTTTTTTAGCAAGCATAGATTATGCGTGACACGGTCTCAATTTGCGGGACGCATGAATTGGGTTTCAAACGCTGTGCGCGCACGCGCTACGCGGGACGGGTGGTCACCCTAGTTGCAGCATCTTGACCCCTTCAAATCATCAGGATTAGACAATCTGGACCCTTCCTTTTTAAAGTTGTCTGCAGTAATTATTGCTACTCCCATCACCAGTCTTTTTAACCTTTCTCTTAACTCATCAGAACTACCTAAAGATTGGAAAACTGCTGCAGTAATCCCTTTATTCAAAGGAGGGGATAGTTTAGATCCAAACTGCTACAGACCAATCTCCATTCTCCCTTGCATCTCAAAGGACTTCGAAAGAATTATCAATAAACAAATTATTCACTATTTCGAATCTCATCACAGTCTTTCCGAAATGCAATCTGGTTTCCGAGCCGGTCATGGGTGCACTTCAGCTACACTTAAAGTCACAAACGACATCATAGCTGCTATTGATCAAAGACACTATTGCGCAGCAGTCTTTATTGACCTGGCCAAGGCCTTTGATTCTGTCAATCATAACATCTTAATTGATAGATTAAGGAATTTGGGTTTCTCAGATGATTGCCTTGCTTGGTTCACAAATTATTTCTCTGATAGGTTTCAATGTGTTAAGTCAGAGGGCCTTCTTTCCAGTCCTCTTGCTGTCTCCATGGGGGTGCCTCAGGGATCAATTCTCGGGCCGATTCTATTTTCTGTATATATTAATGACGTTGCTCTTGCAGCAGGTGACTCTTTGATCCACCTCTATGCAGACGACACCATCCTTTATACGGCCGGCCCGTTGTTGGACACTGTGTTAAAAAATCTTCAAGAAAGTTTTAATAATATACAGCATTCATTCCGTTCCCTTCAACTGCTTCTAAATTCTACCAAAACTAAATGTATGCTTTTTAACCGATCTCACACTATACCTACCTGCACATTAAGCATCACCACACTAGATGGGTCTGCTATAGACCAGGTAGACAATTACAAATACCTAGGGGTTTGGTTAGACTCCTCTCTTTCTTTCCAGACCCACATTAATCAGCTCCAAACTAAAATTAAATCCAGGATTGGCTTTTTATTCCGTAATAAAGCCTCTCTCACTTTCCCAGCAAAACTCGCCCTTGTGAAAATGACCATCCTTCCAATTATTGACTTTGGTGATATTATTTATAGAATTGTGTTACACCTGGCTCAAAGATGTAACATAAAGGGAGACGACACAGCGGAATCACATTTGAACATAATATTTATTATAACAAAACACAATAACACATAATTGGAGCATGGCTCTGGCAAACTGCTCAAGCAACAAAGAGCAGCCGCGCCAACAAACTCTCGCACCAAGGTTAAATAACAGCCAAGACGAGCATCAGGTGGACTCCAATCACGCCTCAATCACAGAACCTGCCAATGAAAAGAAAGAAACCAAAACACCCAAACCAAGACAATCCTAACAAACCCCCCTAAAAAAAAATATCCCACATCAAAATAAACAACTTACATAATTAAAGGTAGGTCAACTTACATCAATTGAAGACCACAATCTCACTCCAGCACAGGGGCACGTGACAGGGTATCCGCCAAAACATTCTCAATTCCCTTGATGTGTTTAATCGTCAAATTATAAGGCTGTAAGAACAATATCCACCTCATTAAACGTTGACTCGGACTCTGCAACGAATGAAGAAATGTCAAAGGATTGTGATCCGAATAAATGACAACTGGGGACCCTCCCCCAACATACACATCAAAATGTTGTAGTGCCCAAATCAGTGCCAGCATCTCCTTCTCAATAACAGAATAATTGAATTGATATGAATTAAACTTGCGTGAGAAATAACTAACTGGATGACTGATACCACCATGATGAGTCTGGAGAAGAACCGCCCCTGCTCCCACTTGACTTGCGTCAACCTGAATCTCAAACGGAAGACCACTTTGGGGCGCTGCCAAGACAGGGGCAGCAGTCAACAGCAACTTCACATTCTCAAATGCCTTTTGACAATGTGAAGTCCACTCAAATTTAGCGGAATTCTTCAAAAGATTAGTCAAGGGACAAACGACCGATGAAAAACTCTCTCCTTAGTAAACTAGATGTTGTATACCATACCGCCATCCGTTTTGTCACCAATGCTCCATATAATACCCACCACTGCAACCTCTATAGTTTAATCGGCTGGTCTTCATTACAGACCCGACGTCAAAAACATTGGTATCATTTCATCTATAAATGTCTACTGTATAAAACCCCACCTTATCTAAGATCATTAATCTCTAGAGATTAACCTTCTCCTTAACCTTAACCTTCGTTCAAGCAGGTATATCACTTTGACTGCTACTAAAGCTCGTACCTCCTTTGGCCGCCTTTCTTTCCAGTTCTCCGCTGCTAATGATTGGAATACACTTCAAAAATCTCTGAAGCTTGAATCCATTGTTCCGTTATCCACATTTAAATTATTATTAGCAAATACATTGTCAGACCATTGTACATGCTAACCCGATTCACACTTTAGCCATTAATATATTTATTTGTACATTTTAATATACCATGGCTTTTTTTTTTTTTATCCCATTTTATCTAACAATCATTACCTCAATATATTGACACCTTTTGCACTACTTGTATAATTTGTATGTCTGATCTCTTTGTCCTGTAATTACATGTGTAACTTTGTACCTCGATGCTTTTATCTTGGCCAGGTCGCCATTGTAAATGAGAAAGTGTTCTCAATGTGCTCACCTGGGTAAATAAAGGTTAAAAAAAAAAAAAAAAAAAAAATAATAATAAGTGCAATAGATCATAGCTACCGTAGAAAAAGTAAGATCATGCTTTGAATTAAGACGAGTAAAATTAAATATTCGCTCAAGACAAACTTTACTTGTGCCGCGCCATGGACCACCAGCATCTCTGAAAAATGTGTGGTGATTTTCTAAAAGATACAACTTAATCTAAATAAGAGCATGATGTAGAGTCATGTAATCTTTATAATAAATAATGTGTCTCTGGATATCCCTTATTATATATACGTGAATGGATATCCCTTATTTTGCAAAATCTAAATCCTAATCTTTAAGTCCCCAAATCCCAAATCAAAAACAGTACATTTGTTGTTTCAAAAATAAAAAAATGTTTGTTTTAAGCTGAAAAAAAAAAGCCAAGATACTAATTTGCATAATCTTGTTCAAAAAACAAGTGAGGTATAGTTTCAAGTTTAGCTACAGAATGTGAAGAGATGTCTTGAAATTAGTAAGAAAAGAGTTACAGTTATAGTAATTATAAAGAATTCTATAATCAAGTTCTTTCAGCTTGTTAAGAGGGCACTTTATATCCATTGTAGGTCCTCAAGCTGTAGAATATTTATTTTGTCCTTATTAATTGTCCTTATTAATTGAACTGGATCAACCAACAACAACCACATTTTTGAAAAACAAACAAATATCAATGACAAATCACTTTAACCAAAGTCATTGAGAAGTCAGAAACTTCACTCATCCCATCACAGCCAAGTACAAGACATACTATTATTCCTAAAAACCAAAAGAACTCACAATAATATATCGGGAAGTCTACAATGTTACAAACAACAGGCAGAAAAACAAACATGGTAAATCTTCATCATGGTGTAGGATCTCAAGTAAATATATGTATTGTTTAATTGCTCATCAAAAATATTTACTTTACTTATTTTAATGATAAAATCTTTTCAGACACCATATTAGGAAGGGATCGAGGGATTTGCAAATATAAAATTTTTTTACCATAACTCTCTCACGCTCACTGAGTGGGTGTAGGGGATTCTTGACCCTTGATTTCAGTATTGATTGGTTTCAGGACACAGGTCAATAGCCTGTTTTTTTCTGTGTATAGTTTGTTCAGAAGATACACTATATTGCCAAAAGTTTTGGGACGTCTGCCTTTACATGCACATGAACTTTAATGATATCCCATTCTTAATCCGTAGGGTTTAATATGGAGTTGGCCCACCCTTTGCAGCTTCAACTCTTCTGGGAAGGCTTTCCACAAGGTTTAGGAGTGTGTTTATGGGAATTTTTGACCATTCTTCTAGAAGCGCATTGTGAGGTCAGGCACTGATGTTGGACGAGAAGGCCTGGCTCGCAGTCTCCGCTCTAACTCATCCCAAAGGTGTTCTATCGGGATGAGGTCAGGACTCTGTGCAGGCCAGTCATGTTCCTCCACACTAAACTCGCTCATCCATGTCTTTATGGACCTTGCTTTGTGCACTGGTACACAGTCAGGAACCGGAAGGGACCATTCCCAAACTGTTCCCACAAAGTTGGGAGCATGAAATTGTCCAAAATGTCTTGGTATGCTGAAGCATTAAGAGTTCCTTTCACTGGAACTAAGCGGCCAATCACAACCCCTGAAACACAATGTACAATGCAGTCAGTCGAGTACCGTTCTCCTGGCAACCAAACCCAGACTCGTCCATTGGTTTGCCATCGGATAAATTACCTAAATTAATAACTTTTTTACAACAAAAATGAACCATCAATGAACTTACTTAAACTGGACTGTGACGCTATTTTCTGCTGTACAGCCGAAACAAACATTGTTGCATTATTTTCCTGTTCTCATTGTAAAGCTGCTTTGAAACAAACTGTATTGTAAAAAGTGCTATTTAAATAAAGGTGACTTGACTATTTTACTGCATGCTAGACTACTAATTTTAATATTTGTCGCAAATGTATTTTTAAGGCTTCAATAGATCTAATTTAGCACATGTTTTTGTACTGCAGTGCCTACATGGTTGAATCAGATGATCAATACACATGTTTTGAAGGACCTCCTTTAGCATGTTTTGTGTTATTCTGTGCATATTGGCCAGTAGGTGGCGGTAGAGGGTTGTGATATGTGACATTGAGAAGAGAAGAATAAGAGTCTGAAGTGTTGCACAAGCTGCTATCTGCGCTGTTCTGTTTTGCTACTTCTGTTGTTCATTAAATAATTCCATATTTAAGAATGCCTTTCGTTCCTTCTTACTAAGGATATAACAGCATGAGAGTCCCTTTAAAAGAGACGGTCCAGTTCATCTCATGCTGTGGATGATCGCTCGTCATGGCTCTGAATATTGGCTGCTGTTGGAAAGGGCTCCTTCTGCTCTCTTTCCTCCTGATCTGTGTCAATGGACAAACATCAGGGCCGTAAGTTTTTAAAAGTTTTTGCTAAGGTTAAAATTATTAGTATACCAATAGTCAGTGTGTAAGAAATGTCTTGATTTCTCCTGTATTTATTTAACCGATCTGTGTTGCACAGTAGAGGTTTACTGTTTAACCTTTATGCCTTATTATATATTTTAGGACATGAGTGCATTAAGGGACAAAAATGTCCACTCTAAACACTGCCATAAAACTATTATATATTATTATTATTTTCCACTTTTACTGAGTTAAATCTTTTAACCAGTATCAGTCCTCATCATAACTACCAAATATTTATTTAATTTCAGGATTTTAACCCTTTAAATTCCAGTTTTGGTGACGATAGCATCAATTTGTATAAGAATGTACAATTTACATAAACATTTAATTATTTTCCATATACTAAATGCAAAGAGAAAACCTTGGCTTTGGATTATCACAGTCTTGAATATGTCAAAGATTAGCAGCAACATTATTTTTGGTGCATTTTTATTTTTTGTGCTATGTCAGATTTTTTTTTTTTTTTAATCACACATATCACGGTAAGGACAAATTTGATCCTATTTAAACCCATTAAAATATCAATTTTTAAACCCACTGTCATAATATCATAAAATCATAATTTCTATTCAGATACCCCGTCATTACCAAGCCTTGGGGTAAAATATTTACTTTTTACTGTTTTCCACCAGTTGGTACCATTTTTCATATAATTGACATACTGCAAACATCTGCAGTATTGCAAACATTGTCCTGATTTCTACTAGGTGACTATAACCTGTGCCTGTCTCCCTACACATCGAAATTTGCTCTAGAAAGAAAGCAAAACTACAAGGACAAAGGCGTTTAAAGCAGAGACGTATATTAGATTGTAGAAGAGCGCCATCGGCCACCGACTTGTAACCTTGTAACAACCTGCAAAATAAAAAAAAGATCAAGGAAAAATGAATAACATGTATCTATTTTTTGGCCCAAGTTATAAGAGAAAAAAAAAATACAAGTGAAAAAAATGCATGATAAACTTAGTACTAAATATGCCTATATTTTAGAAACCACATAAAGATGTGTATATAAATAAATGTGTGAGTTACTGTTGCTAATAGCACATACCTTATCCAGGTATATTATTATTCCCTTGGTTCAGTAACGCAGTCCACTGCTTCAGTGGTCGTGTAGGTTTTCTTCATCTTGTCGAGTGTGAAATGGCCGCACCAAAGAGGTACACAGCTTTATAACTTTTGCATCAACCGCACTTGTATAAACACTGATTTCTCAACTATTCTAATCCAAAACAAAGGCAGACTTTGTTTAGGATCCCTCGCAGCTACATCTTTGTGTTGCCGCAAGATGCAAGGTGTTATTATTGTCTAAGGACTCACTGCATGGCTGTGTTTGTGCCTCTACGTAGGTGAGAAATGATCAATTAACTTTGAAACATAGACTGCTAAAAAAAACAAAGCTGTGTCAAAGGTTCATGTCTGTGCGTAAAATACGCATGAATCAAACCGAAAGAAAACAATGCAGTGACAAGCTCTTTTTCTTGCTAAATGCACACACACACATACACGCCTACACACACATCCTACACCACCGACACACACACAGAGAGAGAGAGAGAGAGAGAGAGAGAGAGATAGAGAGACAGAAAGCGTAAAATATGACCTTCAGGATATTATGATTTTTGTCACTCGCCTAAACACCATTATATTTAGGCCCTACACACACACACACTCAAACATACACACACACACTTTTGTCAACGCAGACACACATTGCTTTCAGACATCCACACATACTCAGAAACATCATTTTAGATCATTGAGCCATTAAAATGCTTCATAACACAGGCAATAGTGCCCCTAGTGGAAACCAGGAAAATAACCTGCATTTCCCCCCATAGGGAATACCTATGTAGTGACATCATCTGGTGGAATACACTATATAATGCAAATTTAATGCTTTTGCTTCAAAATGAAAGGATGTTTCAACATAAGTCATGATTCATGTATTAATGACGGCCCGGCTTTAAACAACGTTTTAATGGGTTTCGATGGGCCATTTTTGGTCATTATGGTGCTATATGTTCCTATTTGATCTACACAGTGTGTTATACATATTATGCAACATGGGATAATTTTTTTTAAATGTATCCAAAAAGTCACAATTTTGCCAAATTACATACCATTTGCATTAAAACAGCCAAAATGGACAAAGAAATTAAACTGAAAATGACCAAAAATGTCCTAATGCAGCAAGAAGGTTAAGAGACAACTTAAGGCATAAGATCATTTAAAATTAATGACAGTGACAGATTTTTTTAATGGCAGTGTATTTTTAAGAGCAATTCTCTGAATAAACGTACAAATATAAAGAATTTAGTCACCAGACTTAATACACAGTTTGTTCTTTTATTCACACTTTTCATATTAATATTTTCAATTGATCAATAGTAAATTAACTGTATTGATTTTCCCTCCCAGTTTATGTTTTATTTTTCTTATTACATCTAACCAATATTGTATGATTATTTTCTCTGGACAGATATTTCATGGTGACGTTTCCTGCAGTGATTAAGTCGGGATCTGAGGCCAGACTGTGTGCAAGTCTTCTCAAGCCCAATGAAAGCCTTGTCATGAACATTCATCTGGTTCATGGTGTCCAGAGCACATTACTGCTGCAGGAGAAAGCTGAGGAAGAGTTTCATCGCTGCTTTAACTTCAAGGTCTGCCATCAAAACATGCACATAATGAATATTATCAAATATGTTTCATCATAATGCATCTAGTTTTTGTGGCAGGTTGTGAATACAGGAAATTATTTCTCATCAGGCTCCTCTGGTCAAGGCAGAATCAGTGCAGAAAATGAAGGTTGAACTTCAGGGAGAGACTTTCAGGATGACTGAAGAGAGAAAAGTCATGTTCAAGCCTTACCATCCTCTGACTTTTATCCAGACTGATAAACCCATCTATACTCCAGGACAGACAGGTGAGCTGTGAATGTCTCAAAGGCTAAAGCTCAGTAAATAATGCTGGTGTCACTGACATCTAAACCCTGATCACAGCTGATGTAGCACATATAAGTAAAGCACACTATGATCAAGCAACAATCTGATGTACTGAAATAAAGGAATACTGTAATAGTATCTGTGTGACTTTATTTTATGTGAAATCTATGGATACAATAGATTAGGGGTGTTCTTGGAGAGCCCACAGCCCTGCAGAGTTTAGCTTTAACCCTAATTATTACATGTTCCTGATCAGGTCCTTCAGGGTTATTTGAAATCAACAGGGTTTGGACTAAACTCTGAAGCCCTCCAGGAGTTTGACACCCCTGATATAAATCGTTACATGTAATAAACCTTATAGCTGTCTGGGATAGGCCTACTTGATTCTAACTGGTCAGCTGGAGCAAATTGTCAGACATTTTTGTAACATTATGGCTAAAACAGGCAACTGTGACAGCTAGTTAAATTTGGCTCAAAAGACACATTCACCCAGCAGCAGAATAGAGTTGTCAGCCCTGTATTTGACACTTAATACGGTTCACACACAGTTTGGTAATTTAAAGGAGAGAAATATGACTGTAAGCAATTGTCCCTTACATAAGAGCTGAAGACATCAAAAGTGAAGTTTTTTTAATACACATTTCTATTTTACAGTGAACTTCAGAGTTGTTACCATGGATACAAACTTTGCACCCCTTGATCAGCAGGTCTGATGTGTTTATCTGGCATCTTTATTATCTCTTGCATTGTTGAATACACGTTTAACAAATGAACACATTTTTGGCTTTTGATCTTTAATTACTATTTGCTCTTTCACAGTATAGTACAGTGGTTCTTGAGGTAAGAACACAAAACCTTCTGTGCAGTCATAACAAACACACCTTTTAAATCTGATTAAAACTAGAAATTCAGTTATAGTTGCAGTTATTGTATTTTCAGTAGGGTAAATATATATTTCTTCATTGATAGTCAGGATATGTGTAGCATATGTCGTAGCTGTGTCTTTGCTATTAAACAGGACATTAAAGGTAACCGGATTGGCCAATGGACAAATGTTTCTTCAACAAGGTGGATTTTGCAGCGTTCTTATGAATTAAACCCAGAGGCCCGTCAAGGCATGTACAAACTGAAGGCTTTTATTGGTGACAGGATGATCTCACGTGATTTTGAAGTGAAACAATATGGTAAGTCATAAAAAAGACTTGTTATGACTGTAACCTTGGTTTCTCGAAGAGAGAACGAGACGCTGCATTGTAAGTTACGACACTATGGGAACGCCTTTGCATGATTGTGTCTTGAAGCACGTGTGAAATCAGTCCAATGGTGTGGCGGAACATCATGGGGGGTGTATTAAAGCACCCCTGAATCAAACAATGTCAGCTTCTGATAGGCTGAAGTAACTCATGAAGTAAGTAAGTGAAGTGAAATAAGTTATGGCGGAGCAATGCAGCATCTCGTTCCCTCTTCAGGGAACCGAGGTTACAGTCGTAACCGAGGCATTCCCTTTCAAGGGAACTGGCTTTGCTTTGTAAGTTACAATACTATGGGAACGTTAAAGGGATAGTTCACTTTGAAATAAAATTTTGGTATGTTTTATCTTACCTCAAGGGCATCCAAGATGTAGGTGTCTTTGTTTCCGCAGTAGTTTCAATTTTGATATTTTTAGGTCAAACCGTTCTTGTCTGTCAGTCATATAATGCAGGTCTATGGTCACCATGGAGGTAAAAACGATATAAATACTGTTCGTTTTCTCACACAAACCGCTCGTTTCGTGTCTTAGGCCATCAATGTATACTTATGATGGGGAATTGTTAATTTGGACTTCTCTGTGCATGCTCTTTGAGGTGGTGACCATAGACCTGCATTATATGACTGACAGACAAGAACGGTTTGACCTAAAAGTATCATAATTGAAACTACTGCGGAAACAAAGACACCGACATCTTGGATGCCCTTGAGGTAAGATAAAACATACCAAAATTTAATTTCAAAGTGAACTATCCCTTAAATACCTACTATGCCATACTGACCAGTGCTTGTCTAGTGTGAATAATATCTGGAGCGCAACTAAGACTGAAGCACCTGGAAGCCAGGGGTGGTGCCCAGGTCAAGGTCAAAGAACCTGACGAATGTGTGCGTAGAGGACCAGCCCGCTGCAGCACATACAGTGAGGAAAATAAGTATTTGAATTTTGCAAGTTCTCCCACTTAGAAATCATGGAGGGGTCTGAAACTGTCATCGTAGGTGCATGTCCACTGTGAGAGACATAATCTAAAAAAAAAATCCAGAAATCACAATGTATGATTTTTTAACTATTTATTTGTATGATACAGCTGCAAATAAGTATTTGAACACCTGAGAAAATCAATGTTAATATTTGGTACAGTAGCCTTTGTTTGCAATTACAGAGGTCAAACGTTTCCTGTAGTTTTTCACCAGGTTTGCACACACTGCAGGAGGGATTTTGGCCCACTCCTCCACACAGATCTTCTCTAGATCAGTCAGGTTTCTGGGCTGTCGCTGAGAAACACGGAGTTTGAGCTCCCTCCAAAGATTCTCTACTGGGTTTAGGTCTGGAGACTGGCTAGGCCACGCCAGAACCTTGATATGCTTCTTACAGAGCCACTCCTTGGTTATCCTGGCTGTGTGCTTCGGGTCATTGTCATGTTGGAAGACCCAGCCTCGACCCATCTTCAATGCTCTAACTGAGGGAAGGAGGTTGTTCCCCAAAATCTCGCAATACATGGCCCCGGTCATCCTCTCCTTAATACAGTGCAGTCTGTACTCCTTCTCCCATGCGCAGAAAAACACCCCCAAAGCATGATGCTACCACCCCCATGTTTCACAGTAGGGATGGTGTTCTTGGGATGGTACTCATCATTCTTCTTCCTCCAAACACGTTTAGTGGAATTATGACCAAAAAGTTCTATTTTGGTCTCATCTGACCACATGACTTTCTCCCATGACTCCTCTGGATCATCCAAATGGTCATTGGCAAACTTAAGACGGGCCTTGACATGTGCTGGTTTAAGCAGGGGAACCTTCCGTGCCATGCATGATTTCAAACCATGACGTCTTAGTGTATTACCAACAGTAACCTTGGAAACGGTGGTCCCAGCTCTTTTCAGGTCATTGACCAGCTCTTCCCGTGTAGTTCTGGGCTGATTTCTCACCTTCCTTAGGATCATTGAGACCCCACGAGGTGAGATCTTGCATGGAGCCCCAGTCCGAGGGAGATTGACAGTCATGTTTAGCTTCTTCCATTTTCTAATGATTGCTCCAACAGTGGACCTTTTTTCACCAAGCTGCTTGGCAATTTCCCCGTAGCCCTTTCCAGCCTTGTGGAGGTGTACAATTTTGTCTCTAGTGTCTTTGGACAGCTCTTTGGTCTTGGCCATGTTAGTAGTTGGATTCTTACTGATTGTATGGGGTGGACAGGTGTCTTTATGCAGCTAACGACCTCAAACAGGTGCATCTAATTTAGGATAATAAATGTGGAGTGAGTGGAGGTGGACATTTTAAAGGCAGACTAACAGGTCTTTGAGGGTCAGAATTCTAGCTGATAGACAGGTGTTCAAATACTTATTTGCAGCTGTATCATACAAATAAATAGTTAAAAAATCATATATTGTGATTTCTGGATTATTTTTTTTAGATTATGTCTCTCACAGTGGACAATATACTTGACTTGACATGCACCTACAATGACAATTTCAGACCCCTCCATGATTTCCAAGTGGGAGAACTTGCAAAATAGCAGGGTGTTCAAATACTTATTTTCCTCACTGTACGTCATGAAGAGAGGCCCCAGAAAGCAAGGCTTTAGAAGCCGCCACACTCCTAGTAGAATGGGCCCAGACAGCCAAGGGAGAAGGCTGACCAGCCAATTCATAAGCAAGAGAGATAACCTCGACAACTCACTTACTCATTCTCTGCTTAGATGCTGGGTACGCCTTTCTGGGCGACCCAAAGCATTCAAAGAGTTGATCAGATTTACGCCACATGGCAGCTCTGTGGATGTAAGCATCAAGCACCCTAACCAAGCAAAGCACATTTAATTTCTCCTGGTCTAGTCGGAGGACAGAAGGCCTGCAGGCCTAATCCTCAAGGTTCCACGGAGGAAACGAGATACTAATGGGTCTCTTTTCAAGGATACACCACTCAAAGGAGTGTGGTAAACAGGGCCAAATAAACCTTAAGTGTAGAAGGGGATAATCCTGTAGAGAAATGCTCTTGCAGAAACTCTAGCACTGTACCAACCGGGCAGTTAACTGGGTCTAAACCTCCATTGTGAGACCAGCCTCTATGAGTTGGTCATTGACTCTATGACTCAAACCCACAACTTACATACCTCTGGATGGGGGTTAAATATTTAGCCTTATTTACCCTTAATATTTACCTTGTCTCGACCTAAGCGACCCCTGATGTGTTGTCTAAATGGACAAGAACATGTCCCCCGTAGATCAGAAAACGCACTTCCACAGACCCTGGGATGAGTGGCCCTCCAGGACCGCTCCCCAACACGTGAGAGAAGCATCTGTCATAAGTATCACATGACGACGTTTGGACAAGAACCAGGGTTTCCTCCACATTGTCAAGGAACAAAGACATCTTCTTGTAACCTTGATCATGTGGAATGGATTGCCCCTTGGGGAAAATCCCCTGGGGTCTCATGTACAACAGGCCAAAATGTATGATGTTGGCTGCTGCTGCTGACAATCTTTGAAACTGTTTGACAGTGCGTGACTGGCCTAGCTTTAGCTCTTTTAATGCTGAGAGGATTATGTGTGCAGGAATCATCACAGAATCCTCCAAAAAGGTGGTTCTCTATACTGGAGAAAGAACAGTCTTCTTTGCGTTCTGCCTCAACCCCCGCTCTTTCATATGAGCGAGGACAACATTTTGATGTTAAAACGCCATGTGCTCTGAATGAGCTAGTATCAACCAATCGTCTATGTAATTCAACACGCGAATGCCCTGGAGTCGCAGAGGAGCCAGTGCAACATCCACGCCTCTCTTGAAAGTGCAAGCTGACAGTGCTAGCCAAAAGGAAGAACTCTGTACTGGAGGGCCCCACAGAAACCACCGTGCCAGGTTGTGCCGATAGACGATGCTCAGTTGATAGATGCAGTGCGTTGATGCGCCGATAGACGATGATCAGAAGAGGATTTCCCCGCAAAATTTTTATAGCGCATCACCCCATTACCAAAGAGCTGCGAGGAAAATAAAGGATTAGTTAGATTAGCTTACTCCTCATTTAAAAAACAACTTGATTAAAACGAAATACTTCTCTCAAATTTTTTCACTACGTATGGGCCACAAGAGAAATATTAAGACGTATTATGACGTTCTGCCACACCATTGGACTGATTTCACACATGCTTCAAGATGCAATCACGCAGAGGTGTTCCCATAGTGTCGTAACTTATGACGCAGCACGAGTTCTCTTGAAAGGGAACAGACAATTTGTAGTTTTGCATGGGAAGAGTTTCAATAATATGTTTGTATTTTAATTTTTTATATATAAATTGAGTACTAATAACTCTGATTTCTGCCTTCTGACTTCTAGTTTTGCCTAAGTTTGAAGTTACTGTAAAAAGCCCAAATAAATTAAGTGCTGAAGAAGAGGAACTGATAATTGAGGTTTGCGGAAAGTGAGTGGTTTCTTTTTATTTCCTGCATTAAAAAAGCAACGTGCTCTTCCATTCACACTTTCATTTAATTGTTAATTGTATTATTATTTTTTTAACTCTTGGGTCAGTTTCTTACTTTAACCCCCCATCCTAATATATTAGTTGCTTAACTAAACCCTGGGCTGTAGATCAGTTGCTTGTACCTTCTTCACAGATACACTTATGGACAGCCTGTACCTGGTAAATCACGGGTGAAAGTGTGCCGTAATAATTGGCCCTCCATTTCCTGTTACACAAATCCAGTGTGTTTAGAGGACACCATTGAGGTATGTGAGTTAAAACACAGTACATTATCTTTAATACATTTATATAATTAAACCACTCTTCAGTTAATAGTTATGTTTGTGTTCATTCCTTATAATTAGATAAAAAAGACAGGCTGTGCCATCCATACCTTAGATGCACCAGTCTTTTTTAATGTCACACTGGTAGAAGGTCATAGCTTCCTATCTCCACTGCAAGTGATGCAGAATTCTCTTCATGTTGAGGCAATGGTTACAGAAGAAGGAACAGGTGAGCTGTTCAATTTGGTCAGATCTCTGTTACCTACACTTCTTGTATTTCTCATTTTCTCATTTCTTCAGTTTACTTTTATTTGAATAAATATTTATGTAGGTGTTTTGACTATTTACAGAGATAACCATGACAAAATCTGAATCTGTATCTCTTACTTATGAAATTGGTAAAGTCACATTTACTGACCTGCCCAAAACATATGAACACGGATCAGTTATTGAAGGAAAAGTAAGTCTAAAATCCATTTGTCTCAGTTTAACACCATTGATATGTATTTGTTTATTTATTGATATAGTAATTTATTCTTTCAAAATCTTATTTTCAACAGATAAAACTCTCAAATTTCAAAGGTGCACCAATTCAAAACAATAAGCTTTATCTTATGGAGGGTCACACTTGGTCCACAAAACTGCTCCTAAATCTCACTACAGACAGCGATGGACTGGCCAACTTCTCTCTTAATACATCCAGTCTTTCTAAAAGTGATATTGATCTAATAGTAAGATATTTTGTGTTCACTTAATTTTCTTTAGTATTGCATGAAGAGTTTAGTTACAGGAGTTATTTCAGATTTTTTGTAATCTAGGCAAGTGTCTATCAAGAGGTCCGTGGTTTTGGACACGACAACATGCCTTACATCGCTTTCGATAAAAAAACAGTCAAGCTCTTCCCACCTGCCTCTCCACGCACCCCAACACAAAGTGAACTGATTATAGAGAATACTGAACAACCATTAAAGTGTGACTCTGAGTTTACAGCCACCATCAAGTATTATTTTGTTGGAGAGACAATTAAAAACTTCAAAACTGACATCGTCTATATGGTGAGAACATGTGCAGTATGTACATTATCACAGAGATGTTTTTGTTTAACAGTATTATTTGGCTGCACTAGTCAGTTTGTTATCAGAGTGTCATCTGTCTGTTTCAGGTCTTGTCCAGAGGAGTGATTGTTCATCATGGATATGAGAAGGTTGAAGTGAAGATTTCTGATGGAGCAAGGGGCTCAATGTCGTTCAAACTGTCTATTAGTGCAGATCTGGCTCCTGTAGTGCAGATTCTGGCGTACTGTGTTTTTCTGCCCAGTGAAACGGTTGTGGCTAGTAGCAAAGATTTCAACATTGAAAAGTGTTTCAAAAACAAGGTGTGCATTGTAGCTTTAGAAATGAGCCTCTTTAAACTGTATTACTGACTCATTTCTAAAATAAATCCTATTCCCTGTATGTCACAGGTATCTCTGCAGTTTTCTCCTGCTAAAGCAGTTCCCGGTGAGAAAAACACTCTCCAGCTCTCAGCTCAGCCTGGTTCACTGTGTGGCCTCAGTGCTGTAGATCAGAGCGTCCTGATCCTGAAGTCACGAGAACGTCTGGATGCTGACAAGGTCTAGATTCTTTAAGATTCATAGTGGGAATCTAATGATAACAGACTTTACTTATTGCTGCTATGATCCATCAGCTGATATTTTGATCTCAGGAAATTTAGCATTAATCTTAATTCTTTCTCACCAAAATGGAAATAAAGTTTTGTTGGAAATACATGTATTATTTAGAAATCATACTGATAGTGTGTGAACATGGTCCCGTCACAGATCTTCAGCCTGCTGCCAGTGGAATCGGAGTCAAATTACCCTGAGACTGTTGAAGATGACGAGTGTCCGTATATGCGTTTTTGGGAATCCGCATTCACTTATGAATCCTTAAAGGTAACAGTTGGATTATATGTGTGGCAGTGCAGTAGATAATGATTGGGAGAGTATATGTGTAAGTAAATGCATAAAAAGCCTTTATGATTATACTGACATTTAAAAGTAATTTGTATTTTCATGACTTTTATTGTGGTTCATCATTGCCATTTGGCAGAGAGTGGGATTGAAGATGGCAACAAATTTGTTTGTGGAACTCCCTGAGTGCGAGATGGGTAGGTACATGTACTGTTATTACAATCCAAGCTGTAATGTTTTAATATGTTTGTGCTTGTTATGAAATATATTTTAAAAAATCAAATATATTCAATTTGTGAAATTGTGAAACTCAAACAATTCCACAATTATAGAGATGTTGTTACAGTAGAATGGAGACAAGAGGCGTGCGGATCCATATGCAAAGCCTTTTATTTACAAGAGATGTGTTTAGATCAGACAGGGGCCCAAACAAAGGCAAACAGGTATGAAATGGACAAGACAATGAGCATTCCAGGGACAGGCAAGGGTAAACAAAGAAGACTGTAATCCAGTGGACAAGGCAAGAGGATAAACCAGCTAGTTAGTGAACTTTGAATCAGTGTTAATATTGGTAAGATAAACTCATCTATAAAACTATATAACTTTTGTAAGATAAAATTAACACATTCACTTTTGCAGCCCTAAAATACTAAAACTAAAATCAAAACTAAATAAACTGAAACATTTAATATATGTGAAAATATGTGTATTAAAATAATGATCTACCTTACATTTTCTATTTACTTATGACTGGATATAGAATAGATCATTTTGACGTACTCTTCACATACATATCACTTAAAACTACAAAATATAACTTGTTTTCCAGTTTTATACAGTGTAGGGACAGAGCCTCACCCACATTTTAGAGAAGAGTATCTATTTGAACATCACTTAAAGCTGCAAAATATTACTTTTTTTTCCAGACTATTATGACGAAGTATCAGAGGATGTAACTGATTCAATATCTGATTCAATACCTGATTCAACACCTGATTCTCCAGCAGTGACGATTCGAACTGTCTTTCCAGAAACGTGGCTCTGGGAACTTGCTGAAGTGGGGTATTTAAAGCATAATCAGTATATTTATCTTATGACTTATATTTAATACATCATCTCCTCCCCTCTCGCCCACAGGACAGAAAATACCTTGCTTGCTTTGCAGATTCTTAATCCAGTTTTTTCATCATCTGTGTGCTGAATGTTGTCATTTATTACAGGAAAAATGGCTGAGTTAGAATCAGATATGCCTATTGTTGTAATTCCTCCACAGGGACTCTGGATCAGCTCAGGTTCCTGTCACGGTTCCTGACACCATCACCTCTTGGGAGACGGAGGCCTTCTGCCTGTCCTCTGAAGGTCTGGGTCTGGCTCCTCCTGCTCAGCTGACAGTTTTCCAGCCCTTCTTCCTAGAGCTCTCTCTGCCTTACTCCATCATCCGCGGGGAGATCTTTGAGCTGAAGGCCACTGTCTTCAACTATCTGTCCAAGTGCATCATGGTGAGATTTCAGACGCAGTATGATGACCAAATCATATCAAATATGCCACTAATCATGTGTGTTTGATTGACAGGTTAAAGTGACTCCAGCTCCTTCCTCAGACTACACTCTCAAAGCCTCCTCTGATGATCAGTATTCATCCTGTCTATGTGCTAATGGAAGAAAAACCTTTAAATGGATCCTCACTCCCTCTGTTCTTGGTGAGTTTTCCAGTCTGAATCAGTAGCCGCCTTTTCATTACAGATTTGCACAGAACTTTTGGGATGTTTTTGAAATGGCGATAAAAAGCTATTGCAAAATGATGGCGTTTCCGTTAATCGATGTTATGCGACTAAAACGTTATTTTTCCCTCTAACGAATAAGTCATTCCAAAAATCATTGCAACGGATGTTGGTAGTTTTACATATATATCGCAGCCACCGCACTAGCCATTGTTTTTAATCGAAGGAGACGTAGACGTGTTATCCAAGCATTATTGGCAAGGGAAGATGTTAATGTAAATGTTAAACATGCAATTTCACCGCGTTTCAATTACCCTTCAAATTGCATAAATTGAAAATGCGAATTGAAAATACACCCATTGGAAAGACGTCAATTTCGCAAAAACTTCCATTGAAAATACAATGTTTTTATTCTCGCATGAGGTGGTTTTTCAGGCTGTTCGAAAAAGGAATATTTTGCTAAATATTTCGCTCCTAAGTATAAGAGGCTTTCCTTGCCATTAAAGCTTGGATAACACGCCTACGTCTCCTTCGATTAAAAATAATGGCTAGTGCGGTGGCTGCGATATACGTAAACCTACCAACATCCGTCGCCATAATTTTGGCTTCTCGCAAGATGAAAAAATTATGTTTTAGTCGCATTACATCGGTTAATCTAAACGGCATCAGTTTCACAAAAGAAAATATTATTATTTAGAAAATACCGCAAAAGTTTTGCACAAATCATAATGGAAACGTGGCTACAGAGGAACTGTGAATGATCGTGTGAAGAATAAGTTCAGGTCACCTGTAAATGTGAAAAAACTGTTTCCATTGTAGTTGAAAAACCACCTCATGCGAGCATAAAAAAGATTTTTCCGAAATGGACGTGTTTACAATGGGCTTATTTTAATTTGCAATTTGCAATTTGCTCAGTTTGAAGGGTAATGGAAACGCGTCTGTTTCTCAGTTGTATATTCACGTACATGTCTTGTGTTGTAGGAGTCTTGAATATTACAGTCAGTGCAGAGGCAGAGGCGTCCCAGACTGTGTGTGACAATGAGATTGTGAGCGTCCCGGAGAGAGGACGCATTGACACGGTCACACGAAGTCTGCTCGTACAGGTCAGCACACGTCATCATTTACTCATGATCTTAATGCTGCTTATGTATGATGTGTTGATGTGATTGATTTCTGCTGCAGGCGGAAGGAACTGAAAAGACAGAGACTCACAGCTGGTTACTGTGTCCAAAGGGTTAGTCTGCAGATATTTCATATGTTTTGGTGTACAAGCGCTGATAATGCTGCAACCCTCTTTGTCTTCTAAACACAAACTCCAACTTCATGAAAATAAGTACACATTGCATAGAGGACATTTTGAGGACACACCAAATTTAAGGACCAATACAGGGAGCTAAAATATACTCATATGTATCGGACATTTTAATTGAGAAAGTTTAAATTTGTCAGCCTTTCATGACAACTGTAGTTTAGTTGTTCAGCTGTCCAAATTTTGAGTTGTGATTTATATTATTATTATTGGGTCTTCAGGTGGTATTAAAATGTTTATAGCGTTACTCTGCTGATCACTGATGTGTTTCTGTCTGTCTGGTTCATAGGTGACAGTCTCTCAGAGGAAGTGGCTCTGACTCTTCCTAAAGATGTGATAGAGGGATCAGTCAGATCCTCTGTTTCAGTCATTGGTAACATTTACAAACATGAGCAGAAATGAGGAGATTGGCTTTAGACTTATAAAATGTAGTGAGTGTCATTTGTGCATGGTTTACAGGCGACATATTGGGTCGTGCACTGAGGAACCTTCACGGATTATTACAGATGCCGTACGGCTGTGGAGAGCAAAACATGGCTGTTCTTTCTCCCAATATTTACATTCTGGAGTATCTGGAGAACACGGAGCAGCTCACCTCGGCCATCCGAGAGAGAGCCACAGGCTTCCTGCAGAGCGGTGAGAGACAAAATCATGTCAAGAAAATACTGAGATGGTTTGATACCAAATTATACATTATTCAACACACCTGAATGTCACATTGAGTCACCCAAACAAACTGTTGAAGTGTTAACCATTATCACACTAAACAGGATACCAGAGACAAATGAACTACAAGCATTTGGATGGATCATACAGCACATTTGGTTATGATGATGGGAATACATGGTAAATATATTTTCACTATTACTTTTGTTTAACAGAAATAATATCAAGGTAATCTACAAAAATAAACCCAATAAACCCATTTAAAAATGTGTCTCAGTTCAAATGACTTTAATTATATCTTCCACACCATCAGGTTGACTGCCTTTGTGCTGAGGTCCTTTGGCAAAGCACAGAAATACATATTTATTGATCCAAAAATTATTCAGAGTGCAAAGAATTGGTTAATAAGCAGACGGGATTCAGACGGCTGTTTTATCCAACAGGGAACACTGTTCAACAACAGAATGAAGGTCTGTCATCTTCTATCTATCTCTCTATCTATCGTCTTTATTCAGACTTTCTCAAGCCAACATCACAGTTTGTCTAGATGAACTTTCCTTCAGTGGTTTGAGTGTGTTGATTTATTTATCCTTTATTTCTAATAAATTCTAGGGTGGGGTGAATGATGATGTGACCATGACTGCCTACATTACTGCATCATTGCTTGAACTGGAAACTCCAGTCACAGTAAGTTCATCTGTAGGAAACATGGTATAAACTCATAGAAAAATGACACTCACAGCGTCTATTCCTCTGTGTTTTTTTGTCACAGGATCCTGTCGTCAGTAAAGGTTTGTCATGCTTGAGGTCCGTCATTGAGAATGTCAATAACACTTACACCACTGCCCTGCTCGCCTACACTTTCAGTCTGGCTAGAGACACGGACACTCGACAGCGGCTTTTCAAGAAACTGGAAGATGTTGCAATTTCAGATGGTAAGAGATTTGTTTCTGATGACTTTCTGTTGTCTTTCATAACTGTACTATTGTTTTGTACTAATGAATAACTACGCAGGAACAAATGAGTTACACACTATTAACATTCTTGTAACTACATTTAACTAACAAGAAAATCTGATTAACATATTAGTAAGTAATAGGGCTCAGTTGAATGTGGTAGTTCTCTATTCGCTAATCAGTAACTACTATTTATTTCATACCTCCCACTAAGAACTACTGTATACAGGTTCATAATTAATGTTAATAATCCATAATGTATAATATAAGATAATGGTAATCCACTAGTAATGACTTGAGCGTTACTGCATCCTTCTAAAGCAGGGGTTCTTAACCTTTTTGATGTCGGGGCCCAAATTTTACAGTACAAAGTGGCCCAGGGCCCATTCAGATATTAGCACTGTATTGGTTTATTGATCTCACCCTTGGTTTGATTTGTATTCAATAACTAAATGAAATCCACTTGCAGTTTAACAGTTTATTATTCATGTGTATGTAAACCTGCACATACAATTATTCATGGAACAAATCAATCTGCATCAAGAACAAATTTAAAGGCTCAAGTCAGGCATATTAACACAAAAATCAGTTAGATTTGACAAATTTTACTTACAAAAAAATAGAAAATGTATATAAATAAAATAAAAACAATAAAATGTGTTGCTAAAATAAATAAATTCAAAATAATATTTTTCAAATTAAATAAATAAGTTGTAAATGAAAATTGAAATAAAGTGCAAATGAAAAAAAAAAATAGCTTTATAATCTGCAAAATAATTTGATAATTGTTTCAGCAGTTTAAATTTTTTCATGGCAGAACCTGAAGTTGCTCTTCATATCTGTTATGAATTAACAATAACAGTCACAGCAGTACAATTTGAACAAGCTACAACTCCCTATTTATGTTCCCCTCCGCATATATCCGCAGCGGCAGGTAAAACCAACTCCTCCGCTATCGTGAATGCTTAGGCCCCGATCACACCTGACGCATTTTTTGCAGTGAGAGGCGCCTATTTTCAATTGGTTTCCTATGGCAGCGAGCGTTCTGCGCGCTGTTTATGCGCCTCGCGTTTTTGCAGTTGAAAAAAAAGCAACTCCGAGCGGAAAAAGCGCCTGACGTCATCGCGTTTTTTTCCACTGTCCAATCGCATGAATGGAGAGGCGGGCCTTCCGTTTTAGTGATGAAAGCTACAGTTGCTTGAATGCCCGGAGAGTGCGATGGTGGAGGATAAACTTGTGGTGCTCTCGCGGGTTACCAGGAGCTTAACGACTTCACGAACCGTAACTACCACAATGTTAACAGAAAGTAAATAAAGTTAATAAAAGGCTGATTTGACGTTTACTTGACTGACAGGACAGCTGTTACAGTGGTCGCCTAGCAACATAAAAAACGCAGCGCACTGCTCGTTCTGTGTAATGGTAAGTGCTGTGCACCTCGCGTTTTCGAACCTGAAAAACGCGTTAGGTGTGATCGGCCCCTAACTGAGACATTAACTTACTGCCACTAGTGGTGGGATGGTGTACTGTAACTGTCTCATGGATAACAGTGGTCATTCTGGTGTCTTCAATTGATAACTTGTTTGGTCCCGCGGCCCTCGCGGCCCACAGGTGAAAAACGTAAAAAAATTTGCGGCCCTCCAGGTGGCGCTCGAGGCCCAAGCGTGGGCCGCGGCCCTATGGTTAAGAATAGGTGTTCTAAAGGAACTACTAATAATTTGGATCAATATTCTAAAGTGAAAAAAGCATGATAACTCTCTAGTAATTATAAAGTAACTGTAAGCTTTTAAGATTTTTGTACGATTTTGGATTTGGTAAAACTTTAGTCATTACTAGTGTGTTCCCATGATCTTCAGTTTAGAATACTGATCCAAATTATTAGTAGTTCCTTTAGAAGGATGTAGTAACACTTGAGTCATTACTAGTGGATTACTATAACCTTATATTATACATTATGGATTATTAACATTAATTATTAATCTATATACAGTAGTCCTCTGTGAGTTATGAAAAAGTAGTAGTTACTGATTAGCTAATAGTGAACTACCACATTCAACTATTTCTTACTAATTCATTAATCAGAGTTTCTTGTTAGTTAAGTATGGGATAATGTACATCCAGCTGGTTGTTCTCTCAGAATAAACCCGACAGGGTGATCAGGAGGATCTTGCGTGAGCCAGAAGGGGTTTATTCTGAGATAACAACCGGCTGAATGTGCATTATGCCGCTTATTACACGACTACTTGCCACATAAGTAAATAATTAGATCTAATTCGAAATATTTAACTAGCTCTTTAAACGCAAAGGTTCCGCGGTGAGAGCTATTGCTAGCGCGACAAGTTCAAACTAGACGGACATTTAAGAGATACGGTATACAGTCATACTACTTATTACACAGCATTTCACCATATAAACTAGATGTACCGCATGGCGGTACAAAATATGACCGCCGCTCAGGCCTGCACTGGCTTTCCACAAAAATAAATGACGTGGAGCAATTTGGCTGTATTGCGTGTTTATGTCTATAAGTTGTATATTTTAAAAGACTGTCTGGAGTATTCCTGTGGATCATGGATAATTTAGAGTTTTGTAATTATTTGCTATTACTATTTAAGTTTTATAGCAAAAGTCATTAGTTTAGACACTTAACATCCGTAATGTGAAAATGTCACATTCAAAACAGTGGTTTTCCCTACATAATGTATTATAAAAATGAGTTTCAAAAACACACTTATTGTGTTCAAGCAAGTCTTTTTCATGCTACATTGGTAGTTTGTTTAATAATTTACAGAGTTTGTAGGACACTTGTAAAGCGTGTGTATTTCATGTTATGTCCATAACGCTGCTAAAATGTATTCATAGGATGTAAAATATTATATGAAATGTGAGGATTTTGCAAGAATCAGAGGACAGAGGTTACATTAAAAGTTATGTAAATGAATTCACTGATACTAATTTTATCTATGTTTAAGGCATTGTATCTACCAATATAAGTCTAACTGTCACATGCATAATGTTGAAACTGTTGTATAATAAAAGGGAAGAACAAATAAATAATATTAACAAAGTAAGGTTTAATCAACAGTTAACAAACAAAATGACATTATCATTCGTCTGTTTGAGACAAAACATTATATGTATGAGACATTTAAACAAGTTACACAAAATTTGTTTTTATTGACATTTGTATATGACTGTTATCCAATGGTCACCAATGGCATGCTGTGTGAAGGGTCCGGTTACAGATGTGGTATTGACAATGGATATGAATGTTTTGTTGTGGTATTTTTTTCTGGCCAGGTGTCGTTCTATGCTGTTTGTGAAGTAGTTGAATGGTAGTAGTGTTATCCATGGTATTCCAGTTGGACAGTGTGATTTGATGTGTAGTATTCGGAGGATTTGGTGATCTGTGAGGAAAGAGGCATGTTGATTGTTGATGTTGAGTATTGTATTGTACTGGTTAATGATTCCTGGGTTTGTCATGGCATGGCATGTGTGTGCGCGTGTGTGTTTGTGTGTGTGTGTCTGTGCGTGTGGATGTCAGTGTGTGTGCATGCTTGCGTTTGTTTGTATTCCTGCATGTGTGTGTGTGTGACAGTATCATCCTAAACCAGCAACCCTTCACTCAACAGCACCATCTACAGGCCGATGAGTGTACAGTCACTAAATGTGCACATAAATGAATTTATTTTATACCCCCCATGGATGAAATTCTACGAAACTTAGCATACCCCCAGAGGATGTCAAGTTAATCATACACATGAAATATGGTGCAGTTCTGAACATCTCCACTGAAGATAGGGGCGATTAAAGCAGAATAATATTGCATTTTAATTTTTTATGGGAAGGGGCGCAAATCACAAATGAGTGATTATGGGCTAGGTTGATGTGGGCCCTTAAGACCAACATACCATAAAAATTTCTTCATCCTCGGTTCCACGGTTCAAGTAGTTATTTAGGAAAAACTGCATTTTTTGGGTTTGGGGGGGCCCAGCGCGGGGGGGGAGTGGCCCCCGGGGACCAAACTAAATTTTTCCGTAAAAGCCTAGTGGGGCTACATGCCCACCAAATTTCATGTTCCCCGGTGTTTCGGTGTCCCTGGTATCGTTGACGAAAAATTCAGTAGATGACGAAAAAAAACAAGAAAAAAAAACTTTGACAATCCCTATATGACCGCTTTCACTAGCTATGCTAGCGGCGGTCATAATAATTATGGGGATAAGAGATATTGATTTGAGATTAAGCTGTTTTAAAATCGTACTTGTTTGTTGTCTAATAATCCAACAGTACAAAAAGATTTTCGCAAATTGGCAGCATCTGCGTTTGAATGAAACAAGAGATAGCGAGTCCACGAGACTGGATGTCATAATTAAATAACTGTACACAAAATATTGATTCGACTGAGTTTTAATATTTTATTAGCTCACCGAAAGCAAAACTTCCATGAAGAAAGCCCGTTGAGCCTGTGTTTTCAGCGGTTGTTGTCGAGCAATAACACACCACTGGATGGTGCTATTGACCAATCAGAATCAAGTATTCCACAGATATAATAATAGTAGTAACTAGAATGTTAATAGTGTGTTACTCATTTGTTTCTGTGTAGTTATTCATTAATGATGGAACAGTATTCTTAAGTGTGACCTTTTTGTTTTAATCATGCTCCTTGAGTCACACGTGTGTCTTTTGTCCTTAAGGCTCTTCTCTCCACTGGTCTCAGTCTGGCTCTGCTGATGACTCTGATTCTCTGGCAGTGGAGATCAGCTCATATGTGCTGCTTGCTGTTCTCACTGCAGATTCAGTCACTACAGCTGATCTGGGCTATGCTAACAGGATTGTTAGCTGGCTTGTGAAGCAGCAGAATGCTTATGGAGGATTCTCCTCCACACAGGTTACTCAAACCTCTCCAATCAAACACATTATTGCTGGTGTGAATGAGTAAAAGTGGCATTACTGAACACATTTATTTCCCAGGACACAGTGGTGGCTCTTCAGGCTCTGTCTTTGTACGCCACCAAAGTGTTCAGCTCTGACGGCTCCAGCACAGTGACGGTACGGTCAGCAGGAGACACTCTCCACTTTAATGTCAATCAGGACAACAAGTTACTGTACCAGGAGAAGCAGCTGCAGAAACTTCCAGCCAAATACAGCATTGAAGTGAAGGGCTCAACCTGTGTGTCTGTGCAGGTCTGTAGTGCGTTCAGCTTCATTTACTCACACTCACTTTCTCTCTTGGCATTTTGGTTATTTTGCTGTGAGATGATTTATGAATGTGTTTTTCTTTGTGTTGACTCTCTCAGATGGCTCAGTTCTACAACATTCCCACTCCTACTGAAGCTAAAACATTGAGCATTGATGCTAAGATTGAGGGAGATTGCAAAACATTGGGACAAAATTTCATTTTGAACTTCACTGTCAAGTAAGAGAATTTGTATTTAAAGTCCCCCTGTAGTCAATAATTGTATCCCTTAAAACTCATCTTTAAATTCTTTATGAATGCAACTCTACACACTCTCATTGAGTATACACGGTTCTATGAATATGCAAAGAGCCCCGCCTCCACTCACTCACAGCTCAGAGATCCACTCGTTGACGATCGCACGTTGATCTGATTGGTTACAAGGTAGTTTGTGACGTCAGAAACACCAGCGATTTCAAAACGTGTTTTTGAGACTGTCTTTGATTCACTGCAGTTTTAAGGAGAAAATACTCAGCAATGGTGTTGACTTGTGAATTTACACAAAAGCATATTAAAAACACCACATACACATATTAACAACATTAAAAGCTTGATTTTCACCACAGGAGGACTTTAAGTCAAAAGACTAGAACATGATTATGACTTAAGATTAACTAACAAATAAATGTTTTCTGAATATTTTTAATAATAAACACAAAACACAAAAGCAATATAAACTGAAACGGCGTATCTCGGTAGTTAAAACACTACACACTGACTTGAGATACAACATTTTTATTATTGACACATTATGAGTGATTAAAACTCTGCATGTGTCTTGGTAATTATACTGGCTTTTGTTCTCTCTTATTTGTACATTTATATGAGGCATTTAAGAACCTTTTCAGTTGCTCTTTTCCAGATATGATGGTCTACAGGAAAGGACTAACATGGTCATTGTGGATATTAAACTCTTATCTGGATTTACAGCTGATACATCAATGGTGTGTTTGAGTGATTCATCACAAAATGTGTACAAATTTCTAGAGTTTCTCTTTTTAGAAATTAATCAGCACTTTTTCCCCACAGCTTAAAACTTCTTCCGGAACGTACAGAAACCCCGTGGAACGGGTCGATTCTAAAGATGATCGTGTCATTGTATATTTGAAGGAGGTGAGAAAACAGCAGCATTCATATGATTTTATGTCTTAGGTCTTTATGTCTTTAATGTCCATGACTGATGAGTTTGTTTCCTCCTGTAGATCCCACAAAATATTACAGTGAATTACCAGATACAAACGAAACAGGTTCTTCAAGTGAAGAATCTCAAGCCAGCTGTGATTAAAGTGTACGATTACTACCAAACAAGTAAGATTTAATATGCCAGTGTTGAATGCTTTGATCAAGTGATGCACATTATTTATTCAGATTAAATCCATGTACAGGTTTCCATTGTTGTACGAATGTGAACATCTTCCTTTTCCTTCAGGTGATCAGTCAGAGGCCGAGTACTTCTTCCACTGTGGATGAAAGCTGAAGAGCGTCACCTTATAGTTCAGCTTGGATAAAGATGTTGGAACTCTCTAATGTTGAATATTATAATGTTTATTCTTTATCCTGGACAAAATTATTTCCAATCCATTAGCCCAAATTTGAACAAACCCCCAAATCCTAATCAGTTTTTGGCTACGTCTCTTGAGATCATGACTTATCAATTTACAATGCATATGATTAATAAAAATGTTGAAAACAAGTTCTGGTGAGCTGGTTGAACTGTTGAATGTGTAGTAGCTACATGCTATGGCAACATTTCAGAATCAGACGAGGTTATTACAATTATATCTTGTGATTTTTTTTTTCTCATCTCATCTCGGCTCTGCTTTTTTTAAATCTTGTTCTGAGACACTGTACACCCTTAAAAATAAAAGTGACAAAAAAGCTGGTGTTTTCACAGTGAAAAGAACCTGAAAGGTTTCTTGAATAACCATGTTTATGTGACATAAAGAGTCTTTTTTTGGTACTGCAAGAACCCGCCTCATAAGTTCTTAAAAGAGCCTATAACAGTTCTTCATGTCACTCTATAAGATTCTTTGTAGAACCATTCATGAAAATGTTCTTAATGACCCCATTTTAAACAAACATACAAAGAGAATCCAGGAATAAGATTTAAGTGTTTATTGCCTTTATACATTGTGCCAGATAAAAGCATATGAATACATACAATAAGGCATTAAACAGGACATTTCATAAATCAAGCAAATTGCACAATTTTAAAAAGAGAAAACAGTAGAAACACTCACCAATAAACCAAAACGCATTTCCACTGTACAGACCATGGCTGTGTTTCCTGATAACGTTGTCTCCTAGCGCGCTACGAAGACTCTTAAGGCATAACTTAACTAAAGGGACTCATGGGATATTATAAATAATCCAGCCTATAATAGCCTAGCCTACATATTTTAAAATTGTATCATATATTGCTGCCATGATAACCATTTACATTTTTTACGTGCTTTCTTCTCTTTCCCATTTTAGTTCGCTGAGGTGGAGCTGCGATGAAATATTGTTCTTGTAAATAATTTCCAGCATTTCAGTAATAAAAGTGTACATCTTACATAGGCCTACAGTGCTCAGCAGTGATCAAAAAGGATTTAAACAGTGAATTCTGAATCTCTTCTTGTAAACTCAGAGGCCGCCAAAGTCTCAGAGTGAGCGTGAAGTGGAGGCGCGATATCAAGGTCCCGCCAAAGCCATAGAGACAGACAAAGCATAGAGACAGAGCGACACGCGTCATAATCTGAAGACCACGCCCACCGGAGGGGAAAACAATCCAACCGTCTCCATCAGGGGGGTAATGTTTCAGAAAAAACTGAAGCTTCCCCGGGGGCCGCCATTGATTAGCAGACCATCACCTGCTGTTAACACACTGCCATTTTGGCGTCACTTTGACAGCGAATAACATTACATCTGAGGCGTTTAAAGACTCCATTTGTCCATTATTTATTTCTAAAGAAACACGAAAATGTATAAAAGGCTCCATTACCTTGTATCTTACGTTATGGCCCCGTAGAAGCAGTTTTTGTAAAAATAGGCTAATGATTGCGTCATAAGCACGCAACTCTCTGTCGCACAGTAGATAAATTACCATATGGACAGGAGAAGGACAATCTGAAGAAACACACGAGAATTCACACAGGAGAAAAGCCGTTCGCTTGCCATCAGTGTGGAATTGTTTTTATACAAAAACCACATCTTATCAAGCACATGTGTTCACTCAAGACAAACGCCTTACATTTGCCGTCAGTGCGGATGAAGCTTCACACTTGAATACATTTAATAGATTATAGTCTAATGTTATTATTAATTTATCCTTTATATGAATCAAATATAATAAATAATACTGTTATATACAGTTTATGACATTTGACAAATATATATTTAGACAAAAATGTTACAAATAATTACTAATAATGTAGTCCTAATTTAAGTAAATTAATTCAAAATTCATCCCATCCAGGAAACAACTGTAGAATTGTCAAAAAAGAGAAGTGATTACTGAAAGACTGCTTAAAGAGTTCTTTAAAAAAAAAAAAAAAAAAAAAAAGTAAAATAATATAGAATGTATGCTGTTCCAAGTTCACATATTGGAGTATGTTTTCCCATGGTTAAGTATTGAGTTGTCAAATTGTCATGTGTTGAAATAGTCAGTTCCTGACTTATTCTTTATTTGTGTCCTTGATGTCCTTGTTGCAATTGTTTTTTGTTTTTTTTTGTTTTTAGTTTTTAATGGGGGCAGGGGTCGTGAATGGATATCCCTTATCTTGCCACGGTGTAGGGGATTGTTGACCCTTGATTTCAGTGTTGTTTGGTTTCAGGAAATAGGTCAGTTGCCTGTTTTTTTGTGTTTTTTCTGTGTATAGTTTGTTCTGATGATATGATGTGTATATTTTACTATTTTCTACAGAAAATAGCTCAACAGATCTATTTTAACTGCAAACACAATTAATATACAAATAAAAATTAAATATTTTCTTCGCTAGCCTGTTAACCTGTCATCCGTGCTTACCTTCTTTTTTCTCTCGCACCTTTTAAAAACATGGTGAGTCATGTCATCTTCTCCTGTTATTGTCACTTGCACTGCCTGCCTCATGTTTAGCATTTCCTTCTCTGTCAGCAACGAGGGCTTCACATGCCATAAATGCAGGGAAATAGACAATCTGACGGAGAAGATATCAGAACTAGAGACACGCATCCAAACTTTAATCGAGGATTGTAAGAATGCAAGGGCTTTAGATACTGCTTTGGATGCGAGAACGACAAAACTAAAATTAACATTAAAGAGGGGTGTGAACTCGCAAGTATGATGTCAAACACCGTAATATTCTCTGGCCCCCTTCCTGTTCGTCGGAGTGATGAGATAGCAGACTGTCCTCACTCAATGGCCGGCTGTCTTAGTGGTGTCCGCAGAATAATATAGGGTTCATAGACCATTTTTAGGGTTGATCTGACCTGTTAAAAAGAGATTGTATTCATCCCTCCTGGGATGGTGCCGTTCTTCTTTCTAGTAATATGGCACACAGGGCCCTATCTTGCACCCAGCGCAATTGACTTTGTACACGGACGCATGTATCATTCCTATTTTGCACCCGCGCAAAGCGGACTTTTCCCTCCACAGAAGCACGTCGGTTAACTAAGAAATACACTTGCGCTCCCCGGGGCGGTTCAGCGCAAAGAGGAGGCGTGTTCCGGCGCAAACATTCCCTCATGCTATTTTACAGGTTTAGAAAACAATTGCGCCACTAACCGAAAAAAAACCAGTTTAAAGTCAGTGGCGCGTTGCGCATGTTATTCATATGCTATTTTAAGGGCGCATGCTTGGCCTTAATCAATGTAGCGTGTGCACAACGCGCATGTACACTTTGATTCTCTCATCTACACACAGACGAAGCAGTTATAATTTTTGCAAATCATACATTATTACGATAGATAGATAGATAGATAGATAGATAGATAGATAGATAGATAGATAGATAGATAGATAGATAGATAGATAGATAGATAGATAGACAGTTTATTATAAAAGCATACATCTAGCTTACACATTTACCCAAATTATCATACGCCTGTTTAACCGAAGTTAATTTGGGTGTGTTTCTCCATCCCCAACGTCCCTGACGGGAACGTCGGCCTCCTCGGCTGTGAAGCGCTCCTCGCGTGCGCCTGGCAAATCCGCCGTTATAATAGGAATCCGCTTTAGAACAAGCGCGCCTGCTCTTAAAGGGAATGTGAGATGTCGCTCTGATTGGTTTATTTCACGTTACGCCCAAACCACACCTATGAATAATGAAGCTACTTCAGACCAACCTCTTTTAGATTTGCGTCGGGCGCAAGAGTCATTTATCCCGCCGGGAAATAGCAACAGCGCCAAGACCCGCCCACAAAGTTACTTGCGCTTTGCGCTTTGACACTTGCGTTTCAGATCGTTAAAATAGGGCCCACAGTCTTATTCACCTCTAAGACTATAAACCATATTACTAGAAAGTTGAACCTTAACTATGTAGCAAATTTGTTATAAATAATAGCAAAATAAATATTAATAATCAATCATAACTTGTTATAACTGATTATGAATATTTGGATCAGTTAATAGAATTAACTTAATGTAGTAAAAATAATATTACAATCAACCCACCTGTTCGTCCCATAAAAACTCAGTGTTAATTGTTTATTCATTATAAGAAATATTCATTTCCGGGGGAGGGAAATGTCTTTCTTACTGTACAGTACTAAGAGCCTGTAGTCAAAATCTAAATCATAAAGTAAACTTTGTTGCAAGCAGAGAATCAGAACCAAATACATATTGTGTACAAGTTTTATTAACTAAATCACAAACATAACTATACATACTGTACATACATGCATAGGTAAAATGGTGAATGATAGAATTAAACCGGAAGCAGGAAATGGAACTGTGGAAAAGATTCATTGAACACGAAAAGAACCATCAGCTTATCATTTTCAGAGCACCTCATTAAATGTATACTTGCATGGCCTTTGCAGTGAAACATATCGTGAAGTTCCTGAAGAAGGATTTTTAATGGTCCCATGAGCCTCAATCGATTTCTTCGGCGTTGACTGAAGAAAAGTTGGTGAACTTGAGTGGTTTGTTTGACTCTGTTCTGGTTGAAGGTTTTCTCTCTCTCCATGAGCACATGGCTGAGCACATGCAGATTGTGCACTGCCGTCCCTGGGCCGAAGAGGCCACGCAGGCAACCAAGGAGTGAGGAAGTCGGAAGATGGAAGATCGTTAATGGTTGCCCATTCAGTGATGGTAAAGTTGCAGTTCTCTTCTGACACTCTGTTGGGAGAGTGAAGGCATAGCGACTGTGGCCACAGACATCAACCCGAAGAAGCAGCAGTAGAGGCCAGAAGAAGAGAGGGAAGGGCTTGTGTAGAGACCATTTAAACCCTGAGAAAAGTCCCACATTTTCAGGGTTGGCTCAACCAATTAGAAAGGGGGAACTTCCAAACGGGAGATTCCTCTGTTGGGAGGATTTATGACTCTATCTCAAGTGTGGGTAGACATAGGCCTGGCCGTTTGTGTCCATTAATACTCAGATAGATATAACAAACACACACTGCATTCTAAGAGAAGGTGATGTACACTAAAGTGTGAGTCATTAAATTAGGATTAATTAGATAGGAGACAAGACACCGTTGGGGTTACATTGACCGTTGGTTGTATCATAAAATACATACTGTAGTATCAAAGACATAATAGTACACAAGGCAATAAATCATATGCACAGTGTCCTGTGGTGCATGTTCATTTATAGATCAGTTCGTCCATGAATTGATGCAGAAATTGTCTGTTTTAAGGGCTGTTGGTCTTTTCTATGGCCTCTGCTTTTTCCACATGACCACATTTTTAACAGCAATAAAACCAACTTATCTGATAGTAGTCATGGTAACCAAGACCCTTCTTGCCCTTGTTGGTGGGATGGGACCATAGATCCTAGAGTGAGTTTTAAAGATCATTTGAAAAGTATAACAAATAATTGTGTCTGATTTGTCTCAGTCGTTACAACTAACTGGGGCCAGGGTCAGGAAGCAGACAGACTGGCTAAACCGACCGTCTTCTAGCTGTCTCACGTCCCAGAATGCCATCACATAGAGACTCTTTCACCTAGATATTATCAAATAGAGACTGTGTCTGTTCCCTGAATTATTAAGAAACTCCCAAAAATTAAATTGATGTTCAACAAATAAAAAAACGGATATAATACAGATGAACAAATGATAAAGCTCGGGTTGCTAAATATTCAATCCCTTTCTTCAAAAGCACTTATTGTAAATGATATGTTTCGAGATCATAATCTAGATGTGCTGTGTTTGACAGAAACCTGTCTAAAACCAGACGATTACATTACCTTAAATGAGTCCACCCCCCAAGATAATTGATTGTGGCAAGGGGGTTTAGCGAGGTCTGTGACAGGAGAGAGGATCGAGACAGGTGCGGCGTGAGTGGGTTAAGTGTGAATGACAAACAAACACCTGTGTCTTGTTTCAGTAATTGGCGTGGGGAGACCGATAAAAGCCATGAGGAAAGGAGATGCCGGGAGAGGAACAATCCAGAGATAACAACATTCTAGTATGTAGTGATTCTGTATCAGCTCTTATGAGTATGAAGACTGGAAAAGCTAGTAGTCATCAAGAAGTATTATATGAAGTCTTGTTTATAAATTGCATTGTAAGATAGATGACAAATAGAAGGAAAGAACAAGTTATAATAACAAGACTTAGGATTGGGCATTGTAAATTAAATGGAAAATGGAAAACATCCCACAGGTCAATGTGATGAATGCCAAGAGGAGGAAACAATCAGTCACATTTTTATGTCATGTAGAAAATTTACACAAAAAGGCAAGATTTGAAACATCATTTACAAGAAATTGGTATAGGACAGTATAATGTTTAAAATATATTAGAATGTGGAAAAGGTGAAAAAGGAAAGAAATTAGAAATAGTATAGAAACGTCTTGAGTGATTGCTGAATTCTAGTGGACTGAGTTTTTGTCACGATCCTGCTCTCTTTTCCTCTTTCTCTGTCTCCCTCTTGTGGTCACACACTCACTCGCACACTCACTCACACAATCACGCACACACATCCACTCCTCCGCTCATTATCTCTTACAGCTGTTTCCCCTTTCGTTCCCTTCTCCTCACCTGTTCCCTTTTTTCTCTTGATTGTTTCTGCTTCTTATTCTCTCTTCCTAGCCCTGTCCTGTTGTCGGATTATTCAATGACCTCACGTGAGAAACGTCTGCTCTCAAGTCTTGTCCTGTCCTGACCTGTCTTGTCTGTGGAAAGTGAAACCATTAATTCTGCTGTGAGTAATACTGCCATCAGACTGTGAATTATCCAGCTGTGCCTGTTTGCAGAGTACCTGTTCTGTGCCTGCTCACTGCTGCTCGTCCTTTCTGCTGTCTCACAATTCCTGACTGGCTGTATGCTTCTCTGGGTCCCTGCCTCTGTCCTCGTGGAAGTTGATGCCGATTTTCTAAAGATCCAGTCGTCTGGCAGTTTCTGTTCTGGCTCTGATTAATGCCTGTGATTTGTGTTCTAATTATTCATTGAGGACTATTTTCTTTATCCATTAAAGACTGTTAACTGCATCCCGCCCTGGTCTTCCATCATTCTTACCTTAACAGAATAATCCGACCAGAAGATGGACCAGGCGAGTGGCAATCCCCTTCACAATGCTGTCGAGCTCCAGGGTGCTCTCTTGGGCAAACATGAAGAGGATTTATCCGCCGCGAGACGTGCCGTTGTTTCCCTGACCGCCCAGCTCTCGGATCTTATCCAGCAATTCCATCACTACCGTCATGAGGCCACTGGTTCGGCTGGACAGCGCGACTCGTCTGAGCCGGGTATTAACAACCCGCCGTGCTACTCGGGTGAGCCCTTACAGTGTCGATCTTTCCTCACCCAATGCGAGGTTGTCTTTTCCCTCCAGCCATCTACTTATGCCAAGGAACGGTCTAAGGTGGCTTACGTGATTTCTCTCCTCAATGGACGAGCTCGAGAGTGGGTGGCGGCGAACTGGGAGGCAGAGGTAGACTGTGTTTCCAAGTTTTCTCTTTTTAAGGAGGAGATGATCCGAGTCTTTGACCGGTCTGCACACGGTGACGAAGCATCCCGCCTCCTATCCACCTTGCGCCAGGGGAAAAGGTCAGTCACTGATTTTTCAATTGAGTTCCGAACCCTGGCCACAACGAGTGGATGGAACGGTCCGGCACTCATCGCCCGCTTTCTCGAGGGCCTGAACTCTGAAATTAAGGATGAGGTCTTTGTCCGGGAGGTTCCTGATAATTTCGATTCCCTTGTCGAGCTGGCTCTCCGCATCGAAAGACGTTTTTATATGCGACGAAGGGCTCGCAGAATGGAGGCTTCATTACTTCCCGCTTCCGTGGCAACCCAGCCGCCACTGCCATCTGCTGCTGATCCCGAGCCGATGCAGCTAGGGGGGCTTCGTATTTCCACACGGGAACGTCAACGCAGGATTATGAATCGCCTTTGCATGTACTGTGCTGCGGCTGATCATTTTGTCTCTAGGTGCCCAGTAAAAGCCAGCGCTCGTCAGTAGGCGGAGGGTTGCTGGTGAGCGCTACATCATGGGTCTCTCCGTCTAAGTCCTGCACTTCTCTCCCCGTACACCTCCGCTGGCTGGAATCGTCAGTTTCCTGCTCTGCATTGCTTGACTCGGGGGCGGAGGGGAACTTCGTTGACGAGACTTGGGCTTTGAAACAAAGTATTCCCCTCTTAGATTTACAAGACTCCACCCCCCTGTTCGCCCTAGATGGCAGTTCCCTTCCTAGGGTGCAGAGAAGGACTTCTCCATTGACTCTTACTGTTTCAGGAAATCATAGAGAGACTATTTATCTTTTTATTTTTCATTCCCCTTTTACTCCAGTGGTTTTAGGCCACCCGTGGTTGGTTCTCCATAACCCCCAGATTAACTGGGCGGAAGGCTCTATTTTATCTTGGAAATTGTCTTGTCATGTTAATTGTCTGTCTTCTGCTGTACCCCCTGTCTCGTCTGTAACTGTTTTTCAGGAAGAGCCAGGTGATTTGTCTGGAGTACCGAAGGAGTATCACGATTTGTTGCGGGAGGTCTTCAACCGTTCCCGGGCCACTTCTCTCCCCCCTTATCGCCCTTATGACTGCAGTATAGATCTTCTCCCGGGTACCACACCCCCCCGGGGAAGACTATACTCGTTATCCGCTCCTGAACGAGAGGCGCTCGAGAAATACCTTTCTGACTCGCTTAACGCCGGTACCATCGTTCCTTCCTCGTCTCCAGCGGGAGCCGGTTTCTTCTTTGTTAAGAAGGACGGCTCCCTGCGTCCCTGCATAGACTATCGGGGTTTAAATGATATCACTTGTCAAGAATCGTTATCCATTACCTCTGATGTCATCTGCCTTCGAAGTCTTGCAGGGAGCAAAAATTTTCACGAAGCTCGATTTACGCAACGCCTATCACCTAGTGCGTATAAAGGAGGGGGATGAATGGAAGACCGCGTTTAACACGCCCCTCGGGCACTTTGAATACCAGGTTCTTCCTTTCGGATTAGTAAACACCCCCGCGGTCTTTCAAGCCTTAGTCAATGACGTCCTACGGGACATGCTCAACGTCTTCGTGTTCGTCTACCTCGACGACATTTTGATCTTTTCGCCATCACTCCAGGTGCACGTCCAACATGTTCGTCGTGTCCTTCAGCGTTTATTGGAGAATCGACTTTACGTAAAGGCAGAGAAATGTTCTTTCCACGCCCCCTCAGTCACGTTTCTGGGTTCAGTCATCGCGGCAGAGGGGATCAGAAGTGGGGGTCGGGGCTGTTCTTTCCCAGCGTTCCGCCGCTGACGGAAAGATACACCCCTGCGCTTTTTTTCCCTCACCGTCTTTCTCCTGCTGAGCGCAATTACGATGTGGACAACCGCGAACTGCTCGCCATCCGTCTAGCGTTAGGCGAATGGCGACAGTGGCTGGAGGGAGCTCCCGTTCCTTTTATTGTCTGGACAGATCACCGAAACCTAGAATATATCCGTAAGGCCAAGAGACTAAACGCTCGTCAAGCCCGCTGGGCTCTATTCTTTACCCGTTTCGATTTTACCATCTCGTATCGTCCGGGTGCCAAGAATGTCAAGCCTGACGCGCTATCTCGTCTTTTTGACTCCTCTTCATCTACTGAGCCTGAGGAGATTATTCCCCCGCGTCGTGTTGTTGGCACGACCATCTGGGGAATAGAGAGGCTGGTTAAGCGTTCTCTTTCTCGAGTCATAGATCCGCGCAACTGTCCCAAGGGGCTTCATTTTGTTCCTGTATCCGCGCGCCGAGCTGTCCTTCAATGGGGACACGGCTCTAAATTAACTGCCCATCCCGGCGTCCGGGGCACTCTCGCTTTTATCCGTCAGCGCTTTTGGTGGTCTTCTTTGGAACGAGATGTGCGACGGTTTATTGCCTCCTGTGTTACGTGCGCGCAAACTAAAGCTGGCAATTCCCCTCCAGCCGGTCTGTTTCGTCCGTTACCGATTCCTACACGACCGTGGTCTCACTTAGCTCTCAACTTTATCACCGGACTCCCTCTCTCGGAGGGTAACACCGTTATTCTAACCGTGGTGGATCGTTTTTCTAAGTCGGCCCATTTTATTCCGCTCGCTAAACTCCCCTCTGCCAAGGAGACCGCCCAGATCATGGTTGATCATGTGTTTAAACTACATGGTTTACCAACTGATATAGTGTCTGATAGGGGTCCCCAATTTTCTTCTCAATTCTGGAAGGAGTTTTGTCGCCTGACTGGGGCATCCGTTAGCCTCTCGTCCGGGTTTCATCCCCAAACGAACGGTCAAGCGGAACGGGCCAATCAAATTGTTGCTCGTATGCTTCGCAGTCTCACCCATCAGAATCCCGCGTCCTGGTCACAGCAACTTTCCTGGGCCGAATATGCCCATAATTCGTTGCCCTCCTCGGCTACTGGTCTTTCGCCCTTCCATTGCTGTCTTGGCTATCAACCTCCGTTATTTACGTCCCAAGACTCTGAGTCTAATGTTCCGTCAGTGCAAGCTTTTATTAGCCGTTGCAAACGCACCTGGAGGAGAGTGCGATCTGCTCTCTGTCGAGCTAGAAGACGCATGACAGTTGCAGCCAATAGGCGCAGAATTAAAAGTCCTTGCTACGTTTGCGGTCAAAGAATGTGGTTATCCACTTCAAATTTACCTCTCCAGTCTGAATCACGTAAGTTGTCTCCCCGCTTTGTTGGACCATTCCGCATTGTAAAAGTCATAAGTCCTGTCGCAGTAAAACTTCACCTTCCGCCTAATTTGCGCCGGGTTCATCCCGTGTTTCATGTCTCCTGCATCAAGCCAGTCATCCGTCCCCCCTCTCGTCCGGTTTGTGCTCCTAGTCTTGTCGATGATATCTACAGGGTTCGCCGGATTCTCGACATGCGCAGTCGGGGACGCGGCCATCAGTATCTTGTCGACTGGGAGGGGTATGGTCCTGAGGAGAGAAGCTGGGTTCCCTCCCGGGACGTCCTGGATCCTTCACTCATCGATGATTTCCTCCGGTCGCGCCAATTCTCCTCCGGAGCGCCAGGTGGCGCTCGTTGAGAGAGGGGTACTGTCATGATCCTGGTCTCTTTTCCTCTTTCTCTGTCTCCCTCTTGTGGTCACACACTCACTCGCACACTCACTCACACAATCACGCACACACATCCACTCCTCCGCTCATTATCTCTTACAGCTGTTTCCCCTTTCGTTCCCTTCTCCTCACCTGTTCCCTTTTTTCTCTTGATTGTTTCTGCTTCTTATTCTCTCTTCCTAGCCCTGTCCTGTTGTCGGATTATTCAATGACCTCACGTGAGAAACGTCTGCTCTCAAGTCTTGTCCTGTCCTGACCTGTCTTGTCTGTGGAAAGTGAAACCATTAATTCTGCTGTGAGTAATACTGCCATCAGACTGTGAATTATCCAGCTGTGCCTGTTTGCAGAGTACCTGTTCTGTGCCTGCTCACTGCTGCTCGTCCTTTCTGCTGTCTCACAATTCCTGACTGGCTGTATGCTTCTCTGGGTCCCTGCCTCTGTCCTCGTGGAAGTCGATGCCGATTTTCTAAAGATCCAGTCGTCTGGCAGTTTCTGTTCTGGCTCTTATTAATGCCTGTGATTTGTGTTCTAATTATTCATTGAGGACTATTTTCTTTATCCATTAAAGACTGTTAACTGCATCCCGGCCTGGTCTTCCATCATTCTTACCTTAACAGTTTTTGATGTCATAGCGCTGTGTGCGCGATGTAGCGACAATGGGTAGAAAGCAACCACCAACTAATCTTCTTTTTGAATATTAATTCAAATTCTCTACTTCTCGATGACTGAGGGGGGAAGATTTGTTCAGAACGTCTCATGATCATCACCGGTCTGACTAATTGAAAGAGCCCCCGGCACTAACACATAACTGGTCAATGGCTAGCTTTGTGGCCTACTATCTTACTGGTTAAGATAAAGACAGTGTCCGCACATTCCAGAGTCAAATCACCAAGACCAGAGCCATAAGTCACCCATCCCGGTGCCAGAGAGTCTGCAAAAGACCCTTTAGAAGAAGAATCGACACCAGCAGATGTTACTGAAACCCCCGACAACATTCCTGAACACCTCATCATTAAGACCTCTGAACAAACAGAGTTCTGTCTCTTCACCAGAGAACTGATTCTTATCAATAACTATACATAAAATCATTCAAGAACAATTGTCAATGGACTCATGATCAAACAATCATGCAACTACCTAATCCTGGGTTGTTTCCACCACTTATATGTATATTTTAATAAGATAATATGTTTTGATCCCATTTAATTCAGGTAATAGTTATTATATTAACTATTAGAAGGAGTGAATGAATGAAAGTGTGTACTGTTTCATATCAATGCTATCTTACGAACACAACTAGCAAGATGGCTTGAATGATATCGGTGTAATATGTTTTGATCTTCTTTTAATTAGAAATCATGTCTAAACTGTGGCCCCTGTTCTCTCTGTTAGTAAGGAGAGCACAGATAAGCATGATTTACGATCAGAACTGAAAAGAACGTCACCTCCTAAATTCAGCCAGTGTCTAATTGGCCAGAACTCATCCTGGAGGTTGGACAAAATTTTAGTTTAAAACCTTAGACCCAAAAACAATGCTCTCTCTCTCGCTGCTCTCTCTCGCTCTCTCTCTCTCTCGCTGCTCTCTCTCGCTCTCTCTCTCGCTGCTCTCTCTCTCTCTCTCTCTCTATAGGAACCATGTAAACGCGCAAACGAAATAACCCAAATCAAGATCTGAAGAACATGGGTTAAATAGCTTCATTCAAGCCATCATCATCTACTCTCAATTTCCTTTCTTTTCTTAGTTTCATTTCTTTTCCGTTGTGAGTGTCGGTTCTAAGTTAAGTTTTGCGACAAGATTTCGAGCCACGTTTCTTCTGCAAAGCCAGCTTCAAACAAAGACTTTCATTCCGCCAGCACACCACGTGACTGACCACGTGATCCAGACAGCAGGCACGAGGAGACCGAATGGACCGGGAAAACCCCTTTCACGCAACAAAAAGGGAATCCCCAAAAGCAAATACGCAAGTACCTCCATGCAGGCTAAAATCTTAACTGGTGTATTTATATAACTTTAATAACCTGCCTAAAACGATAGAACGGTTAAATTAATGATTGATGGTTTGTTCAGGTCATGTCTAGTGTATATGGAATCGTGAGATTTCATCCTTTCACTCTTAAACCCACTCTTTCCTCACTCTATCCCTTTCTGCAACGCGTATGAATGTGTATGTGTGTGTGTGCGTGTGTTTGTGTTAGATATTAGCTTTATGTGTTAGTAGTCTATATAATCAATAAAGTATTGTTTGTATTTAAAAGAGATTACTCGTGTGTGCTTATCAGATTTATTGTCTTGAACTTCGATTTAAGTTACCTATGCTGTTACCCTTAATTTACTTCGTAATTTATTGTTAGCTGGGGATTAATTCTTTCTTGACCAGGAAGATATTATATTTCCTAGAGTTAATACTTGTTTATGCTTTCTGTTCATTGGATGAACTGATAAAATGATCATACTATTGATTCTGCTACAGTAAATTCTGAAGATAATTAAAAATAATTAAAATATTAATTATATTAATTATATAATTATAAAATATTAACGGTCATATTCCGTTATGAATAATAATTAATAATATTTATACGTGGGCGTATAAACGCTGCAGCGACTTTGTTTTGTTCTTTTCATTCGTTTTCAGTAAACGCCCGCAGTCTCTGCAAGCCGACCCTGTCCTCTTCCTTCCCTGAAACTTGAAAATTGTTACACTGATATAAACAACTGAAAGCCAAATGGGGAGGTCTTGCTGTAATTTATAGTAATATCTTCAATATTACTAGGAGATCCAGTTTTTAAACATAATTATTTTAAAGTGTTGGGGCTTTATGTAACATTATCTAGTGTAAGTGATAAATCCCATTTGACATTCGTGCTGGCTACTGTATACAGGCCACCAGTGCACCATGCAGACTTTATAAAAAAAAAAATATATATATTTTATATATTAAATTAGTAAGTTAGTACTGGTTGCAGATAAAGTCCTAATTGTTGGTTATTTTAATATCCATGTAGATAATGAAAAAGATGCATTTAGAGACATTCTGAACTCTTTTGGAGTTCAGCCAAAACAAACTTTGTTGCATTATGTTCCTGTTATCACTGTAAAGCTGCTTTGAAACAAACTGTATTGTAAAATGAGCTATATAAATAAAGATGACTTGACTTGACTTGACTTGACTTTTACTGCATGCCAGACTACTATTTTTAATATTTGTCGCAAATGTATTTTTAAGGCTTTAGTAGATCTAATTTAGCACATGTTTTTGAACTGCAGTGCCTTCATGGTTGAATCATTAATCAGATGATCAATACACATGTTTTGAAGGACCTCCTTTAGCATGAGAGTCCCTTTAAAAGAGACGGTCCAGTTCATCTCATGCCGTGGATGATCGCTCGTCATCATGACTCTGAATATTGGCTGCTGTTGGAAAGGGCTCCTTCTGCTCTCTTTCCTCCTGATCTGTGTCAATGGACAAACATCAGGGCCGTAAGTTTTTTAACAGTTTTTGCTGAAGATAAATCATTAATATACCAGTAGTCATTTTGTAAGTCTTGATGATTTCTCCTGTATTTATTTAACCGATCTGTGTTGCACAGTAGAGGTTTACTGTTTGAAAGACAACTTAAGGCACACGATTATTTATAATTACTGACAGTGTATTTTTAAGAGCAATATTGCTCTGAATAAACATACAAAAATAAATAATTAAGTCACTAGACTTCATTACGCAGTTTGTTCTTTTATTCACAGTTTTCACATAATTGATCAATAGTAAATTAACTGTATTATTTTCCGTCCCAGATTATGTTTTATTTTTCTTATTACATCTAACCACTCAGACAATATTGTATGATCATTTTCTCTGGACAGATATTTCATGGTGACGTTTCCTGCAGTGATTAAGTCGGGATCTGAGGCCAAACTGTGTGCAAGTCTTCTCAAGCCCAATGAAAGCCTTGTCATGAACATTCATCTGGTTCATGGTGTCCAGAGCACATTACTGCTGCAGGAGAAAGCTGAGGAAGAGTTTCATCGCTGCTTTAACTTCAAGGTCTGCCATCAAAACATGCACATAATAAATATTATCAAATATGTTTCATCATAATGCATCTAGTTTTTGTGGCAGGTTGTGAATACAGGAAATTATTTCTCATCAGGCTCCTCTGGTCAAGGCAGAATCAGTGCAGAAAATGAAGGTTGAACTTCAGGGAGAGACTTTCAGGACGACCGAAGAGAGAAAAGTCATGTTCAAGCCTTACAATCCTGTGACTTTTATCCAGACTGATAAACCCATCTATACTCCAGGACAGACAGGTGAGCTGTGAATGTCTCAAAGGCTAAAGCTCAGTAAATAATGCTGGTGTCACTGACATCTAAACCCTGATCACAGCTGATGTAGCACATATAAGTAAAGCACACTATGATCAGGCAACGAGCATAGGTCAAAGATTACAAATGTTGCACAAACCAGATGGTAAAAGAGTATGAAGTAAACAGTTCAATGGATTTACAAACAAAAAGAGGAGCAAATGAAAAGACAAGAAAAGCAGATATTAAGGATGAGTTCTAACAGCTTTGAAACACGAGAATGGTCATCTAGTGTGCATTTGAACAATCCCCTCATTTTCAAACATGTTCAGCCTAAATACTGTAATAGTATCTGTGTGACTTTATTTTATATGAAATCTATGGATACTATAGATTAGGGGTGTTCTTGGAGAGCCCACAGCCCTGCAGAGTTTAGCTTTAACCCTAATTATTAAATGTACCTGATCAGGTTTTGAAATCAACAGGGTTTGGACTAAACTCTGAAGCCCTCCAGGAGTTTGACACCCCTGATATAAATCGTTACATGTAATAAATCTCATAGCTGTCTGGGATAGGCCTACTTGATTCTAACTGGTCAGCTGGAGCAAATTGTTTTTGTAACATTATGGCTAAAACAGGCAGCTGTGACAGCTAGTTGAATTTGGCTCAAAAGACACATTCACCCAGCAGCAGAATACAGTTGTCAGCCCTGTATTTGAACCTTAATACGGTTCACACACAGTTTGGTCATTTACAGGAGAGAAATATGACTGTAAGCAATTGTCCCTTACATAAGATACATAAGTTTTCTAATACACATTTCTATTTTACAGTGAACTTCAGAGTTGTTACCATGGATACAAACTTTGTACCCCTTGATCAGCAGGTCTGATGTGTTTATCTGGCATCTTTATTATCTCTTGCACTGTTGAAAACATGTTTAATAAATTAACACATTTTTGGCTTTTGATCTTTAATTACTATTTGCTCTTTCACAGTATAGTACAGTGGTTCTTGAGGTAAGAACACAAAACCTTCTGTGCAGTCATAACAAACACACCTTTTAAATCTGATTAACACTAGAAATTCGGTTATATTTGCAATTATTGTGTTTTCAGTATGGGTATTTATATATTTCTACATTGATAGTCAGGATATGTGTAGCTGACTGTCACAAAATACCTGCACTGTGTCTTTGCTATTAAACAGGACAGTAAAGGTAACCGGATTGGCCAATGGACAAATGTTTCTTCAACAAGGTGGATTTTGCAGCGTTCTTATGAATTAAACCCAGAGGCCCGTCAAGGCATGTACAAACTGAAGGCTTTTATTGGTGACAGGATGATCTCACATGATTTTGAAGTGAAACAATATGGTAAGTCATAAAAATGACTCGTTAAGACGGTAACCTTGGTTCCCTGAAGAGGGAACGAGACGCTGCATCGTAAGTTACGACACTATGGGAACGCCTTTGCATGATTGTGTATTGAAGCACGTGTGAAATCAGTCCAATGGTTTGACAGAACATCATGGGGGGTGACGTCACAACCAGGAAGGTATTAAAGCACCCCTGAACCAAACAATGTCAGCTTCTGATAGGCTGAAGTAAGTCATGAAGTATGTAAGTGAAGTGAAATAAGTTATGGCGGAGCAATGCAGCATCTCGTTCCCTCTTCAGGGAACCGAGGTTACAGTCGTAACCGAGGCATTCCCTTTCAAGGGAACTGGGTTTGCATTGTAAGTTATGATACTATGGGAAAGTTAATACCTACTATGCCATACTGACCAGTGCTTGTCTAGTGTGAATAAAATCTGGAGCGCAACTAAGACTGAAGCACCTGGAAGCCAGGGGTGGTGCCCAGGTCAAGGTCATAGAACCTGACGAATGTGTGCGGAGAGGACCAGCCCGCTGCAGCCCATACGTCATGAAGAGAGGCCCCAGAAGGCTTTAGAAGCCGCCATACTCCTAGTAGAATGGGCCCGGACAGCTAAGGGAGAAGGCTGACCGGCCAATTCATAAGCAAGAGAGATAACCTCGACAACTCACTTACTCATTCGCTGCTTAGATGCTGGGTACGCCTTTCTGCGACCCAAAGCATTCAAAGAGTTGATCAGATTTACGCCACACGGCAGCTCTGTGGACGTAAGCATCAAGCACCCTAACCAAGCAAAGCACATTTAATTTCTCCTGGTCTGGGCGGAGGACAGAAGGCCTACAGGCCTAATCCTCAAGGTTCCACGGAGGAAACGAGATACTAATGGGTCTCTTTTCAAGGATACACCACTCAAAGGAGTGTGGTAAAAAGGGCCAAATAAACCTTAAGTGTAGAAGGGGATAATCCTGTAGAGAAACGCTCTTGCAGAAACTCTAGCACTGTACCAACCGGGCAGTTAACTGGGTCTAAACCTCCGTTGTGAAACCAGCCTCTATGAGTTGGTCAATGACTCTATGACTCAAACGCACAACTTTCATACCTCTGGATGGGGGTTAAATATTTAGCCCCAGCCAGACACAGAAGGTCCCTCCTGATCGGAATCTCCTTAAGGGAGCCATAGAGGAGGGATATCAAGTCCAAAAACCAGATGTGAGTTGGCCAAAGAGGAGCCACCAACAGTAGATGGGCACCCTCCCGGCAAACTCTCTCCATAACTCCCGAAAGCAGAGCGATCGGGGGAAATGCATACAGGCATAATGGTATTCAACACTAGTGGGGCTGGATGGCACTAATATGTCCTCTTCCACTTCTCTTCCTCCTCCATAGAAGACTCACCACCTCAGGGTAAAGTCTCCATTCCTCAGGCCTCAGCCCTTGTCTCAACCTAAGCGACCACCGATGTGTTGTCTAAATGGACAAGAACATGTCCCCCGTAGATCAGAAAACGCACTTCAACAGACCCTGGGATGAGTGGCCCTCCAGGACCGCTCCCCAACATTTGAGAGAAGTATCTGTCATAAGTATCACGTGACGACAAGTAAGTCATAACACTGGGCCTTTGGACAAGAACCAGGGTTTCCTCCACATCGTCAAGGAACAAAGACATCTTCTTGTAACCTTGATCATGTGGAATGGATTGACCCTCGGGGAAAATCCCCTGGTCTTGAGCCACCACTGCAGGGGTCTCATGTACAACAGGCCAAAATGTATGATGTTGGCTGCTGCTGTCGACAATCTTTGAAACTGTTTGACAGTGTGTGACTGGCCTAGTTTCAGCTCTTTTAATGCTGAGAGGATTATGTGTGCAGGAGAGAAACGTGCCTGCATCATCACAGAATCCTCCAAAAAGGTGGTTCTCTGTACTGGAGAAAGAACAGTCTTCTTTGCGTTCTGCCTCAACCCCCGCTCTTTCATATGAGCGAGGACAACATTTCGATGTTAAAACGCCATGTGCTCTGAATGAGCTAGTATCAACCAATCGTCGATGTAATTCAACACACGAATGCCCTGGAGTCGCAGAGGAGCCAGTGCAACATCCACGCCTTTCTTGAAAGTGCAAGCTGACAGTGCTAGCCAAAAGGAAGAACCCTGTACTGGAACACTTTGCCCCCTAAAGCAAACCTGAGGAACTTCCTGTGGTTTTGAAGGATGGATATGTGGAAGTATGCATTTTTGAGTTCTATCATGACAAACCAGTCCTCTGTACTGATTATAGTCACGATTTGGCGGGGAACATTTTGAACTTTAGCTTTTGGCCGCACGATTTACATGGTGCAAATAAATCGGACATTCTTTTTTGGAACAATGAAATACCGGCTGTAAAATCCGGATTCTGGTGGGGAACACGTTCTATGGCCCCTTTCCCCAAGAAAGTTCTCACATCTTGTTCCATAACCAGAAACTTCTCTGGACCCACCATAGTGGGCAGAACCCTGTGAAAGCAAGGAGAACGAGAACAAAACTGAATTCTGTACTACATTTCACTACGTTCCCAGATGTACACTGGGATACTGACTAGTTGGGTTGGCAGAACGGCCCCCTGAGGGCACTGGAGAGAAGTGGGCACTGTAAGATGAGGTGTGAACCACTTCTCCTTGAATGGGCCTGCCCTCAGAGGTCTGCACTGGCGTTAGAACCTCTTAGCTGAAGCCTTCCTTGTAATGATGACATTCCTCAGATCCGTTTTATCTTTGCCAGGTTGAGGCTTCGAGCGCTTACCCTGCCCCCATTCTTTCTGCGGTGGTGCACGAGAAACAACACTTTCTGTTTTTGTTGCGCCCTGTACGAAGAGCTTGAGTGCGCTTGGGGCTGCTTCCGCCCAGTAGCCTTTTGAGACCTTTGATCGACAAGGGGAGACCTGCTGGAATGCCACTACCTGATTTTTAGCCTTCTGGAACCTCTCGACGACTGAATTAACGGAGTCGCCAAAGAGTCCCACAAGAGAAAGTGGGGCATCCAACAGATATACTAGTCACTTTCTTTAATGTTAGATTAAGCCACAAATGTCTCTCTGAGGCTTCCAGAGCTACCATAGTATGGCCAATAGCTCTGGCCCTCTCCTTGGTAGCCCGTAGAACCAGATCAGTGGCTGGATCAGTGGCCCTCATCAAGGTCTTTAAGCAAGTCGGTCTGTTATGCCTGCAAAATGCTCATAGTATGCAGACGTGCATCAGACTGACCTGCTGCTGCATAAGCCTAGGTAAGGGCCTTGAGGGATTATGCTGAATTAAGGGAAAGATCGCTCAAAAGCACTTGTTGGAGGGCCCCACAAAAACCCCCGTGCCAGGATGTGCCTATAGACGATGCTCAGTTGATAGACGCACTGCGCTGATGCGCCGATAGACGATGATCAGAAGAGGTTTTCCCCGAATTTTTTTACCCCATTACCAAAGAGCTGCGAGGAAAATAAAAGATTAGTTAGATTATTTTACTCCTCATTTAAAAAACAACTTGATTAAAACGAAATACTTCTCTCTAATTTTTTCACTACTTATGGGCCACAAGAGAAATATTAAGAAAATAAATTAAGACAGTTAGCCTAGACCTATATTTACATTTACATTTAGTCATTTAGCAGACGCTTTTATCCAAAGCGACTTACAAATTAGGACTAAAATTAAGCGAGTCATCATGAAGAGGCAAAAAAACAACAACAACGCAAGAAGTGCTCAAAATACGAAGTTCAGGCATTATTCAGAGTAGCATAAGCACGATAAGTGAGGTTTTAAAGGGAAAGTTTTTTTTTTATTATTTTTTTTTTTATAAAGTTAAGTGCTCACGGAAGAGATGGGTTTTCAGCTGTTTTTTTAATGTTGTCAGGGATTCTGCATTCCGGATGAGGGTGGGGAGAGTGTTCCACCAGCATGGAACTGTGAATGAGAATGTTCTGGAAACTGATTTTGTGGCTTTCTGTGATGGAACCACGAGACGTCGCTCGTTGATCGATCGTAGGTGTCTGGTAGGGATGTAGGCTCGTAGGAGTGAGTGAAAGTAGGAGGGAGCTGAGCCTGTGATAGATCTGTAAGCAAGCGTCAATGCCTTGAACTTGATGCGAGCAGCGATAGGTAGCCAGTGCAGAGAGATGAACAGAGGAGTGACGTGGGCCCTCTTGGGCTCGTTGAAGACAAGACGAGCTGCAGCATTCTGGATCATCTGTAGAGGTTTGGTTGCACATGCTGGAAGTCCGGCCAGAAGAGCATTGCAGTAGTCAAGCCTAGAAATGACCAGGGCCTGGACGAGGAGTTGTGTTGCGTGCTCAGTTAGGAAAGGCCTGATCTTCCTGATGTTGTGCAGCGCAAACCTGCATGATCGAGCTGTCTTTGAAATGTGATCTGTGAAGGTCAGCTGGTCATCAAACGTTACTCCCAGATTTCTGACCGACCTTGATGGGGGGATTGATGATGAATCAAGCTGGATGGTGAAGTCGTGCTGTAGAGATGGATTGGCAGGGAGGACGAGAAGCTCAGTCTTTGCCAGGTTGAGCTGCAGGTGATGTTCCTTCATCCATGTGGAGATGTCTGCCAGACAGCTTGAGACCCGTGCAGCTACTGTGGGATCATCTGGTTGAAATGAGAGGAGGAGTTGTGTGTCATCAGCATAGCAGTGGTAAGAAAAACCGTGTGCCTGTATGATGTGTCCCAGTGATGTAGTGTAGATGGAGAAGAGGAGGGGACCAAGAACTGAACCCTGGGGAACCCCTGTGGTCAGTTGATGTGCTCTGGATACCTCGCCTCTCCATGCGACCTTGAAGGACCTACCTGTGAGATAGGACTCAAACCAGTCGAGTGAAGTTCCTGTGATGCCCAGTGATGAGAGGCTGGACATAAGGATCTGATGGTTCACAGTGTCGAAGGCAGCAGACAGATCCAGGAGAATGAGGAGTGAAGATTTGGAAGCAGCTTTTGCAATCCATAGGGCTTCTGTGACCGACAGTAATGCAGTCTCAGTTGAATGCCCTTTCTTGAAGCCAGATTGGTTGACATCCAGCTGGTTGTTTAGAGACAAGAAGGATGTTACTTGGTTGAAAACAGCTCTTTCAAGTGTTTTCGCAATGAATGGTAGGAGAGAGATAGGTCTGTAATTCTCTACAAATTATGTGTTTAGTGTTGGTTTTTTAAGCAGTGGAGTAACCCGAGCCTGCTTGAATGCTGTAGGGAAGGTGCCAGTATGGAAGGATGAGTTGATGATGTGTGTGAGTGCTGGTAGAAGTGTGGGAGAGATGGGTTGTAGAAGGTGTGAGGGGATGGGGTCTAGAGGGCAGGTGGTAGGATGACTGGAGAGGAGAAGTGTAGATACTTCTTCCTCGGTTAGCGGAGAAAAGGAGGACAGAGGGTTATTGGCTGTGGAAGGGGTCAGTCTGGGTTCCTGTGTGTGTGGAGCTGAGAATTGACTGCTGATAGTTGTTGTTTTGTTGGTGAAGAAGTTCGCAAAATCGTCGGCAGTTAAAGAGGAGGTGGGTGGTGGTGGAGGTGGACAGAGGAGAGAGTTGAATGTCTTGAAGAGTAATCGTGTGTTGGGGGAGCTGTTGATCTTGTTGTGGAAGTATGAAGATTTTGCAGCATGAACATCAACAGAAAAGGACGAGAGGAGAGATTTATACATACTCAGGTCAGATGAGTCTTTTGATTTGCGCCATTTCCTCTCTGCTGCCCTGAGTTCGGTCCGGTGTTCGCGAAGAACCTCAGATAGCCAGGGGTTAGAAGGAGTAGCGCGTGCTGGCCTGGAGGAGAGAGGGCAGATATTGTCTAGAGAAGAGGTTAGAGTGGAGCATAAGGTATCCGTTGCAGTATTCACATCCAGAGATGAGAATTGTGAGGGTGGGGGAAGAGAAGATGACACGGCAGAGGAAAGATGGGAGGGGGAAAGTGAGCGCAGGTTTCGCCTGATGGTAACTGGTGGTGGGGTTGGTGGTGCCGGGGTAGCGAGTTGTAGACTGAAAGTAATGAGGAAATGATCTGAAACATGGAGAGGTCTCACCAAAATGTTGTCTGTGGTGCAGTTGCGTGTGTAAACCAGGTCCAGTTGGTTGCCTGATTTGTGAGTACCTGTGGTGATGTGTCGTTTGAGATCGAAGGAGGCTAGGAGATATACCATATACCACACCTATATACCATCATCAGCATGTTGAAGTAGATTCAGCTCTCATCGTCTCTGAAAGAATATATGAACCGTTAATGCAGCGTCAGATGTTTTTGCTTTCACTTTCTGTAGTAATTAATTGACTGAGGTTTGAGACTTCTTCACCACCATAACTTTAGAGCAAAGTATGCACATTGCTTGTGTGATATCCACTGACTCACCTTCATGGTTTAAAATGTAAATATTTCCAATACTGTGTGAAAATTTGCTTTATCAATAATTGTTCAAAAAATGATGGACAGAGATTTAGATTTTACACACGTCATTCCCCGTGATAAAATCTATTAAATAATTAAATAAATGAGTAGCGAAACAAGTAATAAATCCCCCCCCCCCCCCTTATTTTGACACAGCACGAGTGATAACCTTCACTAGCTCTTTGTACCCAGGAGAGTAAAGTGGCGAATCTTCAGACTCTCCTGCATCGACTCTCAGTACACCAGCCTCCTCAGAGGAAGATAACTGAAGCACCGGGCCCTCACTCAGGGTGGAAGAAACCGCAGAGCGGGCTTCCTGATCCTGAGAGAGGAGATATATATTTATATAGGCACACAACCCCAAATATGACAGATAGACAGTGTTGGGGAAGCTACTCTGAAACTGTAGTTTGACAAGCTACAAGCTACTCGTAAGTTAAAGTAGTTAAACTACAGTCAAGCTACCCTTTTGGAAAAGTAGTTAGCTACACTACAAGTTACTATCAAAAAGTAGCTAGCTACATTGAAACTACTTTTGAATGTTCATTACTTTTTTTTTTTGAACAACGAATATTATAAATAACTGAATAAGTGTCTGAGGAATGTTTTAAGTAAAATATTTAGTGTTTAAAACAATGCAATACAATTATGATTTCAAAGAGTATTGTTTTATTACACAATTAACGTTAGTTGTTTCTCCATCCTCCAAATCTGCCGCCACGTCTTGCTCCATCATGGATAATATGGGTGTGTCAACCCACTTCTGTACGTGAACCGTTAGCCGCAAGATGCGTGATTAAACAACAGGTGGCGGTAATGGCAAAAAATTAGTTTGTAATTTAACAAGAAGAAGAATATCCTTGCATCGCGCTGATTCGCGCAGGCTCGACAAAACGCAATGTAGCTTTTGCTCGCGCTACACCGCTACTTGCTGCAAAAAGTAGTTAGCTACTGGAAAAGCTACACTGTTTAAAAAGCAACTGAGCTACTGCCAAGCTACTGAAAAATGTAGTTAAGTTAGTAGCGTCGCTACTTGTAGTTAACTACTCCCCAACACTGCAGATAGAGTAACACAGACCGCTTGCTGAAGAACAGAAGCTGACATTGTTTGGTTCAGGGGTGCTTTATACCTTCCAGTTCATGATGTCTCCCGCCTATGACGTTCCGCCACACCATTGGACTGATTTCACACGTGCTTCAAGACGCAATCACGCAGAGGTGTTCCCATAGTGTCGTAACTTATGACACAGCACAAGTTCTCTTGAAAGGGAACAGACAATTTGTAGTTTTTAAACAAAAGAAAAACTCCAAGGCACTCTCCTGGAATATTAAAAAATGCCTTTAGGCAATTTGTAGTTTTGCATGGGAAGAGTTTCAATAATATGTTTGTATTTTAATTTTTAATATATAATTTAAGTACTAATAACTCTGATTTCTGCCTTCTGACTTCTAGTTTTGCCTAAGTTTGAAGTTACTCTAAAAAGCCCAAATAAAGTAAGTGTTGAAGAAGAGGAACTGATAATTGAGGTTTGCGGAGAGTGAGTGGTTTCTTTTTATTTCCTGCATTAAAAAAGCAACGTGCTCTTCCGTTCACACTTTCATTTAATTGTTAATGGTATTATTATTTTTTTTTAACTCTTGGGTCAGTTTCTTACTTTAACCCCCCATCCTAATATATTAGTTTCTTAACTCAACCCTGGGCTGTAGATCAGTTGCTTGTACCTTTTTCACAGATACACTTATGGACAGCCTGTACCTGGTAAATCACGGGTGAAAGTGTGCCGTGACTGGCCCAGCGATTTCTATAAAACAGATTCAGTGTGTTTAGAGGAAACCATTGAGGTATGTGAGTTGAAACGCAGTACATTATCTTTCCTCCATTTATCTCATTAAACCAATCTTCAGTTAATAGTTATTTTTGTGTTCATTCATTATAATTAGACAAAAAAGACAGGCTGTGCCATCCATACCTTAGATGCATCACTCTTTTTTAACTTCGAACCACATCAACTGATGCAGAATTTTCTTCACGTTGAGGCAATGGTTACAGAAGAAGGAACAGGTGAGCTGTTCAATTTGGTCAGATCTCTGTTACCTACATTTCTTTTATTTCTCATTTTCTCATTTCTTCATTTTACTTTTATTTGAAATAATATTTATGTAGGTGTTTTGACTATTTACAGAGATCACCATGACAAAATCTGAATCTGTATCTCTCACGTATGAAATTGGTAAAGTCATATTTACTGACCTGCCCAAAACATATGAACACGGATCAGTTATTGAAGGAAAAGTACGTCTAAAATCCATTTGTCTCAGTTTAACACCAGTGATATGTACGGAATTATTCCTTAATTGATTCCTTCAAAATCTTATTTTCAACAGATAAAACTCTCAAATTTCAAAGGTGCACCAATTCAAAACAAAAAGGTTTATCTTATGGAGGGTCACATTTGGTCCACAAAACTGCTCCTAAATCTCACTACAGACAGCGATGGACTGGCCAACTTCTCTCTTAATACATCCAGTCATTCTAAAAGTGATATTGATCTAATAGTAAGAGAGATTGTGTTCACTTAGTTTTATTTTGTATTGCCTGAAGAGTTTAGTTACATGAGTTATTTCTGATTCTTTGTTATCCAGGCAAGTGTCCATCAAGTGATCTTTGAATACTACCTCGACAAAGAGCCTTACTTCGCTTTCGATAAAAAAACAGTCAAGCTCTTCCAACCTGCCTCTCCATACACCCCAACACGAAGTGAATTGATTATAGAGAATACTGAACAACCATTAAAGTGTGACTCTGAGTTTACAGCCACCATCAAGTATTATTTTGTTGGAGAGACAATTAAAAACTTCAAAACTGACATCGTCTATATGGTGAGAACATGTGCAGTATGTACATTATCACAGAGATGTTTTTGTTTAACAGTATTATTTGGCTGCACTAGTCAGTTTGTTATCAGAGTGTCATCTGTCTGTTTCAGGTCTTGTCCAGAGGAGTGATTGTTCATCATGGATATGAGAAGGTTGAAGTGAAGATTTCTGATGGAGCAAGGGGCTCAATGTCATTCAAACTGTCTAATAGTGCAGATCTGGCTCCTGTAATGCAGATTCTGGCGTACTGTGTTTTTCTCCCCAGTGAAACGGTTGTGGCTAGTAGCAAAGATTTCAACATTGAAAAGTGTTTCAAAAACAAGGTATGCATTGTAGCTTTAGAAATGAGCGTCTTTAAACTGTATTACTGACTCCTTTTAATAAATCCTATTCCCTGTATGTCACAGGTATCTCTGCAGTTTTCTCCTGCTAAAGCAGTTCCCGGTGAGAAAAACACTCTCCAGCTCTCAGCTCAGCCTGGTTCACTGTGTGGCCTCAGGGCTGTAGATCAGAGCGTCCTGATCCTGAAGTCAGGAGAACGTCTGGATACTGACAAGGTCTTGATGCTTTAAGATTCAGTGTTGATTAAATGTGTCTCTTCATAGTGGGAATCTACAGTGGGAATCGTCTCGGTTACATATGGTAACCCTCGTTCCCTGAGGGAGGGAACGGAGACGTACGTCGTGGTGAACGACGAATAGGAATCTCGCTAGAGAGGCCAATCTACTTCGAGTGAAACTAAAACAAGCCAATACACATTGGCGTGCAATCATTTGCATCAGCTGCGCAGCCTCGCAGCGCGGGTATTTAACGAGCAGCTGGTGTGATTGCACTTCAGTTTTTTGCTGAGGAGCCAAGCCTGAAAAGCTGGTCACCCCGGCGGGTAGCAGCAGATGTGGCGACGGGACGTACGTCTCCGTTCCCTCCCTCAGGGAACGAGGGTTACCATATGTAACCGAGACGTTCCCTATCGTCCGGTCACTACGACGTACGTCGTGGTGAACGACGAATAGGAATCCCTAGTAAAGCGCCACAGCTGCTGCACCCCATCCAGCGCCCCGTGTAAGCCTCCACACCTTCTTGCCTGGAAGGACGATAGGAGAGGGCTTACACCGAGAGTATCCGTCACTGTTGTTCCGTTATAACCCATACAGTGAGTTTATTGGATAACACTGGGAAAGCGTGCCCGATCTGAGGGAGGGGAACGCTGCGGGAGCCACATTCTTAAGGAGAGTTATGTGGGAATAGACATATGGACTAACCCAAGGGTTGTACTGCATATGAATAATGGGTGACTTAGCCCAAGGGAAAGACACAGGCTTCCGTTTAGGAGCAGCCGTGGAGAATATACACATATGGGATCCCCGTAGGGTCACACATATGGGACCCAGCCTAGACCCGGATCTCAAGGATTCAGCGGATAAGGCCTGGCACTGGACGCTCCGCCATGTCCGTGCCGAGGGTGTTGGAGGACTCAACAGGTTTTGACTCTGGAGCAATAAGGGTGCACAGTAGGGTGCAGCAAGCCGACAGAGCCGGTACTCACAGTGCTTCTACCCGTTTAGGGTGAGAACACGGGAGGACACAGGCTCTACACGTAGGCTATAGAATCTAGCGAACGTGTTAGGTGTCGCCCAGCCCGCAGCTCTACAGATATCTGTTAGCGAGGAGCCACGTGCCAGCGCCCAGGAGGATGCAACGCCTCTCGTGGAGTGTGCATGCAACCTGAGCGGGCAGGGCACGCCTTGAGCTTGGTAAGCCAAGGCGATGGCATCCACTATCCAGTGGGCCATCCTCTGCTTGGAGACAGCCTTTCCCTTCTGCTGGCCTCCGTAACAGACAAAGAGCTGGTCTGAGGTCCTGATGCTTCGAGTTCTGTCCACGTACATACGCAGAGCGCGAACGGGACAGAGCAAAGCCAGGGCTGGGTCTGCCTCCTCCAGGGGCAGCGCTTGCAGGTTCACTACCTGATCTCTAAAGGGAGTGGTAGGAACCTTGGGCACATAGCCAGGCCGGGGTCTCAGTACAACATGGTTGTCACCCGGCCCGAACTCTAGGCACGATTCGTCGACCGAAAATGCTTGCAGGTCCCCTACCCTCTTGATCGAAGCCAGTGCAATCAGCAGCAAAGTCTTCAAGGAGAGAAGCTTTAAGTCTGCTGACTGCAAAGGCTCAAAGGGAGCATCCTGAAGTGCTCGAAGCACCAGGGAAAGGTCCCAAGAGGGTATGGAGGGGGGGCGAGGAGGATTTAATCGTCTCGCCCCCCTAAGGAACCTGACGACCAGGTCGTGCTTTCCAACCGTTCTGCCATCTATGTGGTCATGATATGCTGAAATAGCAGCAGCGTGTACTTTAAGGGTGGAGGGAGACAGCCTTCGCTCCAACCCTTGCTGCAAGAAGGAAAGCACTGACCCTATCGAACATCTTCGGGGGTCCTCTCTGCGGGAGGAACACCACTCGACGAACAGGTTCCACTTCAAGGCGTACGCACGTCTCGTAGACGGCGCTAGCGCAGAAGTGATGGTGTTAAGTACCTCTGGGGGTAAGTCACCTAGAACCTCCGCGTCCCGTCCAGGGACCAGACATGGAGTTTCCAGAGGTCCGGACGCGGGTGCCAAAGGGTGCCCCGTCTCTGAGTCAGAAGATCCTTCCTCAGAGGAATGGGCCAGGGAGGGACTGTCACGAGGAGCATAAGTTCTGGGAACCAAGTCCGGGTGGGCCAATAGGGAGCCACCAGAAGGACCTGCTCCTCGTCCTCCCTGACTTTGCACAGGGTCTGTGCAAGTAGGCTCACTGGGGGAAATGCATATTTGCGGAGGCCCCGGGGCCAGCTGTGTGCCAGTGCATCCGTGCCGAGTGTCGCCTCGGTCAGGGAATAAAACAACTGGCAATGGGAGGTCTCTGAGGAGGCAAACAGGTCTACCTGAGCCTCTCCGAACTCTCTCCAGATCAGCTGAACCGCCTGGGGGTGGAGTCGCCATTCTCCCGGGAGCACAGCTCGTGATAGCTCGTCGGCCACACGGTTGAGCACACCGGGGACATACATGGCTCGAAGCGACCTCAGATGCTTCTGACTCCAAAGGAGGAGATGGCGGGCGAGTTGCGACATGCGACGGGAGCGTAGACCACCTTGTCGGTTGATGTACGCAACGGTCGCAGTGTTGTCCGTACGGACCAGCACGTCTCTGCCCTGTAGCGGCCTTTTTAGGCGGCTCAGAGCGAGACGAACTGCTAGCAACTCGAGGCAGTTGATGTGCCAGTGCAGTTGGGGGCCCGTCCACACCCCTGATACTGCATGCCCGTTGTACGTGGCACCCCAGCCGGTGGCAGAGGCATCTGTGAACACCACAGCATGCCTGGACACCTGTTCCAAGGGGACTCCTGCCCGAAGGAACGAGGGATCTGACCACGGACTGAAGGTCTGGCGGCACTCCGGTGTGATTGCCACCCGGTGAGTGCCGTGATGCCACGCCCATCTCGGGACTCGGCCGTGAAGCCAGTGCTGAAGCGGTCTCATATGAAGCAGCCCGAGCGGAGTTACCGCTGCTGCCGCTGCCATATGCCCCAGGAGCCTCTGAAAGAATTTCAGTGGGACCGCCGTCCTGCCTTTGAACGTGTTCAAGCAGTTCAGCACCGACTGAGCGCGTTGCTCTGTGAGACGCGCCGTCTGAGCGACCGAATCCAACTCCATACCGAGATAAGAGATCCTCTGCACGGGGGCGAGTTTGCTCTTCTCCCAGTTGACCTGAAGACCCAGCTGGCTGAGGTGCCTGAGCACGAGGTCCCTGTGTTCGCATAACTGATCTCGAGAGTGTGCCAGTATGAGCCAGTCGTCGAGATAGTTGAGAATGCGAACGCCCTGTTCTCTCATGGGAACAAGGGCCCCCTCCGTGACTTTCGTGAAGACACGGGGAGACAGGGCCAGCCCGAAGGGCAGGACCTTGTACTGATATGCTCGACCCTCGAATGCAAAGCGCAGAAACGGCCTGTGTCGAGGAAGAATCGAGACATGAAAGTACGCGTCCTTCAGGTCGATCGCTGCAAACCAATCTTGGGGACGGATGCATTCGAAAATGCGTTTCTGCGTAAGCATTTTGAACGGTAGCTTGTGAAGGCTCCGATTCAAAACTCGCAGGTCCAAGATCGGTCGTAACCCACCTCCTTTCTTGGGTACAATGAAGTAGGGACTGTAGTGCCCTGACCTCATATCGGCTGGAGGGACCGGCTCTATCGCATCCTTCGCCAGTAGGACTGCGATCTCCGCGCGCAAGACATGGGCATCGGCTGCTCTCACTGTAGTGGAGTGGATGGCCCGAAACTTGGGGGGACGCCGGGCGAACTGAATCGCATAGCCGAGCCTGATGGTCCGAATGAGCCAGCGAGACGGACTGGGGAGCGCTAGCCAGGCTCGCAGAGACCGTACAAGCGGGACCAAAGGGACCGTAGGCGTACCCGGAGTGGGGCAGCGAGGTGGAACACAGGGGCTCGGCTCGGGAGGCTCTCTCTGGGAGGCAGCCCGTAGCGGAGTCTGAGTGTGCTGTGCAACACTTACCTGATTCCACGAGGCCGGAGGTGCAGGAGGCGGCTTGGTTGCGTTCTCGAACTGCACACTGCTGCCTGCTGGCGATAGAAGAGGCGGATGAGAGTGGTGAGGATTCTCTCCCCCCACTGCTCTCCGGGCCCTCTTCGGACCCAGAGATGGAAGAAACTGCTCTTTTATTGAAAATTTGGGTACCGCTGGTTTTGAGGCCAGCGGCGGAACAAAAACAAAAGGAAAACAAAGATTTTCCACCCGGCCCTCTTCCGGGGGATGGAGCGATGCAGTCATCGTCTCCTGGAGAGCAGTCCCTGCCATCTCTGGGTCGCCCGTCCTAGGGCCGCTTGCTCCTGGCCTTGCCGCCCTTCTTAGCAGGGTCCTGGACGGGCGGGGCGGTCCGCCTGCGACTGGCTCCACGGCGCCGTTTGGATGGAGGCTGCTGCTGCGGCGCGGGAGCAGGGGCAGACGCAGGAGGCCGCCCTCGGCGACGAGCAGACTGAGGAGCCGCAGGCGGAGGGGTAGGAGCAGCAGCTGGCCGCCGCGGCAGGATGTGACGGATGGCCTCAGTCTGCTTTTGTACAGCCGAGAACTGCTGGGCGAAGTTCTCGACCGCGTCGCCGAAGAGGCCGGTCTGGGACACGGGGGAGTTCAGGAAGCGGAGCTTGTCAGACTCCCGCATGTCTGCCAGACACAGCCAGAGATGGCGTTCCTGGACCACCATGGTGGACATCGCACGACCCACCGACCGCGCGGTCACCTTCGTCGCACGAAGCGCGAGGTCCGTTGCGATACGAAGTTCCTGAAGAACTTGGGGATCATGACCACCCTCGTGCAGGTTCTTCAGTGCCTTGGCCTGATGAACCTGCAGCAACGCCATGGCGTGCACGGCAGAGGCAGCTTCCCCACAGGCCTTGTAAGCCTTGCCGGTTAGATCCGACGAGTACTTACAGGCCCGTGAAGGGAGACACGGTGGAGGGTTCCACACGAGCCCGACCCCGTTGGCGGCCCGGGAAAGCATGGCCATCATCTCCGGGTCCGTCTCAGGCATCGTTGACACCCCCGAAGGAGGCAACGGCGCCGAGTCGTCGTCCGCAGAGAAGTCTGACCCACCCTCCGATGCCGCGATCGACATCTGGTCTTCACAGGGAGCCCCAAAGGAGACAACCGGTACACACCGCGAGGATGGTCCAGCTTTCTCCAATGGGGGCTCAACTGGCTGCGGAGCATGAGAGGGGTGAGGGCTCCTAGGGGGTTGGTTCCCCGAAGGAGACGCGCTCACCGTAATCCTCAGGTCACCCATGTCACTGCCCGCAGCAACCCTCTGAGGAGGATTGGATCGAGGCAGCGGCACGGGGACTCCGCCCCTTTGCAGGAACAAGAGTCTCGACCGTAGCTCCGCGATGGTCATCTTCCCACAATGGGTACATGACTCATCCACAAACGCTGCCTCAGCGTGTTCAATACCCAGACACACGAGGCAGCGCTTGTGACCATCCTGTGAACCCAGGTAACGACCGCATCCAGAAACACACAGATAGAAAGTCATCTTTTTTTTTTGAAAAAGATGCTTTTCTATCTGTGTAAGCTCTTTTTAGGGACTGCTCTCACTGGTACGAAACACACAGGGGGAACAGACACTGCGAACACAGACGGGAATGTGCACCCGTCTGTGCGCTGTTACCAGCTGTGATAACAGCCTTTGAGCGCTCGTGGCGCACCTTACCAGCCGTTAAAACAGCTTTTGTTTGCTCAGTTTTTTTTTTTTTTTTTTTTAACAGAAAGACAAACAAACACAAAGAAGACTGTCCCCGCTGCCGTGTTGTGACACCCGCACCGAAGAGAGATCCAATGGCTCGATTCCACTCTCAGAAGACGCATCGAAGTGCTTGGCTCCGAAGCAAAAAGCTGAAGTGCAATCACACCAGCTGCTCGTTAAATACCCGCGCTGCGAGGCTGCGCAGCTGATGCAAATGATTGCACGCCAATGTGTATTGGCTTGTTTTAGTTTCACTCGAAGTAGATTGGCCTCTCTAGCGAGATTCCTATTCGTCGTTCACCACGACGTACGTCGTAGTGACCGGACGATAGGGAACTAATGATAACAGACTTTACTTATTGCTGCTATGATCCATCAGCTGACATTTTGATCTCAGGAAATTTAGCATTAATCTTAATTCTTTCTCACCAAATTGGAAATACATTTTTGTTGGAAATACATGTATTATTTAGAAATCATACTGATAGTGTGTGAACATGGTCCCGTCACAGATCTTCAACCTGCTGCCAGTGCAATCGTGGTCAAATTACCCTGAGACTGTTGAAGATGACGAGTGTCCGTATATGCGTTTTTGGAGATCCGCATTCACTTATGAATCCTTAAAGGTAACAGTTGGATTATATGTGTGGCAGTGCAGTAGATAATGATTGAGAGAGTATATACTGCACATGTGTAAGTAAATGCATAAAAAGCCCTCTTGATTTTACTGACATTTAAAAGTAATTTGTATTTTCATGACTTTTATTGTGGTTCATCATTGCCATTTGGCAGAGAGTGGGATTGAAGATGGCAACTAATTTGTTTGTGGAACTCCCTCTGTGCGAGATGGGTAGGTACATGTACTGTTATTACAATCCAAGCTGTAATGTTTTAATATGTTGGTGCTTGTTATGAAATATATTTCAAAAAATCAAATATATTCAATTTGTGAAATTGTGAAACTCACACAAATTCCACAATTATAGAGATGTTGTTACAGTAGAATGGAGACAAGAGGCGTGCAGATCCATATGCAAAGCCTTTTATTTACAAGAGATGTGTTTAGATCAGACAGGGGCCCAAACAAAGGCAAACAGGTATGAGATGGACAAGACAATGAGCATTCCAGGGACAGGCGAGGGTAAACAAACGAAGACCGTAATCCAGTGGATAAGCGAAGAGAATAAAACAGCTAATCATACTAAAGCCCAGGCATCAAGCAAACAATATCCAAAGGGCAAGACGAGAGAGGTAATCTAAGGCGAGCAAGAGTCCAGAGCAGTATAGGCTAACAATACTCAGCAATCTGTGAGCTTGTGGATCAGTGTTTGATAGTCCCTGTGATTGACTACAGGTGTGGAAATAATTAAAGCCATGGAACATGGAAAATGAAGTCCAGGGTAACCTGTAACTTAGTGTGCAGTTAAAAAAAACTGCACACTAAGGGTTAGTGAACTTTAAATCAGTGATAATATTGGTAAGATAAACTCATCTAAAAAAAACTATATAACTTTTGTAAGATAAAATTAACACATTCACTTTTGCAGCCCTAAAATACTAAAACTAAAATTAATCTAAATAAACTGAAACGTTTAAAATATGTGAAAATATGTGTATTAAAATAATGATCTACCTTACATTTTCTATTTACTTATGACTGGATATAGAATAGATCATTTTGACATACTCTTCACATACATATCACTTAAAACTACAAAATATCACTTTTTTTCCAGTTTATTACAGTTTTGGGCCAGCGCCTCACCCACATTTTAGAGAAGAGTTTGAAACACCTGGTTCTCCAGCAGTGACGATTCGAACTGTCTTTCCAGAAACTTGGATCTGGGAACTTGCTGAAGTGGGGTATTTAAAGCATAATCAGTCAGCCTGATCTCACACACGAAACGTACATATTTAGACGTAAATAAAAACGATCCAATTCGTACATATATTTACGTATTATAGTGACTTTTACGTATCATATGGACGTTATTTCAGGTTCGATACGTATCTATATTTACGTATTACAACTTAAAAAACGTATAGATTCAACGTATATCCATAAATGCATGACAGCCTGGTCTCATTGTTAATACGTAATTTTCAAAAATAGAAAACGTACGTTTTATAGATAAATGGAAGATCCCTTAACCCCACTCCCAAACCTAAACATAAAGTTAGCAGCTAAGTTACCCATTTTATACAGAATATAAAAAGGACAAAACGTACAGAGATGTGTTTGAAATGGCAATTTTATTAACAATATAGCATTAAAAGTTTTTTTAGCAGCTAATCCTACTCCTACCCCTAAACCTACCCATAACAATTTCTTAAAACTACATAGGCTACAATTATGAAGAAAAATTACAACATACGTGTAATCACAATAATTTATTTATTGCGAACATGTCAAAACCGAGACCAAGAGACTGCTCCGGTACAGAGCAGAACTTAAGTTATTAATCCAAGAAAATGTTAATCCGGCTTCGCTCTGTGTGAAGGCGTGCGCGCTTCTCCATTTCAAATGTAGTTTACCGACTGAAATACGGCATGTCGCAATCTGTGGCGAGAGCCAATGAGCGTTTGATATCACTGCCGTAAAACATGTCGTAACGCTTCTTGAGGGCGCAATTTTTGAATTCATCACGAGCGCGGAATTTGACGGTTACAGATTGCGCTGCTGATAGCCTGTGAAATGGAGATGAAGATCACTCACTGGATAAAGGGCTGAATTTGGATCTCTTTCTTGCAAACGTATGGATTCTAAACACAGGCTATCAGCAAGCCTGTGTACGGATCTAATTCCATCGTCAAGTTTGCGGACGACACTACGGTGATTGGTCTCATCAGCAACAACGATGAGACTGCCTATAGGGAGGAGATCAAGCACCTGGCCACATGGTGCACCGAAAATAACCAGCTCCTCAACACCACCAAAACGAAGGAGCTCATCGTGGACTTCAGGAAAGTGTCAAGAGGCACACACGACACCATCCACATCAATGGAATGGCTGTTGAGCGTGTCTCCAGTTTCAAGTTCCTGGGGACCCACATCTCGGCGGACATGACCTGGACAACCAACACCTCCAGCCTGGTCAAGAAGGCTCACCAGCGCCTCTTCTTCCTGAGGACACTGAGGAAGAATCAGCTTTCCTCCACTATCCTGGTGAACTTCTATCGCTGTGCAATAGAAAGCATCCTGACCAACTGTGCTACAGTGTGGTATGGGAGCTGTTCTGTTGCAGAGCGCAAGGCACTGCAGCGGGTGGTGAAAACCGCCCAGCGCATCACTGGGACTCCACTACCTGCCATCGAGCACATCCAGAGGAAACGCTGTATGCATCGAGCTCGCAGCATCCTTAAGGACTCCTCTCACCCAGCCCACAGACTGTTTTCTCTCCTGCCCTCCGGCAGGCGTTTCAGGTGCCTCCGGACCAGGACCAGCAGACTAAAGAACAGTTTTTTCCCCAGAGCTGTCTCTTTATTAAACTCTAACCCTCATTGATCCCACTCCCCTCATATACTGATTGACTCTCCTCTCCCTCCTCACACCTGCCTCCATTTTGTTATTTGCAATACTATAATGTTCATTTGCACTGCTGACTGTTATTACAGTAACAACTGTTTACATATGCATCTTGCACTACTACCTTGACTGGAATATGCTCATTTGCACTGCCGACTGTTTATTTACAGTACCGACTGTTTATATACATTGCAATATCGTACCTTAACTGTAATATGCAATTACTTTCCACTGCACTCACTCGGATAGCTTCTGTCCAAACTTTATTTGCACTACTTTAAATCCATTGTTATACTGCTCATTAGCCTAACTTATACATATATCTATTTGTAAAATTCTGTTTATAGTAATAGCCATCTGTATATTATGCTCACATTCTGTTTATAGTAACAGCCATCTGTATATATATTCATAGTACATATCTATCTGTAAAATTCTGTTTATAGTAACAGCCATCTGTATATTATATTCAGTACATATCTATCTGTAAACATTCTGTTTATAGTAATAGCCATCTGTATATTATTATATTCAGTACATATCTAGCTGTAAATTCTGTTCACAGTAATAGTTATCTGTATATTATATTCATAGGACAATCTATCTGTAAATTTTTGTTTATAATAGTATTCAACTCTATATTTATTCAGTACATATCCATGTTCTGCACTTATGGAACCACTGTATATCCTGCACTTGCTGCTATTGCACTTCTGGTTAGACCTAAACTGCATTTCGTTGCCTTGTACCTGTACTTGTGTAATGACAATAAAGTTGAATCTAATCTAATCTAATCTAAAGATTTGGATTATCAAGCTAATAAAATTGATGTCTTTTGTGAATTTATGTTGGGTTTTGGTGTATTATTGTTCTATTGGAGAAAACGCATTTTGTGTCTCACTGTAAATAAACTAAATATTACAAAATGGTTAAACGATTAAATAAGGTATTTTTAAGGTTTTAAAGTGTATTCTTGTGTAACTGCATGTAGGCTAATCCTCCGAAACGAGTTTGCAGCAGAAGGCACGAACAGAGCGAATGGTTATTTGCCTATTTCTTGAGTCAACTGCATTTAATAATAATAAATGCGACTGAAAACGTAATTGATAAGACATTTGAATGCAATAGAGTCAAAACATTAATGCCACGATTTTAATATGCATAAATAAGAATACGTACAAATATGTACGTCGGTAGAGTTGTTCATACGTAAATAATTTACGTTTTTGTGCTGTTAATACGTAAATATTTTACGTTTTAGAGCTGTAAATACGTCAGTATTATACGTTTCTGTGTGTATAAAACGTAAGTAAATGTACGTATGGTAGAATTACACTTTACGTAAAAATACACACGTATTCTCATGAGATCACGTTGAATCAGTACATTTAACATCATATTAATCTTATTATTTATATTTAATACATCATCTCCTCCCCTCTCGCCCACAGGACAGAAAATACCTTGCTTGCTTTTGTCGTGGAAATTCTTTCTCAACTTTAAATAATAATTGTAAGACAGTAGGACATCTCAAAGGTTAATAAAGATCTTTATTTCTTGCAAGAAATTGACATTCACATTCAGAACGCATCTGGTATGAGAAGGCCCCGACTTCTGCTTTTTGCCCAGCTTATATACACAAAACACATCCTGGTTTTCTCAAAAGATCGCCTTCGTTACCTTAAAAGGATACATCTTGTTCAAAATCTTTGTCTGGCATAAATTATATCTAAACAAAACAATATCGTGCCAACATACAAGTTCCTGTTTTTAGCTGCTGCTCAAAATTCACACCTTTTGTCTATCTTTATTTTGATCTGAGCTGCGCACATATTTTCACACTTGAAGTCCAACAATAGGTCACTTGAGTACTCTTAGTCTCTTTGCTACTAAGTCTCCTATAACTCAAAACATTTTGTCCCTGCAAGCTTGTCTTAACTTATGCTTTTCTAAACACTTGATTACACATCTTTAATAACGTGCTTTAGCTTATATGAATATATTTCTTTAAATGCTCATGAGTAAAAATAAAGTGAAAGATGTTAATACAAGCTGTACACTTCTAAAAGTAAAAACACATCTAAAAGTAAAAGAACACATCTAAATGTAAAATTTCTATCACACTTTGCAGATTCTTAATCCAGTTTTTTCATCATCTGTGTGCTGAATGTTGTCATTTATTACAGGAAAAATGGCTGAGTCAGAATCAGATATGCCTATTGTTGTAATTCCTCCACAGGGACTCTGGATCAGCTCAGGTTCCTGTCACGGTTCCTGACACCATCACCTCTTGGGAGACGGAGGCCTTCTGCCTGTCCTCTGAAGGTCTGGGTCTGGCTCCTCCTGCTCAGCTGACAGTTTTCCAGCCCTTCTTCCTAGAGCTCTCTCTGCCTTACTCCATCATCCGCGGGGAGATCTTTGAGCTGAAGGCCACTGTCTTCAGCTATCTGTCCAAGTGCATCATGGTGAGACTTCAGACGCAGTCTAATCAAATCATATCAAATATGCCACTAATCATGTGTGTATGATTGACAGGTTAAAGTGTCTCCAGCTCCTTCCTCAGACTACACTCTCAAAGCCTCCTCTGATGATCAGTATTCATCCTGTCTATGTGCTAATGGAAGAAAAACCTTTAAATGGATCCTCACTCCCTCTGTTCTTGGTGAGTTTTCCAGTCTGAATCAGTAGCCGCCTTTTCATTACAGATTTGCACAAAACTTTTGCAATGTTTTTTAAATGTTGATAAAAAAACTAGGCTATTGCAAAACGATGGCGTTTCCGTTAATCGATGTTATGCGACTAAAACGTTATTTTTCCCTCTCACGATAAGTCATTCCAAATATCATTGCAATGGATGTTGGTAGTTTTACATATATCGCAGCCACCGCACTAGCCATTGTTTTTAATCGAAGGAGACGTAGACGTGTTATCCAAGCATTATTGGCAAGGGAAGATGTTAATGTAAATGTTAAACATGCAATTTCACCGCGTTTCAATTACCCTTCAAATTGCACGAATTGAAAATGCGAATTGAAAATACACCCATTAGAAAGAGAAAGACCATTTTCCATTGAAAATAAAATGTTTTTATTCTCGCATGAGGAGGTTTTTCAGGCTGCTCGAAAAAGGAATATATTGCTAAATATTTCGCTCCTAAGAGGCTTTCCTTGCCATTAAAGCTTGGATAACACGCCTACGTCTCCTTCGATTAAAAATAATGACTAGTGCGGTGGCTGCGAAATACGTAAACCTACCAACATCCGTCGCCATAATTTTGGCTTCTTGCAAGATGAAAAAATTATGTTTTAGTCGCATAACATCGGTTAATGTAAACAGCATCAATTTCACAAAAGAAAATATTATTATTTAGAAAATACCGCAAAAGTTTTGCACAAATCATAATGGAAACGTGGCTACAGAGGAACTGTGAATGATAGTGTGAAGAATAAGTTCAGGTCACCTGTAAATGTGAAAAAACTGTTTCCATTAGTTCGCGAAAAATTCCTTTTTCGAATTGCCTGAAAAACCACCTCATAAAAAAGTTTTTTTCCGAAATGGACGTGTTTACAATGGGAAACTTAATTTGTAATTTTCAATTTGCTCAGTTTGAAGGGTAATGGAAACATGTCTGTTTCTCAGTTGTATATTCACGTTTGTCTTGTGTTGTAGGAGTCTTGAATATTACAGTCAGTGCAGAGGCAGAGGCGTCCCAGACTGTGTGTGACAATGAGATTGTGAGCGTCCCGGAGAGAGGACGCATTGACACGGTCACACGAAGTCTGCTCGTACAGGTCAGCACACGTCATCATTTACTCATGATCTTAATGCTGCTTATGTATGATGTGTTGATGTGATTGATTTCTGCTGCAGGCGGAAGGAACTGAAAAGACAGAGACTCACAGCTGGTTACTGTGTCCAAAGGGTTAGTCTGCAGATATTTCAGATGTTTTGGTGTACAAGCGCTGATAATGCTGCAACCCTCTTTGTCTTCTAAACACAAACTCCAACTTCATGAAAATAAGTACACATTGCATAGAGGACATTTTGAGGACACACCAAATTTGAGGACCAATAGAGGGAGCCAAAATATACTCGTATGTATCGGACATTTTAATTGAGAAAGCTGAAATTTGTCAGCCTTTCATGACAACTGTAGTTTAGTTGTTCAGCTGTGCCAAATCTTGAAATTGTGGCTATTTTCTCCCCTTTTCTAAAGTGCTTGAATCACAATAATTCCTGTTTGTGATTATATTATTATTATTGGGACTTCACCGCAGGGGCGTAGCCAGAATTTTATTTTTGGGGGTTCCATCTTAAAATGAGGGGGCAACTAATATATATATATATATATATATATATATAGCCTATATATATATATATATATATATATATATATATATATATATATACTGTATATAGCCTAGGCTATAGCAGCCTACGACATAGCTCGGCGATTACTATCTTTTACAAATATATGAAGAGTTTGGTTCCAAAACGCGACAAATGTTATATATTTAGGTCCCGCAAAAATCTGTATTGTAGGCCTATCTGGTCGGTGTTGAAAAGTCCATTTTTAATTTTACGTAAAATGCGATATCCGCCGTGTTATTTTGTCATGTTTTCTCCCTTTCCTTTTCCTTTTCCTTTTCTCTGCAGAATGCGATACGCTCAAGCTCAACTAATCACAGCGCAGTGAGCGCACCATTCCACGCTTTGTAAACCGTAACGGCGTCGCTTTGAATAAACCCGGCATCCTATTTTTACTTCTACTTTGTGATCCACACTTTTTTTTTATTTTTATTTTTTTATATATAATAATTTTGACGGCATTGGTGACCCTGTGGTGGTTTCTGCGGTGGGGAAGAAACGTAAGCCATCGAAATCTAATCATTTTTGGCTGCTTGAGGAGATTAAAAAGATTAGGCTCGCGGGAGGAGGAAAAATGCAGACTGTTGCTTGTTCTCACACGACAGCATCAAACTTCTGTTACGCTGACACTTTGACCCCAGGGGATCTCTTGAAAAACTTTCAATTGTTTTACTCAAAGTCAACGAAAACGTACTCGGTTACTAACGTAACCTCGGTTCTCTCTAGAAGAGGGAACGAGTACTGCGTCTTAGCTAAGACGCTGCGGGAAAAGTCTCTTTTCACGAATATTGAAGCAAAAAATTATCCTTAATTTTAATATTTGTAAAACGCATTTGCCACAGTATGCAGCCATAGGCAAGACGGCTCGTTTGCTCATTGGCTGTTGTACTAGCAAATGCATAAGCCTATCGAGCGCAGGCTGATGCAACATCAGACCAATGAGGCCACTTCCCGCCGACGCGGGCGTGGCCTCGCCCTATAAAGGTAGCTCGAAAAGGCTGACTCACTTGATTTATTTCAACGAAGAAGCGAACCAAAGTGAATCGTACGCACGGCAGGGAACGCAGTACTCGTTCCCTCTTCTAGAGAGAACCGAGGTTACGTTAGTAACCGAGTACGTTCTCTTACGAGAGTTCTCTCGTACTGCGTCTTAGCTAAGACGCTGCGGGAACCCAATGTAAGACGCCGTGCGTGCAGGGATTAACAACCATAAACCTGGAGGCTGACCCAGGATTTACAGTGCACAATCACCAGAGGGACTGACATAGAGTCCTAGAACAAGAGGAGGAACTCTCCGTTCTGATATGTGGCTGCGTCTGCAGACGTAATATAAGACATCACTTAGACAAGACACTCTTGACTAAAGTGGGAATATGGGTCTTACGTAAAACTGCCCGTAAGATAGTAGTAACGCACTGTGCTTGCATTCTCAGTGTTCAATTACACCGATAACAGCTTAGCCTGCAAAGCGGGAACCTCGAGGTTATAAAACCTGATAAATGTAGACGGCGAGGCCCAGCCTGCCGCCATACAAATATCCTGTAGAGATATTCCACTAGACCAGGCCCACGAAGAGGCAACGCCTCTCGTGGAGTGCGCTCTGACACCCAGCGGGCACTGAAGACCCCTGGAGGTGTATGCCAACGCTATGGCGTCAACTATCCATCTGGATAGGCCTTGTTTCGAAACAGCCGTTCCCTTGGAACGTCCACTGAACGAGACAAATAGTTGCTCAGTCTGTCTAAAGGCAGCAGAGCGAGACACATAGGCTCTTAAAACCCTGACAGGGCAGAGAGAGCCCAAGTCTCCTTCCTCTTCTAACACCGGCAGGGCGGACAGGGATATAACCTGAGCCCGAAACGGCGTGTTGAGGGATTTCGGCACATAGCCGTGCCTAGGTTTGAGTATGACTCTCGAGTCACTAGGCCCAAACTCCAGACACGACGGGCTCACTGAGAGCGCGTGCAGGTCCCCTATGCGCTTCACTGAAGCAAGGGCCAGCAAAAACACTGTCTTAAATGACAGATGTTTGAGACTAATCGTCTGGATGGGCTCGAAAGGGGAACCTTTCATGGCCTCCAGGACCGTAGAGAGGTCCCAAACAGGGACCGACGGGGGCCTGGGAGGGTTCAGTCTCCTAGCTCCCTTGAGGAAGCGGATGACCAAATCGTTCCTTCCTATCGACTGACCGAGCGTTGTCTCAGCGAACGCTGCGATAGCCGCCACATAAACTTTGAGCGTGGATGGGGCTCTGCCCTTATCCAACAGCTCTTGAAGGAAGGAGAGAACCTCCGTTACCTCACAGTCGAGGGGTGAGCATCCCCGAGCCCCACACCAACTGGAGAATACCGACCACTTTGAGGCATAGAGCCGTCGAGTCGACGGTGCTCTAGCCTGAGTGATAGTATTTAGCACTCCTACTGAGAAATCAGCGGGTAACCGTTGAGAGCCCACACGTGTAAGGCCCACAACTTCGGTTGAGGGTGCCAAATCGAGCCCCTGGCCTGCGAGAGAAGGTCCCTTCTCAATGGCACCGGCCATGGGGCAGTGTCTGCCAACTGCATCAGCTCTGGAAACCAAGGTTGGTTCCTCCAGAGTGGTGCTACAAGCAGCACTGAGCATTTCGTTTCCCTCACACGTTCTATCACCTCTGGAAGGAGGGAGACGGGGGGAAAAGCATAGAGCGGGCGGCGCGGCCACCTCTGGGACAGCGCGCTTTCGCTCTTGGAAAAGAACGCGGGGCAGTGAGCGTTTTCGCTGGACGCGAAGAGGTCCACTTCCGCTCTGCCAAATCTCTCCCACAGCAGCTGGACTGTTTGTGGGTGTAGAGACCATTCGCCCGCGGGAATGTTGTTCCTGGACAGCCTGTCTGGACCCACATTCTGTATCCCAGGCACATGAGCTGCTTTTAGCGAGCGCAAGTTGTGCTGAGCCCATACCAGGAGGCGTTCCGCCAACCTGTACAGATCTCGGGATCTGAGACCGCCCTGGCGATTTATGTAGGACACCACCGACATGTTGTCCGAACGGACTAAGACGTGGTGGCCCTTGATTTGGGGACGAAAACGTGTCAGCGCGTTTTCTACTGCCAGCATTTCCAGACAGTTGATGTGTCGGAGCTTTTCCCGTTCTGACCACAGGCCATATAACGGTCTGCCCTCGAGCAGCGCTCCCCATCCCGAGGTGGAGGCGTCCGTGGACACCACTCTCACTCTCGAGGAAGTCCCCAGGCTTGCACCTGTTTGGTACCAGTCGTTCACCGTCCAAGGTTCTAGAGCTGTAACGCAGCTCTGGCTGACGTTGAGACGCAATCGACCAGAAGTCCACGCTCTGCGTGGTACCCGCGCTTTCAGCCAGAACTGCAGGGGGCGCATGCGGAGCAGGCCCAGCTGAAGAACTGGCGATGCTGAGGCCATGAGACCTAGCATCTTCTGAAACGTCTTGAGCGGGAAGGACGCGTCGCAGCGGAGAGATCTCGCTGCGCGCTGAATGCCGAGCGCGCGCTGTGGCGACAGCCGCGCCGTCATAGACTGTGAGTCCAGAACTATGCCCAAAAACGAAATCGTTTGACTGGGGTTCAGTGAACTCTTCGTCCAATTGACTCTGAGACCGAGTTTCTCGAGGTGATCGAGTAACATGGTCCTGTGCTCCACGAGCTCTGATCGTGAATGAGCCAGAATCAGCCAGTCGTCCAAATAGTTCAGCACTCGCATGCCTCTGAGTCTGAGAGGGGCGAGCGCTGCGTCCATGCACTTCGTAAATGTGCGAGGTGCTAGGGACAGACCGAATGGCAGGACTGTATACTGGTATGTCTGACCGTCGAAGGCGAATCTCAAGTATTGCCTGTGACGTGACGCTATCTGTATTTGAAAATACGCGTCCTTCAGATCTATTGACATGAACCAGTCTCCTTCGCGAATATGCGCGAGGATTTTCCTGGTCGTAAGCATTCTGAAACTGCGTTTCACTAATGCTTTGTTCAGCTGTCTCAGATCCAGTATGGGTCTGCAGCCCCCGTCTTTTTTGGGGACCAGAAAGTATCTGCTGTACAGCCCCCGTTCGCTTTGAGCATGAGATACAGGCTCTATAGCCCCTTTGCTCATCAGTTTTGAAATTTCGGCTCGGAGTAGGTGTGCTACTTCCGAATTCACCGTAGTTTCGACACGCGCCGTAAAGCGGGGAGGGCGTCGATAAAACTGTAGCGAGTAGCCTCTCTTTATAATGCTTAGCACCCATTCCGAAACCCCTGGAAGCGCTGCTCATGCATCTGCATGGATGGCTAAGGGTTGGATGCGAAGCGCACTCTGTTGGCTGAGCAACGGAAGCGCTTCGGTGTGCTGTAACACAGGCGTTATGTCTGTGGCATTCGAGGCGTGGGGCGCGCTGATGACAGCGGGCAGAGCGCTCGTCCTCGACCCCACTATGGCGCTTAGCTGAGTGAGGGAGGGCTGAACGGGTCCCGTGGGACTCATATCGTCTGTGAGTAAGTGTGGGCTGGAAGCGCGCACCTTTACTACTTCTGGCGCGTTGTCTGCCTGAGCAGAGCGAACGTGCACAGGTTTCGTTTTTACAGAAACCGTCAGACGTGCGTGACATAGTGATCGTGTGCACTGAGGAGTGGACACGTCTACTATGCAGTGCGCGCGATCGACTTGAGTCGATTTTATGGGCGCGAGCCCTGTGTGAAGGGCTGTGCTTGTGTGTACGGATGGGCACTGAGAAGTGGGCATCAGCGTTACATTTATAGCACCATCGGCCGTGGCCGGGACACCAGAAAATACACTCTTTATGGGATATATCTGGGTAGCCGTGAAAACGGTTTTTGTGTGCAGGCAAGCGGGCAACTGTACGGGCTTGCGCGTTGCATAAGACGCTGAGACAGTCGCAATACCTGGAACTGAAACAGCGGCGCGCTTGGGTGTGAGTCCGGCCGCAGCGGGACTTGTACACCGGCGCTTTCCTAGGCGTGCTAGGATGTGTTCGGGGCTTCCGGTTTCACCACAATCCTCTGCCGTGGGCCACGCGGCGCGGGGCGACGGCTGGTAGAGCGAGAGCGGGGTCTCGCGCTGCGTTGCTGTCGTGATGACGCAGCAGGAGGAGGGGGCTGTGGCTGAGAGCTCCGCTGGGTCGGCTTAGCACGACTCGCTGCAGAACTGGAGCGCTTCGGCAGGAAGTGCTTGAAGGCTTGTGACGCTTTCTGGTCCTCTGCGAATCTCTCTATGAACTCATTGACAGAGGATCCGAAGAGGCCAGTGGGATTCAGCGGGGCGTCGAGGAACGCGGTGCGCTCAGACTCGGCCATGTCTGAAAACGTCAGCCACAGATGTCTTTCAGCCACAGTGGCGGAAGCCATAACACGTCCCATAGCTTGAGCGGCAGACTTAGTAGCGCGAAGGGTGAGATCCGAAGCGCTTCTCAAATCCGCGAGGCAGATTGCATCAGGTCCCATCTCGTCCAACTTACGGAGGAGATCTCCCTGGAAAATCTGCAGCGTGGCCATGGTGTGTAGTGCAGACGCAGCCTGCCCAGCAGCGGAAAAGATTCGCGCGAGCAGCGATGACGTCGTGCGGCAGGCTTTGGATGGCAACACTGGTTTCGTCCGCCGTCCAGCAGAGGGCGGGCAAAGGTGCGTCGCTATCGCCTGTTCAACCGGCGGAAGTGACTGGTAGCCTCTGTTTTTAGCATCGTCCAGGGCGGAGAATGCTGGAGAAACAGACGAACGAGTTCGTGCTGAGAAGGGAGCGTTCCAGGCCTTTGCCACTTCTTCATGAAGCTCAGGAAGAAAGGGGGCGGGCTTAGACTCAGGAGAAGCATGCTCACCGGGAAGGAAGCTACCATCCAGCCGGGTACGAGAGGGAGGTACTGGTGCAGACCACTCGAGGCCGAGACTCGTCGCGGCCAGCGAGAGCACCCGCATCAACTCTTTCTCGATGTTGGCTCGTCTGCTAGGCTTACGAGCAGCGAGCGCGAGATCCTCAGAGCTCGACCAATCGCCGCTGCCCGAAGCTAACAGAGAGCACGTGTCCTCATCCCCCGACGCGGCTTTGAAATCGACTTCCTCTGATGAAGCGGCGGCAGACTGCGGGCGCTGAGCATCAGGAAGTGATACAGGCGAGGCCGGCGAAGCGAGCGGGCGCTCCGGCGAGCTCGGTCGGGCTGTAGAGGGCTCCGGAATCCGCTGGGAGCGGCGCTTTTTACGGCGCGGCAACGCGGCGGGGAGTGCAGGCTCGGAGAAAAGTGCCAGGCGAGTCCGCAGAGTCGCCAAAGGCATAAGCTCGCAGTGAGGGCAGCCGCCGTCAGCGAGTGCGAGCGCTGCATGATCTTCACCCAGGCAGGAGACACAGATGACATGACGGTCTCCCTCGCTGAGTGGGGCTCGGCACGAGCCGCAGGAAGGCATCTTTAAAAAGACGCGAGCTCTTTTACGAGTGTGTGTCGCAGGGCGAACACACACACACACACACAGAGAAACAGAAAAGGATATGAGCGCCGGAAAGCGCAGCAGGTACGGCAGTGGAAGGCGGCGAAGGCCAGCGACTTCAGATGGCTCGTCCCGCTGATGTGCTTGCACTCAGACGACGCTTGCTTCCTATCCGAGATCCAGCGATGTGAGAGGTTCGCTGAAGAGGTGAAAAATCAAGTGAGTCAGCCTTTTCGAGCTACCTTTATAGGGCGAGGCCACGCCCGCGTCGGCGGGAAGTGGCCTCATTGGTCTGATGTTGCATCAGCCTGCGCTCGATAGGCTTATGCATTTGCTAGTACAACAGCCAATGAGCAAACGAGCCGTCTTGCCTATGGCTGCATACTGTGGCAAATGCGTTTTACAAATATTAAAATTAAGGATAATTTTTTGCTTCAATATTCGTGAAAAGAGACTTTTCCCGCAGCGTCTTAGCTAAGACGCAGTACGAGAGAACTCTCGTAAGAGAACCGAGCAGGACCAAGCCATTTTACAGCTGATCGCCGTAAAAAAAGTTCAGGAGGTATTTCTTAGCGATGGTGATTTAATGTCGGCTATTTTTAGTCCAGTGCCTGTAAGTTATATAATATTAGTATTGACCAAGTTCAGAGGCTGTCATATGTGGATCAACTTACTTTGTTGTGTATTTTCAACAGTTAAAATATGAAAAATAATTTTTATATTGATTCAATGGATTAATTGCATTTTGAAAAAAAAAAACCTGTCATGAATTTATTGCATTTTGGGGGGAAACTAATCCTTTTTTATAATAAATATTTGAAAATCAAAATCTGGATTTGAAAGTTTTATGTTATTATAACTGGGGTTTATACTGAGATAACAACCGGCTGAATGTGCATTATCCCGCTTATTACACGACTACTTGCCACATAAGTTCAAACTAGATGGACAATTAATAGATACGGTATACAGTCATTCTACTTATTCATCACATAAATAATTATGGGGATAAGAGATATTGATTTGACTAAATATGCTATGTGAAAGTTTGAAACAAAAAATAGTGGTATTCATCTTTCCACTCTATTGGTAAAGAAAACACATTATTACTCAAATTAATCATAATGGATTTATCGTGTTTTGAAACCAAACTCTTCATATACAACAGATATAGGCTATACAGGAAATGTGGTCATCACTGGTTGTGAAGGCGGTTCATCAATTGCAAACAAGTCATTGCGCATTGTGCCGATCTGAGTCGAAGTCTCACCGCTATTCCTGTGATGAAATATGTGCGTTTCTGTCTCCTAGCCGCTTCACTCGCTGTCGTCATGTAGTAAGCTGAAGCAAACTCAGATGTAGATGGCTTATTTTCTCCTTCTCGCTCATCTGTTCGTGCCTAATATTGTACTTTGCACAACGCTGCCATTGTCACCGCATGAACTCTCACGCGAAGATGACAGCGTAGGTTATGCATATTTTATTATTTTATTTTAAGCAATCAGAAATCTGAGGGGGCCGGACATGTAAATGAGGGGGCCTAGGCCCACCCAGGCCCCCTCGTGGCTACGCCACTGCTTCACAGGTGGTATTAAAATGTTTATAGCGTTACTCTGCTGATCACTGATGTGTTTCTGTCTGTCTGGTTCATAGGTGACAGTCTCTCAGAGGAAGTGGCTCTGACTCTTCCTAAAGATGTGATAGAGGGATCAGTCAGATCCTCTGTTTCAGTCATTGGTAACATTTACAAACATGAGCAGAAATGAGGAGATTGGCTTTAGACTTATAAAATGTAGTGAGTGTCATTTGTGTATGGTTTACAGGCGACATATTGGGTCGTGCACTGAGGAACCTTCACGGATTATTACGGATGCCGTACGGCTGTGGAGAGCAAAACATGGCTGTTCTTTCTCCCAATATTTACATTCTGGAGTATCTGGAGAACACGGAGCAGCTCACCTCGGCCATCCGAGAGAGAGCCACAGGCTTCCTGCAGAGCGGTGAGAGACAAAATCATGTCAAGAAAATACTGAGACGTTTGATACCAAATTATACATTATTCAACACACCTGAATGTCACATTGAGTCACCCAAACAAACTGCTGAAGTGTTAACCATTATCACACTAAACAGGATACCAGAGACAAATGAACTACAAGCATTTGGATGGATCATACAGCACATTTGGTTATGGTGAAGGGAATACATGGTAAATATATTTTCACTATTACTTTTGTTTAACAGAAATAATATAAGGTAATCTACAAAAATAAACCCAATAAACACATTTAAAAATGTGTCTCAGTTCAAATGACTTTAATTATATCTTCCACACCATCAGGTTGACTGCCTTTGTGCTGAGGTCCTTTGGCAAAGCACAGAAATACATATTTATTGATCCAAACATTATTCAGAGTGCAAAGAATTGGTTAATAAGCAGACGGGATTCAGACGGCTGTTTTATCCAACAGGGAACACTGTTCAACAACAGAATGAAGGTCTGTCCTCTTCTCTCTATCTCTCTATCTATCGTCTTTATTCAGACTTTCTCAAGCCAACATCACAGTTTGTCTAGATGAACTTTCCTTCAGTGGTTTGAGTGTGTTGATTTATTTATCCTTTATTTCTAATAAATTCTAGGGTGGGGTGAATGATGATGTGACCATGACTGCCTACATTACTGCATCATTGCTTGAACTGGAAACTGCAGTCACAGTAAGTTCATCTGTAGGAAACATGGTATAAACTCATAGAAAAATGACACTCACAGCGTCTATTCCTCTGTGTTTTTTTGTCACAGGATCCTGTCGTCAGTAAAGGTTTGTCATGCTTGAGGTCCGTCACTGAGAATGTCAATAACACTTACACCACTGCCCTGCTCGCCTACACTTTCAGTCTGGCTAGAGACACGGACACTCGACAGCAGCTTTTCAAGAAACTGGAAGATGTTGCTATTTCAGATGGTAAGAGGTTTGTTTCTGATGACTTTCTGTTGTCTTTTATGACTGTACTATTGTTTTTAGTAACACTGTAGAAAACTGTTCCATCATTAATGAATAACTTTTGTTATAAATAATAAATAAAAATAAGTTTTGTACTAATGAATAACTACGCAGGAACAAATGAGTTACACACTATTAACATTCTTGTAACTACATTCTAGTCATTACTAGTGTGTTCATATGATCTTCAGTTTAGAATACTGATCCAAAATATTATTAGTTCCTATATAGCAGTGGTTCCCAATTCCAGTCCTCGTGACCCACTGCTCTGCACATTTTGTATGTCTCCCTTATTTAACACACCTGAACCAGATCATCAGCTCATTAGGAGAGACTCCATGAACTGAACTGAGTGTGTCAGATAAGAGAGACCTACAAAATGTGCAGCGCAGTGGGTCACGAGGACTGGAATTGGGAACCACTGCTTTAGAAGGATGTAGTAACACTTGAGTCATTACTAGTGGATTACCATAACCTTATATTATACATTATGGATTATTAACCTTTATTTATGAACCTGAATACAGTAGTTCTTTGTAGTCCTCTGTGAGTTATGAAAAAGTAGTAGTTACTGATTAGCTAAGAGTGAACTACCACATTCAACTATTTCTTACTAATTCATTAATCAGAGTTTCTTGTTAGTTAAGTATGGGATAATGTACATCCAGCTGGTTGTTCCTGTCAGAATAAACCCGACAGGGTGATCAGGAGCGTCTTGCGTGAGCCAGAAGTGGTTTATACTGAGATAACAACCGGCTGAATGTGCATTATCCCGCTTATTACACGACTACTTGCCACATAAGTTCAAACTAGATGGACAATTAATAGATACGGTATACAGTCATACTACTTATTCATCACATAAATAATTATGGGGATAAGAGATATTGATTTGAGATTAAGCTGTTTTAAAATCATACTTGTTTGTTGTCTAATAATCCAACAGTGTACAAATTTTTTTTCGCAAAATGACAGCATCTGCATTTGAATGAAACAAGAGATAGCGAGTCCACGAAACTGGATGTCATAATTAAATAACCGTACACAAAATATTGATTCGACTGAGTTTTAATATTTCATTAGCTCACCAAAAGCAAAACTTCCATGAAGAAAGCCCGTTGAGCCTGTGTTTTCAGCGGTTGTTTTCGAGCAATAACACACCACTGGATGCTGCTATTGACCAATCAGACTCAAGTATTCCACAGATATAATTATAGTAGTAACTAGAATGTTAATAGTGTGTTACTCATTTGTTTCTGTGAAGTTATTCATTAATGATGGAACAGTTTTCTAAAGTGTGACCTTTTTGTTTTAATCATGCTCCTTGAGTTACGCATGTGTCTTTTGTCCTTAAGGCTCTTCTCTCCACTGGTCTCAGTCTGGCTCTGCTGATGACTCTGATTCTCTGGCAGTGGAGATCAGCTCATATGTGCTGCTTGCTGTTCTCACTGCAGATTCAGTCACTACAGCTGATCTGGGCTATGCTAACAGGATTGTTAGCTGGCTTGTGAAGCAGCAGAATGCTTATGGAGGATTCTCCTCCACACAGGTTACTCAAACCTCTCCAATCAAACACATTATTGCTGGTGTGAATGAGTAAAAGTGGCATTACTGAACACATTTATTTCCCAGGACACAGTGGTGGCTCTTCAGGCTCTGTCTTTGTACGCCACCAAAGTGTTCAGTTCTGACGGCTCCAGCACAGTGACGGTACGGTCAGCAGGAGACACTCTCCACTTTAATGTCAATCAGGACAACAAGTTACTGTACCAGGAGAAGCAGCTGCAGAAACTTCCAGCCACATACAGCATTGAAGTGAAGGGCTCAACCTGTGTGTCTGTGCAGGTCTGTAGTGCGTTCAGCTTCATTTACTCACACTCACTTTCTCTCTTGGCATTTTGGTTATTCTGCTGTGAGATGATTTATGAATGTGTTTTTGTTTGTGTTGACTCTCTCAGATGGCTCAGTTCTACAACATTCCCACTCCAACTGAAGCTAAAACATTGAGCATTGATGCTAAGATTGAGGGAGATTGCAAAACATTGGGACAAAATTTCATTTTGAACTTCACTGTCAAGTAAGAGAATTTGTATTTAAAGTCCCCCTGTAGTCAATAACTGTATCCCTTAAAACTCATCTTTATATTCTTTATGAATGTAACTCTACACACTCTCATTGAGTATACACGGTTCTATGAATATGCAAAGAGCCCCGCCTCCACTCACTCACAGTAGCTCATAGATCCACTCGTTGACGATCACACGTTGATCTGATTGGTTACAAGGTAGTTTGTGACATCAGAAACACCAGCGATTTCAAACCGTGTTTTTGAGACTGTCTTTGGTTCACTGCAGTTTTAAGGAGAAAATACTCAGAAATGGTGTTGACTTGTGAATTTACACAAAAGCATATTAAAAACACCACATACACATATTAACAACATTAATAGCTTGATTTTCACCACAGGAGGACTTTAAGTCAAAAGACTAGAACATGATTATGACTTAAGATTAACTAACAAATAAATGTTTTCTGAATATTTTTTTACATCTTAATAAACACAAAAGCAATATAAACTGAAAGGTGTTTGGTGTTTCATGCCCCCAACGGCACCTTTTAAGGTTGAGGGTAGGATTAGCTGCCTCTAAGGAGCCATTGGGGGCTTAAAACACCATCGAGCAAACTGAAACGGCGTATCTCAGTTAAACCACTACACACTGACTTGAGATACAACATTTTTATTATTGACACATTATGAGTGATTTGAGTGATTAAAACTCTGCATGTGTCTTGGTAATTATACTGGCTTTTGTTCTCTCTTATTTGTACATTTATATGAGGCATTTAAGAACCTTTTCATTTGCTCTTTTCCAGATATGATGGTCTACAGGAAAGGACTAACATGGTCATTGTGGATATTAAACTCTTATCTGGATTCACAGCTGATACATCAATGGTGCGTTTGAGTGATTCATCACAAAATGTGTACAAATTTCTAGAGTTTCCCTTTAGAAATTAACCAGCACTTTTTCCCCACAGCTTAAAACTTCTTCCGGGACGTACAGAAACCCTGTGGAACGGGTCGATTCTAAAGATGATCGTGTCATTGTGTATTTGAAGGAGGTGAGAAAACAGCAATATTCATATGATTTTATGTCTTAGGTCGATTCATAAACGTTTCATCCGTAATGTCCATGACCGATGAGTTTGTTTCCTCCTGTAGATCACACAAAATATTCCAGTGAATTACCAGATACAAATGAAACAGGTTCTTCAAGTGAAGAATCTCAAGCCAGCTGTGATTAAAGTGTACGATTACTACCAAACAAGTAAGATTTAATATGCCAGTGTTGAATGCTTTGATCAAGTGATGCACATTGTTTATTCAGATTAAATCCATGTACAGGTTTCCATTTTTGTACGAATGTGAACATCTTCCTTTTCCTTCAGGTGATCAGTCAGAGGCCGAGTACTTCTTCCACTGTGGATGAAGCTGAAGAGCGTCACCTTATAGTTCAGCTTGGATAAAGATGTTGGAACTCTCTAATGTTGAATATTATAATGTTTATTATATAATGACAAAATTATTTCCAATCCATCATCCCAAATTTGAACAAACCCCCAAATCCTAATCAGTTTTTGGCTACGTCTCACCGTCTGGCTACGTGTTCACCGTGACAAGAACCTTTCACTGAAAGGTTTCTTGAATAACCGTGTTTATGTGACATAAAGAGCCTTTTTTGGTACTGCAAGAACCCGCCTCATAAGTTCTTAAAAGAGCCTCTAACAGTTCTTCATGTCACTTTATAAGATTCTCTGTAGAACCATTCATGAAAATGTTCTTTATGACCCCATTTTAAACAAACATACAAAGAGAATCCAGGAATAAGATTTAAATGTTTATTGCCTTTATACATTGTGCCAGATTAAAGCATATGAATACATACAGTAAGGCATTAAACAGGACATTACAACAAGCAAATTGCACAATTTTAAAAAGAGAAAACAGTAGAAACACACACCAATAAACCAAAAAGCAGACTACAATAAACAGTCCACTCCAAATGAAAACAGTAGTATTAAAGGGATAGTTCACCCAAAAATGAAAATGTTGTCATTTACTCACACTCAAGTTGTTCCAAGCCTGTATGAGTTTCTTTTTTCTGTTGAACACAAAAGATATTTTGAAGAATGTTGGTATTCGTGTTTGTGTATTTCTTTTACATTTTCAAATGGTGCTGTGACTGAAAAAAGGTGGAGAAACACTGCACTAGAAGACCAGAGTTCGATCCCAGCCTCAGGCATCCATCACACACCTGAAGATTATGCAGATGAGAAGTCTAATATGTATTTATGTTTATGTTAAGAGTTTTTTCTACGTGCTTTCTTCTTCAAACAATCCAACGGTCTCCATTGACTTTGCATCGACACAGCCTGTTCGCTAATCTTGAACATGTTTTATGCTAAAAAACACTTTTGATGGGATTGGGAACGATATTTAGATTTCAATATGTTAAAAAGGTTATTTTATAAGGGAAGGCAGATAAGGTAATGTCGCGACAGGCAGGACTCATTTACGCCATTATCATAGTATTTAATAGTAATATTAAGTAATATTAAAAAAAGTTATATATTATAATATATTAAAGAGTGATATTATATTCTAAAAAAAAAAGTTAAAATACTTATTTATTTTATTTTATTTATTTATTTATTTGGGACAGTGCACATTAATTAACAATCTAACATTTCTGTACAGACTGTAAATGAGCCAGGTTATAGCATAAATGCTTATTTTCACCTGTAGTCCCGAGGCAAGAAGACAACAACATAAAAGATAATCCAACACAAAAGAATATGACAATATACAGTATCAAGCAAGAAACACATTAGCACACATTCAGGCAGATTATCAATTAAATTTGTCAAAATGAGGACATAACTGGGAACTTTTAAGAAGCTGTTTAAGGTGCTTTTTAAATGTGCAGTAAGTGGTTCTCCACTTACACCCATGATTCTCCTCTCCTTATCCACAGCCACCTTGAGGCAACTTCTCCTGCCTTCGTGACCTCCTTGATGGCCCTTCGCTTACTGGCCCCTATGATTCCCAGGATGTTATAGGCCCTGCAGAGAGACTGGCCAGCAAACCCTCTGCATCCCACCTCAGTGGGCTCACACCGCGCTCGCCACCCATTGTTCTGACACTCCTCCACTAGTCTAGCTCAGCGTATTTTGCCCTCTTCCTCTCATTGGTCTCCTCGATACGGTCCTCCCAGGGTACGGTGAGTTCTAGGAGAACAATCTACTTGGAGGTAAGTTACATGTCAGGCCGCAGTGTTGTGGTGGCTACAATTTCTAGGAATTTCAGTTGCTTCCCCAGGTCAACTTTCAAATCCCAGTCTCGTTATGTTGCTAGCAGGCCAGATGAGGCGGCCATGGCAGCTAGTGGTGGCTTCTCCCCAGCCCGGACAAAAGCAATGGTGTCCTTCAGGCGAAGGCGCTTGCAGTGGCCAATTCCACAGCTGATGGTATTCGCTATGGCCTTCAGGACTTGGTCATGGCACCACTGGTAGTGGCCCTCACCCAGGGCCTTCGAACAGCAGCTGAGGATGTGCTCTAGGGTCCCCCTCTTCAGGCAGAGGTTGCAGGTTGGTGACTCCACCAATCCTCAGCTGAACAGGTTGGATGGGCTTGGAAGTACATCGTAGACAGCCTGGATCAGGAACCGTATTCAATGAGGGTCTGCTTTCCACAGCTCTGCCCATGAGACTCTGCGGTCCACTGCATGCTCCCACAGTGATCTCCTGTCCTTCCCCTGTGCCTTGTTGTAGCGAGATGTTGTGCTGCTACCCAGGCCAGCTCTTCCATGAGTCACTACTCCCACCAGTTCCCTGTGCCGTAGCCGCGACTCAGCCACATCCACTGCCTCTGCTGCCCTCCACTTCCGCCCTGTCCTCACCTCAATCCCAGCCTGGGAGACCTTCGAGTCCTGTGACTCTCTGTATTGCAGCACCTCCCTGGCATGGCCCACCTTGAACTCCCCATTCAAGCTGCTGATAGGGAGCTTCAGCTTGTTGTTCTGGCCATACAAGGCAATGCTGCTCAGGCTTCGAGGTAGACCCAGCCACTTCCGTAGAAACCTGCTGACTCTCCTCTCAAAGCCCTTGATGGTGGAGATTGGAACCTCATAAATCAGGAGGGGCCAGATAATCTGTGGGAGGATGCCGTGCTGGTAAATCCAAGCCTTGAACTTGCCAGGTAGGCCTTACTTGTCCACTCCGGCTAGCCAGTCTTCCAGTTCAAGGTTGGTTGCCCGGATGGCTGCCGTGTCTTTCAGGCTTTAGTCAAACACCTTTCCCAGCTCTTCACAAAATGCTAACATTTTAAACTTCTACATATATTTTGAGTAGATAACCGATAGTATATTCTCAGTAAAGGGTTTCACCCTGTGTGTTTAAACACTGATTAAGGATAGTTCGGGAGATACAAGAAAAGTAAAAATGATCTTATACATCTTATAAGTGCAATAGATCATAGCTACAGTAGAAAAAGTAAGATCATGCTTTGAATTAAGACGAGTAAAATTAAATATTCGCTCAAGACAAACTTTACTTGTGCCGCGCCATGGACCACCAGCATCTCTGAAAAATGTGTGGTGATTTTCTAAAAGATACAACTTAATCTAAATAAGAGCATGATGTAGAGTCCTCGGATTTCTTAAAAACAAAACAAAACATTGTGACAAACTTTGACAACATGTTTAATGTTGTATGGACAAAATTACTGTTTGAAATATTTTTTTGTATAAATATGATCCAAGCATACTTTTTTCATTTTTCATTTTTCAATCTAAAGTTTTTGAACAGACGCTGTTTAGTAAAAATAATACCTTAGGTTAAGTTTAAGCAAATCATTTACATCATACATAAGTCTTCTAAGAAGATAAATAGAAGATACAATTTTAATAAAACTTTAAAGATTTGATTTAAACAGCCTTTTAATTTTAAAATATTTCATTTAAACTTTTAAGGTTATGCTTTTAAATTAATTTAGTATAAAACTCTGGATGTAGTATGCTCTAGAACGCAGACTAGCTTTACTGTGACATTATCCCTCGAAGCTCATCTGGTCTGTAACTCCTCTCGTCTCTATACGAGTCTGAAGCTTCATTTCACACTGTAGTTCATCCCTGAAGGATCTGGGGCTGTTTTGTTTATGGCAACTTAAACTAATTGCCTTTTGGATTGTTTTTTATCATTGCATAAACAACTACTTCTTCAGTGCTCTGAAAATGTAAGGTGTTTTTAAGCTAAAACTATGTTTACTTTTTTTTTTAAATACATTTTAGTAACATATGTTATTATACCTTGGTTATATATTTTATTTATAATAATTTAATTTAAATATAGAGATTAGTTCATTTTTTAGAACCGTGTGTGTGTGTGTGCGCATGCAAAGCAAACAAATTATTTATTTAATTAATTAATACATTTTTGAAAATGAACAAAATAGTTTTGTGTTATGGTCGTGTTTAGGTGTAGGGGATAGAATATGCAGTTACAGTACGAAAAACATCATGGCTATGGAAAGCCACCACCATAAAAATTGAACCCCGCATGGACAAAAAAAAATAATACTGATTGAATCTTTTCATATAAATGAGATTAAAGACGACTAAGTACAGTTTTTCAACAATCTAAATTTTTTGAACAGACATTGTTTAATAACAATTATACTTTAGGTCACCGTTAAACAAAATCATTACAGTAATTTTCTAAAAGATAAATAGAAGATACGAATGTATTTAATTTAAAAAATCTTTCATTTTAAAAAGATCATATTTAAACGTTTACAATTATGCTTTGAAATAAATTTAGTACGAACAAAACTTTGGCTCTGGAAAGGCGTTAGCAGACTAACATTACATACGCTGTGACGTGATGCACAGAGGCTCATCTGGTCTGTCACCCTATATCCTGAAGCTATCATTAATGATGGTCAAGGAACTTCTTTCTCAGAAGACGCAGCGCTGATCGGAAGGGCCTTATAAGCAGCCGATCAATGGGGACAGCCTGAGGGTTCACAGTTTCTAAATGTTTTCATTGTTGCTCTCTCTCTGAAGATAGGCCTATGTGGTAATTTTCTCACAGAGACAACTTAAGGAATTATTAAAGATTTCACATGTGTGAGATGACTTGTTGACACTTCAAATTTTAATTATTTTACATACCCATGATAAATAAAGTTCAAGTCAAGTTTTTTCCACAGACCATCGATGTAGAATATTTGTTTTTATTAAGACTTTAAATAATTAATTTAATTTAATTTAATTTAAAACATCTTTTTTTTTTTTTTTTAAGATATACTTTAAACTTTTAAGATTATACTTTGAAATAGTTTTAGCACTACCAAAACATTCACAATGTCTCATGACTGTCAAACGCTGGTGTGAGAGGGAAACACTCAGGTTCTTTTGTATTACAACTTTAAACTCATTGCATTTTTGTGAACCCATTCATACGTGATATGGACATTGATGTGTTAGGAGCTACTTCTTAAACTCTGAAAATGTAAGATGATTTTATTTATTGTTTATCTAAAACTAAAATAATTGATTCAGTAGATTTTATATTATATATTGTATATTATAAGCATTTTTATACTTTTAAAGAACTGAATGTTTTCAACTTTAGTTAAATTAGTCAAATGTTTATTTTTATATTATAAGTGTAACCCACCTAAAAAGGGTAACCAGTTAATTGTGTGTAATTATTATCATTATTTATCCATACTTTACGTTTATGAGTAATGGGGGTTTTATTTTGAAAAATATATTTTATTTTTTGGGAAACCGGAAGTAGCGCGCTAAAATACTTTCGCTAGCTTCACATCGCAAAAATCAGATGGAGCACTGCTTCGGTTTCTCCCGCGAGTTCAAATAAACTGAGAAGAAAAGGTATGAAAACCTGTCTATTTTTGCTAGCAGTTTAATATGATTCAGTTCATTATGTAAACATCTGTATACTTGTTTTAGAAGTTGGAGAGCCGTCCAGAAATCGCTTTTATCTGTCCTGGCTTCTCATACTGAAAATCCTCTCTTGGTAAGCTAAAGTGTTCAATGATGGTGTGTGAAAAAAACCCACGAGGTAGCTATGCTAGTTTCAATTAGTGATTATTCAAACATTTCTGTTGTTTTGAAGGAATGTAACATGATAAAAGACAATTTATTTCATGGTTTAAGGAGAAATGTAAACTAATTTGGTATGTATTACAAAAAAGATGCTTTTGTAAAATTTTTACTTTGTGATATATATGTGACTAAAGGTTAAAGTTACAGACAGAAGAATATAAAATGTCATTTTAAGTTAGTTAAAGTGGTTAAATCAGCAAATGCTGTAAATTCATATAAATGGGTTTTCAAGTAAAACTGTATTTCGTTATTTTGATTTAAAATCTAAAAAAATCCTATGTAAAAAGGGATTAAAAGCAGAGAGAAAAAGTTCATTAGTACAATGTGTCCCTATAATTACATTTCATTGTAATGACTGTAACGTAAATGCCTCTGGGTTAATGCGAATTAGCTCAATGATATAGGGAATTTTAGAAATATTAATAATCATAACTCATGGTCATAATTCATAAATCGCATATGCATTTACTTTATCAATTATAAGAAATGCCTCGTTCTGTAACTGGTCTCGTCATCCGTTATTCGTCCAGCGAGGGAAATTTCCAAGGAACATTTTCAACAAAGAAAGGACATTTTATTTTATTTTATTCTAAATTTATTTTGGGCCCATAGGTATTGTGAACAAAAAATTGTTGTGAAGTGTTGAAACATTTTGTTGAACTAAAAGTTTACACATGTCAAACGTTACACCTGTGTTGCTTGGTTATTACTGTACTCTCAGCTCCTACGAACCTAGGGTGTACATACTCTGAAGTGGGTTACATAAGCATTTCATTTATATACCTTTAAAGAACAGAAAGTTTTTTAACTTTACTTAAATTAGCAAGATATTTATTTTATATTATATATTTATTTTATAAGCATTTCATTTGAATTATTTTAAAGAACAATATTTTTCAACTTTAGTGTGAAATTTACGTCATTATTAGAAACTCTCTTTTTATCACTTCCACTGTGCTTGGAAACCCCCCACTATGTGATGGAATGGCATGTGACACAACCGGATATCAGAGCTCAAAAATAACCCTCATAACTTTATAACTGGGACAAAGTTCAAATATTAAACAATGAACCCCCTTATACTCACAAGGTCATAAATAATCCCATTAACCAATTATTAAGAGGTAGACAAGGTATTGGCACGACTCTACAAACTGAGGGAAGAGTTAAAAAATGTCCTTAACCACAAAAATGCAAGGCAAAGGTGAAAATATTCTCACTTATACTGAAAAAATTGGGAGGCTTCGGGTCCAAGCTCGCCCTCTGGCATTCTTTTTGTTGAACAGGGCCAACTTGATGTTTCCCTTGTGCAATGCACACTCAAACAGCAAACTCCCTGAGCTTATTTCCCAGCATCTGAAGGTCCTAGTGTCACAATGTCTGGGTGATATTCACTGGGTAGCCACTAGAGGTCCTCTTCCCCCACGGTGTCATTCACTCATGAACTACAATCTCCATCACCCTTGTTGGTATCATCTTTGATTATTGCACTCAGCTGTTCCCACTCACCTTGTTAAGTGTCTGTCTATTTATACCCTGTCTGTTTTAGTCACTGGTGTGGAGTCCTTGTATTGTGTCACCCGCATCTCAGAGTCTGTCTTGCTGTGTTTAGGACTGATTTAAATGGATTATGACCTTTTACCTGTTTGTGGATATGATTACGGATTACCCAAAATAAAGCTGCACTTAGAATTCACCCTTTCGTGTGCGTGTTGTGACACCTAGAGGAGAGGTTCAACTTTTATTTTCCAGGTGAGACTTATGCTGAGTTTGACTGGGTCCTTGATCTTTGGAGTTCATCAGGACTGGAAAGTTCAAAAGTCATGCCATTGCAAGTACAAGAACAACTCACAGATCTAAGGGAAGATGGCAGTTTAAAATGAAATTTCAAGACATGGCTTTGGACAGTTTTTGGATAACTGTGAAAAAAGAATATCCAGCTGTTGCAAACAGTGCCATTACAGTTCTGATGCCCTTTTCCACAACCTATTTGTGCAAACTGAGTTTTTCTAGCCTAACATACATCAAGAATAAGTACAGAGAAAGTCTGAGAACAGTGGACCAGGAGCTTCGTGTTTGTCTCTTATCCATTCCTGCCAGAATTGATAGGCTGTGTGCATCATCTCAGGCTCAGGTTTCCCACTGAAAGTATTATTTTAAGTCTAAATGTGCAGTAATGCCTTAGATCCTCCTACATAATGCCTTGAAGAAATTGAAAGTATATAATGCACTTACATTAAAATCAGTTCAGAATTACAAGATTCCCTTTTACCAAACTCAATACTACACTCCAATAGGTGGCGCAAATGCAAGTTAAAGCGGTTTACAAACTCATAAAACATAAAAGAAGAAGATGGTCCTGAGAAGAAATAACAGGAGAAATCCAAGCAGAAACAGCTGAATTCTGTGTGTTGTACTATGTTAAAGATGGAGATTAATAAAGAGGAGATTGAAGACATGAGTGATCAAGAAACATCCAGAATAAAACATGAAGATACTTAGGAAAAAATAGGATATTGTCCATTCTTCATTCTTCAGTGTTTACTGCTGTGAAACATTCAGGTGTAAAAATGTAAACGGCCAAAGAAAAGTGAGAGATCATGTGTGCTTTGAATGTGGGATGAGCTTTACAGTCGCCCCACTGAAACGGCTCCAAGTAATTCATACTGGAGAAAGACCTTACAAGTGCTCATATTGTGACAAGAGTTTCGCTCAGTCTGGAAACCAGAAAGTACATGAGCGACTTCATACTGGAGAGAAGCCGTACCAGTGCACTCAGTGTGGAGTTGGGTTTTGCACATAAGGACAATCTGAAGAAACGCATGAGAATTCACACAGGAGAAAAGACGTTCGCTTGCCATCAGTGTGGAAAAAGTTTTATACAAAAACCACATCTTATCAAGCACATGTTCACACAAGACAAACGCCTTACATCTGCATATTGCATATACTTACATATTTATTTTGTCCTCATTAATTGTCATTATTAATTGAACTGGATCAACCAACAACAACCACATTTTTGAAAAACAAACAAATATCAATAATAAATCACTTTAACCAAAGTCATTGAGAAGTCAGAAACTTCACTCATCCCATCACAGCCAAGTACAAGACATACTATTATTCCTAAAAACCAAAAGAACTCACAATAATATATCGGGAAGTCTACAATGTTACAAACAACAGGCAGAAAAACAAACATGGTAAATCTTCATCATGGTGTAGGATCTCAAGTAAATATATGTATTGTTTAATTGCTCATCAAAAATATTTACTTGACTTATTTTAATGATACAATATTTTCAGACACCATATTAGGAAGGGGTCGAGGGATTTGCAAATATAAAAAAATATTTACCATAACTCTCTCACGCTCACTGAGTGGGTGTAGGGGATTCTTGACCCTTGATTTCAGTATTGATTGGTTTCAGGACACAGGTCAGGTGCCTGTTTTTTTCTGTGTATAGTTTGTACAGAAGATACACTATATTGCCAAAAGTTTTGGGACGTCTGCCTTTACATGCACATGAACTTTAATGACATCCCATTCTTAATCCGTAGGGTTTAATATGGAGTTGGCCCTCCCTTTGCAGCTTCAACTCTTCTGGGAAGGCTTTCCACAAGGTTTAGGAGTGTGTTTATGGGAATTTTTCACCGTTTTTCTAGAAGCGCATTGTGAGGTCAGGCACTGATGTTGGACGAGAAGGCCTGGCTCGCAGTCTCCGCTCTAACTCATCCCAAAGGTGTTCTATCGGGATGAGGTCAGGACTCTGTGCAGGCCAGTCATGTTCCTCCACACTAAACTCACTCATCCATGTCTTTATGGACCTTGCTTTGTGCACTGGTGCGCAGTCAGGAACCGGAAGGGGCCATTCCCAAACTGTTCCCACAAAGTTGGGAGCATGAAATTGTCCAAAATGCCTTGGTATACTGAAGCATTAATTCCTTTCACTGGAACTAAGCGGTCAATCCCAACCCATGAAACACAATGTACAATGTATTCAGTCGAGTACCATTCTCCTGGCAACCAAACCCAGACTCGTCCATTGGTTTGCCATCGGATAAATTACCTAAATTAATAACTTTTTTACAACAAAAATGAACCATCATTGAACTTACTTAAACTGGACTGACACTATTTTCTGCTGTACAGCCGAAACAAACATTGTTGCATTATTTTCCTGTTCTCATTGTAAAGCTGCTTTGAAACAAACTGTATTGTAAAAAGTTCTATATAAATAAAGGTGACTTGACTATTTTACTGCATGCCAGACTTCTATTTTTAATATTTGTGGCAAATGTATTTTTAAGGCTTTAGTAGATCTAATTTAGCACATGTTTTTGTACTGCAGTGCCTACATGGTTGAATCAGATGATCAATACACATGTTTTGAAGGACCTCCTTTAGCATGTGTTGTGTTATTCTGTGCATATTGGCCAGTAGGTGGCGGTAGAGGGTTGTGATATGTGACATTGAGAAGAGAAGAATAAGAGAGTCTGAAGTGTTACACCATAGATATATACACTAGATGTCACCTTGGGGCTCTAAACATGCGTCAAAACCGCTGCCATCTTGGAACAGGGGTCTTGTCATAGGAAGTAGCTAGGTAACGCTGTTATCTCAGTCTGTCTTCGAATTCATGGATGATGCCGGACTTTTGTGCTGCGTATGGATGTTCACACGAACGAAATCTAAAAACCAGACAGCAAGGGATTACATTTACTGTGTGGATCATGGTAGTAGTCAAGATGTTTTTTATAAGTTTAGTGTACATTTCTCTGCTTGGAGGAAGAAAATGAACTGTGATTCTCGCACAGAAAATGAACTGTGAATCAGAATCAGAATCAGAATCAGAAAGAGCTTTATTGCCAAGTGTGCTTGCACCCACAAGGAATTTTTCTTGGTACTGAAGCTTCCAGTGCACATATACAAATACAAATACAACAAGAACATAGTAATACAAATTCTAAGAATGAAAATATATAAAAAATAAATAAAAATAGTATAAAAGTAAAAAAGTAGGGTCACAGTTGGGTTTAGTCTGAATAAACATTTACAGATTATGAACATATTTACAGTATTTGAGTGCTGTAGGCTACTCTTTAGATATTATTTGAAATAACCCCTGTGTTTAAAATGTACAATATGCAGGAGTTGACCCTTAATACCCACTTTTGGCTGTGTTGTGCTGCATGCGTTGTTCCTAACTTTTGATTTTTTACCGATTGTTCTCAAACCTTTTAATGGAAAAACAAAACAAAACAGTGTATTTATTTAATGTGGCAAAAGTATTGCGGGACAGGAATAAAGAAAAGATGAAACGGTCTTTGGCACCAACTATCTAACTTTCACATTATGTTCTTCTCAAATTTTGGATTTGCTTCCACCTGCAAATTGCTTTGTGTATCATATTTACACATAGCACCCTCAAAAATAATTTCTGGAAGCAACTACATTCAGGCTGTATTCTATGGAAGCCCTGAACCGCATTTAAAAAAAAAAAAAAAAAAAAAAAATCTTGTTATTTCGAGATATTAAGTCGTTATTTCAACATAATATCTCGTTATTTCGACATTATAAGGGGACATTCTAATCTGCATTAAGCCACATTAAGCGTTCTTATAATGGTTTTCTATGGGAGGAAAATGCTTAACGTGTAATGCCTTTGAACTTGTGAACTTTCAATGAACAAATGCCTTTCAACTTGTGTGTGCAAAATTCAGAATTAAATGAATGTGCAGCAATTTGTACAAATAGAGAGTCTGTAGGACTATACTGTTGTAGCCATTAAATAAGCGCATTTTAATTTCATATTTGTTAAAATTTTATAATGTAATTTTTTTTCCATTTATGTTGATTTATGAAAAGTGAACAGCACGAGTAAGATAGGATGCGCAATATATCGAGACATGGAGTGGGTCAGACATGATTTTGACCACTTCATTAAGTTTTGTTTTGTAGAAAACCTTTCAAAGCTTGAAATGTCTTTAAACGAAATAATTCAAAACGAAAAGAAATAGGCTACTCTCTGATAATGTAATCCATTATGTGCATTTCTTTCTATAGGCGCGTTCACTGCGAATATGGCGATTGTCAACTTCATCTTTGCTATCAGAAAACACTAGTTTATTAATAAAAGTCAATGCACGCATCACCGGATTTACAAATGCACATCTTGCTTGTTGCACCCACACATATTATGTCGAAATAACGAGATATTATGTTGAAATAATATTATTATTAATAATACATATTTTAGAATATTTGATTGAATGCTGAATGTTGCGCTTGTTCAATTTGATAAAATTAAAACTTGAATTGTGATCATTAAAATAATTTAATATGAAATATTTAGTGGCCAAGTTTTGCTCATATATATATATATATATATATATATATATATATATATATATATATATATATATATATATATATATATATATATATATATATATATATATATATATAGTTTAAGTAGCGATAGTTCATTCTAAGTTTACTCAAGTGGAAGACTAATAAACTTAGGCCTACTGGCACTATGCATTATTATTTTGAAAAAGAAGTAGATTATCTTAATATCAATCCTTACATTTTCTCTGGACTCAATGATAAATACATGTCTGACCGTTGGAACGAACCAAAAAAAAACTAGAAAATCGCATTCATGACGATTTATGGTGATTTTATTTCCGTTAGACCTTTGCCTACATTGACGCTGATGCATTAAAGAGGAGGGGCTCCCCTGTTCCAAGATGGCAGCTCTATTGACGCATTCGTTCCAATGAACTGCCGTAGCCAAGGCGACATCTAGTGTATATATCTATGGTGTTACACAAGCTGCTATCTGCGCTGTTCTATTTTGCTACTTCTATTGTTCATTAAATAATTCCATATTTAAGAATGCCTTTCGTTCCTTCTTACTAAGGATATAACAGCATGAGAGTCCCTTTAAAAGAGACGGTCCAGTTCATCTCATGCTGTGGATGATCGCTCGTCATCATGGCTCTGAATATTGGCTGCTTTTGGAAAGGGCTCCTTCTGCTCTCTTTCCTCCTGATCTGTGTCAATGGACAAACATCAGGGCCGTAAGTTAAGGTTAAAATTATTAGTATACCAATAGTCAGTGTGTAAGAAATGTCTTGATTTCTCCTGTATTTATTTAACTGATCTGTGTTGCACAGTAGAGGTTTACTGTTTAACCTTTATGCCTTATTATATATTTTAGGACATGAGTGCATTAAGGTACAAAGATGCCATAAAACTATTATATATTATAATTTTTTTCCACTTTCACTGAGTTAAATATTTTAACCAACATCAGTCCTGAAAATAACTACCAAATATTTATTTAATTTTCAGAATTTTAAATGCCATTTGTTTACATGATGCCACTGTTTTTATCGATGGGAAAAACATAAAAAATTGAAAAAACAAAAACAATTGTGTACTACATGCTGATTTCTTGGGAGGGAATTATCACAGCCTGGTATATGTCCATGATTAGCAGCAACATTGATTTTTACGCATTTAAATTTTTTGTGTTATGTCAGATTTAAAAAAACACACACAAAAAAACACACTTAGCACGTTAAGGACCAACAATGCTCACATATTAAACACTGCCTAAAATATGATATATTATTATTATTTTCCACTTTTACTGAGTTAAATCTTTTAACCATCATCAGTCCTTATCATAACTACCAAATATGTATTTAATTTCAGGATTTTAACCCTTTAAATTCCAGTTTTGGTGACGATACCATCAATTTGTATAAGAGGAAAAAACACAAAAATTTAATTATTTTCCATATACTAAATGCAAAGAGAAAACCTTGGCTTTGGATTATCACAGTCTTGAATATGTCAAAGATTAGCAGCAACATTATTTTTGGTGCATTTTTATTTTTTGTGCTATGTCAGATTTTTTTTTTTTAAATCACACAGCGCGTTAAGGACAAATTTGATCCTATTTAAACCCATTAAAATATCAATTTTTGAACCAACTGTCATAATATCATAAAATCATAATTTCTATTCAAATTCCCTTTCATTACCAAGCCTTGGGGTAAAATATTTACTTTTTACTGTTTTCCACCAGTTGGTACCATTTTTCATATAATTGACATACTGCAAACATCTGCAGTATTGCAAACATTGTCCTGATTTCTACTAGGTGACTATAACCTGTGCCTGTCTCCCTACACATCGAAATTTGCTCTAGAAAGAAAGCAAAACTACAAGATCACCATGAACATTAATTTTTATTTTTCTAAATTCTATAAACATATCAAACGTATCAAAAACTTCAAAACAAAATGGGGTCATTGTTCAGCTCATTTGCAGGAGCTGCAGAATTGCAATGCATGCTCCTTACAGATGTAAATGCCACATTTCGAGCAGGTGGTGGAGATTTTTCTTGTGAATGAATAACATGAATAACATGTATCTATTTTTTGGCCCAAGTTATAAGAGAAAAAAAAAAAACACAAGAGAAAAAAATGCATGATAAACTTAGTACTAAATATGCCTATATTTTAGAAAACCACATAAAGATGTGTATATAAATAAATGTGTGAGTTACTGTTGCTAATAGCACATACCTTATCCAGGTATATTATTATTCCCTTGGTTCAGTAACGCAGTCCACTGCTTCGGTGGTCGTGTAGGTTTTCTTCATCTTGTCGAGTGTGAAATGGCCGCACCAAAGAGGTACACAGCTTTATAACTTTTGCATCAACCGCACTTGTATAAACACTGATTTCTCAACTATTCTAATCCAAAACAAAGGCAGACTTTGTTTTGGATCCCTCGCAGCTACATCTTTGTGTTGCCGCAAGATGCAAGGTGTTATTATTGTCTAAGGACTCACTGCATGGCTGTGTTTGTGCCTCTACGTAGGTGAGAAATTATCAATTAACTTTGAAACATAGACTGCTAAAAAAAACAAAGCTGTGTCAAAGGTTCATGTCTGTGCGTAAAATACGCATGAATCAAACCGAAAGAAAACAATGCAGTGACAAGCTCTTTTTCTTGCTAAATGCACACACACACATACACGCCTACACACACATCCTACACCACCGACACACACACACACGCACACACACACACACACAGAGAGAGAGAGAGAGAGAGAGAGAGAGAGAGAGAGAGAGAGAGAGAGAGAGAGAGAGAGAGAGAGAGAGAGAGAGAGAGAGAGAGAGAGAGAGAGAGAGAGAGTATAGACAGAAAGGGTAAAATATGACCTTCAGGATATTGATTTTTGTCACTAGCTTAAACACCATGTATTATATTTAGGCCCTACACACACACACACACACTCACACACACACTTTTGTCAACGCAGACACACATTGCTCTCAGACATACACACATACTCAGAAACATCATTTTAGATCATTGAGCCATTAAAATGCTTCATAACACAGGCAATAGTGCCCCTAGTGGAAACCAGGAAAATAACCTGCATTTCCCCCCATAGGGAATACCTATGTAGTGACATCATCTGGTGGAATACACTATATAATGCAAATATAATGCTTTTGCTTCAAAATGAAAGGATGTTTCAACACAAGTCATGATTCATGTATTAATGACGGCCCGGCTTTAAACAACGTTTTAATGGGTTTCGATGGGCCATTTTTGGTCATTATGGTGCTATATGTTCCTATTTGATCTACACAGTGTGTGTTATACATATTATGCAACATGGGATCAAAATTTTTAAATTTATCCAAAAAGTCACAATTTTGCCAAATTACATACCATTTGCATTAAAACAGCCAAAATGGACAAAGAAATTAAACTGAAAATGACCAAAAATGTCCTAATGCAGCAAGAAGGTTAAGAGACAACTTAAGGCATAAGATCATTTAAAATTAATGACAGTGACAGATTTTTTTAATGGCAGTGTATTTTTAAGAGCAATTCTCTGAATAAACGTACAGATATAAAGAATTTAGTCACCAGACTTAATACACAGTTTGTTCTTTTATTCACACTTTTCATATTCATATTTTCAATTGATCAATAGTAAATTAACTGTATTGATTTTCGCTCCCAGTTTATGTTTTATTTTTCTCATTACATCTAACCAATATTGTATGATAATTTTCTCTGGACAGATATTTCATGGTGACGTTTCCTGCAGTGATTAAGTCGGGATCTGAGGCCAGACTGTGTGCAAGTCTTCTCAAGCCCAATGAAAGCCTTGTCATGAACATTCATCTGGTTCATGGTGTCCAGAGCACATTACTGCTGCAGGAGAAAGCTGAGGAAGAGTTTCATCGCTGCTTTAACTTCAAGGTCTGCCATCAAAATATGCACATAATGAATATTATCAAATATGTTTCATCATAATGCATCTAGTTTTTGTGGCAGGTTGTGAATACAGGAAATTATTTCTCATCAGGCTCCTCTGGTCAAGGCAGAATCAGTGCAGAAAATGAAGGTTGAACTTCAGGGAGAGACTTTCAGAACGACTGAAGAGAGAAAAGTCATGTTCAAGCCTTACAATCCTGTGACTTTTATCCAGACTGATAAACCCATCTATACTCCAGGACAGACAGGTGAGCTGTGAATGTCTCAAAGGCTAAAGCTCAGTAAATAATGCTGGTGTCACTGACATCTAAACCCTGATCACAGCTGATGTAGCACATATAAGTAAAGCACACTATGATCAGGCAACAATCTGATGTACTGAAATAAAGGAATACTGTAATAGTATCTGTGTGACTTTATATTATATGAAATATATGGATACTATAGATTAGGGGTGTTCTTGGAGAGCCCACAGCCCTGCAGAGTTTAGCTTTAACCCTAATTATTAAATGTACCTGATCAGGTCCTTCAGGGTTATTTGAAATCAACAGGGTTTGGACTAAACTCTGAAGCCCTACAGGAGTTTGACACCCCTGATATAAATCATTACATGTAATAAACCTCATAGCTGTCTGGGATAGGCCTACTTGATTCTAACTGGTCAGCTGGAGCAAATTGTCAGACATTTTTGTAACATTATGGCTAAAACAGGCAACTGTGACAGCTAGTTAAATTTGGCTCAAAAGACACATTCACCCAGCAGCAGAATAGAGTTGTCAGCCCTGTATTTGACACTTAATACGGTTCACACACAGTTTGGTAATTTACAGGAGAGAAATATGACTGTAAGCAATTGTCCCTTTCATAAGAGCTGAAGACATCAAAAGTGAAGTTTTTTAATACACATTTCTATTTTACAGTGAACTTCAGAGTTGTTACCATGGATACAAACTTTGTACCCCTTGATCAGCAGGTCTGATGTGTTTATCTGGCATCTTTATTTTCTCTTGCATTGTTGAATACACGTTTAATAAATAAACAAATATTTGTCTTTTAATCTTTAATTACTATTTGCTCTTTCACAGTATAGTACAGTGGTTCTTGAGGTAAGAACACAAAACCTTCTGTGCAGTCATAACAAACACACCTTTTAAATCTGATTAAAACTAGAATTTCGGTTATATTTGCAATTATTGTATTTTCAGTAGGGTAATTATATATTTCTTCATTGATAGTCAGGATATGTGTAGCTGACTGTCACAACATATCTGCACTGTGTCTTTGCTATTAAACAGGACAGTGAAGGTAACCGGATTGGCCAATGGACAAATGTTTCTTCAACAAGGTGGATTTTGCAGCGTTCTTATGAATTAAACCCAGAGGCCCGTCAAGGCATGTACAAACTGAAGGCTTTTATTGGTGACAGGATGATCTCACGTGATTTTGAAGTGAAAGAATATGGTAAGTCATAAAAACGACTTAAGACGGTAACCTTGGTTCCCTGAAGAGTGTCATAAGTTACGACACTATTGGAACGTCTGCGTGATTGCGTCTTGAAGCACGTGTGAAATCAGTCCAATGGTGTGGCGGAACATCATGGGGCGTGACGTCACAGGAAGGTATTAAAGCACCCCTGAACCAAACAATGTCAGCTTCTGATAGGCTGAAGTAAGTCATGAAGTAAGTGAAGTGAAGTGAAATAAGTTATGGCGGAGCAATGCAGCATCTCGTTCCCTCTTCAGGGAACCGATGTTACGGTCGTAACCGAGGCATTCCCTTTCAAGGGAACTGACGTTGCGTTGTAAGTTACAATACTATGGGAACGTTAATACCTACTATGCCATACTGACCAGTGCTTGTCTAGTGTGAATAATATCTGGAGCCAGGCCCCGGGGTGGGTAATCGGGAGAATCGGGAGAATTCCCGGTGGGCCGCTTCACTTTTGGGCAGGTCGAGGATTTATTTTTTCCACATTTGTCACGTTAGTTACATTAGGCTACACACGTTCCGGATTCTGACACCGCAGCGCGCAGCCTCTGCATGGGTTGTACCATGAGAGGGAGTTCTCCCCTCCCCTCCCCTCCCCTCCCCTGAAAAAGCCAGGTTGAAAAAAAGAAAGGCACTGGAGGAGGATGTTGCCAAATGTGCCAAACTTACAGATTTATTTTCAAGAGGACAAACACAAGTGGTAACAGGTAAAGAAAGATAGGTCTAGTAATGATTAGCATTAGCAACGTAATTATTCAGCTAATACCGTTGTAGCGTTGTCAACCTTTTCACAAGCAAAATATAAAATTTTATTAAAATATTAGCCTTTTTGTATCACCCAATACATTGCGATTCATAGACTTTGCAAATATTATGCAATTTAATATTGATAACAAAACTCAAGCTTGATCTGTGTATGCAGTAAAATGACCTCTTAATTATTTTTTTGTAGCTTCTGAGCAGCAGATAAGCCAGTCACCCGCTGAAAATGAGGAGGCCATGATGACTACAGGGACAGGTAGAGAGGATACCAGAGTAAACAATATGAATTAAAGTTATTTAACCCTCAGGTTGTGTTCAAAACCCTATAACACCTTTTGTGTTCCCAGTCAAAAATGACCGTCCTACAAAAAATAGCTTATAAATCACTTGTTATGCTATATAATCACCCAATATTGGATTCAATCTTCAACAAATTTGTAAATATTACATAAAATATGAAAAAATTTGCACTGTTGACCACACTAGTCTACTTTAATTTTCACCAGGAAATTTGTTTTGAAAACCTTTTATTTTGTACAAAATGGCACATAGTCACACTTGTGGTGTTCCCGGTCAAAAATGACCTGTCTACAAAAAATAGCTTATAAATCTCTCATTATACTATATTATAACCCAATATTGGATTCAATCTTTTTGTCAACTTGTTTTCTTTCAATTAGGACTGGTTTTATATTTCTATTTGCATCTGATTAATCATAGGCCTCATTTATCTGAGAGTAGGTATCACGTTTTTTGATTAAAAAAGCATTATTTTTGAATATTTTTGAATACAAATAAATCTGTAAACATTAGTTCAATATGCCTCTTTGTGGAAGAGTGGGATACATTTCAAATGCTTTCTTTCTTTCTTTCTTTCTTTCTTTCTTTCTTTCTTTCTTTCTTTCTTTCTTTCTTTCTTTCTGCTTTTGTTAATTTATCAACCTCTCCTTGTGGAATAGTGGAATATTTTTTGTTAACTTCTCAGCTTAAGTGAATTATTATTTAACCTTAACATTATTTGTTGAACCATGGTATTAATAAAAACTACATAATAGTAAGAGCTGAACTGTTGCTTCATTTATCCAATTTGGAAAAAGTGCTCATTTGGAATTCCACCATAAAAAAAGAGAGCCGGTCTTGGGCCTGAAACTCCCGGGCTGAAAAGTGGCCCCACTCCGGCCCTGTCTGGAGCACAACTAAGACTGAAGCACCTGGAAGCCAGGGGTGGTGCCCAGGTTAAGGTCATAGAATCTGACGAATGTGTGCGGAGAGGACCAGCCCGCTGCAACACAAACATCATGAAGAGAGGCCCCAGAGATCAAGGCTTTAAAAGCTGCCACACTCCTAGTAGAATGGCCCGGACAGCTAAGGGAGAAGGCTGACCGGCCAATTCATAAGCAAGAGAGATAACCTCGACAACTCACTTACTCATTCTCTGCTTAGATGCTGGGTACGCCTTTCTGGGCGACCCAAAGCATTCAAAGAGTTGATCAGATTTATGCCACACGGCAGCTCTGTGAACGTAAGCATCAAGCGCCCTAACCAGGCAAAGCACTTTTCATTTCTCCTGGTCTGGGCGTAGGACAGAAGGCCTGCAGCACTACAGATCTGGGCACGTTAGTGAGGACCTTAGGAATATAGCCCAACCTAGGGTGAAAAAAAGCCTTTACCATTGTAACAGATGTGCAAGAATCATGATTCTGTTCTCCCTGCACACAAAACTCCCGAAGCCTTGTCATTATACATTTTGGGAGAACTTTTAACGTTTAACCTGTAAATGTAACTCATAGCCCCAGAGCTGCTAGGTCTGCGCTGGTGGCAACTTTTACAGCTCTCCCGACACCTATTGCATCTCAGAGACACTCCAGAACCTGAAACCAACATTCTTCTTCCCCTGTGGGGAGCTTCAAAGAGATGACCAGAGAGATAACGAAACTCTCTATAGACAATCCATACACCCACACACAAAGAAACATCCTTTGTATGTAACCTAGGATAGAAAATATCCTTTTAATATATGTACCTTCCTATATGCATGTTTGGTTAGCCCTTTCATGCCATGGTCATGATTTTCTGATTTGTAACTTGGAAGTGTTTCTCCTAGTTAATGTCTCAAATAGAATCATGGTCTTGTAACCCGACCCCCCCCCTTTCTAGAGGATAACACTTTACAACCCCCGGAGACTGAGAAATCACAAAACACACACATTCCAACACACACATTAACACACACACACACACACACACACACACACACACACACACACACACACAAACACCATCCATGGAACTTTTCAGAGAAAAGTACCTCTAAATGTTTTAAATGTATTCCTTTTTGTGCTTAGATGTCTTCCCATATCAAATTGGAGTATCTGCAATTTTATCGTGTGTTAATCAAACTTTAAATGTGTGTAATTCTGCATATGAATGGAACTTTATGTTTCTTCTACCTTTACCTGCCATTCTTGGTATCTGTTTAACTGTCTTGTTTTGACTGAACCACTCATACATAGGAGATTACAGTAAAATGTATTGTTCTGTGTGTTCAATCTTCCTGGGTAGAAATGACGAAATTTTATACCATCATCAACTATGCAAATAAGTTCTCCTGACAAGACAAAGAAGAACTCTTCCCGCCCGAGATGCTCTAAGATGATTGGTCCGCGGACGCAAAGTAGGCGTACATTAAGTCTTTCCATAAGAAGACCGACCTAGAGTTCTTCGGGGAGCACTTTTTACGAACCCTCTACGTTCAGTGAGAGAAGATCCATGGCTCCCTTTTAGGGAGCTTTCTCTGTTTCTCTTTTCTTTTCTTGAAGTCTTTTCTTTATTTTCGTCTTCGGACTCTACCTACGTTCAGTGAAGCGAACGTAGCCGGCAACTCCAACTCAAAGAAAAAGACTCTTTTGAAATTCCCGCGGTTCAGCTCCTCTTCCTTAAGGACGCACGCACGGGCACTTTTTCTGTGAGAAGTTTTCAAGATCCATGGCTCCTTCGGGAGCTTTTCTTCATTTCTCTTTTATTTTTCTTTAAGTCTTTTCTTTATTTTCGTCTTCGGACTCTCCCTACGTTCAGTGAAGCGAACGTAGCCGGCAACTTCAACTCAAAGACAAGGACTCTGTTGAAATTCCCGCGGTTCAGCTCCTCTTCCTTAAGGAAGCATGCACGAGCACTTCGTCTGAGAGAACTTCCGGTTCCATGGCTCCTGAGGGAATTCTCATCTTCGTTTTTCTTTTCTTTACTAAGTTTTATTTTCATATTCGCCTCTCCCTCCACGAGGGAGATGAGCTCTGAATTGTTTCGTTGGTAACTTCACGGTCGGTGAACCTTTAAATCTTCCTGCGAGTCTGCTTGCCCCAAAAGACACGATGGAACACGCACGCTGCTCTTAATGACACACGCACGAGCACGACTCTGCGTTCTTAAGCAACAAAGAGAACCATTTTGAAAGTATAGTTTTATGGAACTTTTAATGTGATTTGATTTATTGTTGTCTCTCTCAAAGGTTACCTGGTCTGTGATTTCTGCCATACTGTGATCTCTCTCGGATCGCACATTTTGCTTTCACTTTCTCTCGCTCACCCTTTCATCCTCTCTCTCTGTCATCTGTTATCCGTTTTGTCTTGTATTGTGTTTACTGTTTGTATTGTTATATGCATACTCGTGTAAATTGTAGAATTTGTATTCCTTAGTTCGATGTAGTAATTAGTAATTATTAAAACCATTATATGCTTGATTGTTTCTGTCTAAAATGCTCATATAACCAGGTCAATGAGATGTTTCGATCTAAAGCTACAAAGCTGATTTGTTACTTTTCAGTAACCTAAATTTTATAAGGACAGGAGAATAGTTTCACCGCCAGAAACTGTTCTTCCTGAAATTATAAGAAGTGATAACTTTAGTGAGTAGTTGATAAGTTAATCTTACGGCCGTTTGCGGGACAAACCACTGTTTGATAATTACATTAATTTCCATTAAGGGTTATTTCATATAATGATCTGAAGTAGACTACTGATATCTGAATGAGGAATTATAATTCGTTGTGATTGGTTATTCATATAGACAATCGATCTATTTTCAGTCTCGATAATTTAATGTAACTGTAATATGCAATATATATATTAATCATATTCCTGATTAATTATTAAAATTCCCTACATATAATTATTAATGTTAATGTACTACCCAGTGCGCTTACAACAAAAATGCAAACACGAAGTGGAAAACGAAAGGGCTTGTAGATCTCCAATCCTCTTGAGAGAAGTAATGGCCAAAAGAAATAAAGCTTTCAAGGTCAGAAATTTTCCTGAAACCTCCTTGACAGGCTCAAAGGGAGCAGCCGAATAGCTGACTCTATGACTCAAACCCACAACTTTCCTCTGGACGGGAGTTAAATATTTAGCCCCAGCCTGACACAGAAGGTCCCTCCTGATCAGAATCTCCTTAAGGGAGCCATAGAGGAGGGATATCAAGTCTAAAAACCAGATGTGAGTTGGCACCAAAGAGGAGCCACCAACAGTAGATGGGCACCCTCCCGGCAAACTCTCTCCATAACTCGGGAGCATTGTGACCGGGGGAAATGCATACAGGCATAATGGTATTCAACGCTAGTAGGGCTGGATGAGTCAGACAGAACCAAAGCGGACAGTGTGTCATTCTTGAGACACTAATATGTCCTCTTCCACTTCTCTTCCTCCTTCATAGAAGACCCACCACCTCGGGGTAAAGTCTCCATTCCTCGGGCCTCAGCCCTTGTCTCAACCTAAGCGACCACCGATGTGTTGTCTAAATGGACAAGAACATGTCCCCCGTAGATCAGAAAACGCACTTCCACAGACCCTGGGATGAGTGGCCCTCCAGGACTGCTCCCCAACACGTGAGAGAAGCATCCGTCATTAACATAACGTGATGACAAGGAAGTCATAACACTGGGCCTTTGGAGGAGAACCAGGGTTTCCTCCACATCGTCAAGGAACAAAGACATCTTCTTGTAACCTTGATCATGTGGAATGGATTGCCCCTTGGGGAAAATCCCCTGTCTTGAGCCACCACTGCAGGGGTCTCATGTACAACAGGCCAAAATGTATGATGTTGGCTGCTGCTGCCGACAATCTTTGAAACTGTTTGACAGTGCGTGACTGGCCTAGCTTCAGTTCTTTTAATGCTGAGAGGATTATGTGTGCAGGAGAGAAACGTACCTGCATCATCACAGAATCCTACATTACGCCCAAAAAGGTGGTTCTCTGTACTGGAGAAAGAACACTCTTCTTTACGTTCTGCCTCAACCCCTGCTCTTTCATATGAGCGAGGACAACATTTCGATGTTAAAACGCCATGTGCTCTGAATGAGCTTGTATCAACCAATCGTCGATGTAATTCAACACGCGAATGCCCTGGAGTCGCAGAGGAGCCAGTGCAACATCCACGCCTTTCTTGAAAGTGCAAGATGACAGTGCTAGCCAAAAGGAAGAACCCTGTACTGGAACACGTTGCCCCCTAAAGCAAACCTGAGGAACTTCCTGTGGTTTTGAAGGATGGATATGTGGAAGTATGCATTTTTGAGGTCTATCATAACAAACCAATCCTCTGTACTGATTATGGTCACGATTTGCTTTAAAGTTAACATTTTTAACTTTAGCTTTTGGCCGCACGATTTACATGGTGCAAATAAATCGGACATTCTTTTTTGGAACAATGAAATACCGGCTTTAAAATCCGAATTCTGGTGGGGAACACATTCTATGGCCCCATTCCCCAAGAAAGTTCTCACATCTTGTTCCATAACCAGAGACTTCTCTGGACCCACCATAGTGGGCAGAACCCTGTGAAAGCGAGGAGAACGAGAACAAAACTGAATTCTGTACTACATTACGCTACGTTCCCAGATGTACATTGGGATACTGACTAGTTGGGTTGGCAGAACGGCCCCCTGAGGGCACTGGAGAGAAGTGGGCACCGTAAGATGAGGTGTGAACCACTTCTCCTCGAATGGGCCAGCCCTCAGAGGTCTGACACTGGCGTTAGAACCTCTTAGCTGAAGCCTTCCTTGTAATGATGACATTCCTCAGATCCGTTTTATCTTTGCCAGGTTGAGGCTTTGAGCGCTTACCCTGCCCCCATTCTTTCTGCGGCGGGGCACGAGAAACAACACTTTCTGTTTTTGTTGCGCCCTGTATGAAGAGCTTGAGAGCACCTGGGGCTGCTTCCGCCCAGCAGCCTTTTGAGACCTTTGATCGACAAGGGAAGACCTGCTGGAATGCCACCACCTGCTTTTTAGCCTTCTGGAACCTCTCGACGACTGAATTAAAGGAGTCGCCAAAGAGTCCCACAGGAGAAAGCGGGGCATCCAACAGATATATTTGTCACTTTCTTTAATGTTAGATTAAGCCACAAATGTCTCTCTGAGGCTTCCAGAGCGGCCATACTATGGCCCGTAGAACCAGATCATGGCTTGAGTAAAGCCCCTCCCCCTCATCAAGGTCTTTAAGCAGGTCGGTCTGTTATGCCTGCAAAATGCCCATAGTATGCAGACATGCACCAGACTGACCTGCTGCTGCATAAGCCTAGGTCGGGGCCTTAAGGGATGATGCTGAATCAGGGGAAAGATCGCTCAAAAGCGCTTGTTGGAGGGCCCCACAAAAACCACCGTGCCAGGTTGTGCCGATAGACGATGCTCAGTTGATAGACGCAGTGTGCTGATGCGCCGATAGACGATGATCAGAAGAAGTTTTCCCCGAAAAGCTTTAAAGCGCATCACCCCATTACCAAAGAGCTGCGAGGAAAATAAAAGATTAGTTAGATTAGCTTACTCCTCATTTAAAAAACAACTTGATTAAAACGAAATACTTCTCTTCTAATTTTTTAACTACTTATGGGCCACAAGAGAAATATTAAGAAAATAAATTAAGACAGTTAGCCTAGGCCTATATGCCATTATCAGCACGTTGAAGTAGATTCAGCTCTCCTCGTCTCTGAAAGAATATGAACCGTTAATGCAGTGTCAAATGTTTTTGCTTTCACTTTCTGTAGTAATTAATTGACTGGGGTTTGAGACTTCTTCACCACCATAAATCTAGAACAAAGTATGCACATTGCTTTTGTGATAACCACTGACTCACCTTCATGGTTTAAAATGTAAATATATAATATGTAAATATATAATAATGTATATAATATCACACACATCATCAACTCATCCCTCCATACTGGCACCTTCCCTACAGCATTCAAGCAGGCTCGGGTCACTCCACTGCTTAAAAAACCAACGCTAAACACATCTTTTGTAGAGAATTACAGACCCATCTCTCTCCTACCATTCATTGCAAAAACACTTGAAAGAGCTGTTTTCAACCAAGTAACATCCTTCTTGTCTCTAAACAACCAGCTGGATGTCAACCAATCTGGCTTCAAGAAAGGGCATTCAACTGAGACTGCATTACTGTCGGTCACAGAAGCCCTACGGATTGCAAAAGCTGCTTCCAAATCTTCACTCCTCATTCTCCTTGATCTGTCTGCTGCCTTCGACACCGTGAACCATCAGATCCTTATGTCCAGCCTCTCATCACTGGGCATCACAGGAACTTCACTCGACTGGTTTGAATCCTATCTCACAGGTAGGTCCTTCAAAGTCGCATGGAGAGGCGAGGTATCCAGAGCACATCAACTGACCACAGGGGTTCCCCAGGGTTCAGTTCTCGGTCCCCTCCTCTTCTCCATCTACACTACATCACTGGGACACATCATACAGGCACATGGTTTCTCCTACCACTGCTATGCTGATGACACACAACTCTTCCTCTCATTTCGACCAGATGATCCCACAGTAGCTGCACGAGTCTCGAGCTGTCTGGCAGACATCTCCACATGGATGAAGGAACATCACCTGCAGCTCAACCTGGCAAAGACTGAGCTGCTCGTCCTCCCTGCCAATCCGTCTCTACAGCACGACTTCACCATCCAGCTTGATTCATCATCAATCACACCATCAAGGTCGGTCAGAAATCTGGGAGTAACGTTTGATGACCAGCTGACCTTCACAGATCACATTTCAAAGACAGCTCGATCATGCAGGTTTGCGCTGCACAACATCAGGAAGATCAGGCCTTTCCTAACTGAGCACGCAACACAACTCCTCGTCCAGGCCCTGGTCATTTCTAGGCTTGACTACTGCAATGCTCTTCTGGCCGGACTTCCAGCATGTGCTACCAAACCTCTTCAGATGATCCAGAATGCTGCAGCTCGTCTTGTCTTCAACGAGCCCAAGAGGGCCCACGTCACTCCTCTGTTAATCTCTCTGCACTGGCTACCTCTCGCTGCTCGCATCAAGTTCAAGGCATTGACGCTTGCTTACAGATCTATCACAGGCTCAGCTCCCTCCTACCTTCACTCACTCCTACGAGCCTACATCCCCACCAGACGCCTACGATCAATCAACAAGCGACGTCTCGTGGTTCCATCACAGAAAGCCACAAGATCACTTTCCAGATCATTCTCATTCACAGTTCCATGCTGGTGGAACACTCTCCCCACCCTCATCCGGAATGCTGAATCCCTGACAACATTCAAAAAACAGCTGAAAACCCATCTCTTCCATGAGCACCTAAACTCATTAAAAAAAAAAAAAAAAAAAAAAACCTTTCCCTTAAAATCCCACTTATCATGCTTATGCTACTCTGAATAATGCCTGAACTTCGTATTCTGAACACTTCTTGCGTTGTTGTCTTTTTTTGCCTCTTCATGACGACTCGCTTAATTTAGTCCTGATTTGTAAGTCGCTTTGGATAAAAGCGTCTGCTAAATGACTAAATGTAAATGTAAATGTAAATGTAAATATTTCCTATATTGTGCAAAAATTCGCTTTATCAATAATTGTTTGAAAAATGATGGACAGAGATTTAGATTTTGCACACGTCATTCCCCATGATAAAATCAATCAATTAAATAATTAAATAAATGAGTAGCTCCCCCCCCCCCCTTCACTAGCCTTCACTTTGTACCCAGGAGAGTGAAGTGGCGAATCTTCAGACTCTCCTGCATCGACTCTCAGTACACCAACCTCCTCAGAGGAAGATAAATGAAGCACCGGGCCCTCACTCAGGGCGGAAGAAACTGCAGAGCGGGCTTCCTGATCCTGAGAGAGGAAATATATATTGATATATAGGCACACAACCCCAAATATGACAGATAGAGTAACACAGACAGCTTGCTGAAGAAACAGAAGCTGACATTGTTTGGTTCAGGGGTGCTTTATACCTTCCAGGTCATGATGTCTCCCGCCTATGACGTTCCGCCAAACCATTGGACTGATTTCACACGTGCTTCAAGACGCAATCACGCAGAGGTGTTCCCATAGTTTCGTAACTTATGATGCAGCAGAGTTCTCTTGAAAGGGAACAGACAATTTGTAGTTTTGCATGGGAAGAGTTTAAATAATATGTTTATATTTTAATTTTTAATATATAAATTGAGTACTAATAACTCTGATTTCTGCCTTCTGACTTCTAGTTTTGCCTAAGTTTGAAGTTACTGTAAAAAGCCCAAATAAATTAAGTGTTGAAGAGGAGAAACTGATAATTGAGGTTTGCGGAAAGTGAGTGGTTTCTTTTTTTTCCTGCATTAAAAAAGCAAAGTGCTCTTCCATTCACACTTTCATTTAATTGTTAATTGTATTATTATTTTTTTATTTTCATACTTTAACCCCCCATCCTAATATATTAGTTTCTTAACTCAACCCTGGGCTGTAGATCAGTTGCTTGTACCTTTTTCACAGATACACTTATGGACAGCCTGTACCTGGTAAATCACGGGTGAAAGTGTGCCGTGAGTTACGGTTCCACGTTTCCTTTTACACAAATTCAGGGTGTTTAGAGGAAACCATTGAGGTATGTGAGTTGAAACACAGTACATTATCTTTAATACATTATCTTTAATACATTTATCTAATTAAACCACTCTTCTGTTAATAGTTATATTTGTGTTCATTCATTATAATTAGATAAAAAAGACAGGCTGTGCCATCCATACCTTAGATCCATCACTCTTTTTGAACGTCACACTGGTAAAAGGTCTTTGGCAACTATCTCCACTGCGTGCGATGCAGAATTCTCTTCATGTTGAGGCAATGGTTGCAGAAGAAGGAACAGGTGAGCTGTTCAATTTGGTCAGATCTCTGTTACCTACATTTCTTGTATTTCTCATTTTTGACATTTTACTTTTATTTGAATAAATATTTATGTAGGTGTTTTGACTATTTACAGAGATCACCATGACAAAATCTGACTATGTATCTCTCACTTATGAAATTGGTAAAGTCACATTTACTGACCTGCCCAAAACATATGAACATGGATCAGTTATTGAAGGAAAAGTAAGTCTAAAATCCGTTTGTCTCAGTTTAACACCATTGATATGTACGGAATTATTCCTTAATTGATTCCTTCAAAATCTTATTTTCAACAGATAAAACTCTCAAATTTCAAAGGTGCACCAATTCAAAACAAAAAGGTCTATCTTATGGAGGGTCACACTTGGTCCCCAAAACTGCTCCTAAATCTCATTACAGACAGCGATGGACTGGCCAACTTCTCTCTTAATACATCCAGTCTTTCTAAAAGTGATATTGATCTAATAGTAAGATATTTTGTGTTCACTTAATTTTCTTTTGTATTGCATGAAGAGTTTAGTTACATGAGTTATTTCAGATTTTTTGTAATCTAGGCAAGTGTCTATCAAGAGGTCCGTGGTTTTGGACACGACGACACGCCTTACATCGCTTCCGATAAAAAAACAGTCAAGCTCTTCCAACCTGCCTCTCCACGCACCCCATCACGAAGTGAATTGATTATAGAGAATACTGAACAACCATTAAAGTGTGACTCTGAGTTTACTGTCACCATCAAGTATTATTTTGTTGGAGAGACAATTAAAAACTTCAAAACTGACATCGTCTATATGGTGAGAATATACTATACACTCACCTAAAGGATTATTAGGAACACCATACTAATACTGTGTTTGACCCCCTTTCGCCTTCAGAACTGCCTTAATTCTACGTGGCATTGATTCAACAAGGTGCTGAAAGCATTCTTTAGAAATGTTGGCCCATATTGATAGGATAGCATCTTGCAGTTGATGGAGATTTGTGGGATGCACATCCAGGGCACGAAGCTCCCGTTCCACCACATCCCAAAGATGCTCTATTGGGCTGAGATCTGGTGACTGGGGTCCATTTTAGTACAGTGAACTCATTGTCATGTTCAAGAAACCAATTTGAAATGATTCGAGCTTTGTGACATGGTGCATTATCCTACTGGAAGTAGCCATCAGAGGATGGGTACATGGTGGTCATAAAGGGATGGACATGGTCAGAAACAATGCTCAGGTAGGCCGTGGCATTTAAACGATGCCCAATTGGCACTAAGGGGCCTAAAGTGTGCCAAGAAAACATCCCCCACACCATTACACCACCACCACCAGCCTGCACAGTGGTAACAAGGCATGATGGATCCATGTTCTCATTCTGTTTACGCCAAATTCTGACTCTACCATCTGAATGTCTCAACAGAAATCGAGACTCATCAGACCAGGCAACATTTTTCCAGTCTTCAACTGTCCAATTTTGGTGAGCTCGTGCAAATTGTAGCCTCTTTTTCCTATTTGTAGTGGAGATGAGTGGTACCCGGTGGGGTCTTCTGCTGTTGTAGCCCATCCGCCTCAAGGTTGTGCGTGATGTGGCTTCACAAATGGTTTGCTGCATACCTCGGTTGTAACGAGTGGTTATTTCAGTCAAAGTTGCTCTTCTATCAGCTTGAATCAGTCGGCCCATTCTCCTCTGACCTCTAGCAAGGCAAGGCAAGGCAAGTTTATTTATATAGCACATTTCATACACAATGGCAATTCAAAGTGCTTTACATAGAAGAAATTAAAATAATAAAAAGAAATAAGAATAGTTAAAACAGTTTAGAAGAATACAAAATAAAATACAGTACAAACAGTCGGACGAACATTGGCACAGTGCTCATTCAGTAAATGCATAGTTAAACAGATGTGTTTTGAGTCTGGATTTGAATGTGACTACTGTAGGAGCACGTCTGATCTCCTCTGGAAGCTGGTTCCAGCTGCGGCTGGCATAATAGCTAAAAGCGGACTCGCCATGCTTAGAGTGAACCCTTGGTATTTCTAGCTGATATGATCCTAATGATCTGAGTGATCTGTTGGGTTTATATTCAGTGAGCATATCTGCAATGTATTGAGGTCCTAGGCCATTGAATGATTTATATACCAGTAATAATACTTTAAAATCAATCCTAAATTTAACTGGGAGCCAGTGTAAAGACCTGAGGACTGGTGTGATATGTTCATATTTTCTGGTTCTGCTCAGAATCCTGGCGGCAGCGTTCTGTATGAGCTGCAACTGTCTTATGGTCTTTTTGGGAAGGCCAGTGAGGAGTCCATTACAATAATCCACCCTGCTGGTGATGAAAGCATGAACAAGTTTCTCTAAGTCTTGTCTGGAGACAAAGCATCTAATTCTTGCAATATTTTTCAGATGATAGTATGCTGATTTAGTTGCATACTAGCATCAACAAGGCATTTTCGCCCACAGGACTGCCGCATACTGGATGTTTTTCCCTTTTCACACCATTCTTTGTAAACCCTAGAAATGGTTGTGCGTGAAAATCCCAGTAACTGAGCAGATTGTGAAATACTCAGACCGGCCCGTCTGGCACCAACAACCATGCCACGCTCAAAATTGCTTAAATCACCTTTCTTTCCCATTCTGACATTCAGTTTGGAGTTCAGGAGATTGTCTTGACCAGGACCACACCCCTAAATGCATTGAAGCAACTGCCATGTGATTGGTTGATTAGATAATTGCATTAATGAGAAATTGAACAGGTGTTCCTAATAATCATTTAGGTGAGTGTATGTGCAGTATGTACATTATCACAGAGATGGTTTTGTTTAACAGTATTATTTGGCTGCACTAGTCAGTTTGTTATCAGAGTGTCATCTGTCTGTTTCAGGTCTTGTCCAGAGGAGTGATTGTTCATCATGGATATGAGAAGGTTGAAGTGAAGATTTCTGATGGAGCAAGGGGCTCAATGTCATTCAAACTGTCTATTAGTCTAGATCTGGCTCCTGTAGTGCAGATTCTGGCGTACTGTGTTCTCCCCAGTGAAACGGTTGTGGCTAGTAGCAAAGATTTCAACATTGAAAAGTGTTTCAAAAACAAGGTATGCATTGTAGCTTTAGAAATGAGCCTCTTTAAACTGTATTACTGACTCATTTCTAAAATATAAATATAATCCTATTCCCTGTATGTCACAGGTATCTCTGCAGTTTTCTCCTGCTAAAGCAGTTCCCGGTGAGAAAAACACTCTCCAGCTCTCAGCTCAGCCTGGTTCACTGTGTGGCCTCAGTGCTGTAGATCAGAGCGTCCTGATCCTGAAGTCAGGAGAACGTCTGGATGCTGACAAGGTCTAGATGCTTTAAGATTCAGTGTTGATTAAATGTGTCTTCATAGTGGGAATCTACAGTGTCAATCTAATGATAACAGATTTTACTTATTGCTGCTATGATCCATCAGCTGACATTTTGATCTCAGGAAATCTAGCATTAATCTTAATTCTTTCTCATCAAAATGAAAATAAAATTTAGTTGGAAATACATGTATTATTTAGAAATCATACTGATAGTGTGTGAACATGATCCCGTCACAGATCTTCAGCCTGCTGCCAGTGCAATCGGAGTCAGATTACCCTGAGACTGTTGAAGATGACTGGGAGTGTTGGAATATGCGTTTGTGGAAATACTCAATTGGTTATAAATCCTTAAAGGTAACAGTTGGATTATATGTGTGGCAGTGAAGTAGATAATGATTGGGAGAGTATATACTGCACGTGTAAGTAAATGCATAAAAAGCCTTCATGGTTATACTGAAATTTGAAAGTAATTTGTATTTTCATGACTTTTATTGTGGTCCATCATTGCCATTGTAATATAGTGAGTACAAGCTGTTTATGTTCGTACAATTTCTTCAATTCCTTTATAATATATATATATGTAAAATGTAATTTTTCTAATACTTTTAAATACTGTTCGATTTCTTATTTGTGCTTTATGTTTAAAAAGAGTGTTATGTGCATTTATTTAATTAATTATTTTCGCTTGGCATACCAGCATGATTACGTCATCGCACACTTCAGTGGGTGGCGCACGCGCCCGTGATGTGCTTCATTCTGAGAGTAAATACACCAACAAAGGCCCTGTCCCAAATGGCACACTTCATGTGCACTTTCGGTCTTGTGGATTGAACTGCAGTGTGAGACTGCAGTGAGACTGTAGTGTAGGGGATCCCCGACAATGGATTTTCATAGTCGAATCAGAATCGTCAACTCTTGCCTATAGTCGACTAATAGTCGAATCATGTGTATGGGGGTGGGGCTGGGGGCGGGGCTTTAACATTTCAAAGCCGTGATGTACAGAAAATCACACAAAGATATAGAAGAAAATGTATAAAAACATTTTGGATCAATAAAACTAAGAAATAACATAACTCCAGAAAGGCCACACTGCAGACAGGATTTGCATTTCACATGCAAATCAAATTAAATCGGCTAAATTACCTGTGCGAGCAGGCTCTAAGTACAGCACAACATCGATGCACCGAAAAAATAAACAATTAATTTACTAAATTGAAATTAGAACAGAATATACCTTTCTAATAAATAAAAATACAAAACGAAATAAATCAGAATCAAGTCACAAGATGAGCAAATGTGTGCAAAATGCCTAAAGTGCAGGGGAACATATATTCAAAACACAAGCCACAAATAGTTAGATTAGATAACCCTGATAGATCAATAAATAAAATAAAAGAAATTATTAAAATAACGATAGTAGCCAGAATTTTCAACTTTGTCTTTTTAACTGCAGAAACAACAATAAATGCTAAACTGAAGCGGCAGTCTTTTTAGCTAAAAATGTTCACAGCATCCAAAAATCTAATTAGAACCGGCTTAAAAGTTTTGAAATCACTTGTAGGCTACCCTACCTGATCGAGAGAACAAATCCAGTCTTTCACTCTGTCTGTGTCCGTTGGAGTCTCTTCAAATTGTGCGCGCGGATAAAATACATTCTAACGTGAAACTTGTTAACGTTGGCCGGGGCAGAAGTGCGATCATGGTTTTCCTGATGCTAAATCCAGCCTTGGAGAATATCCTTTCTGATGGCGTACATCCACACTTTAGATTTTCTTATCCCAGACATTGTTAAAGATTTAAATCCTTGCCGCGAAGACGCTCCTCTGTCGGTCACGGATTGAAAGTGAAACTTAAATATGGCACGGGGTGTTTGGATTTATTCACACACGTTAAAAAATATTTATTAAAAGCTTCTTTCTTTGCACATTTTTATATACAGCATTATCATATTAGGCTGAATATTAAAGTATTGACAGAAAACCGGTAGTTCTTTGTGAAATCAGACATTGAGCGCCCTCATATAGCCAAAGTGGCATGATCTTCGTTTCATAACACCTCTGCGAAGATTCGACCGTGAGATCGAATCAGGCTCCTCCTATCGAAGCATCGAATCTTCGACTATTCAGGGTCACCCCTACTGTAGTGTGTCCCATTTGTCATTTTTAAATCTCAGAAGGGTGCTCGCGAGCGCCCCCATGTGGTTGATTTGCGCCCTTGATGCGCACTTTTGCCGCAGCAGACTTCTTCCCGACAGTCAAAGCGGCATTACGTCACGAAAGTGTGGACTCAGAGGAAGACCGCGAGTGCTTAGTGCTTTTTCCATTCAGGGGGGTAATCGAGCTCTCGAATTCCGTACCACCCCCGGGGGGCACCATTGGCTAACAAGCCATCACCTGCTGTTATCATTCCATTGACTCCCATTCATTTTGGCATCATTTTGACAGCAAATAACTTTACATCTGAGGCGTTTAAAGACTCCATTTGTCCATTATTTATTTCAAAAGAAACACGACAATGTATAAAAGGCTCCATTACCTTATATCTTACGTTATGGCCCCATAGAAGCAGTTTTTGTAAAAACAGGCTAATGATTGCGTCATAACCATACGACTCTCTGGAAATTACCGTATAGACAGGAGGAGAAGCTCGCAGTCAATCGGGGGGACGTGGAGGCATAAAGTCTGATAAAGTCAAGGGAGAAGCCCATAGAGATTCATAAAGTTGCTCCTGCTCCTAGCTCATGGACAGCTCCTACTCACGCTCTCCGTCTCTGCGAGATTCGGAAGGGAATTATTCAGATTTCGCTTGGCACAGCTACTAGAAGACTTACAGCCGTCAGACAGGTTGCTCACGTCACATCCACGTCGTCAAGCTCAGTTTGAGTCTGTGCAGTATGCTCAGCCATCAGGAAGTGAGTGCTTCTAATTTGCTTCACTTTTCTCTTTTGAAACCTGGGGTTTATATACTGTCTATGGTTCCATTTGGGAGAGGGCCTAACTTTATTTACTAGGAGCGTTGTAGCCCCTGACTGAAAATTTTAGGAGCGCAAGCAGAAAATTTAGGGGCACACCTTAAATCAGCTTGCAATGAAATTATTAAAATTTCCCCCCAAATAACTGTAATACTGATAAATTCTTTTTCTTTAATCCTTATACTCCTTTTCACGTAACTAACACACTTCGATTTTGAGTATAAACATTGTTAATGCAATACTGATGAGTTGTGTGTGTTTAAAGTAGTTGTTTTTTACTATATTAATAGTGTGTCATGAGTTTAGTATGCCTGAGCACATGGTTAGCATGAGTGTTTCGCATTTAGCGCGATAGCCCGCTATTCATTATAAATGGTCATTATGTCAATGTTATTTGAGTGTATGAGAGTACATGATGTTGTTTCCGTTTTATTTTGTTTGTAAAAAGCATGAGATTATAGTGTTACTACCAGCTGTAAATGCCACACGTCATTTTGGGGCTAGAGCATGAGAACTGTAGCCTGGGAAAACCCAGACAACTTCCAGCAAATTTAGATTTGCTCTGCAAGTAGTCTGGCAAAGAGCCCATTCAAGCCCATTTCTAATCCGTCAAAATCGCGGCACCAATCAGAAACGTTGAGGCGGGCTTTACACAATGACGATATCACTCTCATTGGTTTTAGTTCTATCCAATTGCGCCCAGAGGCATTTGAGCGACGTCCGTTGGTGAAGCGCATCAACTTTTAAATGCATTATTATATTCAAATTGCAAACACATGAGGACAGTCTCCATAAAAGACCCCGGCAGATGAACGTGCTACTACATTTCTCTCTGAAACGGTAGGAAATTAAATTAGATTTAATAGAGGATTTTAACAAGATGACAAGATGATTGACAGGGCAGTTTACGTGACAGGATGCACGCGACAGATCCGTCCGATGAAGATGATGAAGTATGTCCCAAAGCTTGCCTACTTTTTTGCTACACATTCAAAAGTAAATACCTTTTCTTCACAAAAAGAGTACATACCTTTAAAGTATGTTTTTAGAACTGTACAGAGAGAGTGTTAAATAGCTTGTTGATCATATTTTTCTTTTTCCTTCTAGTGTGATGGAATGTTTGGTAACGCTTTAGATTACAGCCCGGAAAGTACTGCGTAATTAAAATGAAAGTACAGTGTAACTTTCGGTAATTACAGTTTACCTATAAAGTACTTACGTGTAAGTATAGGGGAACAATATGTAAAGTCTTGGGAATAAAGGTGTAACAACCAGGAAAATACTGCGTAATTAAAACAAAATTACAGTGTAACTTTCGGTAATTACAGTGTACCTATAAAGTGCGTACGTGTAAGTATAGGGGAATAATATGTAACGTTTTGTGAATAAAGGGGTAACAACCAGGAAAATAACAAATTATTTAGGCAAATTATTTATACTAAGTATTTTAGAATCTTACTTTTGGGAGCAATTTAGCGAGTACATACACTGCACCTTTTTGTAATAATAGTGTATAAAAATACATAAAGGCTTTTTTTTTTTATTACGGGGTACATATCAGTGCATTTATAAAGTAGGCTAATTTGTTATTATGGCAAAGGTGCACTGATTAAGTTTCAAGGCAAGTTAAACTATTGCAACCTTTTTTTTTTTTAAATGCTGGGAAAATATACTCTTGTTCCATGTAGTTACAGGGTAAGTATGACATTGCAGGCTGTAAATTAAAGTGGTGCTTCTTACCCTCTTGTTTCATGTAGTTACGGGGTAAGAATGACATTGCGGGCTGTAAATTAAAGTGGTGCTTCTTACCCTCTTGTTTCATGTAGTTACAGGGTAAGTACAATAAAAACACATACACACACACACACACACAATCTGATATCACTCGGAAAACTTTATTTGAAAAACAACTTATTTCAAAACAGATTTACAGCACTTTGTTTCTCTTGCTTGGTTTCCGTTTGTAAGAAAAATACCAAATATTTTAAATTTTTAAACTGTAGACTATCGCTTCCGACCAACTGTCACCTGCGCGTTCATGAGAGGGTTGAGAGAAAGTATAAATACAAGTTGTCCGCGTCCGAGCTGTGGGCAGCTGTCGTGTATGCATCCAAACTGGAGTATAACAGAGGCTTAAAGCGTGACGTAAGCGCACCGAAAAACCAATGTTGAATTATTATTATTTTTTAATGTTTTTATTATTGCTCACAACAAAATACAAACAATAACAGATAATAATAATGAAAAACAAACCATGCAGAAGAACAGAGACACCAGTTCTCGCGCACGTTTCACATCAAACTCCCGCGAGAATGCAATGAACGCTTAAAGCTTCACCAAACGCGAAGCCATTCAAGCCGACCCTATGAAGCCGACTCTCATGCACTCGCTGGTGACAGTTGGTCGGTAGCGAAAAGATGAAATTATGATAACATTTCTGGGTGTAGGCTACTGTATTTTCTTTTAATACATAATACAGAATAGAAAAAGACTCCTTAAGATTAGGCTAATCAGTGGAACGATAGAAAAAGAAGAGGAGGACCAAGAGGAGGAGGAGGAAGCCATGCAAGAGAAACAAAAAAGGACAAAACATGCTACTTTCTGTCAGGACTTTAGTATTTGAAATGAAAAGTTGATTTAAAAAATATTATAATAAATTAAATAAATAAGAAGTGTAATATGTTGTAAATCTGTTTTGAAATAAGTTGTTTTTCAAATAAAGGTTTTCCAAGTGATGTCAGATTGTGTGTGTACATGTGGTTTTTTTTTTGTACTTACCCTGTAACTACATGAAACAAGAGGGTAAGAAGCACCACTTTAATTTACAGCCCGCAATGTAATACTTACTCTGTAACTACATGGAACAAGAGGGTAAGAAACACCACTTTAATTTACAGCCCGCAATGTCATACTTACCCTGTAACTACATGGAACAAGAGGGTAAGAAACACCACTTTAATTTACAGCCCGCAATGTCATACTTACCCTGTAACTACATGCAACAAGAGGGTAAGAAACACCACTTTAATTTACAGCCCGCAATGTCATACTTACCCTGTAACTACATGGAACAAGAGGGTAAGAAACACCACTTTAATTTACAGCCCGCAATGTCATACTTACCCTGTAACTACATGCAACAAGAGGGTAAGAAACACCACTTTAATTTACAGCCCGCAATGTCATACTTACCCTGTAACTACATGGAACAAGAGGGTAAGAAACACCACTTTAATTTACAGCCCGCAATGTCATACTTACCCTGTAACTACATGAAACAAGAGGGTAAGAAACACCACTTTAATTTACAGCCCGCAATGTCATACTTACCCTGTAACTACATGAAACAAGAGGGTAAGAAGCACCACTTTAATTTACAGCCCACAATGTCATACTTACCCTGTAACTACATGAAACAAGAGGGTAAGAAACACCACTTTAATTTACAGCCCACAATGTCATACTTACCCTGTAACTACATGGAATACTTACAGTAAAAATAATTTGTTATTTTCCTGGTTGTTACCCCTTTATTCCCAAAACTTTACATATTATTCCCCTATACTTACACGTACGCACTTTATAGGTACACTGTAATTACCGAAAGTTACACTGTAATTTCGTTTTAATAACGCAGTATTTTCCTGGTTGTTACACCTTTACTCCCAAGACTTTACATATTGTTCCCCTATACTTACACGTAAGTACTTTATAGGTAAACTGTAATTACCGAAAGTTACACTGTACTTTCATTTTAATTATGCAGTACTTTCCGGGCTGTAATCTAAAGCGTTACCGAATGTTTAAAGTCACTTATTTCTACAACGAGTCATTACTGTGAAAAAAGTGATATACATGTTGAGAATGTAATGTTTTTGAGTTTTTGTTATATGCATATTCTCTTATCATTCATTCTGAGTAAATACACCAACAAAGAAGCCATCACTGCAGCGCTCTCTTTTATTTCATTTTTCTTTAATCCTTATACGTCTTTTCAGGAGTACTACACCATGTGGAAGAAAGTGGGATTGAAGATGGCATCAAATTTTTATGTGCGACTCCATGAGTGTATAATAGGTAGGTACATGTACTGTTATTACAGTCCAAGCTGTAATGTTTTAATATATTGGTGCTTGTTATTAAATATATATATATATATATATATATATATATATAAAAAATCAAATATATTCAATTTGTGAAATTGTGAAACTCACACAATTCCACAATTATAGAGATGTGTTAGGGGGGTTAGTGAACTTTAAATCAGTGTTAATATTGGTAAGATAAACTCATCTATAAAACTATATAACTTTTGCAGCCTTAAAATATTAAAACTAAATAAACTGAAACGTTTAATATATGTGAAAATATGTGTATTAAAATAATGATCTGCTTTCCATTTTATATTTACTTATGACTGGATATAGAATAAATCATTTTGACGTACTCTTCACATACAAATCACTACAAAATATCACTTTTTTTCAGTTTATGTCCGTAGAAGGCCACGGCCTCAACCAGTTTATTTAATAGATGGTACATTTGAAAGAACTGATTCAACACCTGATTCTCCAGCAGTGACGATTCGAACGGTCTTTCCAGAAACGTGGCTCTGGGAACTTGCTGAAGTGGGGTATTTAAAGCATAATCAGTACATTTAACATCATATCTTATATTTAATACATCATCTCCTCCCATCTCGCCCACAGGACAGAAAATACCTTGCTTGCTTTGCAGATTCTTAATCCAGTTTTTTCATCATCTGTGTGCTGAATGTTGTCATTTATTACAGGAAAAATGGGTCAGAATCAGATATGCCTATTGTTGTAATTCCTCCACAGGGACTCTGGATCAGCTCAGGTTCCTGTCACGGTTCCTGACACCATCACCTCTTGGGAGACGGAGGCCTTCTGCCTGTCCTCTGAAGGTCTGGGTCTGGCTCCTCCTGCTCAGCTGACAGTTTTCCAGCCCTTCTTCCTAGAGCTCTCTCTGCCTTACTCCATCATCCGCGGGGAGATCTTTGAGCTGAAGGCCACTGTCTTCAACTATCTGTCCAAGTGCATCATGGTGAGATTTCAGACGCACTCTAATCAAATCATATCAAATATGCCACTAATCATGTGTGTATGATTGACAGGTTAAAGTGACTCCAGCTCCTTCCTCAGACTACACTCTCAAAGCCTCCTCTGATGATCAGTATTCATCCTGTCTATGTGCTAATGGAAGAAAAACCTTTAAATGGATCCTCACTCCCTCTGTTCTTGGTGAGTTTTCCAGTCTGAATCAGTAGCTGCCTTTTCATTACAGATTTGCACAAAACTTTTGGGATGTTTTTGAAATGTCGATTAAAAACTATTGCAAAACAATGGCGTTTCCGTTAATCGATGTTATGCGACTAAAACGTTATTTTTCCCTCTAACGATAAGTCATTCCAAATATCATTGCAATGGATGTTGGTAGTTTTTATGCTCGCATGAGGTGGTTTTTCAGGCTGTTCGAAAAAGGAATATTTTGCTAAATATTTCGCTCCTAAGTAAAGGCACTTTCCTTGCCATTAAAGCTTGGATAACACGTCTACGTCTCCTTCGATTAAAAATAATGACTAGTGCGGTGGCTGCGATATACGTAAACCTACCAACATCCGTCGCCATAATTTTGGCTGACAATTTGAAGGGTAATGGAAACGCGTCTGTTTCTCAGTTGTATATTCACGTACATGTCTTGTGTTGTAGGAGTCTTGAATATTACAGTCAGTGCAGAGGCAGAGGCGTCCCAGACTGTGTGTGACAATGAGATTGTGAGCGTCCCGGACAGAGGACGAATTGACACGGTCACACGAAGTCTGCTCGTACAGGTCAGCACACGTCATCATTTACTCATGATCTTAATGCTGCTTATGTATGATGTGTTGATGTGATTGATTTCTGCTGCAGGCGGAAGGAACTGAAAAGACAGAGACTCACAGCTGGCTACTGTGTCCAAAGGGTTAGTCTGCAGATATTTCAGATGTTTTGGTGTACAAGCGCTGATAATGCTGCAACCCTCTTTGTCTTCTAAACACAAACTCCAACTTCATGAAAATAAGTACACATTGCATAGAGGACATTTTGAGGACACACCAAATTTAAGGACCAATACAGGGAGCTAAAATATACTCATATGTATCGGACATTTTAATTGAGAAAGTTTAAATTTGTCAGCCTTTCATGACAACTGTAGTTTAGTTGTTCAGCTGTGCCAAATTTTGAAATTGTGGCCATTTTCTCCCCTTTTCTAAAGTGCTTGAATCACAATAATTCTTGTTTGTGATTATATTATTATTATTATTGGGTCTTCACAGGTGGTATAAAAATGTTTATAGCGTTACTCTGCTGATCACTGATGTGTTTCTGTCTGTCTGGTTCATAGGTGACAGTCTCTCAGAGAAAGTGGCTCTGACTCTTCCTAAAGATGTGATAGAGGGATCAGCCAGATCCTCTGTTTCAGTCATTGGTAACATTTACAAACATGAGCAGAAATGAGGAGATTGGCTTTAGACTTATAAAATGTAGTGAGTGTCATTTGTGTATGGTTTACAGGCGACATATTGGGTCGTGCACTGAGGAACCTTCACGGATTATTACGGATGCCGTACGGCTGTGGAGAGCAAAACATGGCTCTTCTTTCTCCCAATATTTACATTCTGGAGTATCTGGAGAACACGGAGCAGCTCACCTCGGCCATCCGAGAGAGAGCCACAGGCTTCCTGCAGAGCGGTGAGAGACAAAATCATGTCAAGAAAATACTGAGACGTTTGATACCAAATTATACATTATTCAACACACCTGAATGTCACATTGAGTCACCCAAACAAACTGCTGAAGTGTTAACCATTATCACACTAAACAGGATACCAGAGACAAATGAACTACAAGCATTTGGATGGATCATACAGCACATTTGGTAATGGTGAAGGGAATACATGGTAAATATATTTTCACTATTACTTTTGTTTAACAGAAATAATATCAAGGTAATCTACAAAAATAAACCCAATAAACCCATTTAAAAATTTGTCTCAGTTCAAATGACTTTAATTATATCTTCCACACCATCAGGTTGACTGCCTTTGTGCTGAGGTCCTTTGGCAAAGCACAGAAATACATATTTATTGATCCAAACATTATTCAGAGTGCAAAGAATTGGTTAATAAGCAGACGGGATTCAGACGGCTGTTTTATCCAACAGGGAACACTGTTCAACAACAGAATGAAGGTCTGTCATCTTCTATCTATCTCTCTATCTATTGTCTTTATTCAGACTTTCTCAAGCCAACATCACAGTTTGTCTAGATGAACTTTCCTTCAGTGGTTTGAGTGTGTTGATTTATTTATCCTTTATGTCTAATAAATTCTAGGGTGGGGTGAATGATGATGTGACCATGACTGCCTACATCACTGCATCATTGCTTGAACTGGAAGCTCCAGTCACAGTAAGTTCATCTGTAGGAAACATGGTATAAACTCATAGAAAAAATGACACTCACAGCATCTATTCCTCTGTGTTTTTTGTCACAGGATCCTGTCGTCAGTAAAGGTTTGTCATGCTTGAGGTCCGTCACTGAGAATGTCAAAAACACTTACACCACTGCCCTGCTCGCCTACACTTTCAGTCTGGCTAGAGACACGGACACTCGACAGCAGCTTTTCAAGAAACTGGAAGATGTTGCTATTTCAGATGGTAAGAGGTTTGTTTCTGATGACTTTCTGTTGTCTTTTATGACTGTACTATTGTTTTTAGTAACACTTTAGAAAACTGTTCCATCATTAATGAATAACTACGCAGGAACAAATGAGTTACACACTATTAACATTCTTGTAACTACATTCTAGTCATTACTAGTGTGTTCCCATGATCTTCAGTTTAGAATACTGATCCAAATTATTATTAGTTCCTTTAGAAGGATGTAGTAATATTTGAGTCATTACTAGGGGATTACCATAACCTTATATTATACATTATGGATTATTAACATTAATTATGAGCCTGTATACAGTAGTTCTTTGTAGTCCTCTGTGAGTTATGAAAAAGTAGTAGTTACTGATTAGCTAATAGTGAACTACCACATTCAACTATTTCTTACTAATTCAGAGTAAATCAGAGACTAAATCAGAGTTTCTTGTTAGTTAAGTATGGGATAATGTACATCCAGCTGGTTGTTCCTGTCAGAATAAACCCGACAGGGTGATCAGGAGGGTCTTGCGTGAGCCAGAAGGGGTTTATTCTGAGATAACAACCGGCTGAATGTGCATTATGCCGCTTATTACACGACTACTTGCCACATAAGTAAATACTGTAATTAGACACGGAATATTGATCTGATTCAAAATATTTAACTAGCTCTTGTGACGGCTGTATACTTTGTATTGTCGTCTTTGCCGTGTCTGGGTGTGTTTTGCTCCTCCTACAGGTGCGCTGCGGAGCTGAGGTAATCAGGTGGATTGGGTGCACCGGTGCACAGGTGTGCCTGTCAATAAAAGCTTCCTGTTTGGCGTCCTCATGGAGCGTTCCATTCTGTCACATCGATCCCTGGCCAGGACCGAGATGTTGATCGGCGTTGCGGCGTATTGCGAGAACTTGAGAGACAGTCTTTGTTATGAAGAATGTGTAAATAAAAAGAGTATTGTAATCGTTGTAAACGTTTCCTCCTCCTTCATTGTTGCTCCCAAATAAGGGCGTTACACTCTTTAAATGCAAAGGTTCCGCGGTGAGAGCTATTGCTAGCGCGACAAGTTCAAACTAGACAGACATTTAAGAGATACGGTATACAGTCATACTACTTATTACACAGCATTTCACCACATAAATTATTATGGGGATAAGAGATATTGATTTGAGATTAAGCTGTTTTAAAATCGTACTTGTTTGTTGTCTAATAATCCAACAGTATACAAAAATCTGTCGCAAATTGGCAGCATCTGCGTTTGAATGAAACAAGAGAGAGCGAGTCCACGAGACTGGATGGCATAATTAAATAACCGTACACAAAATATTGATTCGACTGAGTTTTAATATTTTATTAGCTCACCAAAAGCAAACCTTCCATGAAGAAAGACCGTTGAGCCTGTGTTTTCAGCGGTTGTTTTCGAGCAATAACACACCACTGGATGGTGCTATTGACCAATCAGAATCAAGTATTCCACAGATATAATTATAGTAGTAACTAGAATGTTAATAGTGTGTTACTCATTTGTTTCTGTGAAGTTATTCATTAATGATGGAACAGTTTTCTAAAGTGTGACCTTTTTGTTTTAATCATGCTCCTTGAGTTACGCATGTGTCTTTTGTCCTTAAGGCTCTTCTCTCCACTGGTCTCAGTCTGGCTCTGCTGATGACTCTGATTCTCTGGCAGTGGAGATCAGCTCATATGTGCTGCTTGCTGTTCTCACTGCAGATTCAGTCACTACAGCTGATCTGCGCTATGCTAACAGGATTGTTAGTTGGCTTGTGAAGCAGCAGAATGCTTATGGAGGATTCTCCTCCACACAGGTTACTCAAACCTCTCCAATCAAACACATTATTGCTGGTGTGAATGAGTAAAAGTGGCATTACTGAACACATTTATTTCCCAGGACACAGTGGTGGCTCTTCAGGCTCTGTCTTTGTACGCCACCAAAGTGTTCAGCTCTGACGGCTCCAGCACAGTGACGGTACGGTCAGCAGGAGACACTCTCCACTTTAATGTCAATCAGGACAACAAGTTACTGTACCAGGAGAAGCAGCTGCAGAAACTTCCAGCCAAATACAGCATTGAAGTGAAGGGCTCAACCTGTGTGTCTGTGCAGGTCTGTAGTGCGTTCAGCTTCATTTACTCACACTCACTTTCTCTCTTGGCATTTTGGTTATTCTGCTGTGAGATGATTTATGAATGTGTTTTTGTTTGTGTTGACTCTCTCAGATGGCTCAGTTCTACAACATTGCCACTCCAACTGAAGCTAAAACATTGAGCATTGATGCTAAGATTGAGGGAGATTGCAAAACATTGGGACAAAATTTCATTTTGAACTTCACTGTCAAGTAAGAGAATTTCTATTTAAAGTCCCCCTGTAGTCAATAATTGTATCCCTTAAAACTCATCTTTAAATTCTTCATGCCTTAAAACGGCTTGAATGTAACTCTACACCCTTGCCTCATTGAGTATACGTGATTCTATGAATATGCAAATGAGCCCCGCCTCCACTCAGAGATCCACTCGTTGATGATCACACGTTGATCTGATTGGTTACAAGGTAGTTTGTGACGTCAGAAACACCAGCGATTTCAAACCGTGTTTTTGAGACTGTCTTTGATTCACTGCAGTTTTAAGGAGAAAATATTCAGAAATGGTGTTGACTTGTAAATTTACACAAAAGCATATTAAAAAAACCACATACACATATTAACAACATTAAAAGCTTGATTTTCACCACAGAAGGACTTTAATTCAAAAGACTAGAACATGATTATGACTTAAGATTAAATAACAAATAAATATTTCTGAATATTTTTTTTAACATCTTAATAAACACAAAAGCAATATAAACTGAAACGGTGTATCTCAGTAGTTAAAACACTACACACTGACTTGAGATACAACATTTTTATTATTGACACATTATGAGTGATTCGAGTGATTAAAACTCTGCATGTGTCTTGGTAATTATACTGGCTTTTGTTCTCTCTTATTTGTACATTTATATGAGGCATTTAAGAACCTTTTCAGTTGCTCTTTTCCAGATATGATGGTCTACAGGAAAGGACTAACATGGTCATTGTGGATATTAAACTCTTATCTGGATTCACAGCTGATACATCAATGGTGCGTTTGAGTGATTCATCACAAAATTTTACACATTTCTAGAGTTTCTCTTTTTAGAAATTAACCAGCACTTTTTCCCCACAGCTTAAAATGTTTTTCAGAATGTACAGAAACCCTGTGGAACGGGTCGATTCTAAAGATGATCGTGTCATTGTATATTTGAAGGAGGTGAGAAAACAGCAACATTCATATGATTTTATGTCTTATGTTGATTCATAAACGTTTTATCCGTAATGTCCATGACCAATGAGTTTGTTTCCTCCTGTAGATCCCACAAAATATTCCAGTGAATTACCAGATACAAACGAAACAGGTTCTTCAAGTGAAGAATCTCAAGCCAGCTGTGATTAAAGTGTACGATTACTACCAAACAAGTAAGATTTAATATGCCAGTGTTGAATGCTTTGATCAAGTGATGCACATTGTTTATTCAGATTTAATCCATGTACAGGTTTCCATTGTTGTACGAATGTGAACATCTTCCTTTTCCTTCAGGTGATCAGTCAGAGGCCGAGTACTTCTTCCACTGTGGATGAAGCTGAAGAGCGTCACCTTATAGTTCAGCTTGGATAAATATGTTGGAACTCTCTAATGTTGAATATTATAATGTTTATTCTTTATCCTGGACAAAATTATTTCCAATTCATCATCCCAAATTTGAACAAACCCCCAAATCCTAATCAGTTTTTGGCTACGAGATCATGACTTATCAATTTACAATGCATATGATTAATAAAAGTGTTGAAAACAAGTTCTGGTGAGCTGGTTGAACTGTTGAATGTGTAGTAGCTACATGCTATGGCAACATTTCAGAATCAGATGAGGTTATCACGATTATATCTTGTGATTTTTTATTTTTTTTCTCATCTCATCTCGGCTCTGCTTTTAAAAAAATCTTGTTCTGAGACACTGTGTACACCCTTAAAAATAAAAGTGACAAAAAAAGCCGGTGTTTTCACAGTGAAAAGAACCTGAAAGGTTTCTTGAATAACCTTGTTTATGTGACATAAAGAGCCTTTAACAGTTCTTCATGTCACTTTATAAGATTCTTTATCGAACCATTCATGAAAATGTTCTTTATGACCCCATTTTAAACAAACATACAAAGAGAATCCAGGAATAAGATTTAAGTGTTTATTGCCTTTATACATTGTGCCAGATAAAAGCATATGAATACAAACAGTAAGGCATTAAACAGGACATTTCATAAATCAAGCAAATTGCACAATTTTAAAAAGAGAAAACAGTAGAAACACTCACCAATAAACCAAAAAGCAGACTAGAATAAACAGTCCACTCTGTAACGGTCAGGGCACTCCATTTCAGATTGTCATTTTCCCTCACAACTACATTTCCCATACTCACTGCTCGGACTCATCTTCACTGATCACATTCACCTGTTTGTCATTACCTTGTTTAGCTCACCTCTTATAAGCCTGGTTTTCACATTCAATCACGGTGTAGTTTTGTATGTGTTGCACTGCATCTCTGAGCATTTCTTTGGTTCCCTGTATTTGGGTTTCTTGGACTCTCTGCCTGCCTCTGGATTACCCTTTTTGCCTTGTCCCCTGCCTTGTGTGTTTGTTTGTTTGGACTGCCTACCTGGACTTTAACCTGTTGCCTGTTCAGTTGTTTATGTGTATGGATTGTCCCCTTCTGATTAAAGCTGCATTTGGATCTAAACTTTCTGGTCTCCGAGCAGTTTGTGACAGAAAACTACACCAACACAGATCCAGCAGCCAAGTAAGACCCAGACCCATCGATGAATCCAGCAGCACAAATTTTACGTCTCCGTCAAGGAGATCGACCCATCGAGAATTATGTAATGGACTTTTTGGAGCTTGCTCCTCTGACTTACATGGATGAGGTATGTCTAATGATATTTTTTCGCGGAGGACTATCTTAGTCACTCAACTACCGTATGCCATTGCATGACCCTAACGGGACTCTTGAACAGTATATTGACTTGGCCCTTTCCTTGAGCGGTTCATCATTTACTGTGGGCCTTGCGGAGGAAGAACCCCGCAAACTCTAAGCCTGAGAATCTTCACGTCAAGCCACCCATCAGGCCTATCACCGGATCGGTCTCTGGACGTTCTAGATTAATGTCCAGCGTGATGGACTCACCACTCATGTCAGCACGGAGGGCCAAGAAGATCGGCCGATAGGTGTCTCGTCCTGCCAAAACCACCATTCCAGAGTCTCCTTCCGTCGAGGTCTCTGCCGAGCCTGCACTCCACGCCAGCCCTGCCGAGTCTGCACCTCACGTCAGCCCTGCCGAGCCAGAGCTCCACGTCAGTCCTGCCGAGCCTGCGCTCCACGTCAGTCCTGCCGAGCCAGAGCTCCACGTCAGCCCTGCCGAGCCAGAGACTGTTCACGTCACGTCTGCCGATCCAGAGACTGTTCACGTCACGTCCACTGAGCCAGTGTCTCCGGACAAGATGGCCTCCGCCGCCGCCGAACCAGTGTCTCAGGACAAGATGGTCTCCACCGAGCTAGTGTTTCCGGACAAGATGGCCGCCGCCGAGCCAGTGTCTCAGGACAAGATGGTCTCGGCCGAGCCAGTGTCTCCGGACAAGATGGCCGCCGCCGCCGAGCCAGTGTCTCAGGACAAGATGGTCGCCGCCGAGCCAGTGTCTCCGGACAAGATGGCCGCCGCCGAGCCAGTGTCTCCGGACAAGATGTGGTAATGTAAGGTGTTTTTATAAATATATTAATTTAGCTAAAACTATGTTTACATGTTTTTTAAATACATTTTAGTAACATGTTATTATACATTGGTTATATATTTTATTTATAATAATTTTATTTAAATATAGAGATTAGTTCATTTTTTAGAACCGTGTGTGTGTGTGTGTGTGTGTGTGTGTGTGTGTGTGTGTGTGTGTGTGTGTGTGTGCGCGCAAAACAGCTTAGAAATTATAATCAATTATTTATTTATTTAATTTTTGAAAATGTACAAATGTAGTTCTCTTACGAGAGTTCTCTCGTACTGCGTTTTATCAAAACGCTACGGGAAAAGTCTCTTTTCACGAAACACTGAAAAAAAAAATTATCCTTTAATTTTCATATATGTAAAACGCGTTGCGGCAGCAGCAGTCAGCTATGGCGAGACGGCTTGCTCGCTCATTGGCTGCTCTGCGGCAACTGCTTAAGCCTATCGAGCGAGGCCTGAGATGACGTCAGGCCAATGAGGGCGCTTCGAGCCAATTGCCTACGGTGACTCTGAGGACTCGCCAGGCATCCTTTCCGAGGCTGCCCTTCCTGAAGCGGACGGCGGGATTAGTTTTTCTTTACGTTACAAGAAAAGCTACCCTGCCTCTGCACGCGTCATTCACCGGCGAAGGAGAAAAGAGTGTTCTTAGTCCCACCGTTGGTCGGTCTGAACTCTTTTCTCTCACATTTCTCAGTTCCCTGTTCGGCGACTGGAAATATTATTGCAGAAAGTGAGTCTGTTACACGCTTGCCTGCCAGCAAACGCCGAAGAATACATGTTGACGCCGCTTTCAAAGCCTGTATCCCCCTGTGGCTCAGTGGTGGAATTATAGTGTCTCCATGCGGGAGACCGGGGTTCGGATCCCGGTCTAGCGGCATATATATTTATGCCGCCAATGCTTTGCTCTGTAACGGTACGTTCACACGGGGCGTCAGCGTCAACGCTTGACGGAAGGCGTGGCTGAAGTTTGACACTGACGCCATGGTCATAGCAGCGTCAGCCAATGAAATTTAAAATGTATCCTCAGTTTGCTGCTCTTGAACAGGATGAACGTGATTGGCTGCCGCCTGGCTACTGTATTTGCATAGAGCGATCCTATTGGCTGACGCTTCCGTCTGCGGCGCTTCACTGGCGTTGCTCGCGGCAGAAGTTGAAAAATTCTCAACTTCTGCCGCGAGCAACGCCAGTGAAGCGCCGCCGACGGATCCACAATTCTTTTCGGCAACGCTTGACGTCACCCATTCAAAGTCAATGGGAAGCGTTGACGCTCACGCCCCGTGTGAACGTACCGTAACCCCTCATTTACACTGCATACGTCTGCGGCGCATTTCGGCTGCCACACGGCTACCGGAGCTGATCGCGCCCATTCTAGTCAATGCTTGTGTTTACACCGGCCGCGACGCGGCGCGTTTCAGAAGCTTCCCAGAAGCGGCTCTCCGCGCCGCTTCGCTAAATATAGGCGCCTAGTCTATTTTTGACGGACGCGCGTCCAAGTCGCACCAGAAATACAAAATAAAAGTAAAAAACACATTGTCAAATTCAAAATAAACACCCTGTGCAAACTCCCAAACGTATTACACACCAATATCCTTGGTAGAAACCATAGGCTGTATGGTAGAAACCCAAAAATCAAGAAAAACCACGTCGGACAGGCAAATCACGTGGTCTCGCGCATCCAGTCGCTCCGCTTCTGAAATGCTCCTGGTGTGAGTTGGCACCGCGTGGAGGACGGAATAAAACCTTGTAGCAGACGTAATGCACCGCACACGTGTGCAGTGTAAATGAGGGGTAAGTCCCCTGAAGGCGACTGCAGAGATGCATTTTGCAGCCAGCGAGCGCGTAGTACCCGCTTGCCTGCAACCGAACACCGTTTCTACGGTTCCCGCGCGTCACTGGCGAAAGAGAATGGAGTGTTTTCAGCCCCGCTGAATCTGGGCGATTTCCACTCTTCTCACATTTGCAGGCGTTCTGAAAATGCAAATCACTCTGTCTGTTCCCCGAGAGGCAACTGCAGACGTGTTTTTTGCTGCCCACGAGTACGTGGTACAGGCCTGCAAGCAAACGCCAGTATGGATAATACTCGCGCTGACTTTGTCTATGTATCTTCACTGTGGTCCAGTGGTAGATTGTTAGACTTGCGCGCGGGCGATCGGAGGTTCGAACCCCAGGCCGGCCGGCAGAAAATATTTATGCCGCCGAATGCAAATCACTCTGTTTGTTCCCCGAGAGGCAACTGCAGACGTGTTTTTTGCTGGCCACGAGCACGTGGTACATGCCGTCTATGTATCTTCACTGTGGTCCAGTGGTAGATTCTTAGACTTGCACGCGGGCGATCGGAGGTTCGAACCCCAGGCCGGCCGGCAGAAAATATATATGCCGCCGAATGCAAATCACTCTGTTTGTTCCCCGAGAGGCAACTGCAGACGTGTTTTTTGCTGGCCACGAGCACGTGGTACATGCCGTCTATGTATCTTCACTGTGGTCCAGTGGTAGATTCTTAGACTTGCACGCGGGCGATCGGAGGTTCGAACCCCAGGCCGGCCGGCAGAAAATATATATGCCGCCGAAGGCAAATCACTCTGTTTGTTCCCCGAGAGGCAACTGCAGACGTGTTTTTTGCTGGCCACGAGCACGTGGTACATGCCGTCTATGTATCTTCACTGTGGTCCAGTGGTAGATTCTTAGACTTGCACGCGGGCGATCGGAGGTTCGAACCCCAGGCCGGCCGGCAGAAAATATATATGCCGCCGAATGCAAATCACTCTGTTTGTTCCCCGAGAGGCAACTGCAGACGTGTTTTTTTTTGCTGCCCACAAGCACGTGGTACATGCCTGACAAGCAAACGCCAGTGCGGATAATACTCGCGCTGACTTTGTCAATGTATCTTCACTGTGGTCCAGTGGTAGATTCTTAGACTTGCGCGCGGGGGGTCGGAGGTTCGAACCCCAGGCCGGCCGGCAGAAAATATTTATGCCACCGAATGCAAATCACTCTGTTTGTTCCCCGAGAGGCAACTGCAGACGTGTTTTTTGCTGCCCACGAGCACGGCCGATGATGCTATATGTGTAGAGAAGATGCCCACTGCTAGTGCCCATCCCTACACACTAGCACAGCCCTTCACACAGGGCCCGCGCTCATATATTCGACTCGGGTCGATCACGCACGCAACATAGTGAACGTGCCCACTGCCTAGTGCCCACAAACACTATGTTCTGCATGCCTTGTGGTTTCTGTAAAGACGAAACCTGTGTGCATTCACTCTGCTCAGACAGACAGTGCACTCATTGCAGTAACTGTGCCCGCTCTCCCGCGCCCACACTTACTCACGGTATTTCTGGTGTCCCGGCCACGGCCGATGGTGCTATAAATGTAGTGTCGATGCCCACTTCTCAGTGCCCATCCCTACACACAAGCACAGCCCTGCACTTAGGGCTCGCGCAAATAAAATCGACTCAGGTTGATTGCGCTCCCCACATAGTAAAAGTGCCCACTACTCAGTGCCCACGAACACTATGTCTATCAGATCACAGGCTCTCTGTAAAAACGAGACCTGTCAGCGCGCGCGCTGCTTACACAAGCAGCGCGCCCCAAGCAGTAAATGTGCCCGCTCACAGCCCACATCTACTCGCACACATGAGTCCCACGGGACTCGCGCAGCCCCCCCCTCACTCAGCCAAACACTGTTGTAAGGTCGAGGGCGAGCGCTCCGCCCGCTGTATTAAGCGCGCCCCCCGCCTCAAATGCCGCAGGCATAACGCCTATGTTTGTGAGCCCCATAGCACCTCTGTCGCACGGCGAACAGAGCGCGCTCTGTATCCGGCCCTTAGCCAACCATGCAGATGCATGGGCAGCGCTTCCAGGGGTTTCGGACTGGGTCTTAGGCATTATAAAGAGAGGCTTCTCGCTACAGTTTTGTCGACGCCCTCCGCACTTCACAGCGCGCGTCGAAACTTCGGTTCCGCTGAATGTAGCACACCTACTTCGCGCCGAAATATCAAAACTGATAAGCAAAGGGGCGATAGAGCTTGTTCCCCGAGTTCAAAGCGAACAGGGGATATATAGCAGATACTTTCTAGTCCCCAAAAAGGACGGCGGTATCAGGCCCATTCGGGATCTCAGACGACTGAACAGAGTATTAGTGAAACGCCGTTTCAAAATGCTCACAACCAGCAAAATTCTCGCGCATGTTCGCCGAGAAGACTGGTTCATGTCGATAGATCTGAAGGACGCATATTTTCAAATACAGATAGCGTCACATCACAGGCGATTCTTGAGATTCGCCTTCGAGGGTCAGACATACCAGTATACAGTCCTGCCTTTCGGCTTGTCCCTGGCACCTCATACATTTACGAAATGCATGGACGCAGCGCTCGCTCCTCTCAGACTCAGAGGCATGCGAGTGCTGAACTATTTGGACGACTGGTTGATCCTAGCCCAATCACGATCTCAGCTCATAGAGCACAGAGCCATTTTACTCGATCACCTCGAGAATCTTGGTATCACGGTCATTTGGGCGAAGAGTTCACTGAACCCCAGCCAAACGATTCCGTTTCTGGGTATAGTTCTGGACTCACAGTCTATGACAGCGCGGCTGTCGCCACAGCGCGTGCTGAACATTCAGCGCGCGGCGATGTCTTTCCGCCGCGGCGCTTTCACCCCGCTCAGAAAATTTCCTCAGCATCGTCAGTTCTCCGGCTGGGCTTGCTCCGCATGCGCCCGCTGCAGTTCTGGTTGAAAGCGCGGGTTCCGCGCAGAGCGTGGGTGTCCAGTCATTTACGCCTCAAGGTCGATCAGGACTGTGTCACAGCCCTGGTGCCTTGGATGGCGAAAGACTGGTACCAATCAGGTGTAAGCCTGGGGACTTCCTCGAGGGTGAGGATGGTGTCTACGGACGCATCCACCTCGGGATGGGGAGCGCTGCTCGAGGGCAGACCGTCCTTCGGCCTATGGTCAGAACGGGAAAAGCTCCAACACATAAACTGCCTAGAAATGCTGGCAGTGCACAACGCGCTGACGCGTTTTTGTCCCCACATCAAGGACCAACACGTCATAGTCCGTTCGGACAACATGGCAGTGGTGTCCTACATAAATCGCCAGGGCGGTCTGAATTCCATACCCCTGTACAGGCTGGCGAAACGCCTCCTGCTATGGGCTCAGCACAACCTGCGCTCGCTGAGAGCAGTACATGTGCCCGGGCTGCTGAATGTGGGCCCGGACAGACTGTCCAGGAACAACGTTCCTACGGGCGAATGGTCTCTACACCCACAAACAGTCCAGCTGTTGTGGGAGAGATTCGGCAAAGCGGAGGTGGACCTATTCGCGTCCCGCGAAAACGCTCACTGCCCCGCATTCTTTTCAAAGACCGACAGCGCGCTGTCCCAAAAGTGGCCGCGCTGCCTGCTATACGCTTTTCCCCCCATCTCCCTCCTGCCTCAGGTGTTGGAACGGGTCAGGAAAACGAAATGCCCAGTGCTGCTTGTAGCACCGTTCTGGAAGAACCAGGCATGGTTCCCAGTTCTGATGCAGTTAGCAGACATCGCTCCATGGCCAGTGCCGTTGAGGAGAGATCTCCTCTCGCAGGCCAGGGGCTCGATCTGGCACCCACACCTGGAACTATGGTCCCTTCATGTGTGGGCGCTCAACGGATACCCGTTGGTCTCGCAGAGGGAGTCATGAATACCATCACGGAGGCTAGAGCGCCGTCGACCAGGCGACTCTATGCTTCAAAGTGGTCGGCTTTCTCCGGCTGGTGTACAGCTCGGAGCCTTTCACCCCTCGAATGTGAGGTAACGGAGGTTCTCTCCTTCCTACAAGAGCTGTTGGATAAGGGCAGATCCCCTTCCACGCTCAAAGTGTATGTGGCGGCTATTTCAGCGTTCTCCGGTTCAACGCTGGGTCAGTCACTGGGAAGGAATGATTTAGTCATCCGCTTCCTCAGGGGAGCTAGGAGACTGAATCCACCCAGACCTCCTTCAGTCCCTATGTGGGACCTTTCTACGGTCCTGGCGGCCATGAAAGGTGCCCCTTTCGAGCCTATCCAGTCTATTAGCCTCAAACATTTGTCTTTCAAAACAGTGTTTTTGATGGCTCTCGCTTCAGTGAAGCGCATAGGCGATCTGCACGCGCTCTCTGTGAGCCCGGCATGCTTGGAGTTTGGTCCTAATGACTCTAAAGTCATACTCAAACCTAAGCACGGCTATGTGCCGAAATCCCTCAACACGCCTTTTCGGGCTCAGGTTATTTCCCTGGCTGCCCTGCCGGCATCGAGTGAGGAAGGGGACTCGAGTTTTCTTTGCCCTGTTAGGGCTTTAAGAGCTTATATGTCCCGCTCTGCTGTCTTCAGACAGACAGAGCAGCTCTTTGTCTCGTTCAGCGGACGTTCCAAAGGAATGGCTGTTTCGAAACAAAGTCTATCCAGATGGATAGTTGACGCCATAGCGCTGGCTTATACTGCCAAGGGCATTCCAACCCACATTTCCCACATTAGTTCAGGTTCCCTACCCTGTCTATGTGATGTTATACTTGCGTCTGTGGACATGTCTATTCTACGACGCTACAGTATAGGGAATTAAGGCTCCCACCCTTATTCCCTGACTCTGTGTGAGTCAATCTGGTGATTATGCACTGTGTGCCTGAAATAGCTTCCGGTGATCAGTGTTTTTATCCCAGCACGCACGGCGTTTTGCAAGGGGTTCCCGTAGCGTTTTGATAAAACGCAGTACGAGAGAACTCTCGTAAGAGAACGTACTCGGTTACTAACGTAACCTCGGTTCTCTCTAGAAGAGGGAACGAGTACTGCGTTCTCTGCCGTGCGTACGGTTCACTCTGGTTCGCTTCGGCGATCAAAATCAAGTGAATCAGCCTTCTCGAGCTCCTTTTATAGAGGTAAGCCACGCCCGTTTCGGCGGGAAGTGGCGAGGAGGGCGCGAAGCGCCCTCATTGGCCTGACGTCATCTCAGGCCTCGCTCGATAGGCTTAAGCAGTTGCCGCAGAGCAGCCAATGAGCGAGCAAGCCGTCTCGCCATAGCTGACTGCTGCTGCCGCAACGCGTTTTACATATAATAATTTTTTGCTTCAGTGTTTCGTGAAAAGAGACTTTTCCCGTAGCGTTTTGATAAAACGCAGTACTCGTTCCCTCTTCTAGAGAGAACCGAGGTTACGTTAGTAACCGAGTACGTTTTCTGTGATGGTCGTGTTTAGGTGTAGGGGATAGAATATGCAGTTAAAGTACAAAAATCATCATGGCTGTGGAAAGCCACCACCATAAAAATTTAAACCCTGCATGGACAAAAAAAAAATACTGATTGAATCTTTTCATATAAATGTTATATAAAAGTTTTTCAACAATCTAAAGTTTTTGAACAGACATTGTTTAATAACAGTTATACTTTAGGTCACCATTAAACAAAATCATTACAGTAATTTTCTAAAAGATAAATAGAAGATACGAATGTATTTAATTAATTCATCATTTTAAAAAGATTATATTTAAACTTTTACGATTATGCTTTGAAATAAATTTAGTACGAACAAAACTTTCGCTCTGGAAAGGCATTAGCAGACTAACATTACATACGCTGTGACATGATGCACAGAGGCTCATCTGGTCTGTCACCCTATATCCTGAAGCTATCATTAATGATGGTCAAGGAACTTCTTTCTCAGAAGACGCATCGCTGATCGGAAGGGCCTTATAAGCAGCCGATCAATGGGGACAGCCTGAGGGTTCAAAGTTTCTAAATGTTTTCATTGTTGCTCTCTCTCTGAAGATAGGCCTATGTGGTAATTTTCTCACAGAGACAACTTAAGGAATTATTAAACATTTCACATGTGTGAGATGACTTTTTGACACTTCAAATTTTGAATTATTTTACATACCCATGATAAATAAAAAATATACTTTAAGTTCAAGTCAAGTTTTTTCCACAGACCATCGATGTAGAATATTTGTTTTTATTAAGACTTTAAATAATTAATTTAATTTAATTTAATTTAATTTAAAACATCTTTTTTTTTTTTTAAAGATATACTTTAAACTTTTAAGATTATACTTTGAAATAGTTTTAGCACTACCAAAACATTCACAATGTCTCATGACTGTCAAACGCTGGTGTGAGAGGGAAACACTCAGGTTCTTTTGTATTACAACTTTAAACTCATTGCATTTTTGTGAACCCATTCATACGTGATATGGACATTAATTATACTTTTAAAGAAAGTGAAGTTGTTTTCAACTTTAGTTTAAATAGTAAGATGTTTATTTTATATTATAAGCATTTCATTTATATACCTTTAAAGAACAGAAAGTTTTTTAACTTTACTTACAGTTAATTAGCAAGATATTTATTTTATATTATATATTAATTTTATAAGCATTTCATTTGAATTCTTTTAAAGAACAGAATGTTTTTCAACTTTAGTGTGAAATATACGTCATTATTAGAAAATCTCTTTTTATCACTTCCACTGTGCTTGGAAACCCCACTATGTGATGGAATGGCATGTGACACAACTGGATATCAGAGCTCAAAAATAACCCTCATAACTTTATAACTGAGACAAAGTTCAAATATTAAACAATGAACCCCCTTATACTCACAAGGTCATAAATAATCCCATTAACCAGTTATTAAGAGGTAGGCAAGGTATTGGCACGACTCTACAAACTGAGGGAAGAGTTAAAAAATGTCCTCAACCAGGAAAATTCTAAATATACAGAGTTAATTACAGACGTGGAATGGTGTTCAAAACTTGCATATCTCGCTAATGTTTTTAAGCATCTTAATGAACTGAACACAAAAATGCAAGGCAAAGGTGAAAATATTCTCACTTATACTGAAACAATTGGGAGGCTTCGGGTCCAAGCTCGCCCTCTGGCGTTCTTTTTGTTGAACAGGGCCAACTTGATATGTTTCACTTGTGCAATGCACACTCAAACAGCAAACTCCCTGAGCTTATTGCCCAGCATCTGAAGGTCCTAGAGGAGAGGTTCAACTTTTATTTTCCAGGTGAGACTTATGCTGAGTTTGACTGGGTCCTTGATCCTTGGAGTTCATCAGGACTGGAAAGTTCAAAAGTCATGCCATTGCAAGTACAAGAACAACTCACAGACCTAAGGGAAGATCGCAGTTTAAAATGAAATTTCAAGACATGGCTTTGGATAGTTTTTGGATAACTGTGAAGAAAGAATATCCAGCTGTTGCAAACAGTGCCATTACAGTTCTGATGCCCTTTTCCACAACCTATTTGTGCAAAATGAGTTTTTCTAGCCCGACATACATCAAGAATAAGTACAGAGAAAGTCTGAGAAGAGTGGACTTTTTTTTATATATATTTTTTTTATATTCTTTTATTGTTATTATTATTACCTTTTCTCCATTAACCTTTTGACCGTCTGTAAAGCACTGTGGATCAACAAACGTTGTGTTTATGTTGTGCTCTATAAATAAATTGACTTGACTTGACTTGACTAGGAGCTTCGTGTTTGTCTCTCATCCATTCCTGCCAGAATTGATAGGCTGTGTGCATCATCTCAGGCTCAGGTTTCCCGCTGAAAGTATTATTTTAAGACTAAATATGCAGTAATGCCTTAGATTCTTCTACATAATGCCTTGAAGAAATTGAAAGTATATAATGCACTTACATTAAAATCAGTTCAGAATTACAAGATTCCCTTTTACCAAACTCAATACTACACTCCAAAAAAAAAAAAAAAAACTATCATTCATAAAACGTAAAATAAGATGGTCCTGAGAAGAAATAACAGGAGAAATCCAAGCAGAAACAGCTGAATTCTGTGTGTTGTACTATGTTAAAGATGGAGATTAATAAAGAGGAGATTGAAGACATGAGTGATCAAGAAACATCCAGAATAAAACATGAAGATACTTAGGAAAAAATAGGATATTGTCCATTCTTCATTGTTTACTGCTGTGAAACAATCAGGTGTAAAAATGTAAACGGCAAAAGAAAAGTGAGAGATCATGTGTGCTTTGAATGTGGGATGAGCTTTACTACAGTCGCCCCACTGAAACGGCTCCAAGTAATTCATACTGGAGAAAGACCTTACAAGTGCTCATATTGGGTCTCATTCATGAAACACGAGCAGAACGAATTTTTGTGTAAATCGTGTGTAAAGTGGTTCTGGTGTAAATTTTCCAAATGTTAGTTGGTACGAAAGAAATCTACACCTGCTCCCAGCCATGCATAAATAGTGCGTTTAACATCCGAACGTTTCACTCAGTCTGGAAACCAGAAAGTACATGAGCGAGTTCATACTGGAGAGAAGCCGTAGAAGTGTACTCAGTGTGGAGTTGGTTTTGCACATAAGGACAATCTGAAGAAACACAAGAATTCACACAGAAGAAAAGCCATTCGCTTGCCATCAGTGTGAAATTGTTTTTATACAAAAACCACATCTTATCAAGCACATGTATTCACACAAGACAAACGCCTTACATTTGCCGTCAGTTAATTCAAAATTCATCCCATCCAGGTAACAACTGTAAAATTGTCACAAAAAGTGATTACTGCTTAAAGAGTTCTTAAAAAAAAAAAGTAAAATAATATAGAATGTATTCTGTTCCAAGTTCACATATTGGATTATGTTTTCCCATGGTTAAGTGTTGAGTTGTCAAATTGTCATGTGTTGAAATAGTCAGTTCCTGACTTATTCTTTATTTGTGTCCTTAATGTCCTTGTTGCAATTGTTTTTGTTTGTTTTTGTTTTGTTTGTTTTTTTAATGGGGGCAGGGGTCGTGAATGGATATCCCTTATCTTGCCACCCTAATCTCATTTGACCCCAAGTCCCAAATCAAAAACAGTACATTTGTTATTTCAAAAATAAAAAGTTTGTTATAAGTTGAGAAAATAAGACAAGATACTTATTTGCATAATCCCATTCAAAAGTGAGGTATTGTTTCAAGTTTAGCTACAGAATGTGAAGAGATGTCTTGAAATTAGAAAGAAAAGAGTTACAGTTATAGTAATTATGAAGAATTCTATAATAAAGTTCTTTCAGCTTGTTAAGAGGGCACTTTATATCCATTGTAGGTCCTCATGCTGTAGAATATTTATTATTAATTGAACTGCATGAACATGAATCTTTTAACAGATTTACTTGACTGACTTATTTTAATGATAAAATCTTTTCAGACACCATATTAGGAAGGGGTCGAGGGATTTGCAAATATAAACAAACATGTATTGTAACTCTCTCACTCTCACTGAGTGTGTGTAGGGGATTGTTGACCCTTGATTTCAGTGTTGTTTGTTTTCAGGAAATAGGTCAGTAGCCTGTTTTTTTTTTTTTTTTTTTTTTTGTGTTTTGTCTGATAGTTTTGTAGTTTGTTCTGATGATATGATGTGTATATTTTACTATTTTCTACAGAAAATAGCTCAACAGATCTATTTTAACTGCAAATGCAAAAATTTAATATTTTCTTCATTAGCCTGTTAACCTGTCATCCGTGCTTAACTTATTTTTTTTCTCTCGCACTTTTTACAAACATGGTGAGTCATGTCATCTTCTCCTGTTACTGTCACTTGCACTGCCTGCCACATGTTTAGCATTGCCTTCTCTGTCAGCAACGAGGGCTTCACATGCCATAAATGCAGGGAAATAGACAATCTGACGGAGAAGATTTCAGAACTAGAGACACGCATCCAAACTTTAATCGAGGATAGTAAGAATGCAAGGGCTTTAGATACTGCTTTGGATGCGAGAACGACAAAATTAAAATTAACATTAAAGAGGGGTGTGAAATCGCAAGTATGATGTCAAACACCGTAATATTCTCTGGCCCCCTTCCTGTTCGCCAGAGTGATGAGATACTTAGCAGACTGTCCTCACCCAATGGCTGGCTGTCTTAGTGGTGTCTGCAGAATAATATAGGGTTCATAGACAATTTTTAGGGTTGATCTGAACAGTTAAAAATAGTTTGTATTCATCCCTCCTGGGATGGTGCAGTTCTTTTTTCTAGTAATATGGCACACAGTCTTATTCACCTCTAAGACTATAAACCATATTACTAGAAATTTGAACCTTAAATATGTAGAAAATTAGCTAGGTTGGAGTCTGTTTGATTGAGTGTGTGGACAGGTGTCTTTTATACAGGTAACAAGTTCAAACAGGTGCAGTTAACACAGGTAATGAGTGGAGAACAGGAGGGCTTCTTAAAGAAAAACTAACAGGTCTGTGAGAGCCGGAATTCTTACTGGTTGGTAGGTGATCAAATACTTATGTCATGCAATAAAATGCAAATTAATTATTTAAAAATCATACAATGGGATTTTCTGGATTTTTGTTTTAGATTCCGTCTCTCACAGTTGAAGTGTACCTATGATCTCTACATGCTTTGTAAGTGGGAAAACCTGCAAAATCAGCAGTTTATCAAATACTTGTTCTCCCCACTGTACATACATACATGCATAGGTAAAATGGTGAATGACAGAATGAAACCAGAAGCAGGAAATGGAACTATGGAAAAGACTCATTGAACACGAAAAGAACCATCAGCTTATCATTTTCAGAGCACCTCATTAAATGTATACTTGCATGGCCTTTGTAGTGAAACATATCGTGAAGTTCCTGAAGAAGGATTTTTGATGGTCCCATGAGTCTCAATCGATTTATTCGGCGTTGTCTGAAGAAAAGTTGGTGAACTTGAGTGGTTTGTTTGACTCTGTTCTGGTTGAAGGTTTTCACTCTCTCCATGAGCACATGGCTGAGCACATGCAGATTGTGCACTGCCGTCCCTGGGCCGAAGAGGCCACGCAGGCAACCAAGGAGTGAGGAAGTCGGAAGAGTTAATGGTTGCTTAATCAGTGATGGTAAAGTTGCAGTTTTCTTCTGACACTCTGTTGGGAGAGTGAAGGCATAGCAGGCTGTGGCCACAGACATCAACCCGAAGAAGCAGCAGTAGAGGCCAGAAGAAGAGAGGGAAGGGCTTGTGTAGAGACCATTTAAAGCCTGAGAAAAGTCCCACATTTTCAGGGTTGGCTCAACCAGTAAGAAAGGGGGAACTTCCAAGTGTGGGTAGACATAGGCCTGGCCGTTTGTGTCCATTAAGAGACAAGATACCGTTGGGGTTACATTGACCGTTGGTTGTATCATAAAATACATACTGTAGTATCAAAGACATAATAGTACACAAGGCAATAAATCATATGCACAGTGTCCTGTGGTGCATGTTCATTTATAGATCAGTTCGTCCATGAATTCATGCAGAAATTGTCTGTTTTAAGGGCTGTTGGTCTTTTCTATGGCCTCTGCTTTTTCCACGTGACCACATTTTTAACAGCAATAAAACCAACTTATCTGATCGTAGTCATGGTAACCAAGACCCTTCTTGGCCTTGTTGGGGGGATGGGACCATAGATCCCAGAGTGAGTTTTAAAGATCATTTGAAAAGTATAACAAATAATTGTGTCTGATTTGTCTCAGTCGTTACAATTAACTGGGGCCAGGGTCAGGAAGCAGACAGACTGGCTAAACCGACCGTCTTCTAGCTGTCTCATGTCCCAGAATGCCATCACATAGAGACTCTTTCACCTAGATATTATCACATAGAGACTGTGTCTGTTCCCTGAATTATTAAATACAAGAAACTCCCAAACCAATTTAAGGATAAAAATTTAATTGATGTTCAAAAAAAAACAAAAAAAAACCGGATATAATACAGATGAACAAATGATAAAGCTCGGGTTGCTAAATATTCAATCCCTTTCTTCAAAAGCACTTATTGTAAATGATACGATTAGAGATCATAATCTAGATGTGCTGTGTTTGACAGAAAACCCAAGATAACTGATTGTGGTAAGGGGGTTTAGCGAGATCTGTGACAGGAGAGAGGATCGAGACAGATGCGGCGTGAGTGGGTTAAGTGTGAATGACAAACAAACACCTGTGTCTTGTTTCAGTAATTGGCGTGGGGAGACCGATAAAAGCCATGAGGAAACGAGATGCCAGGAGAAGAACAATCCAGAGATAACAGCATTCTAGTATGTAGTGATTCTGTATCAGCTCTTATGAGTAGGAAGACTGGAAAAGCTAGTAGTCATCAAGAAGTATTATATGAAGTCTTGTTTATAAATTCAAGAGTAAGACAAGGGAAAAATATTACATATATGTGGATATCAGCACAGTAGGCATACAGGGAAATGAGAAAGAGGCAACAAAAAAAGAGCATGTTGACATTGAAATTAAATTGTCAAAATCAGAAGGGAAGAGTCTAGGGTGGAAAAAGGTGATGGAATTATGGCAATATCAATGGGATCATGAAAGTAAAGGAAGACATCTATCCATGATTCAAAATAAAGTAGGCATTGTAAGAGATATGACAAATAGAAGGAAAGAACAAGTTATAATAACAAGACTTAGGATTGGGCATTGTAAATTAAATGGAAAATGGAAAACATCCCACAGGTCAATGTGATGAATGCCAAGAGGAGGAAACAATCAGTCACATTTTTATGTCATGTAGAAAATTTACACAAAAAGGCAAGATTTGAAACATCATTTACAAGAAATTGGTATAGGACAGTATAATGTTTAAAATATATTAGAATGTGGAAAAGGTGAAAAAGGAAAGAAATATTATAGAAATAGTATAGATTCGTCTTGAGTGATTGCTGAATTCTAGTTGACTGAGTTTTTGATGACATAGCGCTGTGTGCGCGACTTTGTTTTGTTCTTTTCATTCGTTTTCAATAAACGCCCGCAGTTTCTGCAAGCCGACCCTGTCCTCTTCCTTCCCTGAAACTTGAAAATTGTTACACTGATATAAACAACTGAAAGCCAAATGGGGAGGTCTTGCTGTAATGTATAGTAATATCTTCCGTATTACTAAGAGATCCAGTTTTTAAACATAATTATTTTGAAGTGTTGGGGCTTTATGTAACATTATCTAGTGTAAGTGATAAATCCCATTTGCCATTTGTGCTGGCTACTGTATACAGGCCACCAGGGCACCATGCAGACTTTATCCCCCAAAAAATTGCTGATTTTATATTGGAGTTAGTACTGGCTGCAGATAAAGTCCTAATTGTTGGTGATTTTAATATCCATGTAGATAATTAAAAAGATGCATTGGGATTGGCATTTAGAGACATTCTTAACTCTATTGGAGTTCAGCCAAAACAAACTTTGCATTATTTTCCTGTTATCACTGTAAAGCTGCTTTGAAACAAACTGTATTGTAAAATGAGCTATATAAAAAGGTGACTTGACTTGACTTTTACTGCATGCCAGACTACTATTTTTAATATTTGTCGCAAATGTATTTCTAAGGCTTTAGTAGATCTAATTTAGCACATGTTTTTGAACTGCAATGCCTTCATGGTTGAATCATTAATCAGATGATCAATACACATGTTTTGAAGGACCTCCTTTAGCATGAGAGTCCCTTTAAAAGAGACGGTCCAGTTCATCTCATGCCGTGGATGATCGCTCGTCATCATGGCTCTGAATATTGACTGCTGTTGGAAAGGGCTCCTTCTGCTCTCTTTCCTCCTGATCTGTGTCAATGGACAAACATCAGGGCCGTAAGTTTATAACAGTTTTTGCTGAGGATAAATTATTTATATACCAATAGTCATTTTGTAAGTCTTGATGATTTCTCCCATATTTATTTAACCGATCTGTGTTGCACAGTAGAGGTTTACTGTTTGAAAGACAACTTAAGGCACACGATTATTTATAATCACTGACAGTGTATTTTTAAGAGCAATATTGCTCTGAATAAACATACAAAAATAAAGAATTAAGTCACCAGACTCCATTACGCAGTTTGTTCTTTTATTCACACTTTTCATATAATTGATCAATAGTAAATTAACTGTATTATTTTCCCTCCCAGATTGTTTTATTTTTCTTATTTTGTATGAAATATTGTATGATCATTTTCTCTGGACAGATATTTCATGGTGACGTTTCCTGCAGTGATTAAGTCGGGATCTGAGGCCAAACTGTGTGCAAGTCTTCTCAAGCCCAATGAAAGCCTTGTCATGAACATTCATCTGGTTCATGGTGTCCAGAGCACATTACTGCTGCAGGAGAAAGCTGAGGAAGAGTTTCATCGCTGCTTTAACTTCAAGGTCTGCCATCAAAACATGCACATAATGAATATTATCAAATATGTTTCATCATAATGCATCTAGTTTTTGTGGCAGGTTGTGAATACAGGAAATTATTTCTCATCAGGCTCCTCTGGTCAATGCAGAATCAGTGCAGACAATGAAGGTTGAACTTCAGGGAGAGACTTTCAGGACGACTGAAGAGAGAAAAGTCATGTTCAAGCCTTACCATCCTCTGACTTTTATCCAGACTGATAAACCCATCTATACTCCAGGACAGACAGGTGAGCTGTGAATGTCTCAAAGGCTAAAGCTCGGTAAATAATGCCGGTGTCACTGACATCTAAACCCTGATCACAGCTGATGTAGCACATATAAGTAAAGCACACTATGATCAGGCAACGAGCATAGGTCAAACATTACAAATGTTGCACAAACCAGCAGATGGTAAAAGAGTATGAAGTAAACAGTTCAATGGATTTACAAACAAAAAGAGGAGCAGAGGAAAAGATAAGAAAAGCAGATATTAAGGATGAGTAGCTTTGAATTCTAACAGCTTTGGAAATATGAGAATGGTCATCTAGTGTGCATTTGAACAATCCCCTCACTTTCAAACATGTTCAGCCTAAATAATAGTATCTGTGTGACTTTATTTTATATGAAATCTATGGATACTATAGATTAGGGATGTTCTTGGAGAGCCCACAGCCCTGCAGAGTTTAGCTTTAACCATAATTATTAAATGTACCTGATCAGGTCCTTCAGGGTTATTTGAAATTAACAGGGTTTGGACAAAACTCTGAAGCCCTCCAGGAGTTTGACACCCCTGATATAAATCGGTACATGTAATAAACCTCATAGCTGTCTGGGATAGGCCTACTTGATTCTAACTGGTCAGCTGGAGCAAATTGTCAGATATTTTTGTAACATTATGGCTAAAACAGGCAGCTGTGACAGCTAGTTGAATTTGGCTCAAAAGACACATTCACCCAGCAGCAGTATACAGTTTCCAGCCCTGTATTTGACACTTAATACAGTTCACACACAGTGTTGAGTTATGTTCTCATTAATCATATAAATTTATGTTTTGTTATGTAGCTTACTATTATTTTATTTATTTATTTTTTAGATTATACTACTGACTGTTGTATGCCAAAAATGTGCAAGAGTTCATTGTGCGCATGTGTGAACAAACGGGACTTTTATTTTGACTCAAGTTGTGAATGTTGAATTTAGTACTCAGTACTCTGTACGTGTTGCTGCTCCCTCGGGCACTGATGTTATACCAGTGAGTTGAGATGTGAACGAACAAATAAATAATACTAAGAAGTTATATCTGGATTATTCTTTAATGGATGGATGACAACAACATATTGCACATAGACATGACGGATAGAAATTAAACCTTAACACACAGTTTGGTAATTTTTAGGAGAGAAATATGACTGTAAGCAATTGTCCCTTACATAAGAGCTGAAGACATCAAAAGTGAAGTTTTTTAATACACATTTCTATTTTACAGTGGACTTCAGAGTTGTTACCATGGATACAAACTTTGCACCCCTTGATCAGCAGGTCTGATGTGTTTATCTGGCATCTTTATTATCTTTTGCATTGTTGAATACATGTTTAATAAATGAACACATTTTGGGCTTTTGATCTTTACTATTTGCTCTTTCACAGTATAGTACAGTGGTTCTTGAGGTAAGAACACAAAACCTTCTGTGCAGTCATAACAAACACACCTTTTAAATCTGATTAAAACTAGAAATTTTGTTATATTTGCAATTATTGTATTTTCAGTAGGGTAATTATATATTTCTTCATTGATAGTCAGGATATGTGTAGCTGACTGTCACAAAATATCTGCACTGTGTCTTTGCTATTAAACAGGACAGTAAACGTAACCGGATTGGCCAATGGACAAATGTTTCTTCAACAAGGTGGATTTTGCAGCGTTCTTATGAATTAAACCCAGAGGCCCGTCAAGGCATGTACAAACTGAAGGCTTTTATTGGTGACAGGATGATCTCACATGATTTTGAAGTGAAACAATATGGTAAGTCATAAAAATGACTCGTTATGACTGTAACCTTGGTTCCCTGAAGAGGGAACGAGACACTGCAACGTAAGTTATGACACTATGGGAACACCTTTGCATGATTGTGTCTTGAAGCACATGTGAAATCAGTCCAATGGTGTGGCGGAACATCATGTTACAATACTATGGGAACGTTAATACCTACTATGCCATACTGACCAGTGCTTGTCTAGTGTGAATAATATCTGGAGCGCAACTAAGACTGAAGCACCTGGAAGCCAGGTCAAGGTCATAGAACCTGACGAATGTGTGCGGAGATGACCAGCCCGCTGCAGCCCATACGTCATGAAGAGAGGCCCCAGAAAGCAAGGCTTTAGAAGCCGCCACACTCCTAGTGGAATGGGCCCAGACAGCCAATGGAGAAGGCTGACCGGCTAATTCATAAGCAAGAGAGATAACCTCGACAACTCACTTACTCATTCTCTGCTTAGATGCTGGGTACGCCTTTTTGGGCGACCCAAAGCATTCAAAGAGTTGATCAGATTTACGCCACACGGCAGCTCTGTGGACGTAAGCATCAAGCGCCCTAACCAAGCAAAGCACATTTCATTTCTCCTGGTCTGGGCGTAGGACAGAAGCCCTGCAGGCCTAATCCTCAAGGTTCCACGGAGGAAACGAGATACTAATGGGTCTCTTTTCAAGGATACACCACTCAAAGGAGTGTGGTAAACAGGGCCAAATAAACCTTAAGTGTAGAAGGGGATAATCCTGTAGAGAAACGCTCTTGCGGAAACTCTAGCACTGTACCAACCGGGCAGTTAACTGGGTCTAAACCTCCGTTGTGAGACCAGCCTCTATGAGTTGGTCAATGACTCTATGACTGTTTGAAGTATAGTTTTCTTATCTTCAACTCTGTCCAGAGAAAAAGCCTTGGTTGCACATTCATTTGTATGTATGTAAGGCACATATGTTTTATATTAAGAAGGACCCAAAGATTCTGAAGGAGGGAGAGAGAGTTTGTGATGAAACAGAGACGGATACAAATGCAAGTAAAAGGCGTTTATTAATGCTGGTCAGATGAACACACAGGTCGGGGAGACAAACACTCAGATGGAGATGTGACGCAGGGACTTTGATGGGCAACCTGGAGATGGCGTGCGGTGATCGGCGTGCTCAGGAACCAGAAAGAATAAACAATCCAGACAGAGTGAAGAACAACGACGAGTATCCACAATGACGAGTTATCCACACAAGGAGACGAGAGAGAGCCACACGGGAACAGGACACGACACCGGGGAAGCCACAACGATCTGACAACATGAGATGAAGATTACTGAACATATAATGGGAACGGGGATTGATTACAGATGGCGCAGATAATCAACAAGGGATTGGGTAACCACGCCCACACAGACACACACAAACACACCAGAATGAGACAGCGGATTCATGAACCGTGACAGAGTTCTGTTCTTTCTATGCATTGTATTGTATTGTATTGTGGAGGCCTTTTTGGATCTCAAGGCACAGAAGGAGATCTTACCGGATATTTATCATTTATAGAGATGTTATACAATAGGTATATGATACTATGATGTCATTTATGATCTTACTGGTTGAATAACGGGATACTCCCTGAATATTCTTACTATATATTGTATATGCAGAGTTTGGGGAGCTGAGCTATTTTCTAGTTTCCCAGTGCTGGTCTTTCTTTTCTTTTGTTTTATTCATCCATTACTCCTAATAAAGAAGGAAACAAAAAGGCACTATAATCGTGTTGGAATTCTTCATTTCTAACAATGACTCAAACCCACAACTTTCATACATCTGGACGGGGGTTAAATATTTAGCCCCAGCCTGACACAGAAAGTCCCTCCTGATCGGAATCTCCTTAAGGGAGCCATAGAGGAGGGATATCAAGTCCAAAAACCAGATGTGAGCTGGCCAAAGAGGAGCCACCAACAGTAGATGGGCACCCTCCCGGCAACCTCTCTCCATAACTCCCGAAAGCAGAGCGATCGGGGGAAATGCATACAGGCATAATGATATTCAACAGTAGTGGGGCTGGATGACACTAATATGTCCTCTTCCACTTCTCTTCCTCCTCCATAGAAGACCCACCACCTCGGGGTAAAGTCTCCATTCCTCTGGCCTCAGCCCTTGTCTCAACCTAAGCGACCACCGATGTGTTGTCTAAATGGACAAGAACATGTCCCCCGTAGATCAGAAAATGCACTTCCACAGACCCTGGGATGAGTGGCCCTCCAGGACCGCTCCCCAACACGTGAGAGAAGCATCTGTCATAAGTATCACATGACGACAGGTAAGTCATAACACTGGGCCTTTGGACAAGAAACAGGGTTTCCTCCACATCGTCAAGGAACAAAGACATCTTCTTGTAACCTTGATCATGTGGAATGGATTGCCCCTCGGGGAAAATCCCCTGGTCTTGTCTCATGTACAACAGGCCAAAATGTATGATGTTGGCTGCTACTGCCGACAATCTTTGAAACTGTTTGACAGTGTGTGACTGGCCTAGTTTCAGCTCTTTTAATGCTGAGAGGATTATGTGTGCAGGAGAGAAACGTGCCTGCATCATCACAGAATCCTCCAAAAAGGTGGTTCTCTGTACTGGAGAAAGAACAGTCTTCTTTGCGTTCTGCCTCAACCCCGCTCTTTCATATGAGCGAGGACAACATTTCGATGTTAAAACGCCATGTGCTCTGAATGAGCTTGTATCAACCAATCGTAGATGTAATTCAACACGCGAATGCCCTGGAGTCGCAGAGGAGCCAGTGCAACATCCACGCCTTTCTTGAAAGTGCAAGATGACAGTGCTAGCCAAAAGAAGAACCCTGTACTGGAACACTTTGCCCCCTAAAGTAAACCTGAGGAACGTCCTGTGGTTTTAAAGTATGGATATGTGGAAGTATGCATTTTTGAGGTCTATCATGACAAACCAATCCTCTGTACTGATTATAGTCACGATTTGTTTTAAAGTTAACATTTTGAACTTTAGCTTTTGGCTGCTCGATTTACATGGTGCAAATAAATTGGACATTCTTTTTGGAACAATGAAATACCGGCTGTAAAATCTGGATTCTGGTGGGGAACATGTTCTATGGCCCCATTCCACAAGAAAGTTCTCACATCTTGTTCCATAACCAAAGGACCCACCATAGTGGGCAGAACCCTGTGAGGATAACGAGAACAAAACTGAATTCTGTACTACATTTCTCTACGTTCCCAGATGTACACTGGGATACTGACTAGTTGGGTTGGCAGAACGGCCCCCTGAGGGCACTGGAGAGAAGTGGGCACCGTAAGATGAGGTGTGAACCACTTCTCCTCGAATGGGCCAGCCCTCAAAGGTCTGACACTGGCGTTAGAGCCTCTTAGCTGAAGCCTTCCTTGTAATGATGACATTCCTCAGATCCGTTTTATCTTTGCCAGGTTGAGGCTTTGAGCGCTTACCCTGCCCCGATTCTTTCTGCGGCGGGGCATGAGAAACAACACTTTCTGTTTTTGTTGCGCCCTGTACGAAGAGCTTGAGAGCACCTGGGGCTACTTCCGCCCAGCAGCCTTTTGAGACATTTGATTGACAAGGGAAGACCTGCTGGAATGCCACCACCTGCTTTTTAGCCTTCTGGAACCTCTCGACGACTGAATTAATGGAGTCGCCAAAGAGTCCCACAGGAGAAAGCGGGGCATCCATCAGATATACTTGTCACTTTCTTTAATGTTATATAGATTAAGTCACAAATGTCTCTCTGAGGCTTCCAGAGCTGCCATAGTATGGCCAATAGCTCTGGCCTTCTCCTTGGTAGCCCGTAGAACCAGATGTGGCTTGAGTAAAGCCCCTCCCCCTCATCAAGGTCTTTAAGCAGGTCGGTCTGTTATGCCTGTGTTCTGCCCGCTTGTTGGAGGGCCCCACAATAACCACCGGGCCAGGTTGTGCCGATAGACGATGCTCAGAAGAGGTTTTCCCCACAAAAATTTTAAAGCGCATCACCCCATTACCAAAGAGCTGCGAGAAAAATTAAAAATTAGTAAGATTAGCTTACTCCTCATTTAAAAAACAACTTGATTAAAACGAAATACTTCTCTTCTAATTTTTTAACTAATATTAAGAAAATAAATTAAGACAGTTAGCCTAGGCCTATATGCCATTATCAGCACGCTGAAGTAGATTCAGCTCTCCTCGTCTCTGAAAGAATATGAACCGTTAATGCAGTGTCAGATGTTTTTGCTTTCACTTTCTGTAGTAATTAATTGACTGGGGTTTGAGACTTCTTCACCACCATAACTCTAGAGCAAAGTATGCACATTGCTTGTGTGATATCCACTGACTCACCTTCATGGTTTAAAATGTAAATATTTCCAATATTGTGCAAAAATTTCCTTTATCAATAATTGTTAGAAAAATGATGGACAGAGATTTTGATTTTGCACACGTCATTCCCCGTGATAAAATGAATTAAATAATTAAATAAATGAGTAGCTAAATAAACAAGTAATAACCCCCCCTGCTTCTCTGCTGGCCAATTGATATTTTATTTTGACACAGCACGAGTAATAACCTTCACTAGCTCTTTGTACCCAGGAGAGTGAAGTGGCAAATCTTCAGACTCTCCTGCATCAACTCTCGGTACACTAACCTCCTCAGAGGAAGATAACTGAAGCGCCGGGCCCTCACTCAGGGCGGAAGAAACCGCAGAGCGGGCTTCCTGATCCTGAGAGAGGAGATATATATTGATATATAGGCACATATATAGGCCCACAACCCCAAATATGACAGATGGAGTAACACAGACTGCTTGCTGAAGAAACAGAAGCTGACATTGTTTGGTTCAGGGGTGCTTTATACCTTCCAGGTCATGATGTCTCCCGCCTATGACGTTCTGCTACACCATTGGACTGATTTCACACGTGCTTCAAGACGCAATCACGCAGAGGTGTTCCCATAGTGTCGTAACTTATGACGCAGCACGAGTTCTCTTGAAAGGGAACAGACAATTTGCAGTTTTGCATGGGAAGAGTTTCAATAAATGTTTGTATTTTAATATTTAATATATAAATTGAGTACTAATAACTCTGATTTCTGCCTTCTGACTTCTAGTTTTGCCTAAGTTTGAAGTTACTGTAAAAAGCCCAAATAAAGTAAGTGTTGAAGAAGAGGAACTGATAATTGAGGTTTGCGGAAAGTGAGTGGTTTCTTTTTATTTCCTGCATTAATAAAGCAAAGTGCTCTTCCATTCACACTTTCATTTAATTGTTAATTGTACTATTATTTTTTTAACTCTTCTGTCAGTTTCTTACTTTAACCCCCCATCCTAATATATTAGTTTCTTAACTCAACCCTGGGCTGTAGATCAGTTGCTTGTACCTTCTTCACAGATACACTTATGGACAGCCTGTACCTGGTAAATCACGGGTGAAAGTGTGCCGTGACTGGCCCAGCGATTTCTATAAAACAGATTCAGTGTGTTTAGAGGAAACCATTGAGGTATGTGAGTTGAAACGCAGTACATTATCTTTAATACATTTATATAATTAAACCACTCTTCTGTTAATAGTTATGTTTGTGTTCTTTCATTATAATTAGATAAAACAGACAGGCTGTGCCATCCATTCCTTAGATCCATCACTCTTTTTTAACTTCGAACCACATCAACTGATGCAGAATTTTAAAGTCAAGGTCGTAGTAGGTCATAGTTTCCCACAGCATGTGATGCTGATTTCTCTTCATGTTGAGGCAATGGTTACAGAAGAAGGAACAGGTGAGCTCTTCAATTTGGTCAGATCTCTGTTACCTACATTTCTTGTATTTCTCATTTTTGACATTTGACTTTTATTTGAATAAATATTTATGTAGGTGTTTTGACTATTTACAGAGATCTCCATGACAAAATCTGAATCTGTATCTCTCACGTATGAAATTGGTAAAGTCATATTTACTGACCTGCCCAAAACATATGAACACGGATCAGTTATTGAAGGAAAAGTAAGTCTAAAATCCATTTGTCTCAGTTTAACACCATTGATGTGTACGGAATTATTCCTTAATTGATTCCTTCAAAATCTTATTTTCAACAGATAAAACTCTCAAATTTCAAAGGTGCACCAATTCAAAGCAAAAAGGTTTATCTTATGGAGGGTCACACTTGGTCCCCAAAACTGCTCCTAATTCTCACTACAGACAGCGCTGGACTGGCCAACTTCTCTCTTAATACATCCAGTCATTCTAAAAGTGATATTGATCTAATAGTAAGATATTTTGTGTTCACTTAATTTTCTTTTGTATTGCCTGAAGAGTTTAGTTACATGAGTTATTTCTGATTTTTTGTAATCTAGGCAAGTGTCTATCAAGAGGTCCGTGATTTTGGACACGACAACATGCCTTACATCTTTGCTGATAAAAAAACAGTCCATATCATCCAACCTGACTCTCTATACACCCCATCACGAAGTGAACTGATTATAGAGAATACTGAACAACCATTAAAGTGTGACTCTGAGTTTACAGTCACCATCAAGTATTATTTTGTTGGAGAGACAATTAAAAACTTCAAAACTGAAATCGTCTATATGGTGAGAACATGTGCAGTATGTACACTATCACAGAGATGTTTCTGTTTAACAGTATTATTTGGCTGCACTAGTCAGTTTGTTATCAGAGTGTCATCTGTCTGTTTCAGGTCTTGTCCAGAGGAGTGATTGTTCATCATGGATATGAGAAGGTTGAAGTGAAGATTTCTGATGGAGCAAGGGGCTCAATGTCGTTCAAACTGTCTATTAGTGCAGATCTGTCTCCTGTAATGCAGATTCTGGCGTACTGTGTTTTTCTCCCCAGTGAAACGGCTGTGGCTAGTAGCAAAGATTTCAACATTGAAAAGTGTTTCAAAAACAAGGTAGGCTATGCATTGTAGCTTTAGAAATGAGCCTCTTTAAACTGTATTACTGACTCATTTCTAAAATAAAGCCTATTCCCTGTATGTCACAGGTATCTCTGCAGTTTTCTCCTGCTAAAGCAGTTCCCGGTGAGAAAAACACTCTCCAGCTCTCAGCTCAGCCTGGTTCACTGTGTGGCCTCAGGGCTGTAGATCAGAGCGTCCTGATCCTGAAGTCAGGAGAACGTCTGGATACTGACAAGGTCTAGATGCTTTAAGATTCAGTGTTGATTAAATGTGTCTCTTCATAGTGGGAATCTACAGTGTCAATCTAATGATAACAGACTTTACTTATTGCTGCTATGATCCATCAGCTGACATTTTGATCTCAGGAAATTTAGCATTAATCTGTCACATTCCTGTCCTGTCTTGTGCTGCACATGGGTGTTTTGTTATTTTGGGCCATGTGCTCGTGTCTATTGTCTAGCCCCTCCCATCTTGTTATCTGATTATTGGTTAATTTGTCCCACCTGTCTGTCTCGTTACCCTCCTTTGTTTGTTCCCCTATTTAGCCTCCTTGTGTTTGTAGTCTTGTGCTGGTTCGTTGTCCGTGTTTCTTGTTTCCTGGAGTTCCTGAGTTTTTGTGTTTGTGCCGTACCTGCATGTCACTAATAAACTAACTCTGCATTTGTATCCTCGACTCTCGTTTACCATTCCGTGACATAATCTTCATTCTTTCTCACCAAATTGGAAATAGTTTTTTTGGAAATACATGTATTATTTAGAAATCATACTGATAGTGTGTGAACATGGTCCCGTCACAGATCTTCAACCTGCTGCCAGTGCAATCGTGGTCAAATTACCCTAGGACTGTTGAAGATGGGGAGTGTCCGTCTATGAGTGTTTGGAGATCCGCATTCACTTATAAATCCTTAAAGGTAACAGTTGGATTATATGTGTGGCAGTGCAGTAGATAATGATTGAGAGAGTATATACTGCACATGTGTAAGTAAATGCATAAAAAGACCTCTTGATTTTACTGACATTTAAAAGTAATTTGTATTTTCATGACTTTTATTGTGGTTCATCATTGCCATTTGGCAGAAAGTGGGATTGAAGATGGCAACAAATTTGTTTGTGGAACTCCCTGTGTGCAAGAGGAGTAGGTACATTTACTGTTATTACAATCCAAGCTGTAATGTTTTAATATGTTGGTTCTTGTTATGAAATATATTTTAAAAAATTAAATATGTTCAATTTGTGAAATTGCGAAACTTGCACAATTCCACAATTATAGAGATGTAGTAGGAAAAGACAACTTTTTTTCTAGGGTTATTAGTGAACTTTGAATCAGTGTTAATATTGGTAGGAAAAACTATTCTATAAAACTATATAAATTTTGTAAAATAAAATTAACACATTCACTTTTGCAGCCTTAAAATACTAAACCTAAAATGAAAGCGAAATAAACTGAAACGTTTAAAGTGTGTATTAAAATAATGATCTGCTTTCCATTTTCTATTCACTTATGACTGGATATAGAACTGATCATTTTGACGTACACATACATATCACTTAAAACTGCAAAATATAACTTTTTTTTTCCCAGTGCTTTTTTCCAAAGCCAGACTAGTTGTTTTAGCAGAGGATACATTTGAAACAACTGATTCAACACCTGAATCTTCAGCAGTGACGATTCGAACTGTCTTTCCAGAAACTTGGATCTGGGAACTTGCTGAAGTGGGGTATTTAAAGCATAATCAGTACATTTAACATCATATTTATCTTATTACTTATTCTTATTAATACCTTGCTTGCTTTACATATTCTTAATCCAGTTTTTTTTCATCATCTGTGTGCTGAATGTTGTCATTTATTACAGGAAAAATGGGTAACACTTTATAATAACGTTCAGTTGTAAGTCATTAATAAGTGGTTAGTTAATGATGAACTAATCATTTACAGAACATTCATTAATGATTAGCAAGTGATATACTAACATTTTATGTATGTTTTGTAAAATCCGTTATAAGTCATTTACATGTGATTAGTAAATGATTAACTAATTATTTACGAAACATAACTATGCGTTCATAAATGATTAATAAGTGATATGTTAATTATTGTATGTATTTTTTGTAGATTCAGTTATAAGTAATTTACAATTGATTAGTAAATTATTAACTAGGCATATACAAAACATGAATATGCGTTTCATAAATGTTTAATAAATGTATTTATTTTATTTTTTTGTATATATGTAGCAATTAGAGGGTGCAAAAAGTGTTGTAAATGCCATGAATACACGTACAGATCATTTGTAGGTATATGTAACACATTTACAAGTGATGAATAGTTTACTTGTAAATGTGTTACATATACATTCGTAGATAACATTCGCAGACCTTATGCCTTTTTGATTCTTGAAGTGGTAATCTACAAATAAAGTGTAAGACATTTACAAGTGATGAATAGTTTACACTTTAGATTAGGGGATGCAGAAAGTGTTGTAAATGATTTATTCATGCGTTTACACATGAATAACAGGTGTTGAACACTGTAGTGTGTACTGCAGTGTAAGTGCTGACTGGTGAGGGTATAGACAGCTTCTCTGAAACACATGGAGTCTTTAACCACTGTGCACCTGATGTGAGCAAAACATACAAAAAAAATGTAACATAATTTATTAAACATTTATGAAACGCATAGTCATGCTTAGTAAATGATTAGTTAAACATTAACTAATCACTTGTAAATGACTTAAAACTGAATCTACAAAACATATAATGAACATATCACTAATTAATCATTTATGAATGATATGAATGAATTATTTCTGTTACTTGTGACATTTTCATGGCTAAAGTCTAATTACACTGTATTCAGCACAAACTCTGCTACGATAATATATCAGCAGCATGTATGTAAAAGTTTGTAGTTTTGAGATAATGACATTTATGCGTGGTTTGTGAAAATACAAAAAAAAAATTCTCATTGAAATAAGGCCATGAAACCCATACTGATTATTTCTTCACAAGACTTTTGAAAATTATATCACGTAGCCTAGAATATTTGCTCTAAAACTATGTGAAAATCACCCTGACTGCTCATTCAGATAAGACAATATATTGATTTAAAAATTTTACGACGTGTTTTGTGTGAAAAAGCTTTATGCGGAGGTCATTAATATGTATTGTTTTCACACCTGAGAAAGACAAAGAACCTCCCCTAACGGCCCTATTAGGAGCTAGCAGGCCCTGTCATTCTGGGAAACCTTGCACAATACTGTAAATGAGGAGATTTAAAAAAGAATGGCTTTTAAATTGTTTGGATTTATTTACAACACAACATAGTCCAAAGATACACACAACAAATGCCAAAAAAGCACTTATTGAAAACAATGATCCAAAGACAAAAACCTTTGTGCCATTCCTAAAAACATTGTACATACCTTTCACTTCCAAGCGGTTTGATTTTAACTTTACCATGTTCATGTTCACTGAAGTCCTCAGTGGCATCTGGGCCCTGAAAAAAAAAAAGTGAACATACTGATATCAAGAGAAAGGCCTGCACGATTTTGGGAATAAATTTTAGATTTTTCTGGTTAAAATTGCTTTTTAAAATTCACAGAATACACACACACACACACACACACACACACACACACACACAAATGTTTCCAACAATAATATAATGAACACCAGGTTTGTTGTGCCTTGTAGGCATAAGCTATGCACAGTGCTGGATAAAATAATAATATCAATAACCTATAGTCTTCCAAAAGATTTCAGTAACAACTAAGCTAGAGAAAAAATATATTGATTATCATGTTACTTCAAATGTTTCCATTCGTTATGATGATGTGAAATGAGATAATAGTAAAAACATGAAGCCATTTGCTTTTCAAACGCGATCGCGCTGCAAAATATGATACATTCAAACGTGATCGCGCTGCAAAATATGATACATTCAAACGCAATCGCGCTGCAAAATATGATACATTTAAACGTGATCGCGCTCAAATATAAAACATTATGGTTACCATATACATATCTACGTTTGAGCAGATATCCACAAACACAGTAACAGTAAACACGGGTCTAAATATTATAATATTCACCATATATCTAGCAACAGTTCAACTGCAATGTGAAATTTATGCAACAATAGCAAACTAATATGTAAGAATTTCTTACCTTACACCTTTCTTGTCTTCAAATCGCGTTCTTCTTCTTCTGATGTAAATCCAATGTAAGCTCAGGCGCGTCTAAAAGCAGAGACTTGTAAAGTGTTTTGGTGTTTTGTTTTTGAGGTAGGCCTAATGAGCGCCATCGCGTTCCATGTGGAGATTTGCATGTGAATCTCTTTTGCGCGAGTGGGCGTGGTAAATTGAAAAAATGAGCAAGCGTTTGAGAAGCTGGACATCTTGTTGGTTTTATACAAATTACTTAAACAGAGAATATTTGTTTTCAGTTTGAATCCTATCATTTAAAACTACACACTTAAATGTTTATAAATGTATATGGCTCATAAATGTGTGACAAGTATTCGCTGAGTTTGGTTTCAGTTTATAGACGTGCTCAAGAAAAAAAAGTTCACCGCGACGGAGAGGCAGAACGCACACCCTGTTTATTTTCTTTATTTTACAAAAGATTTTACGAAAGTTTTGATTTGATTGTAAGTGGACACATACAAAAGTAGAAATATCACAGATTCTTTTTTATATTTCTTTTTTCTGTATGACCATAAATTATGGAGTAATTTAAGTTTATAGTGCTACAATGTGGAGAAAATCCAGCAAAACGCGCCCGCGCGTTTGTCGACCTCAGAGGGTTAATAATAAACTAATCACTTGTAAATGACTTGTAACACAATTTACAAAACATACATAAAATGTTAGCATTTATGAATGATTTGTAAATGATTAGTTCATCATTAACTAATCACTTATAAATGACTTACAACTGAACATTATTATAAAGTGTTACCGAAAAAGGACTGAGTCAGAATCAAATATGCCTATTGTTGTAATTCCTCCACAGGGACTCTGGATCAGCTCAGGTTCCTGTCACGGTTCCTGACACCATCACCTCTTGGGAGACGGAGGCCTTCTGCCTGTCCTCTGAAGGTCTGGGTCTGGCTCCTCCTGCTCAGCTGACAGTTTTCCAGCCCTTCTTCCTAGAGCTCTCTCTGCCTTACTCCATCATCCGCGGGGAGATCTTTGAGCTGAAGGCCACTGTCTTCAACTATCTGTCCAAGTGCATCATGGTGAGATTTCAGACGCAGTCTAATCAAATCATATCAAATATGCCACTAATCATGTGTGTATGATTGACAGGTTAAAGTGACTCCAGCTCCTTCCTCAGACTACACTCTCAAAGCCTCCTCTGATGATCAGTATTCATCCTGTCTATGTGCTAATGGAAGAAAAACCTTTAAATGGATCCTCACTCCCTCTGTTCTTGGTGAGTTTTCCAGTCTGAATCAGTAGCCGCCTTTTCATTGCAGATTTGCACAAAACTTTTGGGATGTTTTTGAAATGTTGATAAAAAACTATTGCAAAACGATGGCGTTTCCGTTAACCGATGTTATGCGACTAAAACATTATTTTTCCCTCTCACGAATAAGTCATTCCAAAAATCATTGCAATGGATGTTGGTAGTTTTACACTTTTATCGCAGCCACCGCACTAGTCATTGTTTTTAATCGAAGTTATCCAAGCATTATTGGCAAGGGAAGATGTTAATGTAAATGTTAAACAAGCAATTTCACCGCGTTTACCCTTCAAATTGCACAAATTGAAAATGCGAATTGAAACTACACCCATTGGAAAGACGTCAATTTCACAAAAACTTCCAAGGAAAATAAAATGTTTTTATGCTCGCATGAGGTTTTTTTTTCAGGCTGTTCGAAAAAGGAATATTTTGCAAACTATTTCGCTCCTTAGTATAAGAGGCTTTCCTTGCCATTAATGCTTGGATAACACGCCTACGTCTCCTTCGATTAAAAATAATGGCTAGTGCGGTGGCTGCGATATACGTAAACCTACCAACATCCGTCGCCATAATTTTGGCTTCTCGCAAGATGAAAAAATTATGTTTCCATTGTAGTTTGCGAAATATTCCTTTTTCGAACTGAAAAGCATAAAAATGTTTTGTTTTTTTCTAAAATGGTTTACAAAGGGGAAACTTAATTTGTCATTTTTAATTTGCTCAGTTTGAAGGGTAATGGAAACGCGACTGTTTCTCAGTTGTATATTCACGTATGTCTTGTGTTGTAGGAGTCTTGAATATTACAGTCAGTGCAGAGGCAGAGGCGTCCCAGACTGTGTGTGACAATGAGATTGTGAGCGTCCCGGAGAGAGGACGCATTGACACGGTCACACGAAGTCTGCTCGTACAGGTCAGCACACGTCATCATTTACTCATGATCTTAATGCTGCTTATGTATGATGTGTTGATGTGATTGATTTCTGCTGCAGGCGGAAGGAACTGAAAAGACAGAGACTCACAGCTGGTTACTGTGTCCAAAGGGTTAGTCTGCAGATATTTCATATGTTTTGGTGTACAAGCGCTGATAAAGCTGCAACCCTCTTTGTCTTCTAAACACAAACTTCATGAAAATAAGTACACATTGCATAGAGGACATTTTGAGGACACACCAAATTTGAGGACCAATAGAGGGAGCTAAAATATACTCATATGTATCGGACATTTTAATTGAGAAAGCTGAAATTTGTCAGCCTTTCATGACAACTGTAGTTTAGTTGTTCAGCTGTGCCAATTGTGGCCATTTTCTCCCCTTTTCCAAAGTGCTTGAATCACAATAATTCCTGTTTGTGATTATATTATAGTATTGGGACTTCACAGGTGGTATTAAAATGTCTATAGCGTTACTCTGCTGATCACTGATGTGTTTCTGTCTGTCTGGTTCATAGGTGACAGTCTCTCAGAGGAAGTGGCTCTGACTCTTCCTAAAGATGTGATAGAGGGATCAGCCAGATCCTCTGTTTCAGTCATTGGTAACATTTACAAACATGAGCAGAAATGAGGAGATTGGCTTTAGACTTATAAAATGTAGTGAGTGTCATTTGTGTATGGTTTACAGGCGACATATTGGGTCGTGCACTGAGGAACCTTCACGGATTATTACAGATGCCGTACGGCTGTGGAGAGCAAAACATGGCTGTTCTTTCTCCCAATATTTACATTCTGGAGTATCTGGAGAACACGGAGCAGCTCACCTCGGCCATCCGAGAGAGAGCCACAGGCTTCCTGCAGAGCGGTGAGAGACAAAATCATGTCAAGAAAATACTGAGACGTTTGATACCAAATTATACATCATTCAACACTCCTGAATGTCACATTGGGTCACCCAAACAAACTGTTGAAGTGTTAACCATTATCACACTAAACAGGATACCAGAGACAAATGAACTACAAGCATTTGGATGGATCATACAGCGCATTTGGTTATGGTAAAGGGAATACATGGTAAATATATTTTCACTATTACTTTTGTTTAACAGAAATAATATCAAGGTAATCTACAAAAATAAACCCAATAAACACATTTAAAAATTTGTCTCAGTTCAAATGACTTTAATTATATCTTCTACACCATCAGGTTGACTGCCTTTGTGCTGAGGTCCTTTGGCAAAGCACAGAAATACATATTTATTGATCCAAAAATTATTCAGAGTGCAAAGAATTGGTTAATAAGCAGACGGGATTCAGACGGCTGTTTTATCCAACAGGGAACACTGTTCAACAACAGAATGAAGGTCTGTCATCTTCTATCTATCTCTCTATCTATCATCTTTATTCAGACTTTCTCAAGCCAACATCACAGTTTGTCTAGATGAACTTTCCTTCAGTGGTTTGAGTGTGTTGATTTATTTATCCTTTATTTCTAATAAATTCTAGGGTGGGGTGAATGATGATGTGACCATGACTGCCTACATTACTGCATCATTGCTTGAACTGGAAACTCCAGTCACAGTAAGTTCATCTGTAGGAAACATGGTACACTGTAAAAATTGTAATCAGTTGACTTAAAGGAGCAGTTCACTTTAAAATGAAAATTACCCCATGATTTACACACCTTCAAGGTATCCTAGGTGTATATGACTTTCTTCTTTCAGACAAATACAATCTGAGTTATATTAATAAACATTCTGACGCTTCTGAGCTTTATATTGGCAGTTTGCCAGATTGCAACTATCAGTTCGAAGCTCAAAAAAGTGCATCCATCCATCCTCCACACTGCTCTGGGGGGTTAATAAAGACCTTCTGTGGAGCACTTTTTTGATGAATAGATGAGCTTCTTGAACTTCAAACTGATGGATGCAATGATGTAATCCACTGCCATTATAAAGCTCAGAAGCATCAGGGTGTTATTAATATAACTTTGATTGCATTCGTCATATACACCTAGGATAACTTGAGGGTGAGTAAATCATGGGGTCGTTTTCATTTTAACTTTAACTTTAAAAAAAAATTGAGGAAACCTGTTGCCTCAAAATTAAGCAAGTATTAAACTTATGCTTAATCGAAAACATTTTGTAATGTGGAATTGTAAAGTTCACATAACTCTATAGTAAGTTCATTTACTGTAGATTTAAAAATCATTGGTTTCCCCATTATGGTTGAATCACGGAAGCTACACCAGTTACCTTTGCCAAGAGATCTCAATTTATTATGTATCATGTGTCAGACAGAGAGAAACAGGCATATAAGAATAAGGCTACATGAGAGGTCTTCATTCCAGATTTCTCTGTTCCCCATTTATTTATCTTCTCATCCCATCATGCTAGATGTAAATGGTTTCTCTGGCTACATGTTTCTCTGCCATTAAGTTTCTCTGCCCTCATGCCTCTGTTTCTCTGTTTCTCATGCCTCTGTTTCTCTGTTTCTCATGCCTCTGTTTCTCTGAGGTGGTACAGTAAGGTTGAGTTTATATACATTACAGAGCAGCTTCCTTTTATGGTAACAAACTATGTTGCTTGAGCTTTAAAAATGGAACGTATATGTCATGCGAACACATGGCAAAATTCACTTCCATATTAAGAACTATCTTTGTTGTTTACATCTGCATCAGTTGCAACATGTTACATTGTACACACCCTCTACAGAATATAGCTCATCCACCTGTCTCATGTGACATGATCTTCACATGGTTCCATGCTATCTAAAGTCTCCTCATGCACTCAACACAGGCATGAAACTCTGGCTTGACAACATACATTATGAAATTTATTAATAAAGAAAAATAATACAAATACATAACATTAAACAGTAAATTTTTAGTCTTCATTTACTTCATAATTTAAAGGCAAGGTTTTCTAAAAAAAAAGGTTTCTAAAAAAAAATTAGGTGAACTGAACACCTTTTACAGTGTAAAAACTTGTAGAAAAATGACACTCACAGCGTTTATTCCTATGTGTTTTTTTTTTTCTTTTTTTTTCACAGGATCCTGTCGTCAGTAAAGGTTTGTCATGCTTGAGGTCCGTCATTGAGAATGTCAAAAACACTTACACCACTGCCCTGCTCGCCTACACTTTCAGTCTGGCTAGAGACACGGACACTCGACAGCAGCTTTTCAAGAAACTGGAAGATGTTGCTATTTCAGATGGTAAGAGGTTTGTTTCTGATGACTTGCTGTTGTCTTTTATGACTGTACTATTATTTTTAGTAACACTTTAGAAAACTGTTCCATCATTAATGAGTAACTACACAGGAACAAATGAGTTACACACTATTAACATTCTTGTAACTACATTTAACTAACAAGAAAATCTGATTAACATATTAGTAAGTAATAGGGCTCATTTGAATGTGGTAGTTCTCTATTCGCTAATCAGTAACTACTAATTAGTTCATACCTCCCACTAAGAACTACTGTATACAGGTTCATAATTAACATAATTGCATAATTTATAATATAAGGTAACAGTAATCCACTAGTAATGACTCGAGCGTTACTACATCCTTCTAAAGGAACTACTAATAATTTGAATCAATATTCTAAAGTGAAAAAAGCATGATAACTCTCTAGTAATTATGAAGTAACTGTACGCTTTTAAGATTATTGTACGATTTTGGATTTGGTAACACTTTAGTCATTATTAGTGTGTTCCCATGATCTTCACTTTAGAATACTGATCCAAATTATTAGTAGTTTCTTTAGAAGGATGTAGTAACACTTGAGTCATTACTAAATTACCATAACCATATATTATAAATTATGGATTATTAACATTAATTATGAACCTGTATACACTAGTTCTTTGTAGTCCTCTGTGAGTTATGAAAAAATATTAGTTACTGATTAGCTAATATTGAACTACCACATTCAACTATTTTTTAATAATTAATTAATCAGAGTTTCTTGTTAGTTAAGTATGGGATAATGTACATCCAGCTGCTTGTTCTCTCAGAATAAACCCGACAGGGTGATCAGGAATGAGCCAGAAGGCGTTTATTCTGAGATAACAACCGGCTGAATGTGCATTATGCCGCTTATTACACGACTACTTGTCACATAAGTAAATAATTAGACACAAAATATTGATCTAATTCGAAATATTTAACTAGCTCTTTAAATGCAAAGGTGCCGTGGTGAGAGCTATTGCTAGCGCGACAAGTTCAAACTAGACGGACAATTAAGAGATACGGTATACAGTCATACTACTTATTACACAGCATTTCAGTTGCCATGGAATACCGACGCTGTACTCCGCCATGTGATCGTTACATCGCTAACGACGACCCACGCAGTAAGTGATGTTTATGTTTGGACTTTTCACATGCGCGCGAGGCAGTCATAGGATCGTCTAAATGCAATTCTGTGAAAATTTGTTGCTCAAAACCCTCAAATCGCGGCTAAAACTCGTTTTTTGAGAGGGAATCATTTGTCTCCCCCTTTCGTGCTCCCGAGGCAACTTGAGGATCCGTGACTTGGGGTTCGGATGTAGAGCTTGAGGATGTGGAGTTCGAGCAGACGAGCCCCGCTCTTTCTCTCCCACCCTCCCCTCGGCACGCGCGAGGCATGCCAGACGAATTTTCGCACGATTATTTGCGCCCCAGCCCGGGAGCACGCGACACGGTCTCTTTCGGGCTGGAGGATGTACTTTTTACCGAGGCTTCCGACTCCGAGGATTTCGGGCCTACTCTCGCCGACGAGGTTATCCCGCCGAGCGGCCAGGAAGCGCGGCCTACGCGGGGCTCGTTGACGTACTTTCGCGCGCTACGGAGAAGCTCGCTATTGATTGGCCAGCAAATGTGACTAGTCCAGTGTTTTCTGCAGCCAACAAGCCGGTTCCATTGCCCGCTTGCCTGCACACAAATGCCGTTTTCGTGGCTACCCAGATAAATCCCCAAGAGAGTGTATTTTCTGGTGTCCCAGCCACGGCCGATGGTGTTTTATGTGTTAAAAAAAAAAAAAAAAAAAAACAGTGCCCATTCCTACACACAAGCACAGCCCGTCTACACAGGGCTTGCGCACTTAAAATCGACTCAGATCGATTGCGCATTAAACGTGGTAAATGTGCCCAGTGCCCACAAACACTACGTTCTGCATGTCTCAAGGTTTCTATAAAAACGAAACCAACGTGCATTTGCTTCACTCAAGCGGACAATGTTTTCAGTGTGGTAAATGTGCCCGCTATCCCGCGCCCACATCCACACACAGACATGACAGTACCTACGGGACTCGCCCAGCCCTGCCCCTCTCAGTTGACCGCCGCAGAGGAGTCGAGCGCGGGCAATCTGCCCGCTGTTATCAGCGCGCCCCCTGCCGCAAATGTCATGAGCGCGACGGTTATGTTAAAAAAAATTAAAATAAATACAAAAATAGGCCTCAACGGAGAAAGCTGCCATTTTTAGTGATCTGCATCACGAGATTTCCAGATCCTGGAAGCAGCCTTTCTCTGCACGCCTCACTAATGCGGCAGCTTGAGGAGACTTTAGCCGACCATCTTGCTCTGTCGTCTGCGCCGTCTTGGAAGTCACGCCCCTTCCTCCCCTTTAAAGCATGTAGGACTACTTCCTCTCATTGGGAAATCCTACATGGCGGCTAGGCAGGCAGGCATAAATCGCACAGTTCGGTTCGGCTACACTCTTCAGTTTTGCCGCAATCCCCCCTGTTTCAACGGGGTCTTTCCTACTGTAGTACACAGCACCACTCAGGCTTCTGTACTTCAGCAGGAAATTTCATCACTCCTTCTCAAAGGAGCAATAGAGGAGGTTCCTTCAGGGGAAACCGAGCGGGGCTTTTACAGCTGTTATTTCCTGGTCCCGAAGAAGGGCGGCGGTTTGCGTCCCATACTGGACCTCCGCGGACTGAACTTCGCCCTTACAAAGGGAAATTCAAGATGTTGACGCTGAAAGCTATCATATCTCAGATTCGGCCAGGGGATTGGTTTGTGACAGTAGACCTAGGATGCTTACTTTCACATCCAGGTTGTACAGCGACACAGGCAGTTCCTCAGGTTCGCCTTTGGAGAAAGAGCGTTCCAGTACAGGGTCCTTCCCTTCGGCCTCGCTCTGGCCCCGAGGACATTCACAAAGTGTATGGATGCAGCTCTGGCCCCATTGCGGCTCCAGGGCATCCGTAATTACCTGGACGATTGGCTCTTTTAGCCCAATCCAGGGAGCTAGTGACCCACCACATCGTTCTGAGTCATATCCAGTTTCTCGGTTTGAGGTTGAACTCGGAGAAGAGTGTTCTTGCTCCGGCTCAAAGCACCGTTTTCTTGGGGGTGAACATGGATTCCGTTCTCATGCAGGCCCACTTGGCTCCTGCACGGATTTCCAGTCTGACGACATGCTTGGCCCATTTTTCGCTAGGCCATCATGTGTCTGTGGGCACTTGCCGCAGGATGCTGGGCCTAATGGCCACGGCCTCCTCCATGCTACCGCTGGGCCTGCTCCACATGAGACCCTTCATGTGGTGGATGAAACTCTCAGGGGTTCGGCCCTCCGGGCCAACCCTTCGCCTACTGAAGGTATCGCGCAGTTGCTTTCGAGCCCTGTCAGTTTGGCGGAACCCTCTTTTTCTTCTGAAAGGGGTCAGCATGGGTGCGGTATTTCGTCGCCAGATGATTACGACGGATGCCTCTCTCAGCAGCAGTTTTCGAGGGCAGACCAGCGTGTGGGGTCTGGACTGGCGAGACTCTCTCTTGGCACATAAACTGCCTGGAGTTAAGAGCCGTTTTTCTGGCTCTGCATAATTTTCTCCCTCTTCTGGAGGGACACCATGTAATTGTCAGAACAGACAACATGGCAGTGGTGTCTTATGTGAACCGGCAGGGGGGTTCTCCGTCGCGCACCCTAGACAGGCATGCGCGTCACCTTCTCCTGTGGTCTCAGAGCAGATTCCTATCTCTAAGAGCAGTTCATGTCCCAGTGGTTCTGAACCTCGCAGCAGATTTTCTGTGGAGGCAGAAACTCTGATCAGGAGAATGGATATTGAACCGCCAGACGGTGGCCCTGATCTTGGAGGTTTTCGGAGAAGCGGAAGTGGACCTCTTTGCATCTCAAGAATCGTCCCAATGCCCGTTTTGGTTCTCCCTGAGTCCCCCGGATCCATTAGGGATAGATGCGTTCGCTCACCCTTGGCCAACGCAGAAACTCTATGCCTTCCCGCCCATCAAACTGATCCAGGTGGTCTTGGCCAGAGTGAGAGAGAGCGGAGTCCGCCTCCTCCTGGTAGCTCCGTTCTGGCCGTCTCAGCCATGGTTTTCGGAGCTAATTCCTCTGCTGGAATCTTCCCCCTGGAAGATCCCGGTCAGGGAAGACCTGCTGTCCCAGCTGCAGGGCAGGATATGGCATCCTCACCCAGACATGTGGAAGCTGTATGTTTGGCCGATCAGAGGCCGTTAGCATTAAGTTCTGATCTCCCAACTGACGTTCAGGAGACCATTGCGAGTGCTAGAGCCCCTTCTACAAGTAGGCTATATTCTTCCAAATGGAAGGTTTTTGAGACATGGTGCTTAGCACATGATAGGAGCCCAGTTAACTGCCCTGTTGGTTCAGTACTGGAGTTCCTGCAGGAGAAGTTTGCTTCTGGAGCAGCTGCTACCACTCTCAGAGTTTATGTCGCAGCTATTGCAGCACATAGGGAATCGGACGAGATTCCCCTGGAGAAACTAAGGTTAGTTTAGGCCTTCATGCGTGGGGTTAAGCGCCTGAAACCGGCCCGCTCCCCTAGAGTTCCCTCATGGGACCTTTCTGCTGTCCTAGAGGGTTTGACGAAGGCCCCCTTTGAGCCCTTGGAGTCAGCTCTGGAGTGGATTCTAACACTCAAGGTTTCTCTTTTGTTGGCTTTGTCCTCATTAAAGCGGGTAGGAGACTTACAAGCTCTTTCTTTTAGCGAGTCTTGCTTGGACTTTGCTCCTGGCTTGGTCAAGGTTTCCTTGAGGCCGAGACCAGGGTATGTCCCCAAAGTCCTTTCCACAACTTTCCGCTCGCAGGTGGTTAACCTTAACGCGTTCCACCCTCCTCCATTTTCTTCTGAGGAAGATAGGAAGCTTAACTTGCTCTGCCCAGTTCGTTCTCTTAAGATATATGTAGACCGCTCAGGCGGTTGGAGGAAATCTAACCAGCTTCTGGTTTGCTTCGGTGCTGACCACCGTGGGCTTGCTGCATCAAAGCAGAGGATTTCCCAATGGGTCACAGAAGCTATCTCGTTGGCTTACGAGGTGCGTGGCTTGCCTTCACCTATTAGCATTAGAGCACATTCCACCAGAAGTGTGGCATCTTCTCAAGCTCTTTTTAGAGGAGCACTTTTGGAGGACATTTGTGTTGCGGCAGGCTGGTCCTCTCCGCACACTTTTGTAAGGTTCTATAATTTGGATCTTGACATGACCCCGGGTTCCCAGGTTCTTTCTGTTTGAACTCATCTTGGTCGTTGTCTCATTTATGTACCAGTCATGGAAAGTGCTCTAGCTTGGCGAGTTTGGTAGTCCGTTCCCACTGCACTATCCGCAGTGTTGAGTGAACCTATGAAAGAGAACGTCTCTGGTTACTTACGTAACCTATGTTCTCTGAATAGGGAACGAGATGCTGCGTTAGCTGGCAAGCTCCTCACGCTGCTGACGGTTTTCTTTTCGGCAGAGAAATCTGAGGAGCAGATGGCGCGTGCGAATATGTAATGATGCGACGTAGGAGGGTCGGGGCGGAGCCAGATTGCGCTGGCGCCATCAGCCAATGAATTGGCGTGATTCTATAGGGCTTCAGACAATCGGCACATTCAGAGAATATCCCACTGCGCTATCCGCAGCGTCTCGTTCCCTATTCAGAGAACATAGGTTACGTAAGTAACCAGAGACGTTTTCAGTGGTTGTTGTCGAGCAATAACACACCACTGGATGGTGCTATTGACCAATCAGACTCAAGTATTCCACAGATATAATAAAAGTAGTAACTAGAATGTTAACCCTTCAAAGTCGACTGACGCTCTAGAGCGTCAAAGTGCGCATGCCTGACATATCTATTAATAGCTTCGGAATGGAAAAAGGTATTAACTTACTTTTTTTTCTATGAAAAAGCTGACATTCGTCTGCGTAATAATGAGTAAACTGTGTTGACTTCCGCGAATGATAAGCCTTCCGATCTTCTACAAGCATTTAAAAAAAAAAAAAATTTAAGCCTTCCGTATTTGAGTGCAAATCTATAGCATTTTACCGCAAAACAGAGGACTGGTACTTTACCCTATCAAATGATATATAATAATGCTGTTGGTGTGTGAACCAATCACAGACCCATATAAAACAAACAAGGACATTATCAGGTGTCCTAGGAACGTAAAAAAGGGAGGGGTTTGTAATAAATCTCGCGCGTCTTCTTCTCAGACACAATCTTTTTATATACGGTTTTTGGACACGATACATTTAGATTACTGTGGAGATAGACGTTTTTGTACTGGTTAGATTTTACAGAAAATCAACATGGCCAAACGAAGATTCACAGCCGACTCATGCCGAGCAAGCTACTGCAATGATTTTTTTTGAGAGCGATGAGAGTGATAACGGATCTGATCCAGACCGATATGATTCAGATGAAGAGGATAAAATTCTGGACGGAATCGATCCATTTGAGGAGTAAGTATGAAGGCAATATTGCTGATAATATATTGTCTAATATGTATTGTGTCATTTTTTTTAATTAAAATTATTTTATTGTCAGAAATAACGGTGCAGTAATCAAATAATGTGCGCTATTACTATTAGTAAGTAGATTTAAAAATTCATGGGCCTTTGTCTGCTACATAAACGGTAGTACATTAGCTTATTGCTAAAATGAGATTGCAGATTAGGCCGCATGTAGTACATCTTCATTTTTTGCATAGTAATAAGCTATATTTCGTTTACTTTGCTTGTCTATTTTATTGTAATGCTTTTAGGGAAATTTTATTGTAGCTTTTCAGAAATAATGGTGCAGTAGGCTAAGCCTTATCTAAGGCCTGTAACGTTACTATTTGTCTACATAAAGCTGAAATGGAGAGGGGGTTTGGTTTAGACATTGTATTTACTCATATTTTCTCATTTACATCATTTTTACTAAAGTAGTGTCATTTACATGATAGCCTACTAATATCATACATTACATCATTGCTATGATAATAGAAATACTAATTTTGTAGTTAGAAGTTCTATGACTCTTTACTTGATGTAAAAAATACACACATGATGATGAATAGCTAATCTTTATTTACCACATTGTACTAAAGGCTGTACAACTTTTGATATGTGGGAATGTAAACTAATAAAAAAATCTGTGTGTTTTAGTCTAAATCAGGAAACCCCAGAGCAGCCGAGTAGCCTACATCTTCTGCTGAACCCAGGACCCAGACCGCTCGCCCTTTTCTACACAGCACCGCTTCTGGCCAATTACTTGATTGTAAATGTGTATCTTTCTTCTCTGTTATTATGTTATGTGTTTGTTTTATATGTTTGACAATGCAGTGGCTGTATTCGTGAGCCCAAAACAAATGTCCCATTGGGACAATAAAGTATACCTAACCTAACCAAACCTAATATTCTGTTTTTCCCCAAAAAACGTATGGTGACTACAGTCACAGAAATGTAAATATTTATTTTGTTTCTTTATATTTTTTCACCCAATTTTTTACAGGTGTTCTAAACCCTTTGAGGAATCAATATTTGATGTAAAATCCCTTATTCATTATGGTTTACTATTTTTATATAATAAAAAACAAAAATTTGAACTTCCGTTTTTTGTATTTCTTGGTGATATATCACATCAGAACCCATACAAGTGTCTCAAGAAGTGTATTGTCAATGCATCCACCTTATAGCTGAGGGTCTATAGAATCCAGAAATATGACTCTCTTCACTCTGCTATGAAAATTGACCCTTCCAGAAGCCAAAATATTAACATAGTGCCTGGCGGACTTAAAACCCCTTAGACCTTGAAGGGTTAATAATGTGTTACTAATTTGTTTCTGGGTAATTATTCATTAATGATGGAACAGTTTTCTACCTTTTTTTTGTTTTAATCATGCTCCTTGAGTCACACGTGTGTCTTTTGTCCTTAAGGCTCTTCTCTCCACTGGTCTCAGTCTGGCTCTGCTGATGACTCTGATTCTCTGGCAGTGGAGATCAGCTCATATGTGCTGCTTGCTGTTCTCACTGCAGATTCAGTCACTAGAGCTGATCTGGGCTATGCTAACAGGATTGTTAGTTGGCTTGTCAAACAGCAGAATGCTTATGGAGGATTCTCCTCCACACAGGTTACTCAAACCTCTTCAATCAAACTTATTATTACTGGTGTGAATGAGTAAAAGTGGCATTACTGAACACCTTTATTTCCCAGGACACAGTGGTGGCTCTTCAGGCTCTGTCTTTGTACGCCACCAAAGTGTTCAGCTCTGACGGCTCCAGCACAGTGACGGTACGGTCAGCAGGAGACACTCTCCACTTTAATGTCAATCAGGACAACAAGTTACTGTACCAGGAGAAGCAGCTGCAGATACTTCCAGCCATATACAGCATTGAAGTGAAGGGCTCAGCCTGTGTGTCTGTGCAGGTCTGTAGTGCGTTCAGCTACATTTACACACACTCACTTTCTTTCTTGGCATTTTGGTTATTCTGCTGTGAGATGATTTATGAATGTGTTTTTCTTTGTGTTGACTCTCTCAGATGGCTCAGTTCTACAACATTCCCACTCCTACTGAAGCTAAAACATTGAGCATTGATGCTAAGATTGAGGGAGATTGCAAAACATTGGGACAAAATTTCATTTTGAACTTCACTGTCAAGTAAGAGAATTTGTATTTAAAGTCCCCCTGTAGTCAATAATTGTATCCCTTAAAACTCATCTTTAAATTTTTCATGCCTTAAAACGGCTTGAATGTAACTCTACACCCTTGCCTCATTTAGTATACGTGATTCTATGAATATGTAAATGAGCCCCGCCCCCACTCACTCACTCAGCTCAGAGATCCACTCGTTGACGATCACACGTTGATCTGATTGGTTACAAGGTAGTTTGTGACGTCAGAAATGCCAGCGATTTCAAACCATGTTTTTGAGACTGTCTTTGGTTCACTGCAGTTTTAAGGAGAAAATATTCAGAAATGATGTTGACTTGTGAATTTACACATGGTTTTTCTTAAAGCATATTAAAAACACCATATACACATATTAACAACATTAAAAGCTTGATTTTCACCACAGGAGGACTTTAAGTCAAAAGACTAGAACATGATTATGACTTAAGATTAAATAACAAATAAATGTTTTCTGAATATTTTTTAACATCTTAATAAACACAAAAGCAATATAAACTGAAACGGCGTATCTCAGAAGTTAAAACACTACACACTGACTTGAGATACAACATTTTTATTATTGACACATTATGAGTGATGTGATTAAAACTCTGCATGTGTCTTGGTAATTATACTGGCTTTTGTTCTCTCTTATTTGTACATTTATATGAGGCATTTAAGAACCTTTTCATTTGCTGTTTTCCAGATATGATGGTCTACAGGAAAGCACTAACATGGTCATTGTGGATATTAAACTCTTATCTGGATTCACAGCTGATACATCAATGGTGCGTTTGAGTGATTCATCACAAAATGTGTACACATTTGTAGAGTTTCTCTTTTTTAAAAATTAACCAGCACTTTTTCCCCACAGCTTAAAACTTCTTCTGGGACATACAGAAAACCTGTGGAACGGGTCGATTCTAAAGATGATCGTGTCATTGTATATTTGAAGGAGGTGAGAAAACAGCAGCATTCATATGATTTTATGTCTTTATGTCTTTAATGTCCATGACTGATGAGTTTGTTTCCTCCTGTAGATCACACAAAATATTCCAGTGAATTACCAGATACAAACTAAACAGGTTCTTCAAGTGAAGAATCTCAAGCCAGCTGTGATTAAAGTGTACGATTACTACCAAACAAGTAAGATTTAATATGCCAGTGTTGAATGCTTTGATCAAGTGATGCACATTGTTTATTCAGATTTAATCCATGTACAGGTTTCCATTGTTGTACGAATGTGAACATCTTCTTTTTCCTTCAGGTGATCAGTCAGAGGCCGAGTACTTCTTCCACTGTGGATGAAGCTGAAGAGCGTCACCTTATAGTTCAGCTTGGATAAAGATGTTGGAACTTTCTAATGTTGAATATTATAATGTTTATTCTTTATCCTGGACAATATTATTTCCAATCCATCAGCCCAAATTTGAACAAATCCTAATCAGTTTTTGGCTACGTCTCTTGAGATCATGACTTATCAATTCACAATGGATATCAAGTCAAGTCAAGTCATCTTCATTTATATAGTGCTTTTAACAATGTAGATTGTTTCAAAGCAGCTTTACAGAGATAAACGTATAATTTAAGGTAACAGAGATTGTTTTGGCTTTATAGTGGTTCTTTAATAAAGTTATTTTCCAGCTAAAGTTAGTTTTGATTGATTCGCTTCCGTCGCAATGATCATTAGTTATTAAATTAGGGGCCGCTAAGATGACACCATTCTCTCTACACAGACTTTAAACGCGAACCTGTGATAAACGCTGATGGCGTTCACATGCGCATTAAGAATTAGTTCTATAGTTATGTGTGTTTGAATATATGTGCGCAGGTTTGTAATTCCCTACAAACCAAGTCTAAACAAAGTACTGTACGCGAAATTAATTTTCCGACAACGCTTTATCTGTAGAGTGGTAAAGGGATCCTCCATAGAGACTAGTTGGCACTTCAGCACTGCGTTGTCATCGGGTCCAGGCGAAGGTCCTTCATCAGATCTGGATACGGCCTGGATCTGGCAGGCTGCGGGAAAACCTCGGGATAAACAAAGACACTAATATTAGCGTAGATGCCATTCTTCTTATGATGTAACAAGTACATCAGGATTTATGGGAAGTGTTCTCGGTTCCAGCTGACCTAATCTATGCAGCCTAACATTGAATTATAGAAGTCTATAATGTGCTATGTTAATGCTAGGCCAAAGAGATGTGTTTTTAGTCTAGCTTTGAACTGACAGAGTGTGTCTGCTTCCCGGACATTGGTAGGAAGACTGTTCCAAAGTTCTGGCGGTAAATAGGAAAAGGATCTACCGCCAGCAGTCGATTTTGATATTCTAGGTATTATCAACTGGCCGTAATTTTGAGATCGCAATAGACGTGAAGGACTATAATGCGTTAAGAGCTCGCTCAAGTACTGCGGAGCTAAACCATTTAGTGCTTTGTAAGTAATCAGCAATATTTTAAAATGTATAAGATGTTTAATAGGGAGCCAATGCAGTTTTGACAGAACCGGGCTAATATGGTCATACTTCCTGGTTCTGGTAAGAACTCGAGCTGCTGTGTTTTGAACTAGCTGTAGTTTGTTTATTAAGCGTGCAGGGCAACCACCCAGTAGAGCATTACAATAATCTAGCCTTGATGTCATGAACTAATTGTTCCGCATTTGTCAATGAGAGCATATGTACATATGATTAATAAAATGTTGAAAACAAGTTATGGTGAGCTGGTTGAACTGTTGAATGTGTAGTAGCTACATGCTATGGCAACATTTCAGAATCAGACGAGATTATTCCAATTATATCTTGTGATTTTTTTTTTTTCATTGTGCCTTTATACATTGTGCCAGATAAAAGCATATGAATACATACAGTAAGGCATTAAACAGGACATTTTAATAAATCAAGCAAATTGCACAATTTTAAAATGTGAAAACAGTAGAAACAGACTCTACATTAAACAGTCCACTCCAAATGAAAACAGTAGTATTAAATGGACAATTCACCTAAAAATGAAAATGTTGTCATCATTTACCTACCCTCAAGCTGTTCCAAACCTATACGAGTTTTTTTCTTCTGCTGAACACAAAAGAATACATTTTGAAGAATGTCAGTAACCAGACAGTTGACGGTAGCCACTGACTTCCATAGTATTTTTTTTCCTACTATTGAAGTCAATGGGGTCTGTCAACTGCCTGGTTACTGACATTCTCAAAATATCTTCTTTTGTGTACAAGAGAAAAGAGAAACTCATACAGGTTTGGAACAACTTAAAGGGTTAGTTCACCCAAAAATGAAAATTCTGTCAGTAATTACTTACCCTCATGTTGTTCCAACCACGTAAGACTTTCGTTCATCTTCGGAACACAAATTAAGATCTGAGAGCTGGATCACTCCTCCATAGGCTTCTATGGGATCGAAACTTGCCGGCCCAGAAAGTGAGTAAAGACAATGTTAAAAATAATCCATAGTGACTACAGTGGCTGAACCATATATTTATCAAGCGATGAGAATACTTTTTGTGCGCAAAAAACAAAACAATAATACAACTTTATTCAACTATTCATTTTCTTCTGTGTTTCTCCTGAGTGAGTTCACGTAGTGTAACAGCGCAGCGCTTCTGTGTTGTACGTCAGAAAAACATAGGCTCACTATTGGCCGACGCTGGTCATGTGTGTGATGCGTGTGACGTACACCACAGAAAACAGTAGAAACATACTCTACAATAAACAGTCGACTCCAAATAAAAACAGTAGTATTAAAGAGACAATTCACCCAAATGTTGTCAAATACTTACATTCAAGTTGTTCCAAACCTGTATGAGTTTCTTTTTTCTGCTGAACAAAAAAGAAGATATTTTGAAGAATGTCTGTAACCGGACAGTTGACGGTAGCATTGACATCTAAAATAGGAAAAAAATACTATAGAAGTCAATGGCTACCGTCAACTGTCTGGTTACAGATATATTCTTTTGTGTTCAGCAGAAGAAAGAAACTCATTTTTGAGTGAACTGTTCCTTTAACTGTAAGAATTACAGCAGCAAACTGTCAACAGGCTCATGATCATTAAATGTAACAGCTAGGGAATTAAAAATCATGTACCTAAATTACAATTATGAAAAGAACACATAATAGAGTCTGACGTGGAAGGTGGAACAGGAACCGACTTCTTGTCACAACATCTTCCTGGATTCCGGGATCCACGGGAAAGTCTACTGTTCGAATACATACAATTCACTGCAGATGTTTTACTGGAATCATGTAAATAAAGAAAACAATCATTTTATTTCTCAGTTTGTTTATTGTTTAATATTTTACAGTTTCTATTATTTTCTAACTACATACACCAAATCTGGCGAACTGAAGGTTTGGTACTTCATTGTTCAATAATGAAGGATAAATATTAACTCCAATGTATTTATATGATACAAGACCTGATCATTCTGTCTGTGATTATTTTAATAATACAGTACATCTCAAACTTATTTACTACAGTATTGTGTAGTAAATAAGATGTGTTTAAAACTAAATTAATTCTCAGTTAATCATAGCTCAATCAAAACAAGATGTAGATCATATTATTTCTCATGTACAATCATTTGCATATTTCTTTTGGCTGGGTGGTGTCTAGAATATGTTAAAGGGATACTCCACTGTTTTTTCATATTAAACTATGTTATTCCCTTAACTAAGACGAGTTGATGCATACCTCTCTCATCTCAGTGTGTGCACTTAATCGCTCTGGCGCACGGCGACACTTTGATAGCACTTAGCTTAGCCCAGTTCATTCAATGGTATCTAACAGCCCAGGTGAAAAAAAAGTGTACTTTAGTGCACTAAAAATACACTTAAGTACAAGAAAGTACATTTGTAGTACATTCATATTTTTTGTGCTAAAAACAACTGTAAAAATAATACACTATTAATACACTAATTAAAAGTATATTTTTACTTAAGTAGTACTTAAGTGTAATTAATAAAGTATACTAAATACCATTTATATTTTAAATGTATTTTTAGTGCATAAAAAAAATATATACTTTTGAAAAAATAGACAGAAGAGTTTTTTTAGTGTATTTCTTACAAGTACATTTTTAACGCATTAAAAATAGTTCATTGTTAGTGTACTTTTACATAGCTATCAAAGTACACTAGCAATGAACTATTTTTAATGTGTTAAAATGTACTTGTAAGAAATACACTAAAAAACTCTTCTGTCTTATTTTTTCAAAAGTATATATTTTTTTAATGCACTAAAAATACATTTTTAAAAAATAAGGCTTTTAGTATACTTTATTAATTACACTTAATTACTATTTAAATTAAAACATACTTTTAATTAGTTTATTTATAATGTATTATTTTTACAGCTGTTTTTAGCACAAAAAATAAGAATGTACTTTCTTGTAATTAAGTGTTTTTTTAGTGCACTCAAGTACACTTTATTTTCACCTAGTGAAAATACTAAAGTAGTACTTAAGTGTAATTAAGAAAGTATACTAAATACCATTGATATTTTAAATGTATTTTTAGTGCATATAAATTTGTGTTTTGTTCATATAAGATACGTACAGTAATCTGTAGTTTAATTATTTTATTAAAGGGTTAGTTCACCCAAAAATCGAAAAGTTCTTTGTATTTAGTCACCCGCGTGTTGTTCTAAACCCTTAAGATTTCCATTAACCATCGCATCACAAAATATTATATTTATGATGGAATCTGAGCGCTGGATAAGTCTTCCATTGACTTCCAAGGGGCTTAAACTTGCTCGATCAGAAATCGTATTAAGACATTGTTTGAAATTGTCTAAGTGACTCCAGTGGCTCAACCATCCAATTATCAAGCGACGAGAATAGTTTTTTTGTGCCAAAAACAAACAAAAATAACGAATTTATTCCAATATTATCCATACTCGTGTTGTGCTTGAAAGTTGTTTACGTAGTGTATCTGCGCGAGCTTCTGGGTTCTACGTCACCAGGCGTCACACACATGACCTGCGTTGGCCAATAGTGAGCCTGTGTGGTGACGTAGAACCCAGAAGCGCTGCGCAGATAGACTACGTAAACAACTTTCAAGCACAACACGAGTAAATGGATATTGGAATAAATTCGTTATTTTTGTTTGTTTTTGGCGCAGAAAAAGAATTCTCGATGGTTGAGCCACTGAAGTCACTTGGACTATTTTAAACAATGTCTATATGTTTTCTGATCGAGCAAGTTTAAGCCCCTTGGAAGTCAATGGAAGACTTATCCAGCGCTCAGATTACATCATAAATATAATATTTTGTTATGCAATTATAAATGGAAGCCATAAAGGGTTAGAACAACACGCAGGTGAGTAAAAACTGAGATCATTTTTATTTTTGGGTGAACTCCTTTAATGCTTTTAGTTTAAGCTTGCCACATGTGTTATTTTGTTTCCCAACAGTCTGTTTGGACTTTAATAATGTTTAAAAAAAATAAAGTGTTTTTTAAGAAAGAGATGCTTTTTGTTTGTACACATACCATTCCTCCTGTATCCTTTTAAACTATAGGTGTTTTCATTTACATGAATTACATTTACCGGTTATTTTTATCAAATGCATTACATCTAACTTTAAAATGATTATTGTATTAAACGCCTTCATCAATGGTGGACAATTTTAACATTTACATTTTAACAGTATAACTTCAGCATAAATGAGGCACAAAATGCTACTGATAACACAGATAGTGTACTTGACTAAAAAAAAAAACATTAACATTTAAATGTTTTATAAAAGTACTTTTGACATAGTTAAAATACATTTTTACAATAAATTAGTTTCCATAAATTTAATATGATTGTATATTCTTATATTTTAAAGAATTTAAAGGTGTATTTAAAAATGTTTTAAAGATGGGTTCTATTGCTCTAAGGGGAAAAAAAATTAAAGCTTAAATAATATTTTAAAATCATGTTTAAGGTCATCTTAAGTTTGTATAAAAATAGCACAGGTGATATATTCTTATATTTTAAATAATTTATAAGTGCATTTAAAAATGTATTAAATATTTAATCTAAAGATAAAATTAAAGCTGAAATAGTATGTTAAAAGCATATTTAAGTTCATCTTCAGTGTGTCTCAAAATAGCACAGTTGAGTACACTAAGATGATCTTAAGTTTATATTAAGAAGTACTAAAGAACAATTTTTAGTATATTAAGTACAAAATAAGTGCGTGAAAATAGAGCACTTTAAGTACATTATGGAAGTGTATTAAGTGCACTTAAATAAAATGTATTTTAGTGTACTTTTTTAATCTAGGAATACATTATAAGTATAATTTGTATATAATTACATATTATTATTATTATTATTATTATTATTTAAATAGTTTATTATTGTATTTAAAGATGGTTTCAATTATACTAAAACTGGTAACGAAATACATTTGTTGAAAATATGAAATAGTATATTAAAAATACACTTTAGTTTATCTTCAGTGTGTCTCAAAAAAGCACAATTGAGTACACTAAGATGATCTTAAGTTTATATTAAGCAGTACTAAAGATAAGCTTTTAGTATATTAAGTGCAAAATAAGTGTGTCGAAAATAGAGCACTTTAAGTACATAATGGAAGTGTATTATGGAAGTGTAATAAAATGTATTTTAGTGCACTTTTTTTAATCTAGGAATACATTCTAAGTATAATTTGTATATAATTTAATATTATTATTATTATAATTTAAATAGTTTATTATTGTATTTAAAGATGATTTCAATTATACTTAAAGTGGTAACAAAATACATTTTTTAAAATATGAAATAGTATATTAAAAATACACTTAAATTCATCTTCAGTGTGTCTCAAAAAAGCACAATTGAGTACACTTAGATGATTTTAAGTTTATATTAAGCAGTACTAAAGATAAGCTTTTAGTATATTAAGTGCAAAATAAGTGTGTCGAAAATAGAGCACTTTAAGTACATTATGAAAGTGTATTATGGAAGTGTACTAAGTGCACTTAAATAAAATGTATTTTAGTGCACTTTTTTTCACCTGGGAGCAATGAATTTAGAAGTGACCAAACACATCAACGTTTTCCCTATTTAAAAACAGTTACACGAGTAGTTATACGACCAAGTATGGTGACACAAAATAAAACTTTTCTAAGCGGGTTAAAAAGGATAACTATAATGTATGGCGGAATAGCACTTTTGGGAGTACTTCGACCTGGCGCAGTAAAAAGTCACGCCTGATCCTCTTCCTCTCACTTCTGTCAATAGACCAAACGTGACTTTTTACTGCGCCGAGTCGAAGTACTCCCAAAAGTGCTATTCCGCCATACATTATAGTTATCCTTTTTAACCCGCTTAGAAAAGCGCCACGTTTTATTTTGTCACCATACTTGGTCGTATAACTACTCGTGTAACTGTTTTTAAATAGGGAAAACGTTGATGTGTTTGGTCACTTCTAAATTTATTGCTGTTAGATACCATTGAATATACTGGGCTAAGCTAAGTGCTATCAAAGTGTCGCCACGCGCCAGAGCGATTGAGTGCACACACTGAGATGAGAGAGGTATGTATCAACTCATCTTAGTTAAGGGAATAACATAGTTTAATATGAAAAAACAGTGGAGTATCCCTTTAATTACTTTACTTTTGCTGTAAGAGTTGCTAACTGGTGAACCTTTAACTCATAAGTCCTTATAGTTCTCAGAGCATTTCAACAAATTCACAAGCTAAACTAAATCAAGCATAGCATTAGTTCTGGCAGGTCACATTAGTCATGCTCGCATCAGCTGACCCTCAGCTGATCCACATCTACCAATAGGAATATGACGGCTATCACCGTATACAAATATAAGCTCCTTCAGTATTATCAGCAGCTATTATCACGTTTCTCAGGAGCTAATTTCCCTCCTCCCTCCCAGTCAGGATTTGGCATTCTGATTCCCCTTGAATCAGACTAATTCTCGATTGTGTTGTACTTTAAAATCTTGAATTAAATATATTTGCAAACTTTCATGTTGGTTCTGTTCTGTTTACCCCAAGGGGGGTTATTGCTGCTCTCCCTGCTCTTATCCATGCTAGGCTCAGGGAGTTCTTGCCCAGAAGGGAACCATACCGCCAATCCAAACTGTATGCTTATTGTCAATCGTATTTGACGGTAGTGGTCCTGACAGAAATTGTGTCTTTACAATGAAAAAGTTACAATGTATCATGATATTTTTGTATATGAATAAGAAGAATTGATGAAGACAAAAAGATCTCTCCACACTGAGTACAGCGCTTCTCTCCAGTATGAAGTCGCTTATTATGTTCTTTCAGGTGTGCAGACTGAGCGAAGCTCTTGTCACAATATGAGCACTTGTAAGGTCTTTCTCCAGTATGAACTCGCTCATGTACTTTCAGAGACCAAGAGTGATTGAAGCTCTTGTCACAGTATGAGCACTTGCAAGGTTTTTCTCCAGTATGAATTCTTTGATGCAGTCTCAGACTAGAAGCTCTAATAAAGCTCTTCCCACAGTCACAACACACATGATCTCTCTCACCGGTGTGTATTTTCTGGTGCTGTTTAAGAGAGTTCAGCCATGTAAAACTCTTTCCACAAAAAGAACACACATAATGCCTCTCATTTGTATGTTTTTTCAGGTGTTCTTTTAAATTTGAGGATACGTAAAAACCTTTACCACAATGATCACAGTTAAATGGCTTTTCTCCAGTATGAATTCGTTGATGCTGTTTCAGATATTCAGCTCTAGTAAAGCTCTTCCCACAGTCACAACACACATGATCTCTCACTTCATTGTGTGTTTTCTGGTGCTGTTTACAATGATCCAGCCGTGTAAAACTCTTTCCACAGAGAGAACACACATAAGGCCTCTCACCTGAATGAACTATCAGGTGTTGTTTTAGATTTGATGATGAACAAAAATCTTTTCCACACTGAGAGCAGACGTACAGCTTTTTGGCTATTTTTCGTTGAGTTTTTAAGTTACAATGTTTTTCATCCACTTCATTCAGTTTGTGCTCCATTGTTTCCATCTGGTCTGAAATAAACATATTAAGTCAGAATCAATTTATGGAGAATAAATGTGAAAATTCATGTAAACCTGATTTATTAACAGAAAGCTTTAGAGATCAGCATCTGTATAATGTACCAGATATTTGTTGTGTGCAAAGGATACCTCTGTCATTTGCTTATTAATGCAATCAAAATGTTAATGACAATTGCTATTATTCAAGGTTAAGATCATTTAGACATTATTTATCACACTTACATTGTGCATTATTTTCCAGCCAGTAAATCAGTTTAAATGACTACTGGGGGGAAAAATGTTACCAAGCTTAAATAATGAAGAATCAAGAATGGACACCAACCTATTTGTTCCTCAGTATCTTCTTGTTTTATTCTGGATGGTTCTGGATCACTCATGTCTTCAATCTCCTCTTTAATAAACTCCATCTTTAACAGTCACACAGATTTCAGATGCTACTCCTGGAGTTTGTCCTTCTCTTGTAGGATGATGGGAATATTCCCAGTATTTATTGGTCAATTGTTGTGTGAGTTGTGATCATACAGTCGCCCACAGGACCAGATCTGGCAAATGTGAATTTTTTTTTGTGTGAATTTATAGAAATTTATAAAAAATCCATTAGATGTTAGAATACAGGGTCTTTTTGTATGGTTTATACAATTCTAAACCAGAGCACGTGATCCGTAGCCTACTTACATCAATTCTGGAGCGGATTAATGCCAAACTCTACAAATTGGGAACATCTCTCACATCCAGACTGTAAATAAACGGCATCTGGCGTCAGTTTTAGCTTGAACTGGTCAGATTTACAGCACTCGTGTCTCGCGCTACATTCTTCTGCTCTTTCGTTTGTTCCAGGTTTGTTGTTCCTTTGGATCATAGACTGTAAAAAAATATGGACGACGCCCCTTCGCTCTCTTCCATTGATGAGAACTGAAGCCGCCAGAGTCCCGATATGGAGCTGACATATTGGAACTTGAGTCTGCGCAGTAGCGATCTCGGGACCAGACCTGCGCAGTCGTGAGCAGGAAGTAAAGCCACGAAATCAACGCTCCGCCCTCACTCTCGCAGAATGCACTGAGGGAGAGTGGATTCTGCACACTTTTTTTACAAATTGATTGCAGTTAGACAAGAGGCTTGTTAAAATATAGTAAATACAATCTCCTCAGTCCTCCGAAGATCCCGAAAAAATGTCCGTTGGTGCTTCAGTGACTACTTCGCTCAGAGAACCTGTCAATCACAGCTGTCAATCATGACGTTACACCACCGCATCACGTAACTAACTAAAAGCCAACTTATTTTTGAAACGGACACTTGAACTTACGTCAGCGTGATAAAAATGACAGCAAATGAAATAAACCACCTTTGGAAAAAAGATATTTGCAGTGTAATTTAATTGTTTAGTTGGTCTCACGTCCCGTTGAATAACACGGGGAGGCGGGACTTATAACCTATACTAGGACCAGTCACCGGGGGGCGATCGAGACGTTTTGGCTTCACTTTTGAGGGCTTGTGCGGCACGCTTGCTTTGGATTTGTTAGGGTTGCCAGAACTAGCGAAATTGCTAAGCAAAACCGCGGACTTGGCAACCTCCATTTGTAAAGCAAACCTGAAATCTCTTTAGCGTATTGCTGCCATCTATTGGATATTCCTAGCAATTTACCCACACATGGGATATAGTTCTTAATGTCACTTTATAAGATTCTTTTTAAAATGTCAACCCTGTTGTCTGTGTTCTGTATTTTGCTTAATGTATTTGTTGTCTTTTTAATACATTTTTCTTTTGGGACAATGAGAAATAAATGTATTACTACAATTTATTTTTCCATTGGCTCAACATATTATTTGTGATTGAGCCCATGTGAACAGAATGTTGCCACAATTGATCAAATTTAATAAACTGAAATTAAATTAGGCCAATTGAAAAAATAGATTTGAACTTAGCAGAAAACAAGAGATCAGGAATCCGTAAGTACATCTCAATCTCTTATTCATTGTGTAAACACAATTCACTGTATTGTGTTTGAAACTAAATTCATTCTCAATCAATCATAACTCAATCAAGACAAGATGTATATCATATTATTTCTCTTGTACAATCAGAATTACATTAACATATTCTAGACAACATCCAGCCAAACAAAATATGCAAAAAAAAAAATATATATATATAAACTTGCCATCCCAGAAAAGTTAGTAAAGACATATTTAAAATAGTCCAAGTGACTACAGTGGCTCAACCTCAAGTTTATCAAGCTACGAGAAAACTTTTTGTGCACAAAAAAAAAAAAAAAAAAAAAAAAAAAATTATATATATATATATATATAATGAGGAAAATAAGTATTTGAACACCCTGCTATTTTGCAAGTTCTCCCATTTGGAAATCATGGAGGGGTCTGAAATTGTCATCGTAGGTGCATGTCCACTGTGAGAGACATAATCTAAATAAAAAAATCCAGAAATCACAATGTATGAGTTTTTAACTATTTATTTGTATGATACAGCTGCAAATAAGTATTTGAACACCTGAGAAAATCAATGTTAATATTTGGTACAGTAGCCTTTGTTTGCAATTACAGAGGTCAAACGTTTCCTGTAGTTTTTCAGCAGGTTTGCACACACTGCAGGAGGGATTTTGGCCCACTCCTCCACACAGATCTTCTCTAGATCAGTCAGGTTTCTGGGCTGTCGCTGAGAAACACGGAGTTTGAGCTCCCTCCAAAGATTCTCTATTGGGTTTAGGTCTGGAGACTGGCTAGGCCACGCCAGAACCTTGATATGCTTCTTACAGAGCCACTCCTTGGTTATCCTGGCTGTGTGCTTCAGATCATTGTCATGTTGGAAGACCCAGCCTCGACCCATCTTCAATGCTCTAACTGAGGGAAGGCAGAGGGAATCACTCCGCAGAAGTAGCAGTGCTTCGCCTTCTGAGAATATAGTTCCCAGTAAGTGTACAGTTAGAAGATGGCTGTGTCTCATGTGACCTTGTTATTCGTACACGCTGTGACTATACAAATCACAACATGTAAATAGGAAAATGTTGGCGTGATTTTGTCACTTATTGGGAGCAGTATGCTAGCTGGAGCCATTTACCTCCAGTCTTTGTGCTAAGCTAGGCTAGCGGTGGGTGCGTCAGAGAGTTACAGCATGCACGGAGATGAAAAGGGTATGTATGAACTTATCTAACTCTGGGGGATACGGTGAATAAGCTAAAGTCCCAAAAAGTTGGCGTGTTCCTTGTGGTACCAGTGGTATCAGTGATTTCAGGCCCAAAAATATTTTTATCACATTCATCTAATCTTTCCTAACAATCCGCTAGCTGCCCGCCCCATAAGCGTGCCGTCAAAAAAACGCGTCTCTGTAGGCAGCCTAGACTCTGAGATCTGCACACAAAAACAAATGGTTTAGCCAAACAATCAAAACCAAAACAAATAGTGTTCCAACCAATCACCGACAGGGTTGTGACGGTTTGAGCCAGCTTTTTCTTCAGCTCTGACTTCGCGTGCAGCCGTGCACGAGCACAAAACCTCACAACACCCTCCCCCTGTCGGTGATTGGTTGGAACACTATTTGTTTTGGTTTTGATTGTTTGGCTAAACCATTTGTTTTTGTGTGCAGATCTCAGAGTCTAAGCTGCCTACAGAGACGCGTTTTTTTGACGGCATGCTTATGGGGCGGGCAGCTAGCGGATCGTTAGGAAAAAAATATATATATTTTTGGGCCTGAAATCACTGATACCACCTTTAAGGTTGAGCCACTGTAGTCACTGGGAGGACTATTTTAACGGCGTCTTTACTAACTTTTCTGGGATGGCATATCAATTACCTTGCAGCCTAGAAGGAGTGAGCCAGCTCTCAGACTGAATCAAAAAATATCTTCATTTGTGTTCTGAAGATGAATGAAAGTCTTACGGGGTTGGAACAACATGAGGGAGAGTAATTACTGACAGAATTTTCATTTTGGGAGAACTATCCCTTTAACTGGTGAACCTTCAACTCATAAGTCCTTACAGTTCTCAGAGCATGTCAACAAATTCACAAACTAAACTAAATTGTGTATTTACAATGAAAATGAAAGTTATTAAACTTACAACGCATCATCATATTTTTGTATATGAATAAGAAGGCTTGATGAAGAAAGAAAGATCTCTCCACACGGAGTACAGCGCTTCTCTCCAGTATGATGTCGCTTATTATGCACTTTCAGGGCTCCAGACTGAGCGAAGCCCTTGTCACAATATGAGCACTTGTAGGGTTTTTCTCCAGTATGTTGCTTATTATGCACTTTCAGGTGTGCAGACTGAGCGAAACTCTTGTCACAAGATGAGCACTTGTAGGGTTTTTCTCCAGTATGAATTCTTTGGTGCCGTTTCAGATTGTCAGCTTTAGTAAAGCTCATCCCACAGTCCAAACACACATGATCTCTCACTTCATTATGTGTTTTCTGGTGCTGTTTACAATGATCCAGCCGTGTAAAACTCTTTCCACAGAGAGAACACACATAAGGCCTCTCATCTGAATGAAGTTTCAGGTGTTGTTTTAGATTTGATGATGAACTAAAACCTTTTCCACACTGATCACAGTTAAATGGTTTCTCTCCAGAGGGAAAACACAGATGTTTTTTGAGTCCAGATATATATGTGTAACTCTTTCCACACTGAGAGCAGACGTGCAGCTTTTTGTTTTGTTTTCGTTGAGTTTTTAAGTTAAAATGTTTTTCATCCACTTCATCCAGTTTGTGTCTTTGCTCCATCGTTTCCATCTGGTCTGAAATAACCATATTAAGTCAGAATCTGTTCATGGAGAATAAATGTGAAAATTCATGTAAACCTGATTTATTAACAGAAAGCAAAAGAGATCAGCATCTGTATAATGTACCAGATATTTGTTGTGGCAAAGGATACCTCTGTCATTTGCTTATTAAAGCGTAACTCTCGCCAAAATGCAACCTATGGTCTTTTTGTTAATCTACCCGAGGCAAACTTCCGATTAAAAGCATAATTAGAATGGAAACGCCACTTTTAAGTTTGACCGTATTTTCGTTTTTGGTCAAATTGCCTTTTGAATGGGAGTGCTATAGGGGCACGACAATGATAGCATCCAGTGGCGGTTATAGGATTTTTCTGTAACAGGGGCCATTAAGGGGCCACATGTTACATTCAGGGGCCAAATACAGGGTACATTCAAGCACACAAAATAATTTATTCAGTACAGTGCAAATATATTTCGACAGTCATTACTTTTTCAAACGCTCTAATAAAAATTGATGAGCCAGTAAAGTTCTTAATGATTTTTTTCATTTATTTATACTGTGCATAAAAGACACAATGCACTTCTTTCTGAATTCCACCTTTTAAGTTTCATAATCATGTCGTCGCTTATAAAGAGTAAATTATTGTTAATTGTTTGGGGGTGGAATTGCATCTGTGATCGTTGTGAAGAATTCTCCGGTTGCTCTTCTCGTCGCCGATTGATGGGTGCGGGAATCTCTAGTCTAGGCACCTCACGATTCGATTCGATTACGATTCAGAGGGTAACAATTATCGATTATTAACGATTTTTTTTTTTTTTTTTTTACTACTTGGTACTTTTAAAGCAAAGTATTTATGATGACCCATAACAAACTTACTTCCAATACTTCCTATATTAATGTTATTAATAAAACAAATGCAAGTCAACTGTAATGTTACATTTGTCAGCATTTGTCCCAACATTGCAAAGAACCAACAGGAAAATAAATGTGTGCCTGTACTAGCAGCGTACTTGTAGTAAATGATTACAAACTTCAGCATATTCTGAATCTCTAGCATTTAATAATAGACTTCTAACCAACGTCCTCTTGTTATTTCCAATGTAATTGCAATATAATCCTTCAGACAAAAAAAAAAACATTTTGCTGTAGCAAATTCACAAACAGTTTTCGTTCAAAAATATAGAATTAAGTACCAGCAGCTCTCATACACACATAATGCTTGTGAACTTACGCATATTCTGAATAATAAGTAACATACAAAGCCGCTCTTATTCACAACTAAATAATAGAGTTATGACTTGAAATGTTTGCTGTATACCACAATCAAAAACAGCTTATACAAAAAAAGTGAATGAACATCTGCAGAGAGCACAGTCAAAATGTAACTTTTTGTGACTGGCATTGCACTGATACTGTGACTGTGGAGGGCAGTATAACGTACGTATAAGAGATCGGTTTACAGCATATTTATGTGAAAACTAAACAATACAGAAAGCAGCTCTCATACAAAAAATACTAAATAGGTAACAATGAAATTGCCTATTTTCCATACGTTAGCTTTTAAGGAAGAGGGTGCCGTTCAAATTTGGCGCTTAGCCATCATGCGTCTGTTATGTGCGAGTCTCTGTTATGTGCACGCCACAGACTGTCCACGCACTGCACGTGCACGTCCGCTTTAGAGTTCCGCCTTTTGCGTTCCATCAATAATACGTTGATAGGAAAAAAATTTTTTTTTTTTTTTGAAAATCGATTTTTGACATTTGTGAATCGATTCAGAATCGTCCGCATCGCGATTCATCTAAGAATCGATTTTTCCCCCACCCCTAGGAACGGGGGCCAATCAGATTTCAGCAGGGGCCAGGGCCCCTGTGGCCCCGCCTCTAGAACCGCCCCTGATAGCATCAAAAAACGCTATTTTTAAAACACTAAGAAGGCTCGACACAACATGAAACTTTGCTCCAAGTATCACCAGGGGCTCTAAACATGAAATCGAGAACATTGTTTGTGTACACAGAGTTTACTAAAAAGAAAGATTTTGACCAACTCACTGTAGCTGTTGTTGTTTCCGTCCGCACGCATTTTGTCAGTCAAAAATAGTCGATCTCCGAAAGAGAATGAACTGATTCTTATATGAGGATCCTTTTTCAAATACAGGGTCAATATTGATTTTCACTAACGACAAAACAAATTATCAGTGAATTTATATGGCACTAAGCTTTAGGAGCTTTATCTTTACTCTCCTCCCTGTTACGTTGAATTCGGAGATTGACTATTTTTGACTGACAAAATGCGTGCGGACGGAAACAACAACAGCTACTGTGAGTTGTTCAAAATCTTTCTTTTTAGTAAACTCACACACAAACAATGTTCTCGATTTCATGTGTAGAGCCCCTGGTGATACTTGGAGCAAAATGTAATGTTGTGTCGAGCCTTCTTAGTGTTTTAAAAATAGCGTTTTTTGATGCTATCATTGTCGTGCCCCTATAGCACTCAAACCTAAAAGTGGAGTTTCCATTCTAATTATGCTTTTAATCGGAAGTTTGCCTCGGGTAGATTAACAAAAAGACCCTAGGTTGCATTTTGGCGAGAGTTACGCTTTAATGCAATCAAAATGTTAATGACAATTGCTATTATTCAAGGTTAAGATCATTTAAAGAAATTATTTATCACCCCTACATTGTGCATTATTTTCCAGCCACTAAATCAGTTTAAATTACTGCTGGGGGGAAAATGTCACCAAGCTTAAATAATGAAGAATCAAGAATGGACACCAACCTATTTGTTCCTCAGTATCTTCTTGTTTTATTCCTGATGGTTCTGGATCACTCATGTCTTCAATCTCCTCTTTAATAAACTCCATCTTTAACAGTCACACAGATTTCAGCTGCTACTCCTGGAGTTTGTCCTTCTCTTGTAGGATGATGGGAATATTCCCAGTATTTATTGGTGAATTGTTGTGTGAGTTGTGATCATACCGTCGCCCACAGGACCAGATCTGGCAAATGTGAAAAGAACTTAGTGAATTTACAGAAAATACTTAAATTACATTGAAACATATCTATTAGATTAGAATACAGGGACTTTTTGTATGGTTTTAGACGATACTAAACCAGAGCACATGTTACGTTTTATGTCGTAGTAGCCTACTACTTACATCAATTCTGGAGCGGATTAATGCCAAACTCTACAAATTGGGAACATCTCTCACATCCAGACTGTAAATAAACGGCATCTGGCGTCAGTTTTAGCTTGAACTGGTCAGATTTACAGCACTCGTGTCTCGCGCTACGCTTCCAGGTTTGTTGTTCCTTTGGATTTGTTAGGGTTGCCAGAACTAGCGAAATTGCTAAGCAAAACCAAAGGTAAAACCGCGGACTTGGCAACCTCCATTTGTAAAGCAAACCTGAAAACTCTTTAGCGTATTGCTGCCATCTATTGGATATTCCTAGCAATTTACCCACACATGGGATATAGTTCTTAATGTCACTTTATAAGATTCTTTATGACCCCAAAGTAAATAAACATACGAATAAAATCCAGGAATAAGATCTAAATGTTTAATTGCCTTTATACATTGTGCCAGATGAAAGCATATAAATACAAGGCATTAAACAGGACATTTTATAAATCAGGCAAATTGCACAATTTTAAAATGTGAAAACAGTAGAAACAGACTCTACATTAAACAGTCCACTCCAAATGAAAACAGTAGTATTAAAGGGACAGTTCACCCAAAAATTAAAATGTTGTCATATAACATACAAATTGTTCCAAACGAATTGTTCCATTTTTCCAATGGCTCGCATATTATTTCTGAGTGAGCCCATGTGAACATAAAGTTTCCACAACTGATCAAATAAACTGAAATTAAATTAGGCCAGTTGAAAAAGTTAGATTTGAACTTAGCAGAAAACAAGAGATCAGGAAGCCGTCTGTGTGATTTTCAAGTATCAGATCTTTGATGTGGCAAAGTTTATCTCTACAATTAAAATGTGTTTGACTTTGACAACTTCCATGATTATGATCATTTAGATGCATTTCTGTATCATTTATCAGTGATACAGATATCAGTTTCCAAAGCAATAAACAATGAAGAATCAAGAATAGACACCAATCTGTTTGTTCCTCAGTATCTTCATGTTTTATTCTGGATGAAACATCGCTCACATCCAGACTGGAAATATACGGCATCTGGCGAAAACATTCTGCAATCATTTCTCATATACAGTCAATATGTGTAGATATTAAGTTTATTTAATACTTTTAAAGTAGGCTAGTGTAAAATAGTGTAGAAGTCACAGTTTAAAACTTTGTATCAGTTTTAGTTATATTTGATTTGTACAGTCTTTACTGCAGCTGTTTTACTGGAATCTTTTAAATCATGTAAAGAAAGAAAACAATCATTTTATTTGATGATTTGTCATTTCATTTGTTTGTTTATTGTTTAATATTTTACAGTTTCTATTATTTTCTAACTACATCCACCAAATCTGGCGAACTGAAGGTTTGGTCCTTCATTGTTCATACTTGTATGATACAAGACCTGATCATTCTGTCTGGGATTATTTTAATAATACAGTACATCTCAAACTTATTTACTGTGTAAACACAATTCACTGTATTGTATTTGAAACTAAATTCATTCTCAATCAATCATAGCTCAATCAAGACAAGATGTATATCATATTATTTCTCTTGTACAATCAGAATTAGCCTACATTAACATATTCTAGACAATATCCAGCCAAACAAAATATGCAAAAAAGCCTACAAATGACTTTACTTTTGCTGTAAGAGAGGGTTAGTTCACCCAAAAATGAAAATTTTGTCAGTAATTACTCTCCCTCATGTTGTTCCAACCCCGTAAGACCTTCGTTCATCTTCGGAACACAAATGAAGATATTTTTGACAAAATCTGAGAGCTGTCTCACTCCTTCATAGGCTGCTAGGTAATTCAAAACTTGTGTGTGATACACATGACCAGCGTAATCCAATAGTGAGCCTACGCTTGATAAACTTAAAGGAACACGCCGACTTTTTGGGACTTTAGCTTATTCACCGTATCCCCCAGAGTTAGATAAGTCCATACATACCCTTTTCATCTTCGTGCGTGCCGTAACTCTCTCTGACGCACCCACCACTAGCCTAGCTTAGCACAAAGACTGGAGGTAAATGGCTCCAGCTAGCATACTGTTCCCAATAAGTGACAAAATAACACCAACATTTTCCTATTTACATGTTGTGATTTGTATAGTCACAGCGTGTACGAATAACAAGGTCACATGAGACACAGACATCTTCTAACCATATAGATACTGGGAACTATATTCTCAGAAGGTGAAGCACTGCTACTTGGGCGGAGTGATTTGCTCGCATTGCCTGAGAAGCCCTGTGGTGAGGAGCAGAGAGTTCTCTCAGAGTTGTAGTAAATCACTCCGCAGAAGTAGCAGTGCTTCGCATAGGAAAATGTTGCCGTTATTTTGTCACTTATTGGGAACAGTATGCTAGCTGGAGCCGTTTACCTCCAGTCTTTGTGCTAAGCTAGGCTAGCGGTGGGTGCGTCAGACAGAGTTACAGCACGCACGGAGATGAAAAGGGTATGTATGGACTTATCTAACTCTGGGGGATACGGTGAATAAACTAAAGTCCCCAAAAGTCGGCGTGTTCCTTTAAGGTTGAGCCACTGTAGTCACTATGACTATTTTAACAATGTCTTTACTAACTTCGCTGGGATGGCATATCTGTTACCTAGCAGCCTAGAAGGAGTGAGACAGCTCTCAGATTGAATCAAAAATATCTTCATTTCTGTTCCGATGAAAGTCTTACGGGGTTGGAACAACATGAGGGAGAGTAATTACTGACAGAATTTTAATTTTGGGAGAACTATCCCTTTAACTGGCGAACCTTCAACTTATAAGTCCTTATAGTTCTCAGAGCATGTCAACAAATTCAAAAACTAAACTAAATTGTTTATTTACAATGAAAATTAAAGTTATTAAACTTACAACACATCATGATATTTTTGTATATGAATAAGAAGGCTTGATGAAAACAGAAAGTTCTCTCCAGACTGAGTACAGCGCTACTCTCCAGTATGAACTCGCTTATTATGCACTTTCAGGTATCCAGAATGAGCGAAGCTCTTGTTACAATTTGAGCACTTGTAAGGTCTTTCTCCAGTATGAACTCGCTCATGTACTTTCAGAGACCAAGAGTGAGTGAAACTCCTGTCACAATATGAGCACTTGCAAGGTTTTTCTCCAGTATGAATTCTTTGATGCAGTCTCAGACTAAATGCTGTTATAAAGCTCTTCCCACAGTCACAACACACATGATCTCTCTCACCGGTGTGTATTTTCTGGTGCACTTTAAGAGAGGTCAGCCATGTAAAACTCTTTCCACAAAAAGAACACACATAAGGCTTCTCATTTGTATGTTTTTTCAGGTGTTTTTTTAAACTCGTGGATAAATTAAAACTTTTACCACAATGATCACAGTTAAATGGCTTTTCTCCAGTGTGAACACGCAGATGATTATCGAGAACAAATTTAGTTTTAAAACTCTTCTCACACTGAGTACATTTGTACGGCTTTTCTCCAGTATGACCTCGCTCATGTGATTTCAGAGATGCAGAATGAGTGAAACTCTTGTCACAATATGAGCACTTGTAAGGTTTTTCTCCAGTATGAATTCGTTGATGCTGTTTCAGATAGTCAGCTGTAGTATAGCTCTTCCCACAGTCACTACACACATGATCTCTCACTTTATTATGTGTTTTCTGGTGCTGTTTACAATGATCCATCCGTGTAAAACTCTTTCCACAGAGAGAACACACATAAGGCTTCTCATCTGAATGAACATTCAGGTGTAGTTTTAGATGTGATGGTGAACTAAAACCTTTTCCACACTGATCACAGTTAAATGGTTTCTCTCCAGAGGGAAAACACAGATGTTTTTTGAGTCCAGATATATATGTGTAACTCTTTCCACACTGAGAGCAGACGTGCAGCTTTTTTACTTTTTTTCGTTGAGTTTTTAAGTAACAATGTTTTTCATCCACTTCATCCAGTTTGTGTCTTTGCTCCATCGTTTCCATCTGGTCTGAAATAAACATATTAAGTCAGAATCGGCTCATGGAGAATAAATGTGAAAATTCATGTAAACCTGATTTATTAACAGAAAGCAAAAGAGATCAGCATCTGTATAATGTACCAGATATTTGTTGTGGCAAAGGATACCTCTGTCATTTGCTTATTAAAGTGTAACTCTCGCCAAAATGCAACCCAGGGTCTTTTTGTTAATCTACCAGAGGCAAACTTTCGTTTAAAAGCATAATTAGGATGGAAATGTCACTTTTAAGTTTGACCATATTTTCGTTTTCGGTCAAATTGCCTTTAGAATGAGGGTGCTATAGGGGCACGACTATGATAGCATCAAAAATAGCTATTTTTAAAACACTAAGTGTAGTGGAGATAATGGGTATACGCTCAGTCTGGGTGCTAATTCTGTGTTTATCACCGGGTTCACTCAGGTGTGTCAGCCAGAACACCACTTAAGGCCAAATATTCCAGAGTACGAAATAAAGAGCTGATAGACAGTTCTTATTCTGTTTATTCTGAATGTAAGTGTGGTTTCTATAAAGAGAGAAACAAAATACAACTGAATAGAGGAAACATATGCATACACATTCCTTTTTAAGCACTAATATACATTACCAAACATAAACTAAACAATAATCAGAATATGACTATATATCTCTTAAACTCTAATAATACAGTGCTATGCATAAGTTTAGACACCCATGCTAAAGTTGACTAAAAAGAGGAAAAAAAAATCATCTTTTGGAAATTGAACTTAATGCCTTAATTAAAAAAATTAGGAAAAATGCCTTAATTAAAAAAATTAGGAAAAATCCAACCTTTAAGGACACCAATTTTATTTGTGAATGAATAATGTATCGTAAATAAATAAATGTTCTTCCTTAAAATACAGGGTGCATAAGTCTGGACACCCCTATGTTAAATTCCCATAGAGGCAGGCAGATTATTATTTTTAAAGGCCAGTTACTTCATGGATCCAGGATAATATGCATCACCTAGAGATTGGCATGGAGTACTTTCCATAAGATCATCTCTCAATGCAAATCAAACCAGCTATTAGGCTAACTGAAATAAAACCATGCCAATCTCTAGGTATGGTGAAGGCTATGTGATGATGTGGGGCTATTTTAATGCCAAAGGCCAAGGGAACTTTATCAGGATGCATAGTATCCTGGATCCATGAAGTAACTGGCCTTTAAAAATAAAAATCTGCCTGCCTCTATGGGAATTTAACATTGGGGTGTCCAGACTTATGCACCCTGTATTTTAAGGAAGAACATTTATATATTTACGATACATTATTCATTCACAAAGAAAATTGCTGTCCTTAAAGGTTGGATTTTTCCTATTTTTTTTAATTAAGGCATTATGTTAAATTTCCAAAAGATGATTTTTTATTCCTCTTTTTAGTCAACTTTTGCATGGGTGTCTAAACTTATGCATAGCACTGTATAAGAAAAGAGAAAGGATTCAAACACTTATTTTATGGGATTCTCAGATTTTCTACCATGCATTAAGTTACCACTAACGTAGACAGCACTTCCTGTCATCTATGATACGCTTTAAAGCCTTCAACTAACTAAACGGCCGGATACTTTTATTATGAAAATCCCGGACCGGATGCTTTGTTCCGTTCGAGCTAGCAAAGTCTTAATAGAGAAGCATCGATAGCGGTCCAGATAATAATATTTAACACCACTTACTTCTTATTTTACTCAACCACAAAGTACTGAACAATCCTAACAACAAGGAGTAAAGTATAAACATGTCTAAACACGATATGCCATATTTTGACCCCGAGTCAGGTGAGCCAAAGCTCGGAAGTAGTATAACGGTCGTGAAGCGACCCTTAAACTCCTAATTCTCATCTACACCAAATAGCAAAAATAATAGCTAGTTTGACAAAGAAATACAATATCACTAGTAATGCATCAGATATACTTACTCTTCTCATTTACACACACTCTGAAGAAAGGTGCCGCTCACAATTACAATCCAACCGACCGACTATCTCTATCATACTGCATACTAAGTGTGTGACGTCAGATATAATATACAAACCAGCACGCGCTTTGGTTACCCTATTACAGGCACTGAATAAACGGACATTAACGTGAAACATAAAGCACAATATGGTCAACTGTACTAAATAATAGAAACACAAACATAACTTTGGGGCCTTTTCTACACTAAGAAGGCTCGACACAACATGAAACTTTGCTTGAAGTATCACCAGGGGCTCTACACATGAACTCCAGCATTGAGAACAGTGTTTGTGTTCACAGAGTTTACTAAAAAGAAAGATTTTGAACAACTCACTGTAGCTGTTGTCGTTTCCGTCTGCACGCATTTTGACAGTCAAAAATAGTCGATAGTCGAGTTCATGTGTAGAGCCCCTGGTAATACTTTGAGCAAAGTTTCATGTTGTGTCGAGCCTTCTTAGTGTTTTAAAAATAGAGATTTTTGATGCTATAATTGTCGTGCCCCTATAGCACCAGAGATGTATAAAGTACTAGACTAGGGCTGGGTACCAAGTTCGATACTTTTTAGGTACCGACCGAATTGTCTCGATATTATTGAGTACCAGATTTCGATACCTAAGGGGTTAACTCGTCAACGTCAGTGCTCAAACAAATACATATGAAATGCACAACGACACACCAAAAGTCGCTCACGCACATACACGCAAACTCTACACACACGAGACGCGCGGAACTCTCCTCCGCGCACATGCTCATATGAGACGCGCGCGCACACAAACTGTCCACGCACATACGGCGCTGATGCACTTGTCCGTGCGACACTTCTGTCGAGCCGCGCTCCACTATATTCCTATGGGTGACGTCAAGCGACTTTGTCGCGCCCGCAAAGCATTACGGGAAGGCGGCGCTTCATTTGAAAAAAAATTACATTTTAAAATATATTCAAATAAGATTTTAAATTGTAATACTATTTCACAATGTTACAAGTTTTACTGTATTTTTGATCAAACAAATTCAGCTTTGGTGAGCATGAGCTCTTTATAAAAAAAATTGTTCCTTTGTGCACTGGCTAAGGAGCATGAGTCAAACTGAAAAAATAAAACCAAAGTTTTTCTGAGGTAATGTGTAATGTAATCTTGTTAAAATGGATTTCATAAAATTGGTATCGAAAAAAGTATCGTTCAGGAACCGGTATCGAAATCAAGGTATCGGTATTGAAAATTTTTTTGAACGATACCCAGCCCTACTAGAGACCCAGACTTGAGTAAAAGTACAAGTGCTCTATCAAAAAAGTGACTTGAGTAGAAGTTGAAGTATTCTTTAAGCACAACACTTAAGTAGAAGTAGGCTACTAAAGTATTCAACATTTTTTGTACTTAAGTATTGCAAGTAGTTTATTTTTAAATTTACTACTCAAGGACTGAAAGTAAAAGTACAAGTATTGTGTTATGAAGTTATTAAAGAAAATAGTCAAAAGTTTGAACATTATTTTGTTTATATTATTTCAAATGTTTAGGACACTCACAATTAATTTAGCTGAAGCAGCAGTACAAGGACAGGAATGTACACCTTAAAACACTGAGCTTAACATCCCTCTCTTCTCTTTCCTGCTTGTGCCTTTTTTTCTCCACAGCTTATTGGGTATTTATCAGCATGTAACAGCGATCTCTGGAAGCTTTGTATGTCAGCTGTGTCTGAAATCGCTCCCTATCCACTATATAGTGCACTATATAGGGTGTCGGCCATTTTGTAGTGGTGTCCGAATTCTGAGTGAACGACATCATTCCCTACATTCGTTCACTACTTTTACCCACAATCCTCTCTGAATTCGAGTGTACATCCGATGTACACTTGCTGAGACACTATTTCCCACAATCCAACACGATAAGGCAATTCATTCGGTTCACATGACGTCACTGTAGCTTTGCGCCGCCATCTTAACGACCGACGGTCTCAGTAATGCCTGCAGTATGTTGTGCAGTTGGCGGCAACAACAGCCGAAAGAGGAACCCCGAACTGGTGTTTTATTCTATACCAAAAGTAAAGGATATAAGAGAGAATCATTTATTTAAAAGACTTGAAGTCTCATGTTGGTTTGTGGTTAATTATTTTTCCATTATACTCTCAATGGCCAACATTATACAGACAGATATCGACAGATAATGTTTTTTCTTCATTTCATTTGTTGGATCTGTTTAAATGTTAAAGCACTTTATCATGGTAAGTTAGTAAGATTTGGGGTTGTTTTGAACTGTCTGTCTGTCTGTTAGTTAAACCTACCTAAATCTAATAAATATTTTTCTGAAGTTCATAAAGATATTGTCTTCGTCACATGCGCTTTAGATGTTATTTTGTGTAAGTAACGTTAGCTCTGCAGACGATGCATAATCTCAGCCTTGAAATGCATATTAAAGGACTAGTTCTTCCAAAAATGATAATTCTGCCGTCATTTACTCACCTTCATGTGCAAATCCTTAAGTTTACTTTCCGTGGAAGACAAAGGGACATTTTTGAACATATAGCCTAATGGAGACTCTTCTTGTCGATGTAATGGAAGTGAATGAGTAACGTTAGCCTACTGAGGGCTGTCACGCAAAAAATAATAATAATAAAAGACAAAAAAAAAAAAATCACAAAAGTATCATAAAAGTGATCTAACACGACTCGTCCGTTATATTAATATCGTTATTTATTCATATGATAGCTTTATGTGACGAACAAACTGCAATTTAAGTCGTTATATTATAATCACTGATGAGCTTTACCTCTTGATAGCTTTTAATCGCAGCCGAATCGTGAGTGAATCATTCAAAAAGATTCGACTCGAAAGATTCTTTCATTTCGATATTTGTGTGTATTAAACCTTCTCTATAACTGAACATCTGTTCTTTCGGACAGATATGGCAGTCTTTTATGATCTTTGGCTGATGTCTCTGGCTGTGCTGATGCTGGTGTCTCAGCTGGACTGTTCGGATTAGATAGATTCATTCATGCCGGCCGAACAGCTGCAGATTCATAGATTCATTCATGACATCGCCTCGACTCTCATGAACGCGGTGCCATGAAGCTCTATGACTTAAGTATTTCTATGTCATGAACGGCCAATTGGGGCAAGCCTGGGGCAGATAATAATGGACTAAAGAAAACTGGGGGTAACAAATAAGGATCGGAGCCTAAAATTTAGATTTTCTCCAGGTATCTCTGTCTCTCTCTCTCATTCAAATGGGCAGTTTAGGCGCCCATACCGGGGCGAGTCGGTCGTAAATATGGCGGCGTTCTATTTGTAGTGACGTAGGTGGCATCTATGAATAGAGCGCGAATGAAAAATAAATATGGCGGACGGCAACAATGTCACCATGGCAACGGCGCACTCGAGATAGAAAACAATCATTTATAAGACCAGACGCCTGGTTATTTATTTAGGCTATATATATATATATATATATATATATATATATATATATATACCGTTATATCTATATTTGAATAAACAAATGTGTTGTGTAGTGTTTTGTTATATTCCAACAAACTCCAGTTTGTTCCAGCGCTCATAATTATTACATCGGCCGGCCCATTTTGGTTATAATTTCAATAAATATTATTCCTCTTTATAGAAATCTGACGTAAACCTATGAAATCTATCAATATTTGTCATAATCTGCACATTTTTGAGCTAAAAGCCCTGAGGGACGTTGTTTGGTCAAGCGCAGTCATGACGACAGCACAGGAGTTTTTTCTGAATGGGAGCGGCTGACGCTCATATTTCATATTAAAGGTATCGACTATTTTTTCTATTACATACACGTCTTTAAACTTTATTTCAGACCCAGAGGGATCCATAATACAATACAAAACACATACATAGTAATACACACACAAAAAATAAACACAGCAATTAGGTCATTTTTTGACTCAGACACCCTACCCATAAATCTATACATTAAGTTACGCAAGACTGCAGCACAGGTAGGTACCCCAGCACTAACAAACATATGGCTTGCACTGGAGTCTCTTGGAACTCTTAGCAGCAGCCTCATGCTGTCATTATAAGCCACTGTGAGCTTTCTAATGCTACCTTGCTTATAACGGCACCACAGATAAGCAGTGTACGATGGTGTACAGTATGTTCTAAAGAGTGAGATCTTCACAGGGACAGAGCACATACTAAACTTACGACACAACATGTTCGCTTGCACATACAGCTTACGACGCTGCCTATAAATATCCTTGTCATCGGACAGGTCATTTGCAATAATATGGCCAAGATATGTAATATCTGTGCATACATCAAGTACAGTACCAGATAGATAAAAATCAGGAAAATGTGAATGTCTATCTTCTCTACTTCTTATAGTCATAATTTTACTCTTTTTTTGGATTATACTTTATATCAAAATCTGCGCCATACTGTGTGCATAGTCTCAAAAGCTGTTGTATACCAGCACTATATGGGCTAAAAAAATGACCAAGTCATCAGCGTACATAAGGTGATTAATTAGTGAGTCACCAACCCTACAACCTGTACCACAAGCATTTAAAATCATAGACAAATCATTCATATACACATTAAAAAGAAAAGGAGACAAAATTCCACCCTGGCGTACCCCATTGGTCACTTTAAAGGGTCATGAAACCCCCCTCTTTCAGCTCAAGTCTAGCTCACAATCTTTTTGAAAAATGCAACTTAGATGGGCGTGGATGGCTGTGATAAGAAGGGAGGGGAGTGGGTGTGGTCAAAGCCAGTGGCCCATGCATATCGACTGTCACTAAAAATCAGTGGTAAACGTGAGGAAATGCTAGATTATTTTTTAACTGGCAAAGTTAAAGTATCATGAAATACACTGACACCTTATTTTTTGTCCTTTCAAAAGTAACTGAATGCCCTGCTACACATATTAGCCTACTACAGTAATCATAATTCTATTTAAAACATATAAATATACATGCATATGTATAATTATGCCATTATAAAATATATATTTGTTTATATACACACCATAAATGCATATATTTGAAAATAATAAATTTTCCGCTTAATAAAAAAAAGTTCCGTACATAGCCTAGAGATCTACGCCCCCCTAAACCCACATAATAAAGATGGACAGTGACATAGAAATTTGCACAAACTAAGCATACGTTCCATACACTTGAGGTATAGGGAATGTGAAGGTACTTCACGTGTTGCATTATGGGACGTGGGCGCCATCTTAGGAGGCACGATCTCTGTTTACCTTTTCGCCGCCCGTTGCTATGACATGTAATAGTTAGTGTGTTTGGCTAAAACGAGGTAAAATTGAAGAAGAACGGAAGAAATTTAAAGAAAAAGAGAAGGGACCCTATCGGGAGAAACTAAATGCCACTGCCAAAAACATTATTTGGACAAAACTGTCCGCGATAAACAACGTTGATCCATATTATTTAGCAGCCCAAGACTGGATTAACGTTACAGATCCAGACGCACTAACGTTACCTCCGCTCACAAATCTGGACATCGTTAACCTTGTTTTTGAATTGAGTGCGTACACTTTGCAGGAGTTTAAGAGCTATACATCCCTTCAAAATAGACTGATGTATCTTTGCCCATCCCAGTTTATGTGTAACGTTACTTAAAAGAGTCTTTGTGGATGCAATCACATAGACTGTAAAAAAAATAGTGCAATCAGTAGAAAAACAGATACAAGCCACTTAATGTACTTATTAAGCAGTTATATAAAACCTTGATTCACAAACATTTTAAAAAGGCATGTAAAAAGATGTACAGAATATCAAAACAAATTGTTAATTGAAAACAAAATAAATATAATTTATTTGATTCATGCAATGTGGCCTGGCTTTATCGTCTGCTAACATGAACCGCAAAATCAACATAATTCATCAACTATCCTACAAGTCATCAAGGAATATACAATACAAAACCTCTAGCTTTGTACAACTTTTAACAAACGTTTTTACAAACCAGTTGATTTAGCAATCACTGCTCAACACTTGGACACATGTTTGAGCACAGCAGACTAACGTTATGACAACTTTATCCAAGAAAACCACAGTCTCACCCTCACATGGCAGAACCATATTTATGGGAATTTAAGAAGACAATATTTTGTATTTGTTTATTAAAATTTCCTCATTATTGCGGCAACCCACGCGATCTGGCGTCTTCTCGTCAACTCCTCCACCTGCTTCCCTTCCTTTGTTTATTTTCCTCCCTGAACGATCGTGTGATCTGCTATGGCAGTTCTTGATCGAGCAACACTGACCAACAATAACGCTGTTATTAAAAACTCGACAGAAAATCCAAAAACAGCCTCCTCCTACACACGAATTCAACTACAGCGGGTAGAGCGGGATAGGGCGCGATCCTCTCAATATGGCGGCGGACGCATAATGTATCACGGCGTGACGTCACCTTCACATTCCCTATTATCAAAATATCTAAATTATAATAATGAGTGATTATTTAACAAAAGGCAAGTAAAACGGTCAGAGTTACGTTTTAGACACACACACACACACACACACACACACACACACACACCTCTGAAGCAATAGAAAAGTCCTCGGACCGCATCACTCGCAAGAAACCGGCATTGTTGTACAAGGTCGAAGTCCACCATTCTCCCGTTGAATGGTCGCTACTAGGGATGCACCGATGTGAAAATTGTGGCCGATACCGATAACCGATATTAATATTGCTGTTATGGCCGATACCGATATTTACCGATGTCGATATCTCTGTATAGAAAACAAATTTTAATGATTATCAAATAAAGAGCTATTTTCCAAAACACATTTTTTTTACTTTAGAAATGACTGATATTGGGCACCTTTACCTGTGTGCAAAATATGTCACACATACACACATTGCATTGCATATAATGTGTGCTGGTCAACTTGTCTAAAATTAAGAAACCCTTAGAAAACAGTAAAAAAAAACAAAAAAAACAGGAACATGTGTACAATTAAGATAGGCTACTTCATTTATTATTCCAATATCCAAATATTATTCTAAAAAATACCACAGGGAAAAGGGCTTCTTGTGACTGTCTTTGCGTTTGAACATTGCACATGTTAAACAGGACACGCAGCTGAATAAATGTTAGCCAATACAAACATATTTATAGAAAACAGTTGACAATGAATAGACAGGAGTCCAATAATAGCATAACGAATCACTTATTCTAAAAATAATAACAAGTAGGCTATAAGACGAATCCGACATATGGGCTGTGTTAACAGTAAAACGTCCGTCATTTAACGAATTTTAAAAACACGGATGGATAATACAAAATGCTTTCTGACATTTTGACAGAAAAAAACAAACAAGCAAGAACAAAATTTAAACTTAGCCCGTTTTCATTTTACAATTATCTTCTCTCTCTATGTGCGCGCGTCCGTGTTTGTGAGAGAGAGCTCGCGCAGCACCGGTAGCCTACTTTTTTAATCCATAAGTAACGAACGCGATAGTTTTCATACAAACTAAATATGTAACATAATTAGGTAGGCTACTTTAGTTATTATTAACACAATAACACATGAAAAATAGTGCTTTCTGCTTAGCCCGTTTTCATTTTACAATTATCTTCTCTCTCTATGTGCGCGCGTCCGTGTTTGTGAGAGAGAGCTCGCGCAGCACCGGTAGCCTACTTTTTTAATCCATAAGTAACGAACGCGATAGTTTTCATACAAACTAAATATGTAACATAATTAGGTAGGCTACTTTAGTTATTATTAACACAATAACACATGAAGGCTACGTTTCTCAACACTGAGAATGAATAAATAAACGCCTGTTTCTCCACTCGCGCTTATCAGAATCCACAAATCACACGCGCTGTCACTTTTGAGAAAAATCTAATTCGAATGGGTATCATATATCAAGCAATATATTCAAATGTCTACGAGTCAAAAAACGATCAGTCAAAAATGTGTCATGAGGAGGAAAAAAACATAAGTGGCACTGGACTGCATTAACAATGTTACGGACGTGAGCGCTCTCGGCACTTAAAAACTGCTTTAAAACTTTCACAGAGACCTCAAGCAGAAAGCACAAAGCCTGTCTTTAAATTTAATTTCGTTTTGTATTAATTGTATCTTAATTTTGATCAATGTTTCATCAACGAATTGCATTGGATTTAATAAATAAAAAGTATATATACTAGAAAATATTTAATCAGGACAGAGGCGACGGCGCGTGAACCTGGAGCGCGTCTCATAAATGAACCAAAATCTAATTGTATCTTAATTGTGATCAATGTTTCATCAACGAATTGAATTGGATTTAATAAATAAAAAGTAAATATACTAGAAAATATTTAATCAGGACAGAGGCGACGGCGCGTGAACCTGGAGCGCGTCTCATAAATGAACCGAAACCTACCTGCCTCACAGACCTGAGACATATATAGAAAGCTTGAAACTTCTATTTTTAAACAGAACAATTCAAAATGAAAGAAAACAGACTGTTCTCTGCTTATGTCATCTGTATGAAATGTGTATTTCTCTCACATCAACCTCTTCAGCTTCACACATTAAATATCGGCCTGTTCACATCGGCCATATTTTGACATCGGAACGATACCGATGTGTAAAAAAATGACCATATCGGCCGATATTATATCGGCGGCCGATATATCGTGCACCACTAGTCGCTACACACGCATAGTTTAGATGTGTCCGTGGTTGATGGCCAACCAACCGCCCGCAGTCAGAGTCCAGCCCTGGCAGCATCGCGGGGAAAGATGCACTGGAACTTTTGCACCACGAAAACAAACGCGCGTCCCATCATTACCTCTCTCATCTACTACGCGAAATCACAATTTGACATGTCTGTGGAAAGTTCCACGTGGTGTCATGAATAATTAAGAGCAGTGTCTTCTCATTGGATAAGAAAACTCAGTCATGAATAATGAGACACCGATGAGTCATCAGAGTACTATAGTGCTCTGCCACGTCACAGCCTGTGACGTGGACGTGATGAAGATTTTAAACCCGGAAGACGAAAATAGCGGAAAAAAACTAAAATGTAGCCATTTTCCCCCTACTATTAAATCTAACAGATGCTAACATTGTCTTCAATGGTGTTCAACACACATACCTCTGTTAAAATCTCAGAAAATTTGGTTTAGGGTTTCATGACCCTTTAAAGGAGACATATCATGCTTTTAAATTGTTCCTTTTTACATATAAATCATACATTTGTAGTCTATATAAAGCGGAACTGCAATGCTTGGGTCTGAATTCCTCATTATTATAGCTCCACATGCCCCTTTTCTACCCATTTTCTGATGTGCGTCTGAGAGCAACTCGTTTTGGTGCGGTCTCTTTAAATACAATTGAGACGCTTCATACCCCGCCCCCTCTCCAGGTTGCAGAGGTTCAACTCCACCCCGTTCGGCCATTTTTGTAGTTTGATAGCAGAGATACGATTATCTAGCGGCACAGAAACTTTTTATTCACACGTTATTAACAAAATGTCAACAACGGAAGACTTGTCCAGCCAGCCTTACATGTTCGAGCCAGAGTCGGAGCCAGAGCGAGATGAAAATGAAGACGACGAACCTGCAGAACAACGTCTTCATATGGATGTATCGCAATGGTGTGTGTACTGTATTTACACATGAAAGTTTGGTCTTCCGACCTTTTACCACCGTGTCGATTTATTTTGATTAATATGTGCGAGGGAGAGAGAGCAAGACAGCGTCTAGTTTGGAGACGGTGATGTCTTGTTTTACACTTTCGCCTGGCTCTGAAGAGAGTGAGCGTGCGCGAGACCGGGTCTCTCTCTCTCTGCTCGTTCTTTCAGTTAAACATGCGCCCTTGTCACAAGCGCGGCAGTTTATCTACATTAGACGGTGTAATGAAGCGTGTGGGTTACTACATCCAACAACCGAACATTTTAACTTACTCTCTCGTAACTTCTGCATCCTTTAGTTTGGACTACAAAATTGCAGCGAGAAATAAAAATGGCGGATTGCTCGAAGTGTTGGGCCGGAAGTCGATGTCCTTATTTGGCAGTTCCGCTGCAAATACTGTGACGTAATAGTTCAAAAAACGTCATAGATAACAGAAAAATCGGAACAGGTTGAAAAATATGACCAAAACAGAATCTAAAGATATCAACGAAGCACCTGAAGAGAATAATTTCATATTTTCTGTACTTCTAAACACTCCAAATATACAACAAAATGCATGTAAGGGCTAAAAAAGTGCATTTGGCATGATATGTCCCCTTTAAAGGGAGCCGTTGTTACACTCCCCCATTTAACTCTCATTAGGCTTGTTCGACTTGAACCGGCGCTGCACAGACCGATCGGTGAATGACATCAAAGTACCGCGAGAGCGAATAGAAAGTAGACGGCTCCTTATGCTTTTGAATTGCTCTCGCGGTACTTTGATGTCATAAACCGATCGGTCTGTGCAGCGCCGGTTCAAGTCGAACAAGCCTATTGTCTGATGAGAATACCAATAGACCAAGATTCTAATAAAAAAACCAGGGACCCCACTTTTACTTTTTGATTAACACGGTCAAATGCTTTAGAAGCATCAATGAATTTTGTGGAATTTTGTTTATTATATCTATCTAAAATTTCCTTTAGTGCAAAAATACATAAATCAGTACCATGCTTTCGTTTAAAACCAAATTGATTATCCATAGACAGGACGTAACTCTCAAGTCTACACAGAATAACGGTCTCCAGCACTTTTGACATAACACTGGCCAAAGCTATTGGCCTATAATTATCTGAGCTATTCAGCTTCCCCACTTTATCCTTGATAACAGGTACCAGCTCAACAGACAGCATAGAATCAGGTAACTCTCCATGAACAAAAAACCCTGTGTAGCACATAGCCACCAGAGGACACAGTTTCTTGCTGGCAAGTTTAAGATGTTCAGCTGTAATATGATCCGGACCACATGCCTTATTATCTCTTAGCTTCAATATTGCTTCATGGATTTCAGAAGAAGTAATAACAACATCATCATTATACTCCACATTATCCACCACAAACAGATTACTTTTTACACAGTTAAGTAGTTCACAATAATGTTTCCGCCATAACTGTGAAATTTCATCAGGACCACTCACACCATCTATATTAGACGGAAGAGATGTTTTGCAATTATTAATAGTTTTAATTTCTTTCCAGAAATCATTAACATTATTATTTTGCAGCTTCCATGCCAGTGAATCAGACCTCATAATGTTTTCATTTCTTTTAATATAGCGAGGTGCACATTTAAATCTGGCATTAGTGCTTTTTTTTTGTTTCAAACAAGGGGCCATGCCTACTTTTGCCTGACTCAGCCCATTTTTTAAAAGCATTACGGGCCTCTACAGCTCTTCTACGTGTTCCTTCCACCCTGGCTTAACAATGGACAAATTTTTCCTAGGTTTATATAGAGGCCTACTCGAAAAACTGAGAGACTCCACAATAGCTTCATACAGGGAACATAAAGCCTTACAGTGTTGTACATTCTTACAATTCATATCCCGACACAATAAGGCATCTTTTGGAACCTCAATATTGCCCAGCAAAGCATCTGAATGATCAACATACCTATTAAGATCTTTCTTAGAAATTTTTGACCAATTTATTTTCTCTACATCAATGCCATTGTCCACAGGCAACAACACCGGTATAGTGCCCGTGTTCACCACCATGAAAAAGGGTATATGGTCCGTAGTAGCCAGATCATACTCAATCTTCATTATCTCAATGGAGTCATGGGCATCCACTGTACAAAGGCAGTGATCTAGCCAGGAAGTAGAGTGCCAGGCCTCGCTGATATAAGTATAACTATCATTTGGCAATAGTACCTTACTAGATAAAATTAATCCACTGTCTGTACAAATGCATTAAATGATTACCAAATAAGGAGTTTGCATCAGTAATGTCAGCATTCATGTCACCTAAAACTTATATGCAGGTGGATGAATTATCCTGAATAAAAGACATGATAAATGCCAATCTACTGAGGTACTCATCCTCATTATATATGCACTCATATGGCGTATAAACATTCAAAATTATTATCTTCCTGTCATTACAACACAGCTCAATACCAATGGCCCAATCAACTCCCAATCTTATAACATTGACCAACTGATCATATTTTTTATTCCACAACGTAGCAACCCCCCCAGGAATTCTCCCCCGGACAACTTTAGCACTTAAGTCTGTTGTTGATTCACCGCTCCATGAAAGTTTCTATGCAGGGAATTTAATCCATCCAGTTCTTGTTTAGCAAGGAACGTCTCCTGGACACACAAAATGCCACATCTCTCCATCAATTTGTCCACAACGACACGGCGTGATTTATCAGTATCACTGTGGCCAACACGCAGTCCACACGCATTATAAGACACAACACAAATGTTCATATAGATGAATTAATTACATAGCAGCAACTGCAGACTGACTCCCGTGTGGAGCTACAAGTGTACCATGACAATCCAGTTCACCCCCCCGCTCATTACCCAAGACTTTGGAGCCACGGGCCTCATAATAGCGGCGAACATAAGTCCCGTCTGGCCAGAGGTTTGGATTGTATATATCAGCAACATTGTTACATTCCGCAGTAATGTGAAATGAGCCATACCTGCTATGGGCTGTCTCGATCTTCCGACACGTCACTATTCCATTCTCCAGTTTCTCAGATAAATATCCACGTAGCGTGTCTGCATCCAGCGTGGGAGAAAACCTAGTGGCAAACATTCACCAACTTTGTTTTCACCACTCCAATGTTGCTCTCAGTACCGGTTCCAATTATTCCCACATTCCTCTGCCCACGTTTAAGATGACTTTGCTTGTTGTGGGATTTCCGTGGCACAGTTACTTTATGGGACCCCGACTTTTTGCGACCTTCTTTCACAACAACGCTCCACTGTGAGGACTGTATTTGTGATCGTGGCGATGTTACTGCTACATCCAGGAGCTCCTGCTGTTGAGCGGAACCCTCCAGTCCCTTCACCCCCCCCACATGAGCTACTGGCGATCTCAGTATCCAGACCCAGGTGACAAGACTTCCCTGCGGGAGACGGTGTTAACTCCTCCTGTCGATCAGGGCCTGCTAGCCCCGACACCCCTTCTCGTGCGGTGCCATCAGCCCCTATAACATAACCCGATGTGCAGTGCGTTTCCACCGCTGTCACTCGGCGATCCATGGTCGCAACAATTGTCCCCAAGTTTTCACCCACTTCTGCCTGTATTTGCAATGCCCTCCTCAGGCCAGAAACTTCTTGGTTCAGCTGCTCCATTCGACTAAGCAACGCCGAGGCATCCATATGGCCAAATCCCACAGGTGGCAGTTCATCCAAATAATGTGAAACAAACCGCGGAATATTCTCACCACACTCATTTAGAACCTTCAAACAGGCCTTGATATTATTCACGTCCTTCTGTGGGCCTTTGTGTCCGATACAGCGTAGCGTGGTATCCGGGCATACATCAAACAAAAGCCGCTTGGACTCCTCTATCCACTCAGATGAAAAGTTATTAGTTGCTAGCAAAACAATCTCATAATGGCTTAATGTCTTCATTTTAACCACGATGAAATTTAACAGTTCATCTTCCACTATCACCTTCCCATTGCCCGTTTTATAAATTGCAGGTTTTGTACGGGGGCAAGCCGAGCCTCCACCAGCGGCTCTCACCAACACTGCCGCCATGACGTCATGTCCTGATTGACCAAAAAACCAACTACTTGAGATCTGATTACATAACTCCTAACACAAATTAAGACATAACTGTCCCTATAAATTTGTCAGAATAAAATAGTGCTCAAATACTGAAACTTGAGTCTTATATCATTTTAATGATGTATAGTTTGTCAAGGTAATAACATTACATCTAATAGTAACTTTAAACTATTTAAACAAAGAACATAGGCATAATTTACGGGTGGGACGGCTGGGTCATGTCCCCACCACTTTTTGCCAGGGTCGATATTGTCCCCACCAATTTTAAAACATCTCACGGCACAAATAATAATTCATTACATTTATATAGCGCTGTTCTCTGCACTCAAAGCGCTTTACATAGAAAGGGGGATCTCCTCAACCACCACCAATGTGCACCATCCACCTGGATGATGCGACGGCAGCCATATTAAGCCAGAACGCCCACCACACACCAGCTTACTGGTGGAGAGGAGACAGTGATGAAGCCAATCAGTATTATGGGGATGATTAGGAGGCCATGATGGACAGAGGCCACTGGGCAAATTTGTCCAGGATGCCGGGGTTACACCCCTACTCTTTCGAAAGACATCCTGGGATTTTTAATGACAACAGAGAGTCAGGACCTCGGTTTTACGTCTCATCCGAAGGACGGTGCTCTTTGACAGTATAGTGTCCCCATCACTATACTGGGGCATTAGGACCCACACAGACCACAGGGTGAGCGCCCCCTACTGGCCTCACTAACACCTCTTCCAGCAGCAACCTGCTTTTCTCAGGAGGTCTCCCATCCAGGTACTAACCAGGCTCAGCCCTGCTTAGCTTCAGTGGGCAACCAGTCTTGGGCTACAGGGTGACATGGCTGCTGACAAATGTAGCCTGGTTCTACCAGACTCTCCTACATTTCATTTGTACAGAGAGTCTGGCCTCTCTCCATTGACAAGCGTTAACTTCCTTGTAGGCGGGTACTCTGTTGAAGTTTAAAACTATTGGATCTGCCCAGAGTCACTCTGGATCTGCCATAACCAATCGCTAACGTATGGTCGTGACGAACCCCGTGGGGAGGAGGGACACAACATCATGGCCACCAACAAAACTCAGCAAAGATTGTTCTTGCTCCGGCTTTAACTTCTGGATATTCGGCAGTGTTGCCACAACGGACCGAATGGCTTCGCTCACATCTTTCTCCGTTGCCATTACTGAACTACAACTCAAACTAACACATGACATCAATGTCATCGTTCTCAGCCACTCCCTCTGTTCGATGATTGGACCGCCAAAAAGAAAACCAAAGAATACACCACAATCCCAGACGTAGTACTGAAGGGAAATAAAATTGAGCGGAAGTACGCAGGAGGGTGGAGCCAGGCTAGCACGAATGTACCAATTCAACAAATAAATAAAACAAGTTAACTGGCAGAGCTAGCCTAGAAATCTAGATGCACCCTAGTGGCAGAAAAATTTATTTTGCAGCCAGGGCAGTCTAGCAACTCTCAATAGACCTTCTAGCTGCAAAAACCTAAATTGGGTCAGGCGGGGCGGGCTTAACATATGACGACAGAGTTGCGACGGGTACCTGCCTGCGACTTGAAAACAAAGAATAACGGCTGCTGGAGAACAGTTTTTCGAATCGGCTTTGTCCGCGACTCTGGAGGACTTGGAGTTAGGTTTTTCTTTGAAAAAGGAGCAAAGAACGACACTTAAGTCATTCTTAAAAAAAGGAAGATGTGTTCGTCGTTTTGCCGGCCAGATATGGCAAAAGTTGAATCTATCAACTAGCTCCGCTGTTGGGAAAACACTCTGGTTGGTTGTAGCGCTGTCCTATTGCGTGCAGAGGGAATTTGAAAGACAGCCGTTTATCCCGCCCCTCGGAGTGAGCGTGTCTATGGTGAGTTGCCAGACTAAACATCTTGATGTAGGTCTGGCTTGCCAGGCGATGGCAGAGCATTAATTTAGTTAGTTTTTTAAATAAGAGACGTTCTAGCGCTGAAAAGTGTTTTTTAAATCAAGTGATCAAAGTGCTCGTTGCCGCTGCGATCAGTGGCGCGGCCGCAAATACAGTGTTTTTCTCGTGTGGCTCGCGCACACGCCGCTCTGTCTTCACTCGGACGTGCGCTTCAATCAGTTGCGGATACTCTCTATTCGTTCTGGTGAAATCATAAAACATCATGCACACAAATGTGTCCCTGCTTGATATACAACCACTGATAAACATAATTGGTTTTGATGAGAAAAAAAAAAAAAAAACTATATGAAAAAAAAAAACCTATACGAGTGCGGATTCGAACTCAGAACCTTTGACATAGCCTTTAAACAACAAATGTAGTATGTAAATGTACTACTTAAATCGATTGCTGGACATCGTAATGTTATTGTACATATATCTGATTTAGCATTGTATTAGCAACCCCCACCTGTCCCACACACTTTTTAAAACAAAGTTACGCCACTGACAAAGAACGATTCAGTTCGTCGGCGTCCTCATGCGGCTAACAGTTAGCCTACATACTTAAATCTAAATGAATTGTCTTTCAGTACGACAAATCAAAACATGGACTCTGGTCTCCTTCCTCACCGCCACGATCACTCAAAGTTGAAGGTGGTGTTTCTGGTTCTTCCATCTCGAAACAAATTAACAAAGCTCAAGTGTTCTCAATGGAGGCAGGCAGCAGAGCGAAAGGCAGAACAGGAGCACGCGCATTCTTCTTGATCACTTGATTCATCACACTTCATCAAACCTGGTGACAGAGCCATCTACCGCTCTGGCAGTCATAATGTGAGTTTGGAATGATTCGTAAAATTTTTTAATTGTAACGATGCAGCACATAAAAAATGTATCGGAGTAAAAGTGTTAAACTCATCGAAAATATGTACTGAAGTAAAAGTGGAAGTAGGAGAAAAAATAATACTCTAGCAGGGTTCCAGACTGCGACCATGTTTTGAGAATGTCCGAGTTAAAATTTTATGTGCTCGCATTTGTGCGAGTGCATGGTCATGTATACTCAGTTAAATTCACGCATGAATTTTCCTGCATTGAACTTGTTTTAGCACCCGCCAAAGTGAATTTTTGACCCGCCAAATTTCTTATTTGATCGGTGAGTAATGCAGATGAATTGCCGCGCTTGTGACAGGGCGCATGTTTAACTGAAAGAACGAGCAAAGAGATAGAGAGACCCGGTCGCGCGCGCACTCTCTCGCTTCGGAGCTAGGCGAAAGTGTAAACAAGACTTCACCGTCTCCAAACTAAGCGCTGTCTTGCTCTCTCTCCCTCGCACATATTAATCAAAATAAATCGACACGGTGGTAAAAGGTCGGAAGACCAAAGTTTCATGCGGAGCATTCGGAGATTTTTTTTTTCCTGAAATAGCCTACCGCTGGGTGTGAATTGTGCTAAATAAGTTGCCTTATCTTCTCTGAAAAGCGTTCCGGAAATTCAGCTGACATAAAACAACACTTTAATTAAACGAAAAAAACTATCCAGTGATGAAATGTTTTGTGTGTTGACACAGATGTCCATGACCTCCTAACTGCTGGAATAATCACACAACGCGCATGACCGGTCCAATTCGCGAACTAATGACTCCTTTGAACCGATTAATTTTAATGAATGGTTAAAACAACTGATCTTTCCAACAGTGAACTCAGGAGACGTCTGAATCGGTGTATAACTAATCAGTAACAATTTACAATAAGGTTCTATTTATTACATAAATTACATAAAAAGTAGGCTACAGTTTGCTTACTCACGCTCAAGTTTTAAAATAAATAAAACCACTTGTTTTTTTGAAAAGCATATGACTACATTTTTCCACACAGTGCTATCAAGAATCGATAAGAGAATCGATAAAGAATCGGATCGATAATCAGAATCGTCAGTGGCATTATTATTGATAAAATCTTATCAATTCTCATCCCTATGTAAAGACAGAAAAATTATAATCAAACATTAAAGAACATACATGTTTTTTTAATAGTTTTTTTGAGAGTTAAAAGATTGAAACATTTTGCTAACATGAGGTCTTGTGTCACTGTCAGTCTTTTTACATCAGTGCAAAACTAGGGTATGCAGATTATGACCACTATTCATCAGCATGCATTGATTAATCCCATGGGTATGTAGCAAAAAAAAAAAAAGGCACGACCAAATCATATGCTGGTGCGACCAACTGAGAAAGTTGGTAGCACCAGTGCAACCAGTGGAAAAGTTAGTCTGGAGCCCTGTCTAGTAAAGTACAGATACAGCCTTTTAGTAGTACAGTAGTGAAGTAGTTCTACTTCGTTACTATACACATCTCTGTATAGCACCCTCATTCAAAAGGCAATTTGACCGAAAACGAAAATACGGTCAAACTTAAAAGTGACGTTTCCATCCTGATTATGCTTTTAAACAAAATTGCCTCGGGTAGATTAACAAAAAAGACCCTAGGTTGCAATTTGGCGAGAGTTACGCTTTAATGTAATCAAAATGTTAATGACAATTGCTATTATTCAAGGTTAAGATCATTTAGACATTATTTATCACCCCTACATTGTGCATTGTTTTCCAGCCACTAATCAGTTTAAATGACTGCTGGGGGGAAAATGTTACCAGGCTTAAATAATGAAGAATCAAGAATGGACACCAACCTATTTGTTCCTCGGTATCTTCATGTTTTATTCTGGATGGTTCTGGATCACTCAAGTCTTCAATCTCCTCTTTAATAAACTCCATCTTTAACAGTCACACAGATTTCAGCTGCTACTCCTGGAGTTTGTCCTTCTCTTGTAGGATGATGGGAATATTCCCAGTATTGGTGAACTGTTGTGTCAGTGTGAGTTGTGATCATACCGTTGCCCACAGGACCAGATCTAGCAAATTTGAAAAGAACTTAGTGAATTTATAAAATACTTAAATTACATTGAAACATATCTATTAGGCTAGATGTTAGAATACAGGGTCTTTTTATATGGTTTTATAGACAATACTAAACCAGAGCACATGTTACGTTTTATATCGTAGTACTTACATCAATTCTGGAGCAGATTAATGCCAAACTCTACAAACTGGGAACATCTCTCACATCCAGACTGTAAATAAACGGCATCTGGCGTCAGTTTTAGCTTGAACTGGTCAGATTTACAGCACTCGTGTCTCGCGCTACGCTTCCAGGTTTGTTGTTCCTTTTGGATTTGTTAGGGTTGCCAGAACTAGCGAAATTGCTAAGCAAAACCATCGGTAAAACCACGGACTTGGCAACCTCCATTTGTAAAGCAAACCTGAAAACTCTTTAGCGTATTGCTGCCATCTATTGGATATTCCTAGCAATTTACCCACACATGGGACATATAGATATTAAATTAACATCAGTGGCAGTGGGCACCTTGATATTTGATGTCAAAAGTTAGTCAAGACTTGATCAAGATACTGCATATCATTTTAAGGTCAGTTTGAAAGGCAATGTCTTCCAGTGGTAATTAGGTGAAAAGAGAAAATGAATACCCACACTGAAATTGGTTTATGTATGCAGGTCAATATTGACATTCATTTTACATCAAACCAATGTCATGGATTGATTTTGACATCAATTTGATGTTTTTTCAACATAAATTGCCCACTGGGATTTTATTGATCTATAAGCATTTAGTTAACACAATGCTAAATCATAAATCAGATGTATGTACAATAACATTACGATGTCCAGCAATCGATTTAAATAGTAGGGGAGAGCGGGGCACAAAGTAACACTTTTTGACTTTCTCGGTTTGTGTAAATCTACTTATGGTTCAGAATATTTAGTTTTTCCCACATTAATTTCCCACATGTTTAGTACAATTATGTGGTTTTGTTTTATTAATACAGTATATACTTTTTTCTTGATATACCCTGAAAGAATGGAAGTGAAATGTGACAACATGCCCCATAGGTGGGGTACATTGTAACATGTGAGGGGCACATTGTAACATGACCATAAAACAGCTTAAAATGTTATCTGATCTAATAAAAAAATATACAAGACAAACTAAAATATTTTCTAAATAAAATACAATTATTAACTTTTTCAGATAAAATAATGGCATTTTTTAATAATTAAATATATACTCATTTTGGAGTTTTACAAACACAGGAAAACACAGCTATACAACATAGCTCAAAACAAATAAATAATTAGAACATTTACTCTCAGTCTTTATTCACCTTTTTCTCGTGTTTTCTCAATAGAATTAATAAAAGTATAGAATATAATAGCACATTTCTAATAGGGGCACATTGTAACGCAGTGTGACAACATGCCCCTCCTGCACAACTGGGATTTAAACCCTTCTAGATTCTTCTGCTAGAAAGCGAAGCATTAAAGAGCTATCTCAACTGTTAAATAACATATTGGAGATTAAAACAATATCAGATTTGTCTAATTTTAAATAAACACAAAAAATTGAGATGAAAAATTTACTTAAGTAAGAAATTTACTTTTGCTATGGTTTAATAAATGTCTATGGATATCTTCCAAAAAAAATTATAATTTTGGCGCAATTTTTTCTCTATATAGTGTTGATATGGAAACTAGTAAATACACCAAGTTTCGTCATGCTGGCATGTGTGGAAGTATTTAAAACAATTGTGTTACAACCCCGCGCTCCCCTACATTAAAGGGATAGTTCACTTTGAAAATAAATTTTGGTATGTTTTAGCTTACCTCAAGGGCATCCAAGATGTAGGTGTCTTTTTTTCCGCAGTAGTTTCAATTTGGATATTTTTAGGTCAAACCGTTCTTGTCTGTCAGTCATTTCATGCAGGTCTACGGTCACTGTCTCAAAGAGCATGCACAAAGTCCAAATTAAAACAATTCCCCATCGTCCAAATTAAACAATTCCCCATCGTAAGTACACATTGATGGCCTAAGACACGAAACGAGCGGTTTGTGTGAGAAAACGAACAGTATTTATATCGTTGTTATCTCTTGAAAACAGCACACGTCCAAATGATCTGACGGCGCGGGCGGGTATAGATGTATACACTAGATGTCGCTAGGCTACGGTTTCGTTCCAATGAACTGCAGTAGCCAAGGCGACATCTATGTTTATATCTATACCCGCCCGCGCCGTCAGATCATTTGGACGTGTGCTGTTTTCAAGAGATAACAACGATATAAATACTGTTCGTTTTCTCACACAAACCGCTCGTTTCGTGTCTTAGGCCATCAATGTGTACTTATGATGGGGAATTGTTTCATTTGGACGATGGGGAATTGTTTTAATTTGGACTCTGTGCTTGTGTTTTGAGACAGTGACCATCGACCTGCATTATATGACTGACAGACAAGAACGGTTTGACCTAAAAATATCAAAATTGAAACTACTGCGGAAAAAAAGACACCTACATCTTGGATGCCCTTGAGGAAAGCTAAAACATATCAAAAATTAATTTCAAAGTGAACTATCCCTTTAACATTGGGTTTAATTTGTCGTTTAATGAGGTCTAATATATGTTGTTAGTGGTGAGAATTTTCCCGTGAATAAATAGCCTACATAGAGACAACTCTTTTAAGCTCGATTTGGTCCTGTGGCAGAACTTTTGCCAAGTGTGTCAGGGGTTCTGGTTTCTAATCTGCACTCGTATAGGTTTTTTTCTCTCATCAAAACCGATTATGTTTATCAGTGGTTGTATATCAGGCAAGGACACGTTTGTGTGCATTTTGTTTTGTAATTTCACCGGAACGAATAGAGAGTCTACACAACGGATTGAAGCGCACGTCCGAGTGAAGACTGTGCGCAAGCCACAAGAGAACACAGTATCCGCGCCACTGATCGCAGCGGCAACGAGCACTTTGATCCCTTGATTTCAGAAACAACATTTCAGCGCTAGATCGCCTCTTATTTAACAAACGAACTAAATGAATGCTCTGCTAGTTAACTGGAGATGTTTTATTTATTTGTATTGGTACATTCGTGCCGCGAGATGTTTCAAAAGTGGTGGGGACATGTCCCACCCGTAAGTCACCTCATAGTTCAGCTTGGATAAAGATTTTTGAACTTTATAATGTTTAATATTATAATGTTTATTCTTTATCCTGGACAAAATTATTTCCAATCCATCAGCCCAAGTTTGAACAAACCCCCAAATCCTAATCAGTTTTTGGCTACGTCTCTTGAGATCATGACTTATCAATTCACAATGCTAATATAGAGCCTCTAAAAGTTATTCGTGTCACTTCATAAGATTGGTTATGACCCCATAGTAAACAAACAAAAAAATCCAGGAATAAGATTTAAATGTTTATTGCCTTTAATTATTGTGCCAGATGAAAGCATATGAATACAGTAAGGCATTAAACGGGACATTTTATAAATCAGGCAAATTGCACAGTTCTAAAATATGAAACCAGTAGAAACAGACTCTACAATAAACAGTCCACTCCCAATGAAAACAGTAGTATTAAAGAGATAGTTCACCCAAAAATGAAAATGTTATCATCATATTTATTCACCCTCAAGTTGTTCCAAACCTGTATGAGTTTCTTTCTTCTGCTGAACACAAAAGAAGATATTTTGAAGAATGTTGGTAACCAGACAGCTTAAAAAACACACACAAAAAAACATAGGGGAGCGGGTCAAATTAGTCTCCATGTCCCTGATAATTCACCAGTGCTCCTGATGGCCAGTGGGGCTGGGGCTGATATTTGGGAAAATGCACTCTTGCTTGTTGATTGTTTGTATCATACTTGCTTGTATTGTTCCTACATCATATATATATATATATATATATATATATATATCTCATCACAGATTTGCCCAATTGACCAGTAAATAATTGCAAATGGATCAACAGTTAGTTTATTGTTCAGTATTTTACAGCTTCTGTTATTTTTTACTGTATACATCCCACCAGATCTGGTGAACTGAAGATTTGGTACTTTATTGTTCTTCAGCATTCAACAATGAATGATAAAAATGAACCCCATCCACTTTGTATGATTCAAGATCTGATAATTTGATTGACAATAATACTGTAGATCCCAAACATATTTATCACAGTATTAATATAGAATGTTTAAACTGATTCATGGGATTAAAACTATATAACTCATCCTCTGTGTTCAATACATAATTCGATCAAGATAATTCGTTTCTGTTTTATCTCTCATAATTAATTGAACTTTCAGAACACAATCTAGTACAGTATTTAGGAAATAAGTAAATGACTTGAATATCTCCAATTCAAGTAAGAACTGAATTCGAATTCCTGAGTCCGAAATTTTCTCACGTTAAAAAATAAATATGACCTCACGTTGTGTCAATCACATTTACACACAGCCTCCGAAACTTTCGTCCGTTGGATCGGGTTCAATTTTCTGCATTTTTCGCAACCATAGCAAGCATTTTGAGAGGCGGTTTTGACAATTCAGAGCCATCGAAAGTTTTAAGATGACGAATGTGAAAAAACGCATATGAAAATTTCAGTTCAGACTCAGTGTGCAAGGACGTTAAGAGTTGTTGACAGGCAAAACTCGTCACACATTTACTTGAATGTATTTGACATGAAAACGAATGTTGCTCACTTGCCACATTTTTTCATATGAGTGTGAAGGCTTGATAAATGTTTGAAACTCTTCTCACACTGAGTACAGTGGTACGGCTTTTCTCCACTATGAACTCGCCCATGTATTTTTAGAGATCCTGATCGAGTGAAAGTTTTGTCACAAACTGAGCACATGTGATATCTTTCTCCAGTATGAATTATTTGGTGCTGTTTCAGATGACTAGATTTAGTAAAGCTCTTCCCACAGTCACAACACACATGATCTCTCACTTCATCGTGTGTTTTCTGGTGCCGTTTAAAAGTGTCCAGCCGTGAATAACTCTTTCCACAGAGAGAACACACGTGACGCTTAACACCTGTATGAACAGTTAGGTGTTTTTTGAGATATGACAATGAAATAAATGTTTTACCACACTGATCACAGTTAAATGGCTTTTCGCCAGAGTGACCATGTTGATGAGTCCTGAGAGCTTTAATACATCTGAAACTCTCTCCACACTGAGTACAGTGGTACGGCTTCTCTCCAGTATGAATTCTTTGGTGCCGTTTCAGTTCACCAGTTGTAACATAGCTCTTCCCACAGTCCGAACACACATGATCTCTCACTTCATTATGGGTTTTCTGGTGCAATTTAAGACAGTCCAGTCGTGCAAATCCCTTTCCACAGAGAGAACACACATAAGGCCTCTCACCTGAATGAACTTTCAGGTGTGTTTTTAGATTTGATGATGAAATAAAATCTTTACCACACTGATCACAGTTAAATGGTTTCACTCCAGAGTGAACGTGCAGATGATAAACGAGACCTGATTCACCAGTGAAACTCTTTCCACAATGAGGGCATGTATACGGTTTCTCTCCAGTGTGAATTCTCATGTGTCTGTTAAGGATTCCTTCATTTTGGAAACTCTTTCCACACTGAGAGCAGGAGTGTAGCTTTTTGGCTTTTGTTCGTTGAGATTTCAAGACATGTTTCTCATCCACTTCATTCAGTTTGTGTCTTTGCTCCGTCACTTCCATCTGGTCTAAAATAAACATATAAAATAGTCAGAATCAGTTCAAGGAGGATAAATATGAAAATTCAAGTGAACACTTACACTGTAAAAAAAATTCAATAAATGACTTCCAAATAATTATCCTCATGCAAAAAGATGCATTGTACTAATCATAGCTTAAGGTCTTCATGTATGTACTTTAAGTTGGAAAGTAAAAATACACTAATTACACTACACTAATTTAAGTAAAAACAAAGGTTAGCCTAAATACACCACGCATTATGTAATCACGTTGGAAAGTTCAATCGCGATGTAGACAAAAGTACCATCTAATATTTACAAAGCACACGTGCAAAGACTAAGTCAAATGCCCTGTACAAAAAAAAAAGGTAAAACAATGATGTCGGACTATTTTGAAGTTGGAGGAGAAAAATATCTGGGAGTTTTTCGCCCTACCGCGGTACTTCTGCATACGTCACGTGTGAGTGCCTTAATTAAAAAAATTAGGAAAAATCCAACCTTTAAGGACACCAATTTTCTTTGTGAATGAATAATGTATCGTAAATAAATAAATGTTCTTCCTTAAAATACAGGGTGCATAAGTCTGGACAGCCTATGTTAAATTCCCATAGGGGCAGGCAGATTTTTTTTTTTAAAGGCCAGTTACTTCATGGATCCAGGATACTATGCATCCTGATAAAGTTCCCTTGGCCTTTGGAATTAAAATAGCCCCACATCATCACATAGCCTTCACCATACCTAGAGATTGGCATGGTTTTATTTCAGTTAGCCTAATAGCTGGTTTGATTTGCATTGAGAGATGATCTTATGGAAAGTACTCCATGCCAATCTCTAGGTATGGTGAAGGCTATGTGATGATGTGTGACTTTACCATGGGTGTCTAAACTTATGCATAGCACTGTATGTGGCGCATCGCAGAGTTCTGCAAGATGAGCATTTGTGGTTAAAAAGTATATAACATTTTTTTTTTTTGAAAATGACCTATTGTTTCACTAGATAAGACCCTTATTCCTCGGCTGAGATTGTGCCGAGACTTTGAAGCTGCACTGAAACTGGCATTTAGACGTTGGTAACCACTGAAGTCCACTATATGGAGAAAAATCCTGGAATGTTTTTAGCAAAAACCTTCTTAAACATAAACATCTTAAACTAAATTATCAGGAAATTGTATTTCTGAAGTGAACTAATCCTTTACAATTAAACATTTATATTCACCGAACATATTTAAACTGTGCACAGTCAATCTATCAAGTCGAAGTGAAAAATCGAGTCCTACATCCCAAAAAACTGCAATGCAAAATTTGCCTGAAGAAAACCGTTGATATCGATAATTTAAATATGGATGCGCGGGAGAGAGCGAGCGGAGCCGATCAAGAAGACCGAAACAAACATCACTCCCAACACAATACAGATATTCATCGTCACAAGTTTCAAGACGCTATGGTGAGTATTGAGCACTGAAATTATTCTGCAAAGTTTTGCTTTAGGACCTCGTATAAAGTCTAAAAGACATTTTGATGCTATATAAATAAAGTTTACTTACTTACGTAAACCGCCACGCTTGTTGTTCTGTTGCAGATTTTGACGGCGCTGAGAACGCCAAAGAATGAGCACAAATCTCCGTGTTTATTAGGTTACGATCTGTCTTAACAGTCCTGTTTAATACGTTATTAGATAGAACTGTTATATGTAGAAAGTAGACAGTATATGAAAAAGTATTAGTGTATGCCGTGTGGTTAACACTGGACGTGTTGCTAGCGGAGCAGAAATACATAATCATGTTTCTCTTGGTTCCCTCAAAGTTGTGTTGGATTTTCTCCTTAGCGTAAAGGTTGAGAGAGGCCTATCTATCACTGTTTTCCATGTTTGTAGAGTTATTTTCTGGAGTAAATATATAAGCTATAATCTGTGTGTTTATACCATGGTTTACACAGCCTTTTTTTTTTAAATGGCGGGTGCTGGCGTTTCGCGTGCGTTCGGTCAATCAGCGTATATTAACGTCACTGATAGTTCCTATAGTGTTGGTTTCGACCCGACTCTGAGGTAGCAGCTAAATTAGTCCGTCCAAATGTAGTTCCTAGAACTAAAATTGTTCCTAGTTCCTGCGGTGCGAACGCGCCAAAAAACTGTGAAAAGATGAAAAGGTTCCTCCGGTGCGAAAGCCATTGGTTTCATGGTCGTGTTTTTCCGGTTACCACAAAAGTATCTGATGGTAGCCTATAGTTTTATTTCCAGAATCAGAAAGAGCTTTATTCGCCAAGTGTGTGCAAACACACAAGCAATTTGTTGTACCTCATGTCATACATGTCTAAAATACTGTTTGATCGACTTCTGAGATGTAATCTGTTTGATATGTGACCGCTAAAGACAGTGCCTATAGATAATGCCTTTTAATATCAAACACGTCAAGCTTGGGATTTTATTATCCATCCTTTTTTTTTTAGCGCTTGTGTCAGTAACTTTAAGCAGAAGAAGCTAAATATTTATTTACATACCACAAAATAAAGGATAAAGCAAAATCTACATCGACTGACACAAGTCTCATTCTCATTATATGATTAAATAACTTCTGTGATGCAGGGGAACTTCTGTCATTAATGTTAGTTTTTATTTTATTTTGCAAGTTTTTAGTGCCGCATACCGAAAAGCTTGTTTTCCAAATTCATTTCGGGCGAGCGGAACGGAGAGGTTGTACAAATCAAAGAATAAACTCCAACAGGTTTGTGTTGGGTAAGAGAGCAAAGATATGATTTATATAAATATATAAACCCAAAATTGATTTATAAATAAACAGATACCAATTGTTTACATCTGCGTATTGATAATGACGACCAAACAACTCTGTTGTACAGATCACAGTGATGAGTATTGTATTTACAATTTAGTAAACCTAAGTGCACAATGATGCAATGTATGCAAAGAGCTTAAAAGTTTAGTAGTTGCCGATTTATACGAAATATCCCCATAATTAAAGACTGGCATAAAAGTGGCCGAAACTAGTCTCAAATGAAAAACATGATTTATTTCTATAATAAAATCCCAGCTTTATTTTTAATTTAGTCCTTAACTGATTAACATGGGATTTAAAAGATACGGAATCATCAAATATAAAACCGAGATGTTTATATTCTGTCACAACCTCTATTATAGTACCCTGTAAGGATTTAAGTGATAGGCTAGTTGATTTGCCAACTTGTTTCTTTGATCGTGAAAATAACATTAATTTAGTTTTGGTCTCGTTCAAAGTCAGGTTTAGGTCACAAAGCCTTTGGTGCACAACATCAAAAGCACACTGTAGAAAAGACAAAGCTTGGTGTAATTTGGTTGCACTACAATAAATCACGGTGTCATCGGCATAAAATTGAAAATTGACATTATAATATTGAGATCAAGATTATTAATATAAATGATAAAAAGTAACGGCCCCAGAACTGACCCCTGAGGAACACCCCTCATAATCTTTAAAGGTGCGGATGAATGACCTTCCATTCGCACACACTGTGTCCTGTCCAATAAATAGCTTTCAAACCAAGAAATTGTATGATTTGACAATCCAGTTAGTCTAAGTCTAGTTTTCAGTATACTGAAATCAATGGTGTCGAAAGCCTTTGACAAATCAAATAAAAAGTGAAACACAATAATGGCCTCTATCAAGCGCCTCAATGATATCTTTTAGAACCGTCATTGCTTTTTCCTAAAACCTGACTGATTGTGTGATAAGATGTCATGTTCATTCAAATATGAAAACAACTGCTCACTAATAAGAGATTCAAAAACCTTAGACAGAATGCAAAGTTTAGAAACCGACCTATAGGCCTAGTTATTCATATCAGAAGGATCTCCTCCTTTTAACAATGGAATAACAAATGCAGACTTCATATCTTTGGAAATTCATTAAAACTCAGTGAAATAAATATATATATATATATATATATATATATATATATATATATATGTGTGTGTGTGTGTGTGTGTACAGGGCAGCTAGCTTTTTGAATGTATTCAGTGTATACCCTTATGTGCCCCATATGTATACCCTTATTTAAAATAAGTTATTTTCCTGTGTTGGAATTGATTTGTCAATAAAGTAATGTGATAAAATGTCAACCCTGTTGCCTGTGTTCTGTATTTTGCTTAATTTTTTTTTTTTATATATATATATACATTTTTCTTTTGGGACAGTGAGAAATAAAATTAATACTACAATTTAAAATGATTAATTGGACCAGCAACAGGTTTGGTAAACTACATTTTTCCATTGGCTCACCATATTATTTGTGATCGAGCCCATGTGAACAGAATGTTTCCACAATTTATCAAATTTAATAAACTGAAATTAAATTAGGCCAATTGAAAAAAATAGATTTGAACTTAGCAGAAAACAAGAGATCAGGAATCCGTCTGTGTGATTTTCAAGTATCAGATCTTTGATGTGGCAAAGTTTATCTCTACAATTAAAATGTGTTTGACAACTTCCATACATGATTATGACCATTTAGATGCATTTATCAGTGATACAGATAACGTTATCAGTTTCCAAAACAATCAACAATGAAGAATCAAGAATGGACACCAACCTGTTTGTTCCTCAGTATCTTCTTGTTTTATTCTGGATGAAACATCGCTCACATCCAGACTGGAAATATACGGCATCCGGCGAAAACATTCTGCAATCGTCTTTTCATTCATGGTCGTAAAACAGTTATCAACATTCAACAACGTTGTTTGAAATACTCTTCTGCGCATGCTCAGTCAATGCGCGCGACGTCATGACTTCTTAAAGGGGCCGCACATTCTAAAGCAAATCACTGGTAATGTAAATAACACGTTGTAATCGTAAAAAAAATGGCTTTGACAGTCTAGTCACATTCACAGTTAAAATTAGGGTTGTTTTTCTGTTAGACATGGTTGCACCTTTACCCTTTGCATCCTTAATATGGTGTCTTTCTTTTGAATGTTAAGTCTATACGTTTACTTTATATATACGTACAGAACAGAGTAGCATACTAAAGAAGAGACAATGTAATACTTACAGATGCTTACATTTAATTTTTGTGGGATTTTTCATTGAATACATACAATTTACTGCAGCTATTTTACTGGAATCTTTTTAATCATGTAAATAAAGAAAACAATCATTTTATTTTTCAGTTTGTTTATTGTTTAATATTTTACAGTTTCTATTATTTTCTAACTACATCCACCAAATCTGGTGAACTGAAGGTTTGGCACTTCATTGTTCATACTTTTATGATATAAGACCTGATCATTTCTGTCTGGGATTATTTTAATAATACAGTACATCTCAAACTTGTTTACTACAGTATTGTGTAGTAAATAGGATGTGTTTGAAACTAAATTCATTCTCAATCAATCATAGCTCAGTCGAGACAAGATGTATATCATATTATTTCTCATGAACAATCAAAAATACATTAACATATTCTAGACACCACCCAGCCAAACAAAATATGCAAATCACTTTACTTTTGCTGTAAGAGTTGTGAACTGGTGAAACTTCAACTCATAAGTCTTTTTGGTTCTCAGAGCATTTCAACAAATTCAAAAACGAAACTTGTGTCTTTACAATGAAAAAGTTACAACGTATCATGATATTTTTTTATATGAATAAGAAGGCTTGATGAAGACAGAAAGATCTCTCCACACTGAGTACAGCGCTTCTCTCCAGTATGAAGTCGCTTATTATGTTCTTTCAGGTGTGCAGACTGAGCGAAGCTCTTGTCACAATATGAGCACTTGTAAGGTCTTTCTCCAGTATGAACTCGCTCATGTACTTTCAGAGACCAAGAGTGATTGAAGCTCTTGTCACAATATGAGCACTTGCAAGGTTTTTCTCCAGTATGAATTCTTTGATGCAGTCTCAGACTAGAAGCTCTAATAAAGCTCTTCCCACAGTCATAACACACATGATCTCTCTCACCGGTGTGTATTTTCTGGTGCTGTTTAAGAGAGTTCAGCCATGTAAAACTCTTTCCACAAAAAGAACACACATAATGCCTCTCATTTGTATGTTTTTTCAGGTGTTCTTTTAAACTTGAGGATACGTAAAAACCTTTACCACAATGATCACAGTTAAATGGCTTTTCTCCAGTGTGAACACGCAGATGATTATCGAGAACAATTTTACTTTTGTCAGTGGCGGATTTAGCAAATTGGGGGCCCAAGGCGAAGGTATGTATGGGCCCCCCATCCGATCTTTAAAGGTGCAATGTGTCATATTCTGAGGATCTATTGACAGAAATGCAATATAAGATCCATTCATTGGTGTATAAAGACCTGAACCGTTGGGTTCTTATTACCTTAGAAGGAGTCATTTATATCTACATAACCGCGGGAACCCCCTTCTATGAAGATTGACATATTGTGACATCTAAAAATCACACACTGCACCTTTAAGAGAGAGCAAAATCTTCTTTTTTTTTTTTTTACAGACTGAATGGTAAATAGGCAGGTAAAGGTTGGAGAGGAGAAATAAAACTTCCCCTTTAAACCTTGCATACACTTGTTCAGCTCCTAAACAGAAACGTTACAATGTTTACATGGTACAATTTCTGGTAAGCCCGGTTTTTTTTTTTTTTTTTTTTTTTGGCTTGACAAATTTCACCATTTCAATATTGACTCATTTGTATACATATTAGGTACACAAGATAGGCGTTCATTTTTCTCAAGAAAAAAAAAACTCACATAATGCTGTGAACATACAGAGCGACATATTAGCTGGTATTATTTAAGGTTAAAAATAACTCAAATTAAACATAATGCGTTTTTGTTATAATTAAATTATAAGTAAACAATATACTAAATAAATAATATAGTACACATATTTAGCTACACTATATCTTATTTTTCTAGTCAACTAACATGCTATAGCCTTTATGGTAAGTAAATGGCTTTCCTGAGGTAACGTTAGGCTAAACGTTATGTGACGATTGTTCTCCGGTCTGCTACATTACCTCTTTCTGCGGTTGAAAAACACGGTTGATTGGTCGATATTATGAATAAGGAATACATTTTGGTAAGTTATTACCGAAGATGGATCTGTCACGTCACATTACAAGCTCCAAAAGGTATTTATTGTTTGAATTTTGTAATAGAATTGACAGAATCTGAGAGCTGAGATTTTTCATATCATAAGTAATTTAAACTGCTCTGTTTTGTCTGTCGGTCTCAATGAACTCTTTGCTTCACAATTTTTCTGTGCGTTGGACGTTTGTTGTACCTAGCCATAAAAAAGTTTGCCATCTTTGGCAGCTTTCCCAAATACTTACAGTATCTGAGTCTTTTTTTTTTCTTTTATTTGGGACGCTTGGGTAACTTCGAAACTTTTCATTTTCACGTTTAGACGCATCTTGCTCTGTTTGTGTATTTCCTGTATCGTTAGCGTTGTTGTCATTGTCAGCGGGCATCACAAAAAAGTTTGTTACCTTATTCTGCAATTTTTCCAACTTTTTTCAGCACCGCTTGGGTAGCTTCGCTTCGTTTTTACTCTACTACTCTGTACACTCTGTCAATCACTTCATTTTCTCTGTCAGTTTTTTTCGCAATACAGCCTTGTCACTTTCGCAGATGCGTGAGATAATGGAATAGTCCAATGTAGTGAGGTGGGGGGCCCCCTCCTTTCTGCGACTAATGATTTGATGCCATTTTTCGCAAATGGAGATTAAGAAATATATAATTTGCAAAAAGTAAAAAAAAAAAAAAAAAAAAAGCATAAGTTAATGGGGCATTTTGGGGGCCCCTAGGTAGCTTGGGGCCCAAGGCAATTGCCGACCTTTGCCTAATGGTAAAGTCCGCCCCTGACTTTTGTAACTCTTCTCACACTGAGTACATTTGTACGGCTTTTCTTCAGTATGAACTACCTCATGTTTTTTCAGGGCTCCAGACTGAGTGAAACTCTTGTCACAATATGAGCACTTGTAGGGTTTTTCTCCAGTATGAATTCGTTGGTGCTGTTTCAGATAGTCATCTCTAGTAAAGCTCTTCCCACAGTCACAACACACATGATCTCTCACTTCATTGTGTGTTTTCTGGTGCTGTTTACAATGATCCAGCCGTGTAAAACTCTTTCCACAGGCAGAACACACATAAGGCTTCTCACCTGTATGAACTATCAGGTGTTGTTTTAGATTTGATGATGAACTAAAATCTTTTCCACACTGATCACAGTTAAATGGTTTCTCTCCAGAGGGAAAACACAGATGTTTTTTGAGTCCCGATATATATGTGTAACTCTTTCCACACTGAGAGCAGACGTGCAGCTTTTTGGCTTTAGTTTTTAAGTTACAATGTTTTTCATCCACTTCATTCAGTTTGTGTCTTTGCTCCATCGTTTCCATCTGGTCTGAAATAAACATTAATTCAGAATCAGTTCATGGGAGAATAAATGTGAAAATTCATGTAACCCTGATTTATTAGCAAGAAAGCATTAGAGATCAGCATCTGTATAATGTACCAGATATTTGTTGTGCAAAGGATACCTCTGTCATTTGCTTATTAATGTAATCAAAATGTTAATGACAATTGCTTAAGGTTAAGATCATTTAGACATTATTTATCACCCCTACATTGTGCATTATTTTACAGCCACTAAATCTTTAAATTACTGATAGGGAAAATGATATGTTACCAAGCTTAAATAATAATGAAGAATTAAGAATGGACACCAACCTATTTGTTCCTCAGTATCTTCATGTTTTATTCTGGATGGTTCTGGATCGCTCATGTCTTCAATCTCCTCTTTAATAAACTCCATCTTTAGCAGTCACACAGATTTCAGCTGCTACTCCTGGAGTTTGTCCTTCTCTTGTAGGATGATGGGAATATTCCCAGTATTTATTGGTGAATTGTTGTGATCATACCGTCGCCCACAGGACCAGATCTGGCTAATTTGAAAAGAACTTAGTGAATTTATATAGAAAATACTTAAATTACATTGAAACATATCCGTTAGCCTACATGTTAGAATGCAGGGTCTTTTTTATGGTTTTATATACAATACTAAACCAGAGCACGTGATACGTTTCATATCGTAGTATCAATTCTGGAGCAGAATAATGCCAAACTCTACAAATTGGGAACATCTCTCACATCCAGACTGTAAATAAACGGCATCTGGCGTCAGTTTTAGCTTGAACTGGTCAGATTTACAGCACTCGTGTCTCGCGCTACATTCTTCTGCTCGTTTCGTTTGTTCCAGGTTTGTTGTTCCTTTGGATTTGTTAGGGTTGCCAGAACTAGCGAAATTGCTAAGCAAAACCATCGGTAAAACCGCGGACTTGGCAACCTCCATTTGTAAAGCAAACCTGAAAACTTAGTAAACGTAATGCTGCCATCTATTGGATATTCCTATCAATTTACCCACACATGGGAATATAGACGTTAAATTAACATTTATTGATCTATAAGCATTTTACAGATTTATTTGTATACAAATTATAAAACTAGGCTATATTGTCAGTGCACCAGCTGTAGCCTACAAATGAACTGGGTCTTTATGTTAGATTAGTTATTCTCAGCGTTTCAAACTGATGATAACAGATAGGAAGAGTTTAGATTAGATTAGATTATGCAATCACCCGTTCTGCAAAATTTTCATGGGCGATGCATTTTACACTTTTGTGACTACTTGTCTGCAACTTCAAATTCAGAATAGCCTACAGGTTTGTGACTATTGTCTGCAAGTGCAAACCTCAACATTCAACCTTAGATTTTTAATTGACATGTTTTCACATTGGAGTTGTGAGTGTAAATTTTAGTAAATAAATATGAATATTTATTGTACAAGTTCTCAAATCCACATCTACATGCTCTCGGGTTTTGCTACTCTTTTCCAATCTTCAAGCAAAACGAGCTGAATGAAATTCTCTGAATGATATCAGTCCACAATCATCCTTGAATCATAACCACACCATGTTTGTTGTTTGGCCAGAGGAGAACTGGCCCGCCGACTGAGCCTGTTTTTTCTTCTTCTTCTCCGTTCTGTCACCTGATGTAGTTTGGGTTCTTGCCACTGTCGCCTCTGGCTTGCTTAGTTGGGGACATTCTTAATATTATTGGTCTGACTGTACTGACACTATTGTATGAGAACTGAACCGAGCTGGACGATGACATCACTGTTTTCTCCAGAGCTGCTTAATAGTAGAAATTAACTTTTTTCAACTGATGAACTTTACACAGTCATTGAACAAAACTGAATCACTTCAGCATGACTTCAGCTGAATAATGACACTATTTTCTTTTAAGAGCAGCTTTAAGGAGAATTGAACTCTGTTTGCATCATTGATCATTTTCCTGTTTATCCCTGTAAAGCTGCTTTGAAACAGTCTTTACTGTAGCCTACATAAAGCTATATATTTAAAGGTGACTTGACATTTGCAAAAGGAAATTATTTAGTGTTAAACAGAGTGAAAGAGTTAATGTGTGTGAAAGAATGATGTTTTTCTTTTAATCATATACAGTAAATATAATTTTCTTGTTATTTTGTGGTTTAAAATGTGTGTTAATAAATGTTAATATTATAGTGTATTTGTTCATTGTTAATACATGTTTATATTAAAGTGTATTTGTTCATTTTATAATAAATTCTCATTTGAAATGGAACTAAAGAGAAACTAAGCAGAATGACTTGTCTGTCACCATATAGATATATGAAATTTTTAGATGTCTGGACTATGTCGTTTACACACGATATAGGCATATTAATCATAATGGGGGGAACTGTAGTGCTATTTACAACAAAGCAAAAACAAATAAATACCAAAGGTGAAAAAACACCAGAATTAAATGTAATAATAAATGAAAGAGCAAAACATTCATGCATATGTTTAAGTCTTTCCATTCAAGCATTTCTCAATCAGCTCCCTAGTTCACTTTTTCAGGGCCCTGAACAGGGAATCGGCCATTTTAAGAGCTGTCTCAATCGCAAAATCGAATTCAAAACACAGTGAAACAATAAAAAGTCCCACATTGTATTGTGAAAACCAGGGAGTTTTTCCTCCCTCTCACTATGTTCCCTTAACAGAAGTTCTGAAAGGGATGGTTCACCCAAAAATGAACATTTTGTCATCACTTACTTCACACTCAAGTCGTTCCAAACCATGATTTTCTTTGTTCTGTTGAACACAAAAGAAGAAATTTTGAAGAATGTCTGTAATCAAACAATTGACGGCACCCACTGACTTCTTAAGTCGGAAGAAATACTAAGGAAGTCAATGACTACCGTCAACTATTTGATTACCAACATTCTTCAAAATATCTTCTTTTGTGTTCAACTCAAGAAAGAAACTCATACAGGTTTTGAACAACATGAGGGTGAGTAAATGATGACAAAATGTTCATGATTGGGTGAACTATCCCTAGAAGAGAGAGGTCAAAATCAACGTGGCTGAAAAACCACCAACGCGTTTCAGCACACAGGCCTTCATCAGGGCTAAAATGTGTAGTCAGGGTCTTTACCGTCCTTTCCAGTGGCCGAATTTGTGTACACGACTGATTCAGGACGAAGCTGATTGAGACCCTGAGTCTCGTCTCAAGACTGCTGAAAAACCTCTTTGTCTTATTCCAAAAGTTTTCACCTCATTCATTATAGTGATGTCTGAAAATTGCCACATCAAGCACTAAGCATCAAGTTTTATTGGTGTCGACACATTAGGCTGAGATGAACTACAAGATCATCCCTTGTGAAATAAAACTGACTACAAATAAAGGAATAACACTTTCCTCAATCACACAAAAACAGATGTCGTCAGTGAAATGGTCATTTTATTTTATTTTTATTACACAGAGCCTATAATTCAAGAGAAATGTGTAGGCAACTATTATCTACGAAAAACACGTTTCAAAAACTCCATATTGAAGTTAAAAGCTAAAATGTAAAAAAATGTAAATTTGTTTCTGGTCTCATTTAATTTTGGCACTTCAATGGTTCAATCAAAGAATAAAAGATTAAAGTGATCACACACTTTTGCCACTCTCCAAGAAAGAAACACCTTTACAAATCTTCTGGTATTTCACACCAACGCTAGTTTAACTAGCCATTTAACTGAAAATAATAAATTAATGTACTGAATCTCAAATGATTTTCTTGAACACATTAGATCTGAGAATAACATTTGCTCAATTTGACACATGACAATGATTTTTAATATGAATCCTTAAAGTCGTTGATTGGGTGAAACTCTTCTCACACTGAGTACACTGGAACGGCTTCTCTCCAGTATGAACTCGCTCGTGTGATTTCAGGTTTCCAGACTGAGCGAAACTCTTGTCACAATATGAGCACTTGTAAGGTTTTTCTCCATTATGAATTCGTAGGTGCCGATTCAGTTGGCCAGCTTTAGTAAAGCTCTTCCCACAGTTAAAGCACACATGATCTCTCACTCCACTATCTGTTTTCTGGTGCAGTTTAAAATTGTTCAGCCATGAAAAGCTCTTTCCACAGAAAGTACAAAAGTGAGGCCTCTCATCTGAATTAACTTTTTTCAGATGTGATGATGATCTAAAATCTTTACCACACTGATCACACTTAAATGGCTTTTCTCCAGAGTGAATGCGCAGATGATTACAAAGACCTCTGGAAGATTTGAAACTCACTCCACACAGAGTACAGTGGTAAAGCTGCTCTCCAGTATGAAGTTGCTCGTGCACTTTCAGGTTTCCAGACACATTGAATCTCTTGTCACAAACTGAGCACTTGTAAGGTCTTTCTCCAGTATGAATTCGTTGGTGCCGTTTCAGTTGAGTAGGTGTAGTAAAACTCTTCCCACATTCACAACACACATGATCTCTCACTTCATTGTGCATTTTTTGGTGCTGTTTAAAACCTTCCAGTCGTGAAAAACTCTTTCCACAGAGAGAACACACATAAGGCCTCTCATCTGAATGAACTTTCAGGTGTTTTTTTAGATCTGAAGGCGAATTAAACTTTTTACCACACTGATCACAGTTAAATGGCTTTTCTCCGGAGTGACGGAGCAAATGATTATTGAGACTTGACACTTGAGAAAAACTCTTTCCACACTGAGTGCATGTATACGGTTTCTCTCCAGTGTGAACTCTCATGTGTGTGTTAAGGTTTCCTTTTTGTCTGAAACTCTTTCCACACTGTGAGCAGGTGTGCCGCTTTTTGGCTTTTGTTCCTTGAGTTTTCACATCACATTTCTCCTCCACTTCATTCAGTTTATGTCTTTTCTCCATCGCTTCCATCCAGTCTAAAATAAACATATTAAGTAGTTAGAATCAGATCAAAATTCAAGTAAACCCTAATTCAAAGGGATAGTTCACTCAAAAGTTAAAATACTGCCATCAATCGCTCACCTTCATGTCGTTTCGAACCCATAAGACTTTTGTTTATCTTTGAAAAAACAAAGATATTTAATTGAAACCTGAGAGGTTTCTGTACCTCCATTGCAACCCAAAGAGGTCAAAAAGGTGTCATAAAACAAAACTATATCAATCCATGAATCAAGAGATACAATCACTTTATATCCTTAACAGATTTAATTTAGGGTTATATAGACATAAACTGAACAAAATTATGATCGCAACACTTTTGTTTCTGCCCCCATTTTTCACGAGCTGAACTCAAAGATCTAAGACTTTTTCTATGTACACAAAAGGCCTATTTCTCTTAAATATTGTTCACAAATCTGTCTAAATCTGTGTTAGTGAGCACTTCTCCTTTGCCGAGATAATCCATCCACCTCACAGGTGTGGCATATCAAGATGCTGATTAGACTGCATGATTATTGCACAGGTGTGCCTTAGGCTGGCCACAATAGAAGGCCACTCTAAAATGTGCAGTTTTATCACACAACAGCACAATGCCACAGATGTCGCAAGTTTTGAGGGAGCGTGCAATTGGCATGCTGACTGCAGGAATGTCCGTGAATTGAATGTTAATTTCTCTACCATAAGCCGTCGCCCATTTCAGAGAATTTGTCTAAGAGCGTCTAAGACCAGCCACCCGGACAGCTGATGCAACAATGGGTTTGCATAACCAAAGAATTTCTGCACAAACTGTCAGAAACCTTCTCAGGGAAGCTCATCTGCATGCTCGTCGTCCTCATCGGGGTCTCGACCTGACTGCGAAGTGCTCACTAACACAGATTTAGACAGATTTGTGAACAATATTTGAGAGAAATAGGCCTTTTTTGTACATAGAAAAAGCATTAGATCTTTGAGTTCTGCTCATGAAAAATGGGGGCAAAAACAAAAGTGTTGCGTTTATAATTTTGTTAAGTATATAATCAAAAACACATGCAGTAGACATACTTACTTACTCACATACTTAGACTGCATCAAATATGGTAAACATGGAGACAGTACAACAGAATTTTCATTTTTGGGTAATATAACCCTCTACAAGCGGAAAGCAACAGGTATCTGTCTCTGTGATTATCAAGACTTCAAGCACTTTGATGTGGCAAAGTTTAGTTCTGTCATTCTCTTGTTAAAGCAATCAAAATGTCTTTGACAACTGCTATACAAGGTTATGATCATTTAGATGCATTTCTTTTTAATTTACTATAGTATATTGCTCATTATGTCACCAAAGCAGTAAAAATGAAGAATCAATAATGGACACCAACCTTTTTGTTCCTCAGTATCTTCATGTTTTATTCTGGATGGTTCTGGATCACTCGTGTCTTCAATCTCCTCTTTAATAAACTCCATCTTTACCATAATATGTCAGGCAGACATAATTGTTGTGGCTGAAAGTCACTAATGAATGATATCCTGTCGCTGTGAGTGCGGCTTGAAGAACCAGACCTGCTGAAGTAAAAAATCTAAATAAATTGATATTTATAAAACTGATTTACATGTTTAGTGGTTCAGTTTAATTGATTCCTTATTTAGTATTTCCATAGTTTTATCTGGGTCATTTCTTGTCAACCAGAGGTCCCCGGCTAATTTTTTTGATTTTGATCATTTTTTTGCTGGTGAAAGAAACACATAAATGTAACATTAAATATTAAATGTAATGAATGTATATGTACTGAGTAATCCACTGTTTTGTAAAGGGGGTTAAAATGACAATTTTCACCTGAGATTTGGAGCCAAATTACAGAAGGGTAAAAATGACTTTAGAAAAAGATGGCAGCATCATAATTTTATTTTTATACAGAGATTGGTAGGTCTATTGGTAAAATCTGTTGATTTTAGCAATCTTTATTGCATTATAATCCAACAGTGACGGTTCAAAAATAAGAAAAGGCACTTCTTGCGTTTTATGCCCCAAGTTTACATGCCTGTAACTCATAAAGTATTAAAGATCTTTTAATATCCATAGATTCTATCAAACCTTTCTTTTGGTATCATTATTTTAAAGGCCCATTATGGTTCAATCCCAGAGATATGGAGATCTCAATGTGGCTCATAATTATAACCACCAAACCCTAACCCTAAGGGCTTCTTAAAGTGTAACCCAATAAATTCATTCATTCAGTTCCAGAAGTGAATTTAGTTACATATAACTGAAAATAAAATAAATGTAATAATGACAAATGAGGACATTCAAAGTTTCTGATAAATTGTATAAATACAATGAATGAATGAATGAATGAATGAATGAATGAAACTCAATAGCATTTACCAATGAAACATTGCATTTATACAGTCAATTCAGTTGGTAAAATAGCAGACACTGCAAAATGGAATGGAATAGAATAGAAATTGCTCAGATATCGAGGCACTAAAAACAACTGGCTAACGTGTAAACACAAAGTTAGACAAAACTAAAAATTCACACAGTTGAACGCTAATGTTTGTAAACGGTAGGCATCTGTTCAAGACAAAGGGGTTTTGTTTCGTTTATTTGCGCATTATTTAAAGCGTTAATCATTTAAAGTATCGGTTTTACCTAGTTCTTGTAGTTGTTATTGTTTACCTTCCTCGTTCTCTAGCTCTCATCTCGTCTCATCTGCCCCAAACGCGCTCTCATCTGTCGTAAACACCTACCGTGTGCATTGAGCAGCAGACGTTACTCGCTTGTTTTCCTCCAGGGGTCGCTTTATGATTTACAAACAAAGCCGAAACTGCTGCATTGAAGCGCACTGTTTCACTGTTTGAAGACATTTTACACAACAAAGTACAGAGCTACTACTATCTTACACAGTTATTGTTGGCATATAGTGGCAAAATAAAGGAGGAATTTTTTTATTGCTATCAGGATGTGAAGAGAGTTTCAACCAGTATAACAAAAAGTGTTTATTGTCAAACCACAACAACTCAATCAATTCCCTACGGGAAATATAAACTCCCACTACATATTTTCTTGTTCGAGAAGCCGTTAGCCGTTTCACTCGGAAATACATCAAGTTATCAAATGTATGTCAACTATCGCAACTTCAGTTTCATACTGAATTCAACAACCATCACTGTTTGACTTACATTCATTGTGAGATCTTCTGTAAATTTGCACATTTTACGAGACAAACTGCAGGGTCACCATTTTAAATCTATTTTCATATATCTGTTCCTGCCTCTGTGAACAAGTTAAAACATTTGACTAAATGCTATAATGGACTCAGATTGTCAGTGAAATGTTCATTTTATTGTGTAAGAGCCATCAACAGATGACTTTTTATATCGCAGAGAATATATTTCTATTGCCATCTCATTCTACTACTCTCTCTCTCTCTCACACACACACACACACACACACACGTTTCACATAACAATAGTACAAAATAAAAACCTAAATTAAAGTTTAAATTAAATTGATAACTTTTCATGCAGACAAAAGGCTGATTGGGGAACATCATATTCCAATATTTATTCATTCATTTATTTGTTGTTACTTTTGTTTCTGGTCTAAAAAATCCCCCAGAGTTAAATGTAGTTGCCATAGTGCACAGATTTCAGTATTCTCATCTTTACATTTCATTCGACATTACTTTGTTTGACAACAAATTACAAACTAAAAACTTGTATTTTACTTATGTAAATTTCATCACTGTGACATCTTTGGACAGTGGTTGTTCATATGAACCCTTACCCAACATTCTCTCCAGTATGAACTCGCTCATGTAATTTCAGGTTTCCAAACTGAGTGAAACTCTTGTCACAATATTAGCAAATGTAAGGTCTATCTCCGGTATGAATTATTTGGTGCTTTTTTAATTGGGAGGCTGTTGCAAAGGTCTTTCCACACTCCAAACACACATGATCTTTCTCACCGGTATGTGTTTTCTCATGTCGTCTAAACGATTCTACCCATGAAAAACTCTTGCCACAATACGAACACACATAAGGCCTCTTATCTGCATGAGTGTTTAGGTGGCATTTCAGATTTGTTGAAGAAATAAAAATTTTGCCACACTGATCACAGTTAAATGGTCTTTCTCCAGTGTGAACGCGCAGATGAACACTAAGAGTTGATGCGCCAGTAAAACTCTTTCCACACTGAGTGCATGTATACGGTTTCTCTCCAGTGTGAACTCTAATGTGTCTGATGAGGTGTACTTTTTGTGTGAAACTCTTTCCACATTGAGGACAGGTGTACGGTTTCTCTCGAGTGTGAACTCTGAAGTGTCTCTGAAGTCTATTTCTATCTGTGAAAGTCCTTCCACACTGCGGGCAAGTGAAAAGCATTTCTACAGGGTGAATTCTTTTATGACTATTAAGGTGTTTCTTTACTTCAAAACTCTTTTCACATTGACGGCATGCGAAAGACTTTTTGGCTTTTGTTCTTCGAGTTGTTTTTCTTGAGACCTTTTCTTCAGTCTCTGAGTGATTTGTAGATTCTCCTCCGGTTGAAAGACTCAGAGGTTTCTGACACTCCTCCACTACATTCAGTTCTTCACTTTCCTCTTTCACCTCCATCAGATCTACCAAAAAAAAAAAAATCACTGATTTATTAAAAGTCAAATCAAGAGCAACAAAGATTAATTATTAATTTGCATGTGTATCTCGTTGAATGAATACATGTAATTCTGTCATTCTGATGTTAACATAACAAAAAAGACAACTATTATCAGAACTTGACAATAAGGACTGCCTGAAGGCTCAGGGCCAGCGTAAACGTCGTTCAGGCCTAGTTTTGTCAAATATATCGATATTTCAATCAATATTGATACGGAAAAATCTGAAACGGTTCCAATTCTCCTTTTCTGCAGTATCAATACACCGATACCAAACTGCTCTTCTTGCTCTCTCTCCTCTTAGACGACGAACTGACACACACCCAGAGCCTGTGTATTTGCGTGCTGATGAGATGCGGGTTTTATGGGCGGATTTCTGAAAAATATCGATATTCGATACCATTTTTGATCCCACGGGGAAAACGGCCATATATACCACCAAACAGATCATTTTCTATTATCTCATCACTTTGTGATAATTTTGGCAATTTTGTTGTAATAGCTTACACACAGAAAAGGGACACTTTCAAAAAAAAAGGAAAAGGGACACTTACACACACTCACTCGTCTCGTTCACTCAAGTTGAATGCTTGTATTGCGCATATTTTTAGTAATTCCCACAAGTTTCGCGCTCACACTAAAAGTGCGCACACCACTGATCTATGTAAGTGGCGCTCTCAAACGGCCTCTCAAAAAGCTTGCGAGTGCCAAATTTGACTTGCATTTCATGACTTATTGCACTTAAACGGTCAATTACATACAAAATGATGTCAAAATGCCAGTTTTGCTAAATATTCAGGTAAAAACAGTCAGTTTTGGAACGTAAATAATTGAAAAATAAATCTAATGTTGTGTAACAGTATATTGGATCCGTGCATACGCTCTTAAAGTGACAGCAACCTAATATTCCTGCTGCATCTGTCATGTTTATCAAAAGAACAAAAGACAAAGAGAAAATCTCTCGCTGCTCTTGACCGATTCACTTTTGTAACTTTAATTGTAAGAATTAATCTGCATTTAATGTCGAATATCGATATTTTTCAGAAATCCGCCCATAAAACCCGCATCTCAGTCAGCACGCAAATACTGAATTGAGTTCTCTTTCACATCTCATTGCAATTAAACGGACATATTCAAACATAATTATCGAAATGCCCATATTGGCGAGTTTCCATGTAAACATAGTCTGTTACATCTCAAGTGAACGTAAATTTTGGAGAAATAACACGTGTACGCGTGTATCAGTATATTGGATCTGTGCAGCTCTTAAAGTGACAGCAGCCTAATGAACCTGCTGCTGTTTTTAATGTTAATAAAAAAAGGACAAAAAAAACCACTCACTGCTCTTGAATGTTTGTAACTTCAATAAGGAATGATTTATATTTAATTATTTAATGTATTTAATTTATACAGTGAAGACTATGCAGAGTTATTTTATATTTGATTACTTAATTCAATTTCTTTGCATGAAAATCACTGTTAGACCCACCAGAAAACCTGAAAAGCACTGATTATTTCATTTGTATGTTTTTTCTATTGTATTTATTTGTATTATTGCTTATAATTTGATTATTTGTTTTTATTTTTATTACTTACTGTGTTGACTTGTCTTTAATAATATTTTAAATGTATATGTGTTAGGGAGCCTTATTTATTAAAGGGATAGTTCACCCAAAAATGAAAATTCTGTCATTATTACTCCCCTCTCATGTCTTTCCAAACCCATAAGACTTTCGTTCATCTTCTGAACTCAAATGAAGATCTTTTTGATGAAATGTGAGCTTTCTGTCCTTCCATTGACAGATACGCAACTACTACTTTGATGCTTCAAAAAGTTCATAAAGTGATCTTAAAATTAATCCATATGAATTGAGTGGTTTAGTCAACATTTTCTAAAGGGGCTGCGTTTCCCGATAACGTTGTCTCTTAGCGCGCTATGAAGACTCTTAAGGTATAACTTAACTAAAGGTATACCATTTCTAGCCGTGTTCCCCGAACCATACCTTAGGAAGCTGCTTAAGATATACCTTCTTACGTGCGACGTTACCAGGTTCTGTCCGTGGCGGTGCTGCTGAATTGGTTGATATCGATGGCTCGAGAATCAATTATTCTCTCGTGCAGGGGCTGCTTCACATGGTTCTTTATAAAAGAAGCACTTCAGAAATAGTTGAAATTGCATTTATTAGGACTCATGGGATATTATAAAAAATAAACCAGCCTATAATAGCCTAGCCTACATATTTTAAAATTGTATCATATATTGCTGCCATGATAACCATTTAAAAATTGTACGTGCTTTCTTCTCTTTCCCATTTTTGTTTGCTGAGGTGGAGCTACGGTGAAATATTGTTCTTGTAAATACTTTCCAGCATTTCAGTAATAAAAGTGTACATCTTACATAGGCTACGGTGCTCGGCAGTGATCAAAAAGGATTTAAACAGTGAATTCTGAATCTCTTCTTGTAAACTCAGAGATGTGGATTCAGAATAGACTATTAAGCCTTTAATGGTTCGCCAGCTGATGTACCTTTGGATAATATAATTAAACATCTAACAACAATCCGTATAATGACAATCTTATTCTTTGCATGAAAACACTTGAATTAGCCTAATTGAACACTGTCTGGGTGTATTAAAACTTCAGAATTATATTCGTATAGACCTGCAACAGTGATAAGGTAAAGCTAAGAGTGGTCCAGACCAACCTTCCGAACGTATGACTTACAGAAGGTATACTTAACTAAGAACGTTTCGGGAAACACGTATTATCGATAAGGTACAGCTTAAGGTGTAACTTAAGAACAACGTAGCGTTAAGGAGGTTTCGGGAAACCCAGCCCAGTTCTCACACGTCAAGCAGGTTCAGTTGAGCTTCTATTTATATACGCTGATCAATGATTATATGTGAACAAAAGCCTAAATTAAATCTGTTCATCAAATAAAGCGCTCGAATCTCTTCAGAAAATTTGGACTAAACCACTCAATTAATATGGATTCGTTTTATGATCTCTTTAGTAACTTTTTGAAGCATCAAAGTGGTAGTTACATAGCTGTCAATTGAGGGACAGAAAACTCTCAGATTTAATAAAAAATATCTTCATTTGTGTTCTGAAGATGAACAAAAGTCTTATATGGGTTTGGAACGACATGAGGGTGAGTAATTAATGACAGAATTCTCAGTTTTAGGTGAATTATCCATTTAATGTTGCATGGGTCAAAAACAACAAAAACAATAACCAGGCCTATTTTATTTTATTTATTTATTACTTTTTTTTTTTGTGGTGGGGGCCACATTCATTCATTTTTAAATGACTGTAATTTCACTGCTCCTGTTAGTTACAGAACAATGAACTGCCTAACACTTTGTTATCTTACTGTTCTCCAACAGTAAACAATAAAATCTGAATCAAGAATGAACACCAACCTCTTTGTTCCTCAGTATCTTCATGTCCCTGTTTTCACTGTGATCTGATGACCAAAACATACCACAGGTTACAATATTTCTGTATTATCTGTTCTTTAAATGTTTTGCTTTTATTTATTTTATTTACATGCAGAATATCTTTCATATAAATTAAACAAGAATAAACCGGACAGAAAAATAAATAAATATAAAAATATATAAAAACTGTTTCGCAAAAAAAAAAAAAAAAAAAAAAAAACAGCAAGTACCTGTTTGTTTCCATTAAACAATGGGCCAACAATCAACTTTTACATAAAAACTTATCAGACATCAGATATATTAATCTTTTTAAAGAATTCATGTCTTGCCAGCTATTCTATTCGTCCGCACAGTATGATTAGAAATCAAATCAAAACAAAACTCACACAACACTCAGCCGTGATTCAGCCATAAACGCGCTCTTGCTGTCGTAAACAGACTCTGTACCAGGACTGCTGGTGTCTCACATGTGTTATTCACTCGACTTCCTCCAAGAGGCGCTGAATTATTGATTCCTGAACCATCACAACTTTGAATAGCGATTGTGTCAGTCATACGTGACGGTAACATTACAGCATGAAAGATCAAATGAAATAGATACAGGAGTTCTGCTTTCTCTAATTAGGCCTACACTGTTCATTTCTTCATGAACCTGATGAAAGTGCACGAAGAAGTCAAGAACATCATGAATTAATTATGAATAAAGCCTGGTCACTGTAAACAATATTTAAATATATTTTAAGGTAGGTAAAACATTTGACTAAAATGCTAATGAACTAACACATTACTCAAAGTAATCAAACATGAAGACATGTGACAGTGAAATAGCTATTTCATTTGAATGTTTTTATATTGTCTTAAATATGGACTAACACATCAAATAACGTAAAACAAAGTCTTGTCAGTGAAATGAAAATTTCATTTTTGTTATTAAACAGAAAAACATGTCTGCTTAGGCTACAAAGAAAGCTAATAACTCAAAATTAAAAACTCAAATTGAACAAATTTAGTAAGTAAAAATTTTAAATGAAAAAGACAACAAGTGAATCAAGGAAATATTAAAGTTGTAATAGCAAGTTTAATAAAAAAAAATATTATAAGATAGATAATTACGATATATCTTGTTCTATAGTTTATAATAAATTCCAAAGTATTGAATCTAATGGATAAGGATTGTGAATGTAAGCAGCAGAAGAACAAAATAAGAGCAAAGAATATATGCACCGATTGATCGGTTGGTGACCAGAATTGGCCGATTTTCACATGATCAGCCATTACCGGCGACCGGCCGGTCAATCTGACATATGCCGGTCAAATAGGGCTGTGCCGGTAAACTTGACAACCGCACCTACGCGGAACAATATTCCATTAGTTATTCCATATAGAAAGCTTGAATTGTCTAATTTAAATAATTCAAAACGAAAATAAACCGACTATCCTACTCTCTACAAATGTAGGCTAATCGTATAAAATGTGCATTTCTCTCTATAGGCTCTATCTCACTGCGAAGATGACGAGTCAGCATCGTCAACTTAATCTTTGCAGCGGACACTGGCACAGAAAACACTAGTTTATTTATAAACAATTAAAATGTCTCCTTGCTATATTTGACACATTCATAATCATTACTGTTGCCGGTTCTTTGTGACTGCTGTTACTGTATGTGTGTTATTGGCAGCGTCACCCTTCGGTTACATGAACCGGATCAGCACCGAAAACATGGAGATTTTATTTTAGAGAATAATCACACAATCTATTCGATATTCTATAATTAAATAAACTAATCGAATATTCAAAAATCGAGACTCATCCCTGCTTGGAATCTCTTGTTTCTTTCCCCAAATCTTCACTCTCGTCTCACCCATTTTTGCAGGGGATTATAAACGTTTATTCCTTGATTCGCTTTTAATTAGGCCTATTATATTCGTATTCTTTACTGTGGTAAAGTAGAAAAACGCTAGGACAGATAGCCTACATTTTTACTTGCACGCCAAATTCTTTTTAACACAGTTTGTGCTTGTTATTAGACACGGTAAGGCGCGTCAAGTTTATTTGTAAAGCGCGTTTGACACGCGCGGGTGATTTTAGTTTCACTTTCTCTGGCAGCGCATAAATCAAACTGTATCTTTTGAACCATAAGCATATGAACATTAACCGAACATCTGAACTAAGAAGGTGGGGTAGACTGCCCAATCCTTCTACTGAGTGTGGGGGTTTATTCTGCCCCGTAGAAATCACTCAGTCTCACCAGGGGTACCTGCTATTTAGCCACAAAGTCCTTCAGGTACCCTGGAGGTCGTCTCTCTCTCACAGGGTAGCGTGCCGGAGGCTCAGGACGGCATGGTTGAACTGGGCCCGGCTCTGCATGATCTGGCCTCACTGGCTGACCAGTAAGTTGCTCTGGCTCTGGTAGGATGGTTTGGTGGGATGGTCTGGTAGGGTGGTCTGCGCTGCTGGCGCCACTGGCGTAGAGATGAGGTGGTTTCGGCGCAGGTTCCCTCTGGGAGTGTCAATGACATATGACCTTGGTGCTTCCGCCTGTCTTATCACTGTCCCCTTCTCCTTTGTGTCCTTTACCGAGACATGGTCGCCTGGTGTCAGTCTTTTGAGATGTTGAGCGCTGTGTCTATTGTTGAAGTTCCAGCTCAATCTCTGTCTCTTCTTCTGTTCCTCCTCCTTGAGTTTGGTTATGTCAGTCCAGCCTGGGTTGAGAGATGACAGAGTGACCGGAACTGTTGTTCTGAGCTGCCGGCCCATTGACAGCTGTGCTGGACTGTACCCGTTGGCGAGTGGTGTGGCTCTGTAAGCCATGAGTGCCAGATACGGGTCTTTTTCTTTCTGGAGGAGGCCTTTAACTGTCCGCACGGCACGCTCTGCCTCTCCATTACTCTGAGCATATCTGAGGCTGGATGTTGTGTGTGTGAAACCCCACTGTGTTGCAAACTGAGTGAAGCATTCAGACAAGAACTGGGGTCCATTATCTGTCATGACCTTGGACGGTATGCCATGCCTGGCGAAGATAGACTTGCAATGTTCCACTACTGCTAATGAGGTTGTTGATGTGAGTTTAGCTACCTCAATAAAATGGGAAAAGTAGTCTACCACCAATAGATACTGGTTATCGTTCCACTGAAACAAGTCAGCACCCACCTTTTCCCATGGTCTATCAGGGAATTCTGTAGGCAGCAGTGGCTCTTTGGGGTTGATTCTTTCTTTTGCACATGTGTCGCAGCCCTCGACAACTTTCTGAAGCTGTGTACACAGTCCTGGCCACCAGACAGATTGTTTGGCTCTTTCACGACACTATACCTTGATGTCCTGCGTGCAGTTTCTGAAGAATGTCTGTCTGTAGCAGCTTGGGAATTTCTAGCCTACATCCTTTCAGTAATAAGTCGTTCTCCACTGATAGCTCTTCCTCAACATGTGCGTACATGTAAACTCTGTCTATTGTGGATCTGTCTGGCCAGCCCTCAGTACAGTACTTTTTCACTTGGCTCAGTATTTCATCACGTTCCTGGTGTTCCCTTATTTCTTGTAGCCTCTTTTCTGTAGCTGGGAGGGTTGACATGATCATATTTACGTACAGATTGACTTCCTCTTCCTGCTCCGGCTGCCCTCTGTCTCTCAACGGCGCCCTTGACAGCACGTCTGCCGTGGCCAACTTCTTGCCGGCCACATGGGAGATGGAGAAGCTGAAAACCATCAGTCTCAATGGAATCGCTCCATTTTCTTTCCTTCTCATCTGCCACAATCGTTAACTACGAGTCACGTTAGCTTTGCACGCTAGCTAAACTTCAGACTTACTAACTGACTAAAATTTACGTGAGTTCTCTCCAGGTAATTCGGCAAAATAGCATCTCCTGTTTACCCGACTTGGTAACTGAAGTCTTCTGACACCATGTTAAGTGTTTCTAACTTAACAAATAAACACGGAGAGAGATTTCCAACGAGTGCTCTCAAAGCATGACTTTATTACAGTGCCTGGTTTACATGCTTCCCGGCCTCACCACACGGGGGCAACGTCACATCATATGTCCTATAAAACCCCTTAACACTACAAAATTCACTCTTCAGACCATTTACAAGTAGAAAACGTGAAGATATCAGAAAAGAGATCGATTGTCCTTTTCCTGCTCCTGCACATCCCTCTGAAAGTGCAGAGCGGTAGGTTATAGGCAATGACGCCTCTTTATGTGGAAATATAAAACGAAAGTTTTTTTTTTGAATTATATCATTCTAGAAACAGACTATCTGATGACAAAGCAGAAATGCCTCTGTTTGCGAAGAAAATTTGAAACAGGCCTGTGTGTGTGTTTTGAGAAATATCTTTATACTGCAAGGCTATATTTATTTTATTTTTATTTGTTATTTATAAATTATTTTATTGCCATTACCTGTTTTCCCTGTTTTCATACAGAAGTTTAGTTTGCTAAATATATCTTTTTTTTTTAGTTGGATATTGGATGTGAAAAGAAGGAAATGGTTCTTCCATATAACAGTGCACTTTAGATGTGTGTGAATTTCCCTCACCAGGAGTAATTTATGGGGTAATTATAGTAATTTTGTAATTTACTATGTTCTAGGCAAAAGATAGAAGATATGTTAAATGTTCTATTAAAGAAAAGATAGAAAATATATTTGTGTGTGCTGTAAAGTGGTTAGAAAAAATTCAGTCGGAATCGGCTAAAATCAGTATCGGCAGGTCAAACTCAATGAAAAATCGGAAATCGGAATCGGTGCATCTCTCTCTCTCTCTCTCTCTCTCTCTCTATATATATATATAGAGAGAGAGAGAGATGCAAAATGCAGGCTATCTGTCCTATATTCACACACATCTAAAGTGTGTATATATATATATATATGCAGGAAACTTACATCCCCCTAAACTTGTGCTTTGATCTGATAAGAAAAGGTCAAACAGACTTATCCATTATGTCATAATTATGATTTAATGATGTTTAAATGAATACATAGCTATATAATTCATAAAGAAAAGATTCATAAGAAAGTATAATTATAAAAAAAGAAAAGAAATAAAAGACATTAACCAAAAGAATACATTTGAATACACACAATTTCACATACACCAATGACAAATGACTGATTGTAGGTTTTTGTTACATTTGTTTCCGGTCTCTAATTTTACATGTCAAACTAAGAATTCAAAATCATAAATTAAATGAAAGTGTCTGAATACATATTCTGTGGATAAAGTCCCCAGACTGACTCAACATGAAGACGTGATGCTGAAGCAGAATGAATCTCGCACTGACCTTGACTTTGCAGTTGCACAACTCTTTTGAATGTAACATGCTTTTCATTTAGAGTTTTTTACTGTAACCTTTTTGGCTTTCGCCGTCGGGTCACTGTTTTTTCACAGTACGCAAGTGCTGAATATACAGACATTTAACAGGCTATATACAATATTCAGTACAATACTATACTTGCAGTGCATACAGTATATCATTTATTCACCTTACTAATGTAAGTTATTACTATACTTTTTTTATTACTATACATATACATTTTTTATGTAGTGTCTAATGAATGATCTGTGGTGTTTATAATATTTGCTCTAAAATCAGAAAGCATTATTAGATTTTTGAGCAAAACCTTGAACATATTAAATCTGAGAATAACATTTGCTCAGTGTGACACATGACAATCATTTTTAATATGAATAATTAGAGTTTTTGATCGGGTGAAACTCTCTCCTGAGTGCAGTCGTACGGTTTCTCTCCAGTATGAACTCGCTCGTGTTGTTTCAGGTTTCCAGAATGAGAGAAACTCTTGTCACAATATGAGCACTTGTGAGGTTTTTCTCCAGTATGAATTTTTTGGTGCTGTTTCAGATGCTCAGCTCTAATAAATCTCTTTCCACACTCCAAACACGCATGATTTCTCTCACCGGTGTGTTTTTTCTGGTGTCGTTTACAATGATCCGGTCGTGTAAAAACCTCTCCACAAAATGAACACGCATAAGGCTTCTCGTTTGTATGATTTTTCAGGTGTTTTTTCAGATTTGACGTTAATTTAAAATGTTTATCACACTGATCACAGTTAAATGGCTTTTCTCCAGAGTGACGATGCAGATGATGATGCTTGAGACTGGTTTTACTTTTAAAACTCTCTCCACACTGAGTGCACTGGTACGGCTTCTCTCCAGTATGAACTCGCTCGTGTGATTTCAGGTTTCCTGCCTGAGTGAAACTCTTGTCACAATATGAGCACTTGTAAGGATTTTCTCCAGTATGAATTCTTTGGTGCTGTTTTAGATGACCATCTGTAATAAAGCTCTTCCCACAGTCACAACACACATGATCTTTCACTTCATTATGCATTTTCTGGTGCCGTTTACAAGTGATCAGTCGTGAAAAACTCTTTCCACAGAAAGAACACACATAAGGCTTCTCATCTGAATGAACTATCAGGTGTAGTTTTAAATTTGATAACGTTTTAAACTTTTTACCACACTGATCACAGTTAAATGGTTTCTCTCCAGTGTGAATGTACAGATGATAACCGAGAGCTTTGGCACTTATGAAACTCTTCTCACACTGAGTGCAGTGGTACGGCTTCTCTCCAGTATGAAGTCGCTCGTGTATTTTCATGGTTCCAGAAAGCGTGAAACTCTTGTCACAATATGAGCACTTGTAAGGTTTTTCTCCAGTGTGAATTCTTTGGTGCTGTTTCAGATTTTCAACTTTAGTAAAGCTCTTCCCACAGTCACAACACACATGATCTCTCACATCACTGTGTGTTTTCTGGTGCTTTTTACAATGATCCAGCCTTAAAAAACTCTTTCCACAGAAAGAACACAAGTGAGGCTTAACATCTGAATGAACTTTCAGGTGTTGTTTTAGATGTGATGATAAAATGAACTTTCTATCACACTGATCACAGTTGAATGGCTTTTCTCCAGAGTGACGGAGCAGATGATATTTGAGTTCAGATTTACATATGAAACTCTTTCCACACTGAGTGCATGTATACGGTTTCTCTCCAGTGTGAATTCTCATGTGTTTGTTAAGGTTTCCTCTTTGTCTGAAGCTCTTTCCACACTGAGGACAGGTGTGCTGAGTTTTGATGCTCTGCTGTTCCTCCTCTGCTTCATTTAGTTCGTGTCTTTGCTGTTTCACTTCCATCAAGTCTAAAATAAAAAACATTTTTGTGTTTAGATCAGTTCAAGTGAATTCTGATTCAACAGAAGAAAACAACAGATTATCAAGTATAATTTCTTTGAGGTGCCAGATGTTAGTTCTATCATTCTCTTGTTAATACAATCAAAATGTGTTTGACAACTGTTATTCAAGGTTATGATCGTTTAGATGCATTTCTGTATCTTTTATCAGCTCATTATTTCACATCCACCAAATCTGCAGTCAACAAGCAAGAATAAACACCAACCTATTTGCTCCTCAGTATCTTCATGTTTTATTCTGGATGGTTCTAGATCACTCATGTCTTCAATCTCCTCTTTAATGAACTCCATCTTTACCAAAGTACGGCACACAGATTTCAATTGTTTGCTCTTGGATTTCTCCTGTTATTTCATCTCAGGACGATCATCTTCTTCTTTTACGTTTTCTTGTCGTTTGTAAACCGCTTTAAGCGCCACCTATTGGAGTGTAGAGCAATTGCGGTGGAATAAGAGGAATAACGTAAGTTCTAATCAGAACAGAAGTGAGCGAGTATTGTCATCGTGGGAACTTAACAAACACTATGAATAATTCCTTATTACGAATTATTTCGAATTTTAGAATGCAGCTAGAATACTTTTCCATCAACCGGTTAAATCTACAACACTGCGCATGTGCTGCGTCAAAGAGACATGCGCACTCGGATGTAAACAACCTCAACACGCTGAATGAAAACGCACATATTCACTCTCTGACGATAGATGGCGCTTTTAGGAACAGCAGAAATGCTGCCGATACCCCAGTAAAGTTGTGAGTTATGAAAATTACATGATCTTTCTAGGACATTTCATCAGTGCGCTCCGTTGTAAAGACTAGCCTACATGTATCCCTGAGCCTCGTTAAATTCAGGAGTAAACCTGACTAAGGACTATAAGAACAGGTTAAACCATTTAACTAAAATACTGTAATAATGGACAAACGTATTACTTGAAATCACAGTCAGTGAAATACTTTTTTTATTTTTTTTATTTTTTATCATACAGAGCCTATAGATAACATTTAATTTCAGCTGTTCTGTTTCTCATTCAGTAACAAAATACAAGTGATTTTTAATAAAACACCATTATAATTTCTCCAGTTTTGAAATTCTGTTGTCCTGTAAATCCAATTTTTTCCCCAAGCTTACAACTTAGTGCAGGAGGATCTTTAAAATCATAGTAAATAATGCAAATGATCAACAGATTATTTATTGTTAATATTTCAATTTTTTTTCCACAAAAAAAAAAAAGAAAAAAAAAAAGCCTGGTGAACTGAAACTTTGGTACTTTATTGTTCTTAAGTATTCAATAATAAAGGATAAAATTTAACTCCAACCTCTTTGTATGATCTTTTTATGATTACATACTTTTTAATCTGAGTTCTCTTATTTTGAAATGTGGGTTGATTTTACAAACAAAACTGTGCATCCCAAATATATTAATCACAATATTTAGATATGTATTTACTATTTAGTATGTTTAAACTCATTAATATGATTAAAAACATTTTCTGTGTTCAATAAATAGATAGATCAAGACAATGTCACACAACTATAGGAAAAATAGACTTGAATGCAGAGGGAGTTGAATTAACAGTTTATTAAATGTCCATATAGACACAAATCTGTTCAACAGAAATAATCAAGTCCAGTTGATTTACAGCGGAGGAAAAACAAGTGCTAAGTCCACTGAAAAATCCACAAACAGTCCAAAAGACTAAAAACTCTTAAGCTGCGTTCACACTACAAGCGACTTTGTCGCTGCATGTCGCCAGTGGCTGGCGGTGAGGTCGCTAGTGGGCATTTCCACTACTGGTTGCCTAATAATGTTTGTGAGTGACATTCACTATGTTACCCCATGTTGTAGACAATAAATCAGTTTTCTTGCTGCTACAAACAAACATTTTGGAAGGAAAAGTCTAAATGTAAATGGAATCAGTCCATAAAATGCATAATATTAAAGATTAACGAGAAACAGCAAGTGCTCTTTGCCATCACGGCTATTTAACCTCGGTCGGACTCGGCACTGAAGAGTGACGGATCACGTGCACTGACTTCACTCCTATTGGTTGTCGCTCCTGAAAGTCGCTTTTCATTTGCATAAAAATTGAACATATCTCAACTTTGTCGTGTCGCTGGACATGCCCCATCCGGTTGCCAACGGTCACTGTCGCTCGTGTTGCTGGAAATCGCCCCCTCTCCATTGAAATGAATGTATCGTGTCACTTTGTCACTAATAGTGTGAATGCAGCTTTACTGAAAAAAAAAAACTAGAAAAGGCTTGGTGACAGAACATCAACCTGGCAGAGAGAGCCATAACAAACCAGGACCACATAAACAATCTTGACAAAAGACAAGACAAACAGAGGAGTACATACATGCAGGTAATAAGTAACAGGTGAAGACAATCAGCCTGTGAGCTGAACAATTAGTGTTGCTATGGAAACATAAATCCAGAAAGAGAAGGAATACAAGACAAAACGATGTTTACACAACACCGTTTTCAACTGAAACCGGAAAACCTTTTATGCATTTTGGCTGTTATTTATTTATTTATTTATAAACATTTATTAGAGGATAAACCCCATGAGATGAAACATCTCGTTTTCATGGGGGTCCTCAGGATCATTTAAACAACAACGGCGTATTGGGGGCCTGAAAACGAAAACTTTTAAAAACGGGTTTCAAAGTGCACGGTTTTGAAGACAATGCCTCCGTGTAAACAACAAAAACGTGAATTTGTGAAAATGGTGACATCATGCAAATAAGTATTATGGGTTTGCGGGGTGTTCCTTGACAAAGTGACATCAACTACAGGCCTGGCATGCATAATACAGCCTTTTTAGTCATTTTCGCAGATCCATGTAAATGGGGATCGTTTTGACAACACTGTCGTCTGTTTTTAGTACATCATTGTCGTGTAAACACCCTTGAAAAAAGCTCACAGGAAGGCCAGTGGACAGCCAGAACGGACAGACAAATGACAGACAAAATGTTGTTTCTGTTCTCCAAGCTTTTCACTAAATTCACAAAATTAAAAGTAGGGTAGGCAATTTCTGAGATACTAGCAATAGCACTTTGAAAGCATGAGATCCCACCCTCTCTTCAGAGTGTCTCCAAAGTGTTCGGGTAGAAAGCCGCAGATTGCCATCTTGTAATTACGGCTACCACATGGCGTAAACGCAGCATAATCACTTTGTTTTGGTTCAAGAGGAACTGTAAAAGGCAGCTGCTGTTTGTTTGCGGCGCTCTGTGACTGACGTCTGTCTACAACTCCGCACAGGCTTAAGGAACGAGCTGATGACGTGATGTCTGTGCGAGCAGATGCGCGGAGGTATGGAAATACATATGTTGACAGGCAGATAGGACATCGAATCATAGCATTCGGACCGAATGCAGTGATTGGACAAAAAAATTTTGGCCCTGAGACTTCCACAGAAGATATACACTATATTGCCAAAAGTATTGGGACATCCCTCTAAATCAATGAATTCAGGTGATCCAATCACTTCCATGGCCACAGTTGTGTAAAATCAAGCACCTAGGCATGCAGACGCTTCTACAAACATTTGCAAAAGAATGGGTTGCTCTCAGGAGCTCAGTGAATTCAAGCGTGGTACAGTGATAGGTTTTCACCTGTGCAGTAAGTCCTCACTACTAAATATTCCACGGTCAACTATTAGTGGTATTATAACAAAGTGGAAGCAATTGGGAACAACAGCAACTCAGCCACGGAGTGCTAGGCCACGTAAAATCGCAGAGTGGGGTCAGCGCATGCTGAGGTGCACAGTGTGCAGAAGTCGCCAACTTTCTGCAGAGTCAATAGTTACAGACCTCCAAACTTCGTGTGGCCTTAGCTCAAGAACAGTGCGTAGAAAGCTTGATGGAATGGGTTTCCATGGCTGAGCAGCTGCATCCAAGCCTTGTGCAACGCAAAGCGTCGGATGCAATGTAAAGCACGCCGCCACTGGCCTCTAGAGCAGTGGAGACGTGTTCTCTGGAGTGACGAATCACGCTTCTCTGTCTGGCAGTCCGAGTCTGGGTTTGGTGGTTGCCAGGAGAACGGTACTTGCCTGACTGCATTGTGCCAAGTCTAAAGTAAGGTGGAGGGGGGATTATGGTGTGGGGTTGTTTTTCAGGGGTTGGGCTTGACCCCTTAGTTCCAGTGAAAGGAACTCTTAATGCTTCAGCATACCAAGGCATTTTAGACAATTTAATGCTCCAAACTTTGTGGGAACAGTTTGGGGATGGCCCCTTCCGGTTCCAACATGACTGTGCATCAGTGCACAAAGCAAGGTCCATAAAGACATGGATGAGCGAGTTTAGTTTGGAGGAACATGACTGGCCTGCACAGAGTCCTGACCTCATCCCGATATAACTTTTGGGATGAATTAGAGCAAAGACTGCGAGCCAGGCCTTCTCGTCCAACATCAGTGCCTGACCTCACAAATGCGCTTCTAGAAGAATGGTCAAAAATTCCCATAAACACACTCCTAAACCTTGTGGAAAGCCTTCCCAGAAGAGTTAAAGCTGTGATAGCTGCAAAGGGTGGGCCAACTCCAATTTAATGGGATGGGATATCATTAAAGTTCATGTGCATGTAATTGCAGACGTCCCAAAACTTTTGGCAATATAGTGTTACATGTTTTAATATTTAGACCACTTCTATTATTGATTCCTATCAGGATGCAAAGAGTTTCAACAAGTTTAACTAAAAGTGTTTATAAAAAAATTGCCTACCCTCCCTTTAATCTAGACCAGGGGTGCCCAACCCTGCTCCTGCCGATGGACTGTCCTGCACTGTTCATCTCCAACCCTAATCAAACACACCTGAAGCAACCAATTAAGGTCTTCAGGATCACTTGGAAATTAAAGGCAGGTGTGTTTGATTAGGGTTGGAGATAAACTGTGCAGTACAGTCGATTGGCAGGAGCAGGGTTGGGCATCCCTGATTTAGATGATACAGTGCTTTTAGGACAAACTTAAACATAATTTAATTTTGTTATGTTAATTACTTGTAACAATTTTTCTTATGAGCGTGAAGGCTTGATAAATGTCTAAAGCTCTTCTCACACCAAGTGCAGTGGTACGGCTTCTCTCCAGTATGAAGTCGCTCATGTGATTTCAGGTTTCCAGACAGTGTGAAACTCTTGTCACAATATGAGCACTTGAAAGGTTTTTCTCCAGTATGAATTCTTTGGTGCTGTTTCAGATTGTCAGGTGTTGTAAAGCTCTTCCCACAGTCACAACACACATGATCTCTCACTTCATTATGTGTTTTCTGGTGATATTTAAAATGATCAAGCCTTGAATAACTCTTTCCACAGAAAGAACACAAATAAGGCCTCTCACCTGAATGAACTTTCAGGTGTTTTTTTAGATGTGATGACGAAATGAACTTTGTACCACACTGGTCACAGTTAAATGGTTTTTCTCCAGAGTGAATGCGCAGATGAATTTTTAAACCTGTTGCATCTTTGAATCGCTTTCCACACTGAGTGCACTGGTACGGCTTCTCTCCAGTATGAACTCGCTCATGCGTTTTCAGGTTTCCAGACACAGTGAAACTCTTGTCACAATATGAGCACTTGTAAGGTTTTTCTCCAGTATGAATTTTTTGGTGCTGTTTCAGATGACTAGATGTAGTAAAGCTCTTCCCACACTCACAACACACATGATCTCTCACTTCATTATGTGTTTTCTGGTGCTCTTTAAAACTGTCAGGCCGTGAAAAACTCTTTCCACAAACTGAACACACATAAGGCTTCTCATCTGAATGAATTTTCAGGTGTTTTTTTAGATTTGAAGACGAATTAAAATCTTTACCACACTGATCACAGTTATATGGTTTTTCTCCAGAGTGAATGTGCAGATGAACACTGAGACCTGATGCTTGATTAAAACTCTTTCCACACTGAGTGCATGTATACGGTTTCTCTCCAGTGTGAATTCTCATGTGTCTGATAAGGTTTCGTTGATTTTGGAGACTCTTTCCACACTGAGAGCAGGTGTGCATCTTTTTGGCTTTTGTTCCTTGAGTTTTGAAGTCATGTTTCTCCTCCACTTCACTCAGTTTGTGTTTTTGCTCCATCACTTCAATCTGGTCTAAAATAAACATATTAGGTATGTTTGAATCGGTTCAAGGAGAATAAATGAGAAAAGTCAAGTTAACATTTCTAACGAAAAGACAACAAGAGATCAGGGGTGTATTCCAGAAAGCAGGTATGTTAAAGGGTAAGTAAGTGGATAACCTTTAAACTTTCGGTTCAAAAAACGTAGCCATAGCAACTTACTCTTCGAACAGAACCTGCTCCCAATCAGGTTCTGTTCCAGGGTTATTTATTTGCTTCAGAGGTCTTCTGCACATGTGTGCCCCATTGATGAGGCTCAGTGGACATTTTGCGACCATTTTTCCTGCTGGTGTGACTAACTGTAGTTACATCGTATAAAGCACTATTAAAACAATGTAATGTCTATTTAATTAAAGGTTATGTTTATTATAAGATATCTTTTTTTATATATAATTTGCTTCTCACACATCGTTGGTCTGCATTCAGATGTTTTTATTTTTGCAACAGGACGTTTTCTATGCTACAATGTATTTCTATAATAAATAAACCTATTTGATATATCTTACCTTTCAAGCAATGTGGCGGCAAAATGACTAAAGTTTTACAGCCATGTTATCTTTGCAAGCACAGGCTGTTGTTTAGTTTAACCAGTCTTTCTTTTTATAATAGAATTAGAATCAAACAAACAATATAATTCTTATTCACATTGATTAAAGATTATTAAATGAAAAGATTGAAAATTAATTGCGACCACCAAATAGGTGGCAAATTTATGCACCAAGTGTGTAAATGTATGTAAACCATTAAACAAAATAAGAATAAAGTAGTAGTAAGGCGTGCTTTTACTTATTGTCCGTTTCATGGTGACTCGTCAATTCGTCGCTCTATTGAGAATGTCTTGTGTGTTAACCCTGAACATACTCTAGATTGGCTTAACTTACTCCCGGACGCGTTTTTGTAACCAGCATACTTCAAGTAAGCAAGATTTGGGTTAATCGACCGAGAGTTCAGGGTATCTTTGACGGTAAGATAACCTTGCTTTCTGGAAACCCCCACAGGTAACTGTTAGTATACAATATCAGATCTTTGATATGAAAAAGGTCAGTTCTGTCATTCACTTATTAATATGATTCAAATTTTGATGAAACATGCTAGAAACAAGGTTATGATTTAGATATATTCCTGTATTATCCATATACAGCTTATTATTTCACAGCTACTAAAGCAGTCAACAGTAGCTTCATTTACATGGACCCTAATAATCCGATTGTAATCGGACACAGTCCAGTCGGAATAAAACAGACATATGTAACCACGTCAGTCGGAATGAACTGGCCAAATCCGATAAAAATTTCATTCGGATTGGAAGGGGTGGTTTAAACCTTTTCTAATCCGATCGAGAGGACATGTAAACACTTGATCGGATTGAAAACCGAAACCGGAAAGTACTGCGCATGTGCAATGATGAAGGAATGGACGTAATGACGTATGACACTAGGAACGGGCTGTTGTTGTTGTTGAATGAAGTGTCATTAATGACTGTCATGTCATTCAAAAATTTTCCTCGCACTTATCGTCTGTGAAGAGGAGCAGGACAACATCCCACCAGTCCTTGTTTCGGACTCTCATCCACAGACGGCTTGTTTTGGGCGTGGGAAGAGGCGTTTTTACAGCTTGATTAATATAAACACAACGGCACAAAGCTTAATGTGCTCGTCGTCTCCTAATCAGGACCCGAAATAGATAAATATTAAGTCTGATCTTTAAAACTAAGAAAAGAAGCAATTTAGGAGAATAGTATCTGCAAACAGCGTGTGCACGTTATAACAATCTACTCTTGTGCTTGTGTGACACATGCACATCAACCCAATCACTTAATTTAGTGTTCATGTAAACACAACGTTTGGATTCATAAATCGGATTTAATTAATTTCGACTGAAACAAAAGGTGTCCATGTACATGTAGCTAATGAAGAATCAAGAATGGACACCAACCTATTTGTTCCTCGATATCTTCATGTTTTATTCTGGATGGTTCTGGATCACTCATGTCTTCAATCTCCTCTTTAATAAACTCCATCTTTAACAGTCACACAGATTTCAGCTGCTACTCCTGGAGTTTGTCCTTCTCTTGTAGGATGATGGGAATGTTCCCAGTATTTATTGGTGACTTGCTGTGGGAGGGACACCAGATCTGCCAAATTCAAAAAGAAGTGACTGAATTTGCAGTTTTAATACTTGTTTTCCCTGTTTTCACCTTATTCATTACGGTGATGTCTGAGATCTTCTGTAAAGTGGAACATTAAGCATATTTTATTGGTGTCAACAGTCTAAAATGTGGTCAGTGAAAAACTCTCTACCAAAATATTATTACACCATAATTAGTGATATATTACCAGGTAATATGAACCACTATACGAAAACAAAGTACATACAAGTCTAAAAATGTGTATGTTAAAACATTCCCCACTCATGGTCATATAGCATTAAGGTTGCCACCTTCAGTGTGGCAAAATAAGGGACATTCATCTTCCCATTCATCTTTCCCTAATGACAGCTTATAAAGAATGTTTGAACTGAGCTTGAGCTCAACAATAAAACATAAGCTCAAGTATGTGAACTTGCAACAGAACACATTTTTTTTTATATTATTTTACATTTGATTGTTTTGTTCATTTCTAAGGAACCCCTGTTCTGTCTGTGCGCATTATAGTCACTCTGTTAATCAACTAGTTTTTAAACTCCTTTGTAAAATGTCACAAATTGTATATGACTAGGATTTATACTATGTATAAACCCATACACATATGAATTTATAAATTAACATTATAATTATTAAATAATGATCCGTATAAAATTGTTTTACAATATTATGTCTACTAAGCTCTTATAATGTATGAAATATCATAATAATACATTATTCAAATTAAAAACAACTATAATACATACTATCGGCTTCTCGAGATAACAGGAATTGATGGGTCTTTTGCCCTTTAGCAAGAAGGAGCAACTATTCCACCGTGAGCAACTGAAAATGCTTTTCGCTATTTATTTGCTATACATAATTAGGTACGACCTGGACAGAACCACTTATAACTTTTTTTTTCTATTCAGCCATTTCTTTGCGTTTAACGAGCTAACTTGAGCTCGACACGACGGGTTTACAGGGCATGATCTCACACTCCGTCGCTAGGGAAACAAAGACGCTAAAATGCAAACACACAAATTCTCTACTACTTACTGTTGGTTTTCTCCACACTGCAAAATCCGTATGTGTTTATTCGACTATGTGTAGGTCTATGTAAAATACGTAAAAAATAGCTCCTCATAAAAAAATCGCTACTTTTTATTTTACGTTAGGTCTTGCCAAAATAGCTCCTTGTCACAAAACGTTAATAAAAGTCGCAGCAGCAACGAGAAAGTCGAGAAATTTGGCGACAAAATCCTCAAATTGGCAACACTTTCAGCTTCAACTGTTGAAAGTTTAAGCCAGAGAGCAACAACAGTCCATGGTTTATCAGCACTAGTCTTGTCTCTCGCGTTTCTCTCCTCTGCGCATACTCAGTGCGCACGGTGTCGTTCTTCTTAAAGGGGCCGCATATTCTTAAGTAAACCACATCTCCGCACTGTTAAAAAGGGGTCTGAAACCCTGAACCAAATTTTCTGAGATTTTAACAGAGTTATGAGGGTTGAACATCATAGAAGTCAATGTTACCATCCATTAGTTTTGATTGTTGGACAAAAAACCTTTATGCGCTATTTTCAACTAACAGGTTTCAATTTGTCGCCACAGGATGTGATGTTTTCTTGTACTATAATACTTTGATTACTCATCTGTATCTCATAATTATTCATGAGACTGCATATCCTTATCATATGAGAAGACGCCTCACTTAATTTTTCACGGCACCACATGTTGATTGACAGGCGTTTCAAACAGTGAGATCACATACAGTAAGTTAGAGAGGCATTATTGGATCAAAAACAAGTGTTTTGAATTCTGTAAGAGTTTCTGCGTCGCACAAGTTCTGTTCAAATAGATCCTGTGTCTTTGGCACAAACACGTTTCATCCACACTGTGAGTAGAACTGATCTTTACAATATCTCTGGATACATGATATCATGGTCTATCAGCGCATTCAGGTGTTGTGCCGAAATCTGACCCCGTTAAATTATTACCCCCGAATTGGTAAATTTAGGATAAGGGGTGGGGGAGGGGTTAGGGAAAATACACTATCAAAAAAACTTGTCTTCGACAATCTAGTCATCTGAAATGTCATCAAAACCAAAGAAAATCTCTTTTCGTTGACAGACTTTTATTGTCTAAAATTAAAGTTACACATGACTGACATGTTGATCAAGTTATGAATAACATTTTCATATTTAAATTTCACGTTTGCACCCATATTCAGGAAAACAGCACTCTTGATTTTATGTTGCTTGATCAAAATATACTTTATTGATCACCATAAAAGAAACAGGAAAAACTTATAATGGATTTTTTTTGCACCTGTATCTTACATTTTGGGGGCAATTTAGATATTTTTGGCATTTCTGCTCGAGTGTGACAGGGAACAGTATTAGTATAGTCAGATGGGAAAGAGATAAATTACACTAAAATCATTATTTTAGTGGAAACTTAAAGGGATACTCCACTTTTTTTGCTCATTTTGAAATAGGCTCATTTTACAACTCCCCCAGAGTTAAACAGTTGAGTTTTATCGTTTTCGAATCCATTCAGCCGATCTCCGGGTCTAGCGGTACTACTTTTAGCATAGCATAGATTTTTGAATCGGACAAGACCATTAGCATCTCTCTCAAAAAAATGACCAAAGAGTTTCGATATTTTTCCTATTTAAAACTTGACTCTTCTGTAGTTACATCGTGTACTAAGACCGACGGAAAATGAAAAGTTGCGATTTTCTAGGCTGATATGGCTAGGAACTATACTCTCATTCCTGCGTAATAAACAAGAAACTTTGCTGCCGTACCATGAGTCCAGCAGGCGTAATGATATGAAGCGCCTGAAAATAGTCCCCAGCTCGATAGACTATAGGGTTGACTATTTTCAGGCGCTGCGTCATATCATTACGCCTGCTGCACGTATATATACTAAAAACTATATATATATATATATATATTGTAAATGTGCACTCTTTTCAACTGAAACACTGAGAGTCTTTTTGTGCAGTCCTGTGACCATGAATACACAGGAGCAAATGCAATTGAAAAAGTACATGACATGCTTTTTTTAGCAATGATACAAATTTCAATACATTTATTTTATCTAAAACTCACATTGTTTACCTGAAAGCACTAGATCACTAGAGTTTTTGATTGGACAAAACTCTCTCCTTAGTACAGTACTACTGTTTCTCTCCAGTGTGAACTCGCTCGTGTGATTTCAGGGATCCAGACTGAGTGAAACTCTTGTCACAATATGAGCACTTGTAAGGTTTTTCTCCAGTATGAACTCGCTCATGTAATTTCAGGGATCCAGACTGAGTGAAACTCTTGTCACAATATGAGCACTTGTAAGGTCTTTCTCCAGTATGAATTCTTTGGTGCAGTTTCAGTTCACCAGATGTAGTAAAGCTCTTCCCACAGTCACAACACACATGATCTCTCACTTTATTGTGTGTTTTCTGGTGCCGTTTAAAATGATTCAGCCTTGAAAAACTCTTTCCACAAAGAGAACACGCATAAGGCCTCTCATCTAAATGAACTATCAGGTGTTTGTTTAGTTGTGATAATAAAATTAACTTTCTACCACACTGTTCACAGTTAAATGGTTTTTCTCCAGAGTGAATGCGTAGATGATACTTGAGACCTGATTCACCAGTATAACTCTTTCCACACTGACTGCATGTATACGGTTTCTCTCCAGTGTGAATTCTCATGTGTGTCTTCAGGTTTCCTTTTAGACTGAAACTCTTTCCACACTGAGTGCAGGTGTGCAGCATATTGGCTTTTGTTCTTTGAGTTTTGATGCTCTGCTTTTCCTCCTCTGCTTCATTCAGTTCATGTTTTTGCGGTTTTATCTCCAGCCAATCTAAAATGAAAATAAGTTTTGTTTAAAGAAGTTCAAGTGAACTCTTATTTAACAGAAGAAAGAGTATCAAGAATCAGATATTCAATGTGCCAAAGGTTAGTTTTGTCATTCTCTTATTAAAGGCACAATATGTAAGACTAAAACGGTGTTATATATTTTGTTGACTTGTGTATCCCAAATGTTTCTAAGAATGTTTAAATCAAGAGATATAAGCAATTTTAACCAGGACTGTGTCATTGTGTCGCCTATCAGAAGCCATGTTATCATCTAGGGCTGGACGATATTGAAAAAACTGACATTGCAATATTTTGTTTTTCTGTAATATATATTGCGATATAAAAACAATTTCACCTGATGATTTGAATAGCTCTATTTGTAAATAATTAATCTTTCTAGGATGATTCAGTTATTTTTTTAGGGGAGTGAATCTGCATAGAAAGTAATAAACAGTTTACAAGCATAGATGAACACAATCAACTACGGATCACGGATCAACTACAAACCCAATACTACATCGCGCATCCTGCGATGTGACGATACCGCGGCGCGGATGCGCACATCGCTATTTCGATGCTAAAACTATACATCGTGTAGCCCTATTTACATCACACCGTTTTTCAGCACATTTTGAAGTATCGCATCAGAAACGAGAGAAGGAAACCAAAATTTAGGGGTAGTTTTTGACTTGAAAACTGTGAAATAAGGCAAATAATGGCAGATGGAAAAGGAATTGACCCTTCGCAGGGAGTTTGATTGACAGGCGATCTGACCAATCATAATCCGCCATCCGGCATTTTTGTCCAACAAAGTCAGGAGAGTTAGTATATTAAAGGGATAGTTCACTTTGAAATTAAATTTTGGTATGTTTTAGTTTACCTCAAGGGCATCCAAGATGTAGGTGTCTTTGTTTCCGCAGTATTTTCAATTTTGATATTTTTAGGTCAAACCATTATTGTCTGTCAGTCATATAATGCAGGTCTATGGTCACCACCTCAAAGAGCATGCAAGTCCAAATTAAACAATTCCCCATCGTAAGTACACATTGATGGCCTAAGACACGAAACGAGCGGTTTGTGTGAGAAAACGAACAGTATTTATATCGTTTTTACCTCTTGTACACAACCACGCCTTTCCGGCGCTTGCACAGACTAAGCCAGAACGCACGCACACGTCACACACCAGGAAGCGCGCGCACCCTCAGATCACTTGGACGTGGTTGTGTACAAACTACTGCGGAAACAAAGACACCTACATCTTGGATGCCCTTGAGGTAAGCTAAAACATATCAAAATTTAATTTCAAAGTGAACTATCCCTTTAACGTTGGAGGATTTGAACTTGAAAAACATAGTGTACTGACGTCTTTCCCCTTTTTAAAGGGGTCATATAATGCCATTTTTGTACAAGTTAATATGATTCTTTAGGGTCTAAATGAAAAGTTTGTAATATACTTTAATTAAAAATTCTCATTAGTATTGTAAGAAAACACTCATTTTACCTGGTCAAAAACAGCTCTGTTTTTGGCATGCCATTTAAGTGCATGTGTCTTTAAATGATAATGAGCTTTGCTCACCCCGCCCCTCTGTTCTGTGGGGCGTTTTGACACAACAACACATGTGGAGTGTTGCCTTGACAACAGTTGAGGGTATATTTTGGAGAAAGAATGGCAGCGGGAGTCTCTGAGGACACATCTGTGCAACCGTATCAGCGCTGCGTCATATCACTACGCCTGCTGCACCCATGGTACGGCCGCACAGTTCCTTGATTATTACGCCGGAATGAGAGTAGTTCCTAGCCATATAGGCTTAGAAAATCGCAACTTTTCATTTTCCGTCGATCTTAGTACACGGTTTAACTACAGAAGAGTCAAGTTTTAAATAGGAAAAATATTGAAACTCTTTGGTCATTTTGAAAGAAATGCTACTGGACTCGTATGAATCAATGATCTATGCTAAGCTATGCTAAAAGTGGTACCGTCAGACCCGGAGTTCGGCTGAATGGATTCGAAAACGGTAAAACTCAACTGTTTAACTCTGGGGGAGTTGTAAAATGAGCATATTTCCGAAAAAAGTGGAGTATCCCTTTAACGAATCCTATTGTATATTGTTTTATTGAATATTAATGGAATACATCAAATTGACATACGTCTGCATGCTTACAGTGATTCTCAATTGTAGCGGGTATGGGTGGAATATACGATTTAATATGAATGACGTGCATCAAAATCTTTTGTTTATTTGTGATATAATCTTAGCACTTTATTATTATTTTCTAACGTATTATGACTGATATTTGACGAATTGCTTTGTTAATTTTTTTGTAAGTTTTGGACAAAAGCGTCTTTTAAATATATAGCCTAAAATGTAATAATAATAATAATAATAATAATAATAATAATAATTACTATTATTATTATTATTTAAGTTATAAATGAACTATAAACGAGTTAACTTAGTAATACAGTAATATGTTTGTCATCAAATAATTTATCAATGTTTTATTATTATAGGCTAGGCTATAACCTAACCTTTTACAGTTTTGGATAGGCCTACATTTTTTGCATAATTTTTGCTTAAAAATAAAGCATTCATAAATTATTTTATGATAAACATATTACTGTCTAGTGAACTCATTTATAGTTATTAACTCAAATAATAATAATAATTATTATTATTATTATAATTATTCATATTATTACATTTTAGGCTACATATTTTGTCCAAAACTTACAAAAAAATGAACAAAGCAATTCGTCAAATATCAGTCATAATACAGGTTAGAAAATAATAATAAAGTGCTAAGATTATATCACAAATAAACAAAAGATTTTGATGCACGTCATTCATATTAAATCGTATATTCCACCCAAACCCCTACAATTGAGAATCACTGTAAGCATGCAGACGTATGTCAATTTGATGTATTCCACTTAATATTCAATAAAACACCATACAATAAGATTCGTTAACAACGTGTTCTTCTAAAATGAGGGCGAGTTACAAATCCGTGAGTACAGTTTACAAACCCGTGGGAACGGATTGCGAAAGCGTGGGCACGGTTTATGAATTTGTGGGTACAGATTACAAAAACTGAAGGCACGGTTTACAAATCTGAGAGCACGGTTAGATACTCGTGGGTACGGTTTATTAATCCGTGGGCACGATTTGTTAAACCGAGTGAACAGTTTGAGAATTCGTGAGTAGGCTACGGTTTATAAACTGAGCGAACGGATTGCCAAACCGTCGCCACGGATTGTTTTTTTTTCTCCCACAGGTGACTTCCCGGGCTCCGTACTAATTGTTCCTCAATATCTTTATGTTTTATTCTGGATGGTTCTGGATCACTCATGTGAGTCATGTCTTAAATCTCCTCTTTAATAAACTCCATCTTTTATTACGGCACACATAATTCAATTGTGTGCTCTTGGATTTCTCCTGTTTTTTCTTCTCATGACGATCATCTTCTTTTACGTTTGCTGATTGTAAACCGCTTTTAGGCGCAATTGTGCCACCTATTGGAGTGTAGAGCAATTGTGGTGGAATAAAAGGACTAACGTACAGTTGTAAACTGCACCAGAAAACACATTATGAAGTGAAAGATCATCATGTGTGTTGTGGGAAGAGCTTACAAGAGCTGACAATCTGAAACAGCACCAAAAAATTCATACTGGAGAAAAACCTTACAAGTGCTCATATTGTGACAAGAGTTTCACTCGGTTGACATCCCTGAAATCACATGAGCGACTTCATACTGGAGAGAAGCCGTACTACTGTATTCAGTGTAGCGATGGGTACCAAGAACCTAATCTTTTGGACCGGTACGTAATTGGGTCTGTAAGAGTAAAAAAAACTTTACTTAAAAGAAGTTACTTAACTACGGGATGTTATTCAAGTTCAAATCACGCTCACCCAAGAAGATGAAGCAACAAGTTGAAAATGTATATATTACTATCACAGGGTCAATACAAATTATGTACACAAATTATTGGCCACTTTCTAAATAATAAAAGTAGGCTATAGTGCATCTACTAATAATTAAATATAAATTAGTAGTTTTTTTACCGATGCAAATATGTGATGCATTGCGATACAGTGCCAACTTAATATCTGATACAAACTTTTTTAAATCGATGCATCGCATCATTAACTTTTATGAGATGCACAGATGCAAATCGGTGAATCTTACTATCCATACTCTGAGCTGGTGAGTGCAGGCTATTTTCATAGAACCATGTACTAAATGAGACAAGGGTGTGGAGTTCAATCTATTTTAAGGCGTGCAGATTTTAATTTTTTTTTCAAGGAACAAATGCTTAAATATGTCATTTTGGTGATCAAAGATGAGTTTTAAGGTATACAATTATTGACTACAGGTGGACTTTAAGAATATGCGGCCCCTTTAAGAAACATCACACTATGCGCACTGAGAATGCGCAGAAGAGAGAAAGCGAGAGAGACTCGAGATGAGCTAAAAATGTTCCTTGTTGAGTCTGAAAGTGATGCTGTTAACGATCGTGAATGAAGGACAAATGTGGAATATTTTCTTCGGATGCCGTATATTTCCAGTCTGCAGGTGAGAGATGTTACCAGATTACAGAGTTTAACATTAACCAGCTCCTCGAGTGAGTGTGTTTAAGGGTCAATGTAATGCATTGTGTGTCCTGGTTTATAGAGTGTAATAATATGTTGGTAACGTAACGTAGAGTGTTTTCACAGACTCTGTTTAGGGCTCCAGATTAACTATAGTAATGCTGTTGTAGCCCATAACTGATTTTATTTTAGGAGCACAGGCTGAAAATGTAGGGGCACACACCTTAAATCAACCTGCAGCGCAGTTATTCACAATTTCACATTTCCCCCATTTTTTACTGTATTACTTGGTAATAAATTGACTTAACGTACAGGAATTACAATGTGCAGTTTTATTTTAAGTTCACAGGGCTCCAGACTAACATTTTAGGGCAGCAGCACCAGAGCCACTAAGTTCTACAGAAAGTGGTAATACTGTTGAGCTGACAATAAAGCACTGAACTTAATTTGAGGTGTAGATAAAATTAACTTAAATTAATTTCATTCATAATATCATATAGATTAATGTAATAGCAAAACTAGGGTAAACATTGATATAAGGTTGTGAAAATAGTTAATAAAGTGGTCCTCAGCAACCACCTAGGCTACTGGTTACAATGGTAAATTAACCCTTTATGGGGCAAGTAACTATATTTAGTCACTTCTGCACACATTCAAAATGCCCTCCCCCGCCTCCGTTTGGAGTGCTAGAGTCATGTAGTTTGCTCTCAGCCAATCAGGGGAGATCAAGCTATCTGACAGATATTGACATCAAGGCATCTGACCAATCAGCAGTGGCCTGGCGCACCTCAAACACAGCCATCTTGCAGAAATCAAAAATATTGCTTTTTTGAACCTGGCTTCTCCCCCAGTTATAGTAATAACATCATAACTAAACATGGTAAGTTGATGTAACTCACAAATTATTTGGTTGAATAGTTGTGTTAAAGATTAGGATTGCTGTTATTTGCATAGCATTTGTAAAAATTAGCTTAATGATTGGCTGAAAACTAAATGCACCATATTTGATCATATGCCCCGTTTACCTAAGTCAAGGAAGTGTCCATTTTTAGACATATGCCTTATGAATGTATTTTTTTTTTTTATAGTTAAATGGCATACACACGAGCTTATTGTTCGTGTGAGGCCTAGTACTGTGTGAATTGATTTTAATTACTGAATATTGGTTTGTGATAAAACGCAATTATGAGCAAATATAAGCTCATGACCATAGGTGAGAGTAGGAACGGAAAATCGACCGGAAAATCGAGAGCTTCGCTTGGCAGCTCCTTCTTCACCACGACAGACCGGTACATAAACTGAATTACAGCAGAAGCTGCACCAATCCGTCTTCAATCTCCCGTTCAGGCCTTCCCTCACTCGTGAACAAGACCCCAAGATACTTGAATTCCTCCACTTGAGGCAGGAGCTCTCCACCAACCTGAAGTGAGCAAGCCACCCTTTTCCGACTGAGGACCATGGCCTCGGATTTGGAGGTGCTGATTCTCATCCCAGCCGCTTCACACTCGGCTTCAAACCATCCCAGTGCATGCTGAAGGTCCTGGCCTGAAAAAAACTCGTTAGCGCCAACTAGTGGCCGATTTCTTTCAAAATTCTTACAGACCTCTAGGGCCATGAGTCGAACATGCCCATCGAGTTTCGTTCCGATCAGCCTCCGTTAACCTTGTCTAATAGGTGCTCAAACTTCATTGGCCGATGGCGGCCATGTTTTTTGAGATACTCCAATGTCCTCATAGACATACATGGCACCTTGGACCAAGACACTGCATACCAATTTTCAAGTCAATCGGACTAACGGTCAGGTGGTTATAGCCTGTTTTATGTTTTTTTCATGTTATAGCGCCACCATGTGTCCAATCGCCGCGGATTTTTTACTGTGACCTCAGATTAACCTATTACACATGTGTACCAAGTTTGGTGAAGATACCTCATTTACTTCTGGAGTTATAGCCGTTTTAGTAAAATAGGCCCCTCCCACAACGTACGTTTTGGCGTCCCTTAGCATCCGTGAATCGAAATTTCAACTTTTTTTCGATAATTATTGATATTCAGACTCTAGAGAACATTTCTGCACTGGTTTGGTTCCGATCGGGCGAAAAACCTGATGAGGCCAGCACGACAACATCATCCGCAAAGAGCAGAGATGAAATTGCATGGTCCCCAAACCTGAAACCCTCCGGCCCCTGGCTGCGCCTAGAAATTCTGTCCATAAAAATTATTAACAGAACCGGCGACAAAGGGCAGCCCTGTCGGAGTCCAACATGCACCGGGAACAAGTCTGACTTACTGCCGGCAATGCGAACCAAGCTCCTGCTCCTACAGGGACCGGATAGCCTTTAGGAAAGGGCCCCGGACCCCATACTCCCAGAGCACCCTCCACAAGATGCCCGTATCAGTACCTAAAGACAGAGATGTCTCTAAATAAATGTTCCTTGCAGTTTGTGCCTATAATAAATAAATGTTCCTTGCAGTTTGTGTGTGTTTGTGTCATATATTTTTTTAATTCACTCTCTGTAATTTATTTTACCCTAGACAGGCAAGTGCTCATATATGGTAACTTCATTGACCTTGATTTGCAATGCAAAGATGAAAAAAATGTAGAATTTTTTTTTTTGTTTAAATGTCCTTTAACATCCCCCATTAGGGTTCTGAGGTTAAAAATTAGAATTTCCAAATATTTCAATGAGTGCCCTATAAAGGGTTAATCTTTTTTTTTTTTTTTTTTTTTTTTTTTTTATAAGTGTGACTTTTCCTAAATCTTGAAACTTTTATTTTTAGGGACAATCTTTGAAGGATGAACAAAAAATGTTTTGTTCATCACATTAAAAATAACATTTTTAAATATGATATTGGTTTTGAACTAGTGGAAAAGGATGTGTGGTACTCTTTAAGCGTTTGACTATTTCTGTCACAATACCATAGTTACAGTTAGTGTTACTACCGTAAAACTTTAAACAATAGCCCGGGCTTTTATTTTCCCAAATCGCCGAACTGCACCGGCTTGTATTTGAGACAGGCCTTTAATTTAGTGTTGAGATGAGCATGACAGTAGGAGGTTACCAAATCTGTGTTTGTGTTTAACAGATCAGTTAATGTCAGAATTAGCCTACTATATTTCCGTATGTCTAAAGGGGGTCGCACACCAGTGTACATTGTCTCAAATCGTCATTAATGTATATAGCTACTGACTTCACCCTGTGCTGCAATATACATTCAGTTTTACATTCATTTACAGAAATAAGCTGCTTGAATGAAAATCGCTGATGTTATCGGATTTTCAGGTGATATTCTCAATTAATTCAGTTAACGGACGCTCTGAGGTAAAGTGAATTCAGACTGCAGACTAAGCAACGATTGTATTTAATTGTACAGTACAATCATAACATAGTACAGACATGATCTTAATTCCATAATATCCTTAAACATAACTATACTGCTTGGGCATAAACTGACAGAGTGCGCGTCCGGTGTGCGATACCTCGAGTTGACATAGACGCGACGCAACGCTTCTCGTACGGTGTGTGACCCCCTTTAGATTATTGGTAGCATAAAAAAACTAAATGTGATGTGACAGCCATGGGCTGAACAATACAAGTTACCTGGTAATATCCATCGAGCCTAGGAACTAGTTGCCAGAAACACATCAGCAAGAAAGAATGAAGGCTACCCTGTAAAACAGCTGCAATCATGTGATACAAAAGGAATTTGTAGCGAATTCCTCCTCCTCGTCGCTCTCCTCCACTTCTCCCTCTCCGGCCTCCGCTAACTCTGCCTGCCTTGCTTGCACTAACAGCTCCCACTCAGATGCGCAGGGCTCTCTTGCTTGCGCAATCTGCTCCATAGAACTGGCTTAAACAGACGATCTGACGGGTTTAGAAGATTAAATACAACCCGAAACTAAAAAACTGACCGGGCCTCTATTTGAGACCAGCCTTTATTTATCCAAACCTGTAGCCACACCAGGCGTGTAAAAGAGACAGGCGTCTATTTGGGACTCGGCTATTATTTGAAGTTTTACGGCACATTAATCCACATTAATCCAAGCCTTCTATAACTTTTTCATTCATCCTGGTTTCCACGTCAGCACAGTTTGATCTGATATCTATGGTTTATACCCGAGAACTCTGCGCCAAATCTGAATGTGTCTCACTGGATCTTGCATCAATGTTATTAATTCTGTGGCAAATTCAATCTATTTCTTCACTTGCTCTCCCAGCGCTGTGTAGTAACGGTGTCGCGTGATCGTGTATCTCGCGACGCTGCTCTGTCTATTATTGGTCCGAACTAATAAATGGTCCGCGAAGCACAAATGTGTAGCACAGTTTCGGTCCACTTTCATTTAACTTTCCATTTAATGCTGAGCAACGTTGTGGTGGCGCCAGCGCAACCTGTTCGCCTTATTTTCGAACGCGGAAGTAAATGTGGGTCCAATTTCCGTTTTTTGTGCGGCACTTACGTTTCCTCACTTCCCTGGGCTAAATAACGATACCGATCGCGAAGGATTAAGCAGAGTTGACAGAAAAATGTTACACATGCCATAGCAGATTAATACAACAAAGAACTAAAGCCCCGCCTCACCCAGTTCGGGTACCGGACCTGGTTGAAACACTCATGCATCTAGCTGGCAGAGTACCAAAACTTCGCGGCACCTTCAGCACCGCCCTGAACACGGTTGAGCCAACGCTGGATTAATATATCTATGGAGGTATTTTGTCATGTCAAATGTATTAATAATGCCATCAGAATGCAACCAAAGCACATGATAGCAATAAGTAGATGGCTATAAATAATTGTAAATCATACAAAATAAATGCCATGATCACTAGATTTTATACAGGGGTTACTATAATGATTTTGTTTCTCCTTGGAGTTTTTATTGGGACTTCGTACCCCAGCCACTTTTCTGGTGGTCTTCTGTAGGTCTTGTGTTCACGAAATGAAAAGATTAAACATACAGTCGCTTCGGTGGTTTCTTCAAATTTAAAGCTTTTAACCACAGGCGAAGGGATTCCTCATTCTTCGGCGGGGCCACGCATCCACATCCACAGCTCTCGTACGCGTTCGATGATTAAAACACTCCTGCTCCAAGTAAATATTTATTTTGTACCAGTTATTATGACAACCTCTAACTGCACAAACAATCCCGGTCTTCCTCGAAGCCATAACGATGAGTTAGTTGTTACGAAGACTTGTTTGATTAACCGCTACGGTGAAAAGTGAGTTAGCTCGCCAGTGACTGGAAGTGCCTGACCGGAAGTCTCGCACAAAATACCGTCAACTGGCTGTGGCAATTTCCATAAAAAATAAGGCGAATAGAGAATGAGGAGTTACGTCACAATCTTTTCACTCCGCGTTGCATTCTGGGAAGGCGCCGCCATATTAGGTGGTTACTATCCGTTGCCATGGTTACTTCGACAGTGAGACCGAGAGAAATAGCGACAGAGAGAGAGTGCAGCTTAGTACTGCGCTTCATCACGCGAGTCATTTGGCCAATCACAGTCAAGATAACGGCAGCGTCTTCTTTGAAAAGCCCCTGGCTGCAGCTTTCCTGCGGATGAATTCACGCTAAGGAGAAATGGGTGTTATAAAATGTGTCACCTTTTTCAGACCTTCTGAGTTTGCAGGTATGCGTATGACTCGCATTGACAGGGGAATGTCCGATCTGTCCACTTACACGGCAGGTCCTTTATGCACATCCGATTTATATCAGATTTATTTCCACATATAAATGACGCCTAAAGTATGACTGAGCTCTCGCAGTTTACAGGTTTGTGGGTTTGTAAGTTGCACCCAGCCGCATCAGAAATGTTCACAAGCTTCTAATGACTTCTAATAAACTCTTGCATTGTGTAGGCACTGATACCATAAACCAGGTAATTGACTATGTCAGGTTGTGTGAAAGGTGTTAGTGCCTCTGGGTCTTTCTACCATTCTGTAGCTACAAGTCGTTCAGGTCCATGTTGTTGATGCTAAGCAGTTTCTCTAAATAACGCTGCCTGGCGTTGTTATTTTGTTTCTCCCGATAGAGCCCCTTTCCTTTCGCTTCCTATTTCTCCGTTTATTCAACCGTAGCGCAAAAATGCAAACGAATATCAAGCTGCTATTTCTCTCTCTGTCGCTATTTCTCTCGGTCTCACTAGGCGGGTTTCCATGACAGATTTGCGCAAAAGTCTTGGAATTTTTTTATTTTTTTTGTCTAAACGTTGACAAAAAACTATTGCGAAATGATGCGTTTCCATTAACCAATGTTATGCGACTAAAACTTTTTCCTCTCGCGATAAGTCATTCCAAAAATCATAGCAACGGACGTTGGTAGGTTAATGTATGTCATCCACCGCACTGGCCATTATTATTAATCAAAGGTCTCCTTCAGTATGTGAGTTATCCAATAATGGCAAGGAAAGACCCTTACTGTGCGTTCACACCGGACGCGAATAGCGCGTCAAATTCGCGCCTGCCGCGTCTAGTTATACGCTTGACCACTTTGTGTTAATTCGCGCGTCAAGAGTGAAATTGACGCGCGTAAAAACAAAAGTTTGAAGCGAAATTTACGCGTGTTTCGGAGGCGAAAGTTTCGAAACCTGTTGGCGGCCGTCTTTTTTAGATGTTTATCGAGCATTAGCAGTAGCATTAATCGAGAGAGTCACCGCTCGTATATGCTCTGGAGAGCAGAAACAGCTGCATAGGGGACATCGCCGCTGTACTCGGGCCCACCAGACCCTCCGGAGGGTTTCAGGAGTTTCACAATTTGCTCCAGGAGGTAGGTTTGGTGGACCTAATGGTAAAGACGCTGACGAGGACAGCGTAGGCCATATAAGCCTCGGCCTCAAGTGGTCGCTGCCTGACGAGCCCACGCTCTACAACCCGGCGCGAGGTTCACCCTCGCCCGCACCTAATCTGTCATTTATTTTTGTTTTGATAATAAATGGAGCCAGCCTTCAAAAGTGAAACCTGTCCTGTGATTTTTTTTTTTTTAAGTTTTTATACACTAAATTGTGTTTGTTGTCTTTACATTAGATTAATAAAGTTTCAGCTGTGACAGCAGCAAGCAGGCTCCTGATTGGTTAACGCGGCGCGAATTGACGCAGAAGTTCAGATTTTCCAACTCGGGCGGCAGACGCGAATTCGCGTCAAACGCGTGAATGCACAAATAGCACTAATAAAATCATTCGCGCATAACGCGCTTAACGCGCTAGACTCTCAATTCGCGCCATTCGCGCTAACTTGACGCGCGAATGAGGCGTATTCGCGTCTACCGCGCCGCGCTCTACGCCCCATTCGCGCCGCAGGAATTTTTTACGCGCGTAACGCGTCTTTGCATTGACTTAACATTGAAATCACTCGAGCCTGACGCGCTATTCGTGTTCGGTGTGAACGCACCATGTGAATAGCGCGTCAGGCGCGAGTGATTTCAATGTTAAGTCAATGCAAAGACGCGTTAAGCCCAATTTATACTTCTGCGTCGAACTCACGCCGTAGCTACGTCGTAGGCTGTGTGTAGCGCACGTACCCTTCGGCGTACCCTGACGTGCACCTCTCCAAAAATGTAACAACGCGTCAACTCTACGCGGACGCAAGCGCTGTGATTGGTCTGCTAGGACCGCTCCCTCGGGTTTCACATGCTCCCTCTGCGCGCGTGAACGCGGACAACGACGCAGAAGTATAAATGAAAACCAACGAGTTGCCTACAGCGTAGACGCCTCTACGGCGTAGAGGCTCCGGCGTAGATCCAACGCAGAAGTATAAATTGGCCTATACGCGCGTAAAAAATTCCTGCGGCGCGAATGAGGCGTAGAGCGCGGCGCGGTAGACGCGAATACGCCTCATTCGCGCGTCAAGTTCGCGCGAATAGTGCGAATTGAGCGTCTGGCGCGTTACGCGCGAATGATTTTATTAATGCTTTTTGTGCATTCACGCGTTTGACGCAAATTCGCGTCTGCCGCCCGAGTTGAAAAATCTGAACTTCTGCGTCAATTCGCGCCGCGTTAAACAATAAGGAGCCTGCTTGCTGCTGTCACGTGGTGAAGTGACAGTTTATAATGTTATTTTATGTTTGGCCTCAATAAATTATTTTGTAATATGACTAAAATGCACAACAAAGCAAATCTTTCACATAAAAACTCGATTTCAATATATGAGAGATACTCATTTTGTATTGAATGCAATTTATTCCATATCTATTCTAGATTATATGAAACATTATTAATCTAATGTAAACACAATTTAGTGTATACAAACTAAAAAAAAAAATCACAGGACAGGTTTCACTTTTGGAGGCTGGCTCCATTTATTATCAAAACAAAAATAAATGACAGATTAGGTGGGTGCGGGCGAGGGTGCAATGAACTAACTCTTTCTTTCTCTCACCCCTCACAGTCACAAGCACGCATTCTTTCTTTTCTGATTAAAAATAATAATATTCTAGATAGAAACAGCCAGAAACTCCATCAAAACTGCCACTTTCGAACTATAGCAGCTTGAGTGCTTATGTTGCTTAAATTGTTTTCAACAATGTTTTCTGCCTCCCCCCTCAAATCAAGCCCTGTGAATGAGGTGAAAACAGGGAACAATTGGAGACAGAGGCTTTTCAGCAGCTCAGTTTAACATGGTGGTCTTGTTATTTCTCTCAGACTTTGGACAAGCATTAAACAAACCTTTTTTCTTTTTTTTTTAATGCAGCTGCATCCAAATCCCCTATATTTATATCAGAAAACAGACATGTTCAATTAATTTAAATGTAAGTAAAGTAATTCAGTAGCTTCTTTTTGTATTTGGCAGATCTGGTGTCCATCCCACAGCAATTCACCAGTAAATACTGGGAATATTCCCATCATCCTACAAGAGAAGGACAAACTCAGGAGTAGCAGCTGAAATCTGTGTGACTGTTAAAGATGGAGTTTATTAAAGAGGAGATTGAAGACATGAGTGATCCAGAACCATCCAGAATAAAACATGAAGATACTGAGGAACAAATAGGTTGGTGTCCAATCTTGATTCTTAATTATTGACTGCTTTGGTAGCTGTGAAATAATAAGCAGTATATGAATGAAAAATTCTATATGCTTATATAATTTTAATCATCATCTTTAATGTACTTTTAATCATAATCTTGTAGGCTATAACAGTTGTCAAACTCATTTTGATCATATTAGCAAGAGAATGACAGAACTAAACTTTGGCACATCAGAGGTCTGATACTTGATCTCTGTTGCTTTGTGCAATTAAATCAGGGTTCACTTAAACTGATTCTAATGTTATGTTTATTTTAGATCGGATGGAAGTGAAAGAGGAAAGACAAGAACTGGGAAAAATTAAGGAGGAACATCATAACTTTAAAATTCAAGAAACAAAAGCCAAAAAGCTGCACTCCTGCACTCGGTGTGGAAAGAATTTCACACTGAAAGGATACCTTAAGACACACATGAGAATTCACACTGGAGAGAAACCGTATACATGCACTCAGTGTGGAAAGAGTTTTTCTGATGCATCAGCTCTCAGAGTTCATCTGCTCCGTCACTCTGGAGAAAAACCATTTAACTGTGATCAGTGTGGTAAAGATTTTTATACGTCATCAAATCTAAACAAACACCTGAAAGTTCATTCAGGTGAGAAGCCTTATGTGTGTTCTCTCTGTGGAAAGAGTTTTTCACGACTGGATCGTTTTAAACTGCACCAGAAAACACATGATGAAGTGAGAGATCATGTGTGTTGTGACTGTGGGAAGAGCTTTACTGCATCTGAATATCTGAAACAGCACCAAAGAATTCATACTGGAGAAAAACCTTACAAGTGCTCATATTGTAACAAGAGTTTCAGTCAGTCGACATCACTGAAAACACATGAGCGAGTTCATACTGGAGAAAAACCTTTCAAGTGCTCATATTGTGACAAGAGTTTCACTCAGTTGGGAACGCGGAAATTTCATGAGCGAGTTCATACTGGAGAAAAACCTTACAAGTGCTCATATTGTGACAAGAGTTTCAGTCAGTCGACATCACTGAAAACTCATGAGCGACTTCATACTGGAAAGAAGCTCAGGATACTCAGGATAGGGATGGGTACCAAGAACTGATATTTTTTGGACTGGTACATAATTGGGTCAATACCGGACTACCAATAAGCTTCAGGACAAATGATACTTTTATCTATACTTGCATTGTTTTATTTCTGTATACTTCTGTGTTAATAAAACATTTTGTCTTAAAAAAAACAGTAGAATTGTGATAAACTTCATTTAAATGTAAAACCTTTACTTCAGCATCACTTCTGAAAAACACCTGGGGCCGGTTGCACCAGCTGGACGTTCACCCGGTCGCAAGACTAAGCTTAACAGAAAATGCGTTTTTTAAGTCCTACATAGAATTAATAAATGTTGCACCATCTGGGCGTAGCGCACGTCTGAGACTAAATCTTACGCCTAGACAAAGGTAGGTGTAAAGTGTGAAGTCTTCATTTGTTTCCAATAAAGATAAATAAAAACGTTGGGACAATGGCGGGTCTGGTGTAGGCTACAGGCTACACGATCAGCGGGTTTTCCGGCGTGAAAGAGTAATGAGAGACTGCACCAATCCTCTATATATATCTAAGCGTTTATCCAATTAATTATTGAAAACTCCATGGTTATCACTTAATATTTCTAACAAACAGCGTAGTAGCTCATTCATAAACTCGTACATAAAGGAACGAGACTTAAAGGTGAACTAAGTAACTTTTTTTACCTTAACTGAACAGCTTCGGAGTCATTGGAATGGTTATATTACTTTTTTCGGGTTGAATGGTGGTCGTTTCGCACCCCCCTGGTGCCCCTGAGCGGAAAATACGCACTTGCAACTTTGGGGCGGCGGGCCACCGGCCGCCGCGTCAGGAAGTCTCGCGTGATATCAGGTCTCGCGATGTAAACAATTGCTTTACGGCCAAAAGAAATCTGCTAAAATGCTGTCATTATTGCGCTCCCTCACGCTGTTCGAACCCGAATGAAGAAGACGTTTTAAAGAATGTCCCATCTACTTTGATGTCGTTGATCTGCTAGCCTCTGGTGTCTGAGAATAGCCAACGAGTTTTTACAACAGTGTTGTTAAATATCTATTCTGAAGCTGTGGGGGGAGCTCTAGAGAGAAACCTGAGAGCAAAAAGCGAGAATACAGCGAAGAAATCCCTAAGTTACTGAATGCAGCTTTAATCCAAGGGAATCTATATGGGTCAAAATAACTATAAAGTGTTTTTGGGGTCCTCATCAGAATCACTCAGTCATCATGAACATAATGTAAAATAATGAAATTCTGAGGTTTTATGATAAATCAACAAACATTTACACACATAGAAGTAGCCTACGATAAATCTCTTGAAATGTGTTTTTCTCATTCTATATCATTATTTTTGATTGGATGTATTGTTTGATATATACAATAGGTACGGAAAGTATTCAGACCCCCTTACATTTTTCACTCTTTGTTATATTGCAGCCATTTGCTAAAATCATTTAAGGTCATTTTTTTCCTCATTATTGTACACACAGCACCCCACATTGACCGAAAAACACAGAATTGTTGACATTTTTGCACATTAATTAAAAAAGAAAAACTGAAATATCACATGGTCTTAAGTATTCAGACCCTTTGCTGTGACACCCATATATTTAACTCAGGTGCTGTCCATTTCTTCTGATCATCCTTGAGATGGTTCTACACCTCCATTTGAGTCCAGCTGTGTTTGATTATACTGATTGGACTTGATTAGGAAAGCCACACACCTGTCTATATAAGACCTTACAGCTCACAGTGCATGTCAGAGCAAATGAGAATCATGAGGTCAAAGGAACTGCCTGAAGAGCTCAGAGACAGAATTGTGGCAAGGCACAGATATGGCCAAGGTTACAAAAAAATTTCTGCTGCACTTAAGGTTCCTAAGAGTACAGTGGCCTCCATAATCCTTAAATGGAAGACGTTTGGGACGACCAGAACCCTTCCTAGAGCTGGCCGTCCGGCCAAACTGAGCTATCGGGGAGAAGAGCCTTGGTGAGAGAGGTAAAGAAGAACCCAAAGATCACTGTGGCTGAGCTCCAGAGATGCAGTCAGGAGATGGGAGAAAGTTGTAGTAAGTCAACCATCACTGCAGCCATCCACCAGTCGGGGCTTTATGGCAGAGTGGCCCGACGGAAGCCTCTCCTCAGTGCAAGACACATGAAAGCACACCTGAAGGACTCCAAGATGGTGATAAATAAGATTCTCTGGTCTGATGAGACCAAGATAGAACTTTCTGGCCTTAATTCTAAGCGGTATGTGTGGAGAAAACCAGGCACTGCTCATCACCTGTCCAATACAGTCTCAACAGTGAAGCATGGTGGTGGCAGCATCATGCTGTGGGGGTGTTTTTCAGCTGCAGGGACAGGACGACTGGTTGCAATCGAGGGAAAGATGAATGCGGCCAAGTACAGGGATATCCTGGACGAAAACCTTCTCCAGAGTGCTCTGGACCTCAGACTGGGCCGAAGGTTCACCTTCCAACAAGACAATGACTCTAAGCACACAGCTAAAATAACGAAGGAGTGGCTTCACAACAACTCCGTGACTGTTCTTGAATGGCCCAGCCAGAGCCCTGACTTAAACCCAATTGAGCATCTCTGGAGAGACCTGAAACTGGCTGTCCACCAACGTTTACCATCCAACCTGACAGAACTGGAGAGGATCTGCAAGGAGGAATGGCAGAGGATACCCAAATCCAGGTGTGAAAAACTTGTTGCATCTTTCCCAAAAAGACTCATAGCTGTATTAGATCAAAAGGGTCCTTCTACTAAATACTGAGCAAAGGGTCTGAATACTTAAGACCATGTGATATTTCAGTTTTTGTTTTTTTTAATGTCAACAATTCTGTGTTTTTCTGTCAATATGGGGTGCTGTGAGTACAATGAGAAAAAATGATTTTAGCAAATGGCTGCAATATAACAAAGTGAAAAATTTAAGGGGATCTGAATACTTTCCGTACCCACTGTATATATATATCTAGAGGATTGGTGCGGTCTCTCATTACTCTTTCACGCCGGAAAGCCCACTGATCGTGTAGCCTGTAGCCTACACCAGACGCGCCATTGTCCCAACGTTTTTAATTATCTTTATTTTCACCATTCACCATTTATCTCTGTATTGGTGTTACTTGATCTTAGTGCTGCATTTGACACCATTGACCATACAACATTAACATTCTTTTAAATAGACTAGAAAACTATGTTGGCATTTGTGGAATTGCACTAGCATGGTTTAAATCATACTTATCTGACCTTTATCAGTTTATAGCAATAAATGAAGAGATGTCTTATCGATCACAAGTTCAGTATGGCGTACCACAAGGCTCAGTACTAGGACCGCTGCTGTTCACTCTGTACATGCTACCCTGAGGAGATATCATTAGGAAACATGGAATTAGCTTTCACTGTTATGCTGACGATACTCAGCTCTATATTTCTTCAAAACCTAACGAAACTTACCAATTCACAAAATTAACGGAATGCATAGCTTAAATTAGCAAAATTTAATGACTAGTAATTTCCTACTTCTAAATTCTGAAAAAAGAGATTCTAATTATTGGACAAAAAACGTCCACATGTAATAACCTAGAATACTGTCTAACACTTGATGGCAGCGCTGTTAAGTCTTCGGCGTCGGTTAGGAACCTGGGTGTGCTCTTTGATACCAATCTTTCATTTGAAAGTCATGTGTCTAGTATCTGTAAAACCGCATTTTTCCATCTTAAAAATATATCTAAATTACGCCATATGCTCTCATTGACAAATGCGGAACAATTAGTTCATGCGTTCATGACCTCAAGGCTAGATTATTGTAATGCTCTACTGGGTGGTTGCCCTGCACGCTTAATAAACAAATTACAGCTGGTCCAAAATACAGCAGCTCGAGTTCTTACCAGAACCAGGAAGTATGACCATATTAGCCCGGTTCTGTCAACACTGCACTGGCTGCCTATTAAACATTGTATACATTTTTAAATATTGCTGATTACTTAAAGCACTAAATGGTTTAGCTCCGCAGTACTTGAGCGAGCTCTTAACGGATTATAGTCCTTCATGTCTATTGCGATCTCAAAATTCCGGCCAGTTGATAGCACCTAGAATATCAAAATCAACTGCTGGCGGTAGATCCTTCTCCTATTTGGCACCAAAACTTTGGAACAGTCTTCCTACCAATGTCCGGGAAGCAGACACACTCTGTCAGTTCAAAGCTAGATTAAAGACACATCTCTTTGACCTAGCATTCACATAACACATTATAGACTTATATTTTTCAATGTTAGGCTGCATAGATTAGGTCAGTCGGAACCGGAAACACTTCCCATAAATCCTGATGTACTTGTTACATCATAAGTAGAATAGCATCTACGCTAATTTTAGTGTCTTTGTTTATCCCGAGGTTTTCCCGCAGCCTGCATTCTCTGTGTAGAGAGAATGTTGTCGTCTTAGCGGCCCCTAATTTAATAACAAATGATCGTTGCGACGGAAGCGAATCAATCAAAACTAACTTAGCTGAAAAATAACTTAAAGAACTGCTATAAAGCCAAAACAATCTCTGTTACCATAAATTATACGTTTATCTCTGTAAAGCTGCTTTGAAACAATCTGCATTGTTAAAAGCGCTATACAAATGTAGATGACTTGACCATTTAAACAAATGAAGACTTCACACTTTACACCAACCTTTGTCTAGGCGTAAGATTTAGTCTCAGACGCTACACCCAGATGGTGCAACATTTATTAATTCTACGTAGGACTTAAAAAACGCATTTTATGTTAAGCTTAGTCTTGCGACCGGGTGAACGTCCAGCTGGTGCAACCGGCCCCAGGTGTTTTTCAGAAGTGATGCTGAAGTAAAGGTTTTACATTAAATGAAGTTTATCACAATTCTACTGTTTTTTTTAAGACAAAATGTTTCTGTTTAATGATATTAACACAGAAGTATACAGAGATAAAACAATGCAAGTATAGATAAAAGTATAATTTGTCCTGAAGCTTATCAGTAGTCTGGTATTGACCCAATTATGTACCAGTCCAAAACTGAGTAGGCCTACAGTATTAGGACTTCTTTCCAGTATGAAGTCGCTCATGTGTTTTCAGTGATGTCGACCGACTGAAACTCTTGTCACAATATGAGCACTTGAAAGGTCTTTCTCCAGTATGAATTCTTTGGTGCAGTTTCAGATATCTAGAATCAGTAAAGCTCTTCCCACAGTCACAACACACATGTTTTCTGGTGCTGTTTACAAGTCTCCCGCAGTGTAAAACTCTTTCCACAGAAATAACACATATAAGGCTTCTCATCTGAATGAACTTTCAGGTGTTTTTTTAGATTTGATGATGAAATAAAAATCTTTACACACTTAGTGCAGTGGTATGGCTTCTCTCCAGTATGAACTCGCTCGTGACATTTCCATGTTCCCAACTGAGGAAAACTCTTGTCACAATATGAGCACTTGTAAGGTTTTTCTCCAGTATGAATTCTTTCATGCAGTTTCAGATGACTAGATGCAGTAAAGCTCTTCCCACAGTCAAAACACATATAATCTCTCACTTCATTGTGCGTTTTCTGATGCAGTTTAAAATGATCCAGTCGTGAAAAACTCTTTGCACAGAGAGAACGCACGTAAGGCTTCTCATCTGAATGAACTATCAGGTGTTTGTTTAGACTTGACGATGAATGAAAATCTTTACCACACTGATCACAGTTAAATGTTTTTTCTCCAGAGTGAATACGCAGATGAACTCTGAGAGCTGATGCATCAGAAAAACTCTTTCCACATTGAGTGCATGTATACGGTTTCTCTCCAGTGTGAATTCTCATGTGTTTCTTCAGGTCTGCTTTCCGTGTGAAATTCTTTCCACACCGAGTGCAGGAGTGCAGCTTTTTGGATTTTGTTTCTTGAATTTTAAAGTTATGATGTTCCTCCTCAATTTTTCCCAGTTCTTGTCTTTCCTCTCTCACGTCCATCCAATCTAAAATAAACATAACATTAGAATCAGTTTAAGTGAACCCTGATTTAATTGCAGAAAGCAACAGAGATCAAGTATCAGACCTTTGATGTGCCAAAGTTTAGTTCTGTCATTCTCTTGCTAATATGATCAAAATGAGTTTGACAACTGTTATAGCCTACAAGATTATGATTAAAAGTACATTAAAGATGACAATTAAAATTATATAAGCATTTCTCTAGAATTATTCATTCCTGTACTGATTATTAATTCACAGCTACCAAAGCAAACAACAATGAAGGATCAAGAATGGACACCAACCTGTTTGTTCCTCAGTATCTTCATGTTTTATTCTGGATGGTTCTGGATCACTCATGTCTTCAATCTCCTCTTTAATAAACTCCATCTTTAACAGTCACACAGATTTCAGCTGCTACTCCTGAGTTTGTCCTTCTCTTGTAGGATGATGGGAATATTCCCAGTATTTATTGGTGAATTGTAGTGGGATGGACACCAGATCTGCCAAATTCAAAGAGAAGTTACTGAATTACTTTTCTTACATTTAAATTAATTGAACATGTCTGTTTTCTGATAGAAATATAGGGAATCTGGATGAAGTTGCATTTAATGCTTGTCCAACATCTGAGAGAAATAGCAGGACCATTGTGTTAAACTGAGCTGCTGAAAAGCCTCTGTCTCCAATTGTTCCCTGTTTTCACCTCATTCACAGGGCTCGGTTTGAGGGGGGAGGCAATTCATTTTTTGACAATTTTAAAAAGCATATAAGCAACATAAGCACTCAAGCTGCTATAGTTCAAAAATTGCAGTTTTGATGGAGTTTCTGGCTATTTCTATCTAGAATATTATTATTTTTAACCAGAATAGAAAGAATGAGTGCTTGTGACAGGGGTGAGAGAAAGAAAGAGAGACTGAGAGAGTTAATTTCATTCAGAAATGATAACCCTGTTCTTTTCGTTTTTACTATCATTTTTACTATCATTTTTACTTTTATTAAAAATATATGTTGATCATAATTAAAGGGAAACTAAACCCTAAAACAACTTTTTTGAGTTAATGATCTGTAAGACTGTGGCTTTATTAGTGCTGTTCATTGATTAGAATAAATTTTTTGACATTTGGGTATAAAGTGTTTTGATTCTACAATATATGGTGTAAAAACGTCTGAGTGCTGCCCTCTTCAGGTTGAACAGTGGCTACTGCAGTTGAATTTGCCTATTGGAAGTTGTGGTTCTGCGTGACATAAGCAGGCACCAGCTCACCACGCCCTTTGTACGAGCTCACACCTATCAAAGATAGAGATGTCAGTCGTTCTCATGGCAACTCATTATCTGTTAATGTGAACATGCCTACAGAGAGCGCGTGCTATTGAAACGCCGGTCTCAGGTGCATCCCCACCCACCCCGCTCAGCCCCCCCTACGTTCTGAAACCTACGTATAACGTTTGTATAACAGATCGGTTTACAGCATATTGATGTGAAAACTACACAATACAGTAAGCAGCTTTCACACAAAAAATACAAAATAGGTCACAATGAAATAGCAAATTTCCATACGTTAGCTTTTAGAGAAGAGGGTGCCATTCGAATTTCGTGCTCAGCCATCATGCGTCTCTGTTATGTGCGCGTCTCTGTTATGTGCACTAGAGGATGGATACCCGACCCGAGCCCGCCGGTACAGATATTTAGAAATTATGTTCGGGTTCGGGTCGGGCTCAGTCACATCAGCGCGATAAGGCATTGAACATTTTAAATTTAAAATTCAGCGTCACCTGCGATGCAATGAATGGCCCAGACACGCGGTTCATTTACTACACAGCATGTGCGACTCACGCAGTGCTTGTCTGTGCCATTCATTGCATCATGCACTGTTGCCATCAATCCGACGTAGTCTTTTTTCTTGATGCTTCGCCACAGCCAGCACTTGATTTGTGCACATCATACATGCGGCATGCTTATTGTTTCACTGACGCTGACAAGATTAACCGCTCAGGTATAGAATTTGGTACCGAACGACAAGAACTTTGATACTCGAAGGTATGGAGGCAATTCGGTCAGTGCCTAAAAAGTATCGAACTCGATACCCAGCCCTACGCGCAGGTGACGCTCGTTAGTAACCACGCCACTGTCTTCACGCCGTTCTCTCTCATGCGTTTTCGCAGTTCCCCCTATTAAATCCAGTCACGCAGTCTTTTGCCACTCAGTCCAGCTGAGGGGGGTGCGTTTCGGCGGGAAAGTGACGTTAATGCTTACCCTCTATTCGAACTCCGCTTATTCATTATGGTGATGTCCGAGATCTTCTGTAATTTAACACATTTTATTGGTGTCAACAGCAGGGCTCCAGACTGCGACCAAATGATCGCATTTTACGACAATTTTTTCCTGCCAGTGCGACCAAAATTGTATATAGCTTGCACTGGCACCACCACAATATTGCCCAGCATTAAATGGAAAGCTAAATGAAAGTGGACCGAAACTGTGCTACTCATTTTTGCTTCGCGGACCGTTTATTAGTTCGGACCAACAATAGACAGCGCAGCGAGCTACTCGATCACGCAACACCGTTACTGCACATCGCTGGTAGATCCAGTGAAGAAATCCATTGAATTCGCCACATAATTAATAACATCGATGCGAGATCCAGTGAGGAAAATTCAAACTTGGCGCAGAGTTCTCTGTTAAACCATAGATATAAGATCAAACTGCGCTGACGTGGAAAACAGGAGAAACATTCATTGTGTAGGCTAATGAATGAACAAGCTATATATAGAAGGCTCTAAGTTCACAAATCAGCAACATTCACCATGGATTAACGTAGTAACACGAACTGTAACTATGGTATTTTGACAGAAATAGTCAAATGCTTACAAGTACTACACATCCTTTTCCAGCAGTTCAAAACCAATATCATACTGAAATGTTATTTTTAATGTGATGAACAAAAAAAAAAATTTGTTCATCCATCAAAGATTGTCCCTATTTATAAAAATAAAAGTTTCAAGATTTAGGAAGTCACACTTATTTTAAAAAAAAAGAAAAGAAAAAAAGGATTAAATTACCATTGTAACCAGTAGGTGGTTGGTGAGGATCGCTTTATTTTCACTCCCTTATATACATTTTTACCCTAGTTTTGCTATTAAATTAATACACGATATTATGAATGATAATAACTGAAGTTAATTTTTAACTACACCTCAAATTAAGCTCAGTGCTTTATTGTCAGCTCAACAGTATTACCACTTTCTGTAGAACTTAGTGGCTCTGGTGCTGCTGCCCTAAAATGTTAGTCTGGAGCCCTGTGAACTTAAAATAAAACTGCACATTGTAATTCCTGTACGTTAAGTCAATTTATTATCAAGGCATTTGTCAGTAATACAGTCAAAATGGGGGTAATGTGAATAACTGCGTTGCAGGTTGATTTAAGGTGTGTGCCCCTACATTTTCAGCCTGTGCTCCTAAAACAATTTCAGTTATGGGCTACAACAGCGTTCCTAGAAAAAACAGTTAGTCTGTGAAAACACTCTACTACACTCTAATAATAATAAACCAGGACACACAACGCATTACATTGACCCTTAAAGGAGAACTCGGTAACTCTAGCGAACTCTACTCACTTCTTCGCTGATTTTCCCTTTTGTTGTCGCATGTTTTCCCCACGAGCTCCCCCTACAGCTGTGGGGGGGGGGGGCGTATATTTCACAACACGGTCGTAAAAAACTCACTTGCGGCGGCCTCCTCCCCCTCTCTACCGCTGCTCATGTGCGTTTGTTTTGATCGGAGCAAGCCAACTGTATCGTGTGGAGCTATGTCTACCGAGGTGGGTAATCTGGTAATACATCATACATGCGTGTTTGTTTATGTCGAATTGCCGTAAAGCAATTTGTGTTTCGCGCTCGTTCTCATTCTCGTTCTCGCTTCTCACGAGACTTCCAATTTCTATCTTGCCGGGATGGTAGTCCCCAAGTTGCAAGGTTGGTTTTCCGCCTGGGAACGCTGGGGGGAGCGGGGAAAGTCACCAATATCACCAGAACAGGTTGTTTAACCATCCAAATGATTTCTAGACAGTTTTATTACGTTAAAAAAGTTACCAAGTTCTCCTTTAAACACACTCACTCGAGGAGCTGGTTAATGTTAAACTCTGTAATCTGGTAACTTCTCTCACCTGCAGACTGGAAATATACGGCATCCGAAGAAAATATTGCACATTTGTCCTTCATTCACGATCGTTTACAGCGTCACTTTCAGCCTCGACTGGTGAAAGTTTCAGCTCGTCTTTTCTCGCTTCTCGCTTCTGCGCATCGTGTCATGTTTCTTAAAGGGGCCGCATATTCTTAAAGTCCCCTTGTAGTCAATCATTTTATCCCTTTGAAAAAAAAAAATTCTGCACGCCTTAAAATAGATTGAATGTAACTCCACACCCTTGTCTCATTTAGTAGGCTTTGTATGGTTCTATGAATATTAAAATTAGCCCCAACAGAGCAAATACACTATCGCCATACTTATGACTTCAACAGTCTAGTCACCTGATCTGGGTTAATTAACCGTTATCAATACCAACAAAAATATTGGTATTGACTAGGGCTGTAACGACACGCGATATGAAACCAAAATCGCAATATTCAGATCCGCGAACCTGTGTCACAGTGTGAGAAGGCAGAATCGCGACACACCCCTATTCCAACTCCCAGAGTTATCCTTCCCATCCAGATCCAATGCTAGGCTACCACATCTTTAAATTACTATTGGGCAATTCCAGCGTTATGGACGTGACATTTGCAGTCAAAACTTGAAATATGAATTCTCAGAAAACGCATTTAATACCAATTATTGAAACGTCTGTTTATATATCCATACTCCCTTAATAAAGGAGTCCAGACATTAGAAAAATATCAGTCTACACATGCGTTTTATATTTAATAAGAGGAAAATAGGCTACACATATGCATTACGGAAATAACACAAAAAATCTTTAACTTTTAGCTGGCAAAATATTTTTTAGTAATTCTTTGAATTACACTGCGCAAACCAAAAGTAATACTACCCACCGGATGAAGAAGGGTTGGCTCTCCACAGAACACAAAATATTCATTTTATTTTATTTTTCGTGTTCGCATTTATAAGGAAAAACCAATGTTACGGACGTGAGTGCTCTGAAAGCGGCACTAAAAGACTGATTTAAAACTTTCACAGAGACCTCAAACAGGCATTTTAAACAACAAATACGATTGGCATATCAAGTAAAATAATATTCGATGATTGTTTGAAAATCATCTCCTCCCACATGCTCACAGGTAAGATGGCGTTCGCTCAAATCCCACTCCGACATTAAATTGTCTGTAGCCTAGTGTGGGCTAATAGGCCTACATGTCGTAGCCCAGTCATTAAAGAAAACGAAATTTAGTTTCATATTTACAGTGGATATAGAAAAGATTCACCCCCCTTTAAAATAATCACATTTTGTTGCTTTGCAGCCCGAAATGAAAACGGACAATTTTTTGTTTTATTCAGCTGTATTTACAACTTTTAACATCCAAGTGAAAGATATAATACCAACTTGTCAGAAAAAATAAAAATAAAATTACAAATTAAAAAACAGAATCACTGAGTTGGAAAAAGAATCACCCCCCTCCTAAAAATGACTTGTAAACCCAACCAGGTGTAGTTAATCAGTTTCTCAATAACACACAAAGCCAATTGACTTTCAACTGTGATCAGCTGTGGTCATTTTGATTAGCTCAGCATGAAACAAGCTTTTCCTGAAGCATTTCAGTCCTTGGTAGTGCAATTCTTACAGAAGCCCCAGATACATTCTTACAGAAGCCCCACTAACTGAAAGCTATTTTCAAACTGCATGTTTTGCATGAGTTTGGCTAATAATGTTTAGTGGTATATTGTTTTCATACTTGCATTTAAACAGTTTTAGCCACTGAGCATGGACTCCTGTACCGTCACTACTGTAGCTGCTAGTGTAAAACAAAGTGGAAAGATGTGGCTAGCATTCGTAGAGTCCATTCCCCGTGTTTACCTCGAAGGTAACGTTACATACAATAGCCGCATTAGCAGTTAGCTGCTATTTGTTAACCACAGTAGAGCAATAAAAACACAGTTTTACCTTTTCAATTTCTGGCAAGTCCCTGATGGTTGGGATGGCACCTTTTCCCAAACGGAGCTTCGAGGCCAAGTTCGCCTGATATTGCCCCAAATTTGTAAATGATTCCGGTGTAAAATGTTTAGCGCACACACCTAACGATACGCCACTTGAAAGAGTTGTTGGGACAGCGTCATTAAAAATGAATTTCCTCCACTGTTCCCTGATAGTTTCGTCCGTTTTTGGTAGATAAAACACATTTGCATGTTGTTTGTGGCAGTCAACCACAGAGCATCTCAGGTGTGCACTCGGTTTCTCCATCTTTCTCGAGTCGACTAAACTGAATCTGAGGGGGAGAGGGGGAGAGGGGCGGGCTTCCCGCGGCATAGGTTTGCGGTGTCCATATTTGGTATATCCTCCCCCGTCTTGACGTCAAGAGGGGGAAGAAATCAAAATCTCGTTTTTTCGTGCGCGTGCACGTGGCCTATTTTACAAACCCTGAGGTAAACAAACGCTTCACTTTTAAATATCGGCTTCCCGGCCAGTGTACAATCATTATGCAATCATAACATACATTGATTCTCGTGGAAAAGTGAAATTTCTACATTATGACTCCTTTAAACAAAATACTGAAACAAGGGGGTGATCCTTTTTCCAACTCAGTGATTATGTTTTCTTTATTTTTTTCTGACATGTTGGTGTTATATCTTTCACTTGGATGTTATAAGTTGCACTGAGTAAATGCAGCTGAATGAAATAAAAACTGTCTCTGTCTTCATTTCAGGCTGCAAAAGCAACAAAATGTGATTATTTAAAAGGGGGGTGATTCTTTTCCCTACCCACTGTATGTTTAAATAATACATTTATTTTTTAATTTCATCTTTGTTGATTGTATGAAAAGTGAAAAGCATGAGTAAGATCATAATATGCATATCGGGAGACGAGTGGGCAGACATGATTTTGACCACCTCATTAAGTTAGTTTTTTGTAGAAAGCCATTCTTTAAAGTGAATTTCGTTTTTTATTAAGTGTATCTTAATTTTAATCAATGTTTCATCAACCAATTGCCTGGATTTAATAAATAAGAAGTAGATATCACGGCAATTCGTACAAATTCTATGAGGTGGCTAATTCGTACGAATTCATGCGACCTCACTCGTACGAATTAGTAAGATTTTTGCTAAATCGTACATATTTTACGAATTGGCCAATTTGTATGAATTCATACAAATGACCTACCCCTGACCCCGCCCCTAAACCTACCCATCACGTGGGTTTAGACAAATCATACAAATTCGTACGAGTGAGGTCGTACAAATTCATACGAATTAGCCACCTTTTTATCAATCGTACGAATTTGCACAAATTGGTCGGGAGATCATGTTGAATATAATCAGGACACAGAGGCACCGGCGCGTGAACTGGAGCTCGTCTCATAAATGAATCGAAACTCAGTATAAGCTACTTGCCTCACAGACCTGAGAAATATATCTAAAGAAAGCTTGAAATGTGTACTTTTAAACAAAATAATTCAAAACAAAAGAAAACAGACTGCTCTCTGCTTATGTAGGCGAATCCGTATGAAACGTGCATTTCTCTCTGGCGCGTTCATTACTGCGAATATCGCAAGTCAGCATCGTCAACTTCATCTTTGACACAGAAAACACTTGTTTATTAATAAACAATTGAAACGTCTCCTTGATATATTTAACATATTCATAATCATTACTTTTGCCGGTTCTTTGTGACAGCTTTAAAGGGGTGGTTCGGGATTTTTGACATCGGACCTCATTTTTAAGTCAGCCTGGTTGTTATTCATCAGTGGAGACATTTTTTTTTTTAAATTATCCAGTCCTTATATTTGGATAGTTAGCCGATGCTAGGCTAGCGCGAGTCAATGGTAGATGTTAGCCAGCCATTAAAAACCGTTTTACCCACTCCACAGTGCACCAAACGCAAATCAATTATAACACTAGACTATCGATGCAAATGTCCGTTGAGAGAATAATGTTAGAAATCAAACTTACCTTTCATCACATTGCATTAGTTATAATTTGTTCCCTGTAATCATAAGCCTTGTCTACAGCAGCAGCGGAGTGATATTGATTACCTAGGCAACCGAGTGAGCCGGTACACACATGTACTACACACACTGTAATGCGCTTCTGTTCTGTGTTTACTTTTTGCCGCATTACTAACCGGAGCAAAGTAAAATTCCGCAGCTGCTGAGAAACTAGTTCCTTTGGGATCATTGAGATGAAAGGTAAGTTTGATTTCTAACATTATTCTCTCAACGGACATTTGCATCGATAGTCTAGTGTCATAATTGATTTGCGTTTGGTGCACTGTGGAGTGGGTAAAACGTTTTTTTAATGGCTGGCTAACATCTACCATTGACTCGCGCTAGCCTAGCATCGGCTAACTATCCAAATATAAGGACTGGATAATTAAAAAAAAAATTTGTCTCCACTGATGAATAACAACCAGGCTGACTTAAAAATGAGGTCCGATGTCAAAAATCCCGAACCACCCCTTTAAGGTGCGCTTTAGGTCCCTTAAGCTAGGTTAATACTTGAAGTGTCCACACGAGCGCGATGGTGCGCGCGGCAAAAATTATGTCATTGCGGTATGGGCGATCGTGCGCGTTGGGTGCGCAAGACCCCATTTCGCTTGGGTGTGCATTGCTTTTTTTGTAAAGCCTTATTTATACTTTCGCCTGGCGAAATATATGGATGCTGTGATTGGCGTCGTATAGGTAGACGTGGATCAGCTGATGCGAGCTCGACTAACATGACCTGCCATAACTGACACTACACTTGATTTTTTACATCAAACAATCACAATTCAACAGGTTTTTTAAAGACAATTTTTTGTTTGTTTATTTCCTATAACTGCATGTACTATCAGAGCACAATATAAACAAGTCTTTCTAGTTATCTAAGCATTTCACCAAATTCACAAAGTCAAACTAGATAATGTTCTTTTGGGAGCAACTCTTTTTTTTTCATCTCACAACATTTACTTATTTGACAGTATTTGACATGAAAATGAAATGTTTCTCACTGTGGCGACTTATGATATTTCTTCATATGTCTGAGAAAACTACATGAATGTCTAAAACTCTCTCCACAATCAGTGCAGTTGTACGGTTTCTCTCTAGTATGAACTCGCTCATGTGATTTCAGGTTTTCCAACTGAGTGAAACTCTTGTCACAAGATGAGCACTTGTGAGGTCTTTCTCCAGTATGAACTCGCTCATGTGATTTCAGGTGTCCCAACTGAGTGAAACTCTTGTCACAAGATGAGCACTTGTGAGGTCTTTCTCCAGTATGAACTCGCTCATGTACTTTCAGTGTTCCCAACTGAGTGAAACTCTTGTCACAAGATGAGCACTTGTAAGGTTTTTCTCCAGTATGATTTTTTTGGTGCTGTTTCAGATAACTAGATGTAGTAAAGCTCTTCCCACAGTCACAACACACATGATCTTTCACTCCATTATGTGTTTTCTGATGCACTTTCAAATGATCCAGTCGTGAAAAACTCTTTCCACAGAGAGAACACACGTAAGGCTTCTCATCTGAATGAACTATCAGGTGTTTTTTCAGATGTAATGATGAATTAAAACCTTTACCACACTGATCACAGTTAAATGTTTTTTCTCCGGAATGAGTAAGCAGGTGATTCTTGAGAGTATATGCTTGAGAAAAACTCTTTCCACACTCAGTACAGTGATATGGCTTCTCTCCAGTATGAAGTCGCTCATGTGATTTCAGGTTTGCAGAATGAGTGAAACTCTTGTCACAAGATGAGCACTTGTAAGGTTTTTCTCCAGTATGAATTCTTTGGTGCTGTTTCAGATAATCAGATGTAGTAAAGCTCTTCCCACAGTCACAACACACATGATCTCTCACTTCATTATGTGTTTTTTGGTGCACTTTACAACTTTTCAGCCTTGAATAACTCTTTCCACAGACAGAACACATGTGAGGCTTCTCACCTGAATGAACTAACAGGTGTTGTCTTAGATCTGATGGTGAATTAAAACCTTTACCACACTGATCACAGTTAAATGGTTTTTCTCCAGAGTGAACCTGCTGATGAAGACTGAGACCTGATGCTTGAGAAAAACTCTTTCCACATTGAAAGCATGGATACGGTTTCTCTCCAGTGTGAATTCTCATGTGTGCGGTAAGGTTTCCTTTTTGACAGAAACTCTTTCCACACCGACTGCAGGTGTGCAGTGCTTTGGCTTTTGTTTCTTGAATTTTAAAGTTATCATGTTCCTCCTTAAATTCCTCCAGTTCTTGTCTTTCCTCTTTTACTTCCATCCAATCTAAAATAAACATTAAATTGGAATCAGTTTAAGTGAACCCTGATTTAATTGCAGAAAGCAACAGAGATCAAGTATCAGACCTCTGATGTGCCAAAGTTTGGTTCTGTCATTCTCGTTAATATGATCAAAATGAGTTTGACAACTGTTATAGCCTACAAGATTATGATTAAAAGTACATTAAAGATGACGATTAAAATGATATAAGCATTTCTGTAAAAAATGTCATTCATATACTGATTATTATTTCACAGCTACCAAAGCAGTCAACAATGAAGAATCAAGAATGGACACCAACCTATTTGTTCCTCAGTATCTTCATGTTTTATTCTGGATGGTTCTGGATCACTCATGTCTTCAATCTCCTCTTTAATAAACTCCATCTTTAACAGTCACACAGATTTCAGCTGCTACTCCTGGAGTTTGTCCTTCTCTTGTAGGATGATGGGAATATTCCCAGTATTTATTGGTGAATTGCTGTGGGATGGACACCAGATCTGCCAAATTCAAAGAGAAGTTACTGAATTACTTTACTTACATTTAAATTAATTGAACATATCTGGTTTCTGATAGAAATATAGGGAATCTGGATGAAGTTGCATTTAAAAAAGGTTTGTTTAATGCTTGTCCAACATCTGAGAGAAATAACAGGACCATTGTGTTAAACTGAGCTGCTGAAAAGCCTCTTTGTCTCCAATTGTTCCCTGTTTTCACCTCATTCACAGGGCTCGGTTTGAGGGGGGAGGCAATTAATTTTTAACAATTTTAAAAAGCATAAGCAACATAAACACTCAAGCTGCTATAGTTTGAAAGTGGCCGTTTTGATGGAGTTTCTGGCTGTTTCTATCTAGAATTGTAAAGGATCCACTGGAGGCAAGTGTAAATGAGAACCCAAATGCAGTTTATTATAAACAAAACCAAACATGAAACAAAAACATGGCGTGGCATGAAAACAAAAACCAAAGCATGAACATGAACTTACACAACAGCAGATTACACAAAAACAATACTTGACAAAGACACATGGCAAACATGAGGGCTTAAATATACAGAAGACTAATGACTAGACAAGGGACACCTGTGAACAACGAAACAATGAACCAATGAAAACATGACACATCAAACAAGAGAACACATGGCAGGATCACATGACTTACAAGGGATCACATGACAGGCAAGGAAACATGATGTGAACAAGCCCAAAAACAAAACTGTGACAGAAAATTACATTAGAATAATAATGTTTCATATAATCTGGATTTAAATATGGAATAAATAGCATTCAATACAAAACGAATATGTCTCGTATGTTGAAATCAAGTTATGATGTGATGAAAGATTTACTTTGTTTTTACTTCACCACGTGACAGCAGCAAGCAGGCTCCTGATTGGTTAACGCGGCGCGAATTGACGCAGAAGTTCAGATTTTTCAACTCGGGCGGCAGACGCGGATTCGCGTCAAACGCGTGAATGCACAAAAACCATTACATAAAATCATTCGCACTTAAAGCCTTGTTTATACTTTCGCCTGGCTCCGCAGCGCGAGTCTCCACAGACTGCGCGCGCACCTCCCCAAACGGACGAGGCGTTTATACTTGACGCGCTCGCCGTTGTACTATTCTTTGAAACGATAGGGGGCGACTCGAGTAATTTATACCTCGAATTGTCCTCTAAACCATCAGGAATCAGCGGTTAGAAGAAGAAGCTATATACACGTGACAATGTTTATTTTAGTACACTACAAAAAGAATCGTGTAAAACCCAGTAAACCCTGAGATTATTACTCGTGACAATAAAACAAAATATATGGATATGAGAATGTGTATACAATATAAATAAATGAACAATCTCTTATATTTTCTAATTTCACTAAACATTTCCTTAAGTTTAGTGAACATTTTTATTAAACATGGACCTTTATGTTCATTAAAAATACTTTTTATGCTATTGTATGCTCATTTTTTAAATGTAAGCAACTAATTTAGACGTGCAAACTGGGTGCCGGTGTGGTGAGAAGTTCGAGCTCAGCCAGATTCGGCTCGAAGTCGTTCATCTTCGGATGCGGCGCCGCGCGCGTTATTACAAAAAATGTTGCGCACACCGCCAGGTGAAATTGGGTATTGCAAAACCAACGCGCACGACCGCCCACACCGCAATGACGGAATTTTTGCCGCGGGCACCTTCGCGCTCGTGCGGACGCGTCGAGTATAAACCAGGCTTAAAGGCCTATTTATACTTCTGCGTCGAACTCACGCCGTAGCTACGTCGTAGGCTGTGTGTAGCGCACGTACCCTGACGTGCACCTCTCCAAAAATGTAACAATGCGTCAACTCTACGCGGACGCAAGTGCTGTGATTGGTCTGCTAGGACCGCTCCCTCGGGTTTCACATGCTCCCTCTGCATGTGTAATTGCGAGTCAACGCGGACAATGACGCAGAAGTATAAATGAAAACCAACGCGTTGCCTACAGCATAGAGGCTCCGGCGTAGGTCCGACGCAGAAGTATAAAGGCCAATTTATACTTCTGCGTCGAGTGTACGCCGTAGTGTACGTCGTAGGGTACGCACGTAGGCGACGCCGTCGTGAGCATTTATACTTCTGCGAATGTCTGTGTTGCTCTGCAGTTACACCGCCGAAACGCTAGTTGGCGCGGGTGGGTTTTAATGTTCCAGTTCCACTGTGTTTACATTCCTCGCGGCTGTTTTGAGTTTAGGTTTCTACGAGCAATGGCGACTGAAGGAGTCATACAGATGGCTGTATTTCCGCACTTCTTCAAGCAATCTCTCGGTCACTTGGTCTGTTTCCATGGCTCTTCACTGATCTTCGGAATTTAAAAATGGCGGGCGGGCGGTGCAGAGTGCAGAAGATCATTCCGGAAATGCGTAGGAGGAAACGCGATGCTATCCAGCCGACCAATCACAGATCTTGCGGTCCGCGTCGCCGCGACGCGTAGTTACATTTTTGAGGAGGTGCGCGTCAGGGTACGGCGAAGGGTACGACGTATGGTACACGTCAATGCGTATGCTACGCCGTACCTTCTACGCGAACCCGACGCAGAAGTATAAATTGGCCTTAATGAGGCCTTGACGCGCCAGACTCTCAATTCGCGCAAACTTGACACACGAATGAGGCGTATTCGCATCTACCGCGCCGCGTTCTATGCCTCATTCGCGCCGCAGAAATTTTTTATGCGCGTAACGTGTCTTTGCATTGAAATCACTCGCGCCTGACGTGCTATTCGCGTGTGAACACACCATAAGGGCGGCTTCCGACACCCAACAAAACCCCCAAAAACGAAATTCCAGGAGGGTGGTGGAGCGTAGGCGGTCTTGGGGGAGAGATGGAGGGCCAGGCCCGTGCAGGGGGACAGAAAGAACCTTTTTATTTTCTAAATGTAAACAACTTAAAAAACAACATCACATAATGTAAAGAAGTGGTCACAGAATAAGAATATGTGAATAACTAAATTTTGACAAAAATGTCAAGATAGAACCTTATAATTCCAAGGGGACGATATACCGATTTTATGCCGGTCAAATGTACTCGGGCGCCGCATGATTAACCTTTTGAGCGGTACGGTCTCATATATGGGATTTTTATTTCTGTGCCCCTGAGAGTAACTTACGGTGCCACATTTATAATGTTCAGTGACGTCGCATAACTGCCAGATTCAAACTGTGCTTTCGCGCGTTGGCTGGCGCTGAGCCAGAGTCGGACGCATTCAGCGCTGTCATATATCACAACTAAGCAGTGTTTTCAACCTCATAATGTTTAATTTAGGTTTCAGATATTTAAATACACACAAGCACGAGTAAAACAATACATTTGGAGTTTGTAAAATACACACTGATGTCTGTGGAAGCAGCAATAACAATCTATTCAAATATAATTTGCCGACATGTGTTATTCATATCAGAAAAAACATAGTGGAAGTAACTATAAAGTTTACTCTATTCTTCTCAGTTCACCGGCCACTTTCTTGCATTTATTTCAGGAGAAACTGATGAATTCACGTGCTGTAAATCCGACTGACAGGACAACATTGCGGCGCCCATCTCATGTTATAGATCAAACGACCAAACACACTCACTTACACGTATTTGAGAATCGGAATATCAGATAGGCTAGTTGATGACATGGTAAGCAAGTTTGTGAATATTTTGAATAAAAAAGGAAAAGCGAAATAAAAGCGACATCTGTCATACGGTATTATTGTGGCTGCTGTGGACTGCGTGACGCGTCGCCATGGAAACACTAAAGGGAACGTTCGCCTTGAAAAAACTCACTCTGGGTGTCAGTTAGAATATTTTAAACTTACGCATGAAAGGGTTAAAGAAAAGATCGAAAATAAATATTTATGTTTGCTGTAAAGTGGTTAGAAAAAAATGTAATCGGAATCGGCTAAAATCGGTATCGGCAGGTCAAACTCAATGAAAAATCGGAAATCGGAATCAGCCTAAAAAAAATGTAATCGGTGCATCTCTAGTCTCTGTTATGTGAGCATCTCTGTTATGTGCGCGTCACAGACTGTCCGGGCACTGCACGTCCGCGCTTCAGAGTTCTGTCAATATTATGCAGTTGGAGTGAAAAAAAAAAACTGAAAAGCCCGAAAGCCAAAAATGGCGTATGCAAAAAAAAATATTCAGACTTATAAAACCGTTCGTACGCAAGAACCTGCGCAGAATTCACTTTATAAATCCCAGTCAGCGGAAGATTGTGCGCACATGTGTCTCCACCCCGAAATAACCATATGGAGTTTACAACGCCTAGTTTTACTATGCAGATCCTCATCTGCATATTATTTGCATATGATTATTCATCCACGTGATAACGTTTAACGGTACAAGCAGTGCTTAATTTGTAAAGTGGGAGGTCCCGGAGCGCAGAGGGGGGGTGGATCCGGCGACTCAAAACGGGGGTTGGAGGTAACGGAACAAAATAAATAAATAAATAAATAAATAATTACACTGCCTACGTAGCTTCTCTGCAGGGACAGCGCCAGAGAATTTTTAACGCATGTGCTGAGTGAGTGCTAGATCATTGACGGGGAGCTGCGCAAAACTTGGCCACTAAATATTTAATATTCAGTTAGGCCTATGATCACAATTAAAGTTTTAATTTTATTAAATTGAACAAGCGCAACATTCAGCATTCAATCAAATATTCTAAAAGATGTAGGCTATTATTAATAATAATGTTATTTCAACACAATATCTCGTTATTTCGAAATAATATGTGTGCGTGCATCTGTAAATCCGGTGACGCGTGTATTGATTTTTATTAATAAACAAGTGTTTTCTCTAAAAGTGTCGACACGGCTGCAAAATGAAGTTGACGATCGCCATCTCCGTGTGAACGCGCTTATAGAGAAGTGCACATAAATAGGCCTAATGGATTACATTACATAATCAAAGAGTAGGCTAGCCTTTTTCTTTTTTCATTTTTAATTATTTCGTTTAAAGACATTTCAAGCTTTGTGTATTTGATGTATTTGTCATGTCTGTGTGAGGCATACACTGAGTTTCGTTAAGTTAGGATGTGCTCCAGTTCACGTGCAATGCATGAGCGCGCGGGCGCCTCCGTTATATTTGTTTCGTATTAATTTAATACAGACAATTGGTTGATGAAAAATTGATTAAAATTAAGATACAATTTATACAAAACGAAATTCACTTTAAAGAAAGGCTTTCTACAAAACAACTTCAACTTCAACGGTCAAAATCATGTCTGACACGCTCAGGCCCGGCGCCACGAGGGGGCAAAAGGGGGCATTGCCCCCTCAGATCTGATTTGTGCCACCTCAGTTTAATTTTTGTATTCATGGTTACAAATGAAATGTTTAACCTTTTGAGCGGTACAGTCCCATATATGGGATTTTTTATTTATGTGCCCCTGAGAGTACGGTTCCACGGGATTTAGAATGTTCAGTGACGATATAACTGCCAGATTCAAATTGTGCTTTCGCGCGTTGGTTGGCGCTGAGCCAGAGAAGGACGCGCTCGGCTCAGCGCTGTCATATATCACAACTAAGCAGTGTTTTCAACCTCACAATGTTTATTTTAGGTTTCAGATATTTAAATACACATAAGCACGAGTAAAACAATACATTTGGAGTTTGTAAAAGACACACTGATGTCAGTGGAAGCAGCAATTAACAATCTATTCAAATATAATTTGCCGACGTGTGTTATTCATATCAGCCAAACACAGTGGAAGTATAACTATAAAGTTTACTCTATTCATCTCACAGTTCACCGGCCACTTTCTTGCATGTATTTCGGGAGAAACTGATGAGTCACAGGATTCTCTGAACTGCGGCGCAAAGAAACATTGTGGCGCCCATCTCACGTTATAGATCAAGATTATTTGGTTTTTAAATGACCAAACACACTCACATACACATCGGAATATCAGATAGTTGATGACATGGTAAGCACGTTTGTGAATATTTTGAATAAAAAAGGGAAAAGTAAATAAAAGCGATACATCTGTCAAACAGTTTTATTGTGGCTGCGGTGTGTCACGTGACAAATATGACGCGTCGCCATGGAAACATTAAGGGGGAACGTTCTGAAATAACAGTCGCCTTGAAAAAACTCACTATGGGGAGTCAGTTAGAATATTAAAATTAAGCGTGAAAGGGTTAATATATGCATAATAAATGACGCTGGTTTATTTAAGCAATTTATCAGTGTGTATTGTTATTCATTGATGGTATAAAGTTAAGCCCCCTTAACAATTTCACATGCCCCCTCAGTCATTTCATCCTGCAGCCGGGCCTGGACACGCTCCATGTCTCATATTGCGCATCCTATCTATACTCGGTCGTGCTGTTCACTTTTCATAAATCAACATAAATGGAAAAAAAAAATAACATTATAATATTTTAACAAATATTAAACTAAATGCGCTTTTTTAATGGCTACAACAGTAAAGTAGGCCTATACTCTCTATTTGTACAAATTTCTGCACATTAATTTAATTCTGAATTTTGCACACAATTTGAAAGGCATTTGTTCAAATCAAGTTCACGGATAATTGTGCGTGCATTTATTAATCATTATGATACTAAAATCCTAACAAATAGGCTATGCTATGTACAAAAAATCAGATGAGCCCATAATATGAACGCATTTACACGTTAAGCATTTTCCTCCCATATAACCATTATAAGAACGCTTAATGTGGCTTAATGCAGATTAGAATGTCCCCTTATTATGTCGAAATAACGAGATATTATGCCGATACTAGGCTACTACTGTGTCCATCGTGGTCTCCTTTTTGATCAGCAGAAAGATTTTTGCTTGTTTGGGATCTGACTGTCCAGCGTATTTGAAAAAGTTAAGCAAACTTTCCTGTCTTTTTGACATTTTTCCCCTGAGTGAAACGATCGAGGCTAACAGCTATCTCAACGCGTACAACAAGCGCGCAAATCATGTGTCACAAATATTGAACACTACACAAACAGTAATTTTATTTTATTTCATTTAGGCAATTAATTTTAGTGACACAGGAGGTGCCGGATCCAATAAAAAAGGTTCCGGATCCAATGTCGGAGGTGACGGAACATGTTCCGGCGTGTTCCGGCTCAAATTAAGCCCTGGGTACAAGACACATTACATTAATAAAAATCATGTAGTTGCCTATCTTTGCCTTGTTTTTGAATACATAAATCAAATAGTGTAAAATACATGTCAGAAAAAGGTTTTCTCAATCTTTTCCACTGGCCGAATTGTACTTTTAATTGATTTATATTTTTAATGGAAACAGATAGGCCTTGGGCATTATTTGCACGAAACTATTTTCTCAGACAATCTGGTATTATCATGATAAGCAATTATCTCTGTGGTTAAAACATTAAAACACAGCATGCCAGAGGAAAAGTGTTCAAAAACATCGCATCCACAACAAATATTTCTATTGACTGAATAGGCTATAAAAAAATGTAACTTCTCAGTAATGATTTCATGTTTAAGTGTTAAACTCCATTAATTTGAATGGCATATTTAATCTAAATGTTTATATCAGAAGTAAAACAGTTTAAATCATTATTTTATTTATTTAAACTGTTATTTGCGTCAGTTTCACTAAACGGCCCAACGCGCTCACTGGCGCGGACATTTAAGAAGGGATGGATATTTGCTTCAAGTGATAAGCTTGGTGAGTGAAATTATATGTTGTATTATCTTTCTGTACATGTCTTTAGATTTTCTGTCTAAAAGTGACCAAAAAGACATTTAACTCCAGCTCACCATCGGTGTCGCCAAACTGCTCCATCTCCAAAACGTTCGTACGCATGGGTCAGAGTCTGCGTGCAGGTGCGCAAATTTTCCAGTCAAGTTTGTTTTTATAAATCACAACTTGTGCGTCGGAAGTGGCGTACGCCTCTTTTAGGGCCTGTTTTGTGCGTACGCAACGGTTATAAATGAGGCCCCAGGCCTGGTCCGCTCTCGTCCTTCACTGTCGTCACTCCTCCTTTTATGATTCTGAAGCTCATTAGATACGAGGCCGGTGAATGATACGGTTTTCAATACCAATTTTATGAACATTTAATGTTATAGCAGAGGCTGTAACATTAATGTGAAGAGGAGAAAGCTAACCTTAAGGATAAGCACAGTTTACAAGTTTTTTTCCCCATTTAAATTTTTCTGGATGGTTACATTAAAATGTATTAAATAAAAAAAAGCATGTGTAATCAATTTAAATCATGAAACTTGTTCAATTTAACAGCAATTAATTAATGGTTTAACAATTTTTTATCTTATTTTTACCCAGTTCTGTAGTCTGGATGCCAGCCGAACTTAGCCCCGTTTCTCTCAAATTAATACGTTTCTCTCAAATTAAATGTTGTCAAAGTGAGAATATTAAACCGTAAAGGGGCTATATTTAAATATGAATCCTGGATGTTCAGTGTCATCTGCGATGCAATGAATGGCCCAGACACGTGGTTTCTTTTACTACACAGCATACGCGACTCACGCGGTGCTTGTCTGTGCCATTCTGTTGCCATTAATTCCGACGTAGTCTTTTTTTCTTGATGCTTCGCCACAGCCAGCACTTGATTTGTGCACATCATACATGCGCATGCTTATTGTTTCACTGACGTTGACAAGCTGAGCCATATCGCGGACGTATCGCCTGCGATAATTAATGCGATATGGCTCAGCTAGTCAGTTAAAGGTAGGGTAGGTAATCCTGTTCAGAAACACTTTTTTTTATACTGGGTGAAATGGTCCTTCCATCCTGATAGTAGTCAATACATTATGTGTTTAGAAAAAGGAATGAAAAAAATCAGACCTCTGTAGCAGCTGCAGGACAGTAAAAACTCTGACCAATCACTGCCATTCGGTGCGAATGTAAAGAACCAATCAGATGCCTTCATGTCTCGTGCCCGAGCCCCACTGCGCGCGCTGCCCTGCGTGCACTCATGACATGTCACCGTTCCGGAAATATTCAGCTCAAAGCACCTGCATGCAGTCAGCGAAGGCAAACAAGGCAAAAACTACTTCCTCGGACCCTGCCCGCACTCTTGAACGACCTCCTCTGCTTCGCCCTCAACCCCGGACCTGTCCTCGAACCGACGATGCGGTACTTGTCTCCGGACTCGGAGTGTATGTTAGTCTTCATTAGAGTCAACAATGTTTTCATCATGGAAACTCTTACATGCAAAACACCGTATATGTTATGAATCTTACACGAAATTCACCTTCATCACAGTGTAACTGATGGTAATGGAAAAACGTGTATCAATGCAACCTGTTTTTAGTTTTGCCTTATAAATATAGCTCGTTACCGAATGAAACTTTACCATTATCGATATGCTAGCTTGATAGTGAGTACTAAAATAAATCTTATTTGTTTATATTCATAGTGATAAAGTTAGGTATTTTATTACATGTGATTCTGACATGATGTCACTGTATGTACTGCGCTCCTTCCTCTCCACTCGTCTCAGGTAATAAATGCGTCTTGTTCCAGCCTGAGCGTTTGGCGTCGCGCGTTCATGTGTTTTGGGGGCGTGGCTTTGGAAGGAGCTCAGAAGGGAGGGGGTGGGAGTGAATGGAAATAATGAGCTGTGTTTATTGCAGATTAAAAGGTCTACAGTCACTCGATTTTTATATTTTCTTTTTCAGAGTACTGACATTTTAATTATGTATTGGTATATAAAGACAGTTTAAACAAATTTGGAATGTTTTTTTTTTAGAAAAAAGATTACCTAACCTACCTTTAACTACGGCTCTGTGTTGTAAATGCCGCTCCATCTGAAAGCAGGTGATGGCGATTTACTACTAATCAAGGAACCGGCTTTACTGACGAGATGCGCCTAACAATGTCATGCGATATATCGCCCAGCCCTACGCTCAGGTATAGAAATTTGGTGGGAACGACAAGACATTTTTTGATACTCGAAGGTATCGAGGCAATTCGGTCAGTGCCTATAAAGTATCGAACTCGATACCCAGCCCTACGCGCAGGTGACACTCGTTAGTAACCACGCCACTGTCATCACGCCGTTCTCTCTCATACATTTTCACAGTTTCCCCTATTAAATCCAGTCACGCAGCAGCTCTTTTGCCACTCAGTCCGGCTGAGGAGGGGTGCGTTTCGGCGGGAAAGTGACGTCAATGCTTACACTGTATTCGAACTCTGCTTATTCATTATGGTGATGTCCAAGATCTTCTAAAGGGATACTCCACTTTAAAATGAAAATTCTGTCATCATATACTCACCCTCATGTTGTTTCAAACCTGAATGAATTTCTTTCTTCTGCTGAACAGTTTGAAACCACATGAGGGTGAGTATATGATGACAAAATTTTCATTTTAAAGTGGAGTATCCCTTTAACAAATTTTATTGGTGTCAACAGCAGGGCTCCAGACTGCGACCATTTTTTCCTGCCAGTGCGACTAAAATTGTATAGCTTGCACTGGCACCACCACAATGTTGCCCAGCATTAAATGGAAAGCTAAATGAAAGTGGACCGAAACTGTGCTACTCATTTGTGCTTCACAGACCATTTATTAGTTCGGACCAATAATAGACAGCGCAGTGAGCTACTCGATCACACGACACCGTTACTACACATCGCTGGGAGATCCAGTGAAGAAATCCATTGAATTCGCCACATAATTAATAACATCTCTGCGAGATCCAGTGACGAAAATTCAGACTTGGCGCAGAGTTCTCTGTTAAACCATAGATATAAGATCAAACTGCGCTGACGTGGAAAACAGGAGAAACATTGTGTAATGAATGAACAAGTTATAGAAGGCTCTAAGTTCACAAATCAGCAACATTCATCATGGATTTAATGTAGTAACACTAACTGTAACTATGGTATTTTGACAGAAATAGTCAAATGCTTACAAGTACTACACATCCTTTTCCAGCAGTTCAAAACCAATATCATACTGAAATGTTATTTTTAATGTGATTAACAAAAACATTTTTTGTTCATCCTTCAAAGATTGTCCCTATTTATAAAAATAAAAGTTTCAAGCAGTGCTCGAAGTGGGGCGGTACTCACCGGTACGCAGTACCGGCACTTCTACATTTTACTCTTAATACCTTAATAAAGGTGACTTAATACTCTTAATAAAAAAAAAAAATTATACCTCTGCGTCGGACCTACGCCGGAGCCTAAGCGCATACATTACGGACGTATACCTGCACTTTTTCTTGCAGACTTTTCACACACACGACTTGTTTAAATACATTTATGTTATTAATAAATAACAATAAATTGTTGTTGTACCTGCAATATCTCCAAGTTTTGTTTTTCAGTGTAGAAATCTCAAATGTCATGATTTGCCAATGCAAGAGAGTACCGGCACCTTTTTTTCCCCACTTCAAGCACTGGTTTCAAGATTTAGGAAGTCACACTTATTTGAAAAATTTAATTAATTAAATTACCATTGTAACCAGTAGGTGGTTGCTGAGGACCGCTTTATTTTCACCCCCTAATATCAATTTTTACCCAAGTTTTGCTATTAAATTAATATAAGATATTATGAATGAAAATAATTTAAGTTAATTTTATCTACACCTCAAATTAAGCTCAGTGCTTTATTGTCAGCTCAACAGTATTACCACTTTCTGTAGAACTTAGTGGCTCTGGTGCTGCTGCCCTAAAATGTTAGTCTGCACATTGTAATTCCTGTACGTTAAGTCATTTTATTACCAAAGAATGTGTCAGTAATACAGTAAAAATGGGGGAAATGTGAATAACTGCGTTGCAGGTTGATTTAAGGTGTGTGCCCCTACATTTTCAGCCTGTGCTCCTAAAAAAAATCAGTTATGGGCTACAACAGCGTTACTAGAAAAAACAGTTAGTCTGGAGCCCTAAACAGAGTCTGTGAAAACACTCTACTACATTCTTAATAATAATAAACCAGGACACACACCGCATTACATTGACCCTTAAACGGAGCTGGTTATGTTAAACTCTGTACTCTGGTAACTTCTCTCACCTGCAGACTGGAAATATACGGAACTCGGAGAAAATATTCCACATGTCCTTCATTCACGATCGTTTACAGCGTCACTTTCACCCTCGACTGGTGAAAGTTTCAGCTCGTCTTCTCTCGCTTCTCTCTTCTGCGCATCCTCAGTGCGCACAGTGTAATGTTTCTTCTTCTTCTTCTTCTTTCTGGAGTTTTTTTGGCGGTTGGCACACAATGAAATGGTGCATTACCGCCACCAACTGGTATGGAGTGTGGATCTGAATGACTACTAATTTTATTCCAAACAAAATAAAACAAAACCGAATCAACAAAACAAAACAAAATCAGCAAAACAAAACACAATCAACAAAACAAAAATCCTCTCCATCATATTGAAGATAATGAAAAACGATTCCATAGCACTTATCTCTTGAGTTTTTTCTATTTCTATTAAATCAAAATTTATTCTTTTCATTCTAAGGTTTTGGATCATTTCCAACCTTTTTCCCTCATATTTCTGACGTGTTCTATTGTCTCTTGTTGCCCACAGTATTCACATCTTCCGGTGTTATGTTTACCTAAATAAAGTGCTGTTTAATCCTGTGTGCCCAAATCTAAGTCTAGACATAATTTTCTCTTTTCTCCTTTTCCTTCCTGCACATCTCATTTCTCCCACTCTCCTCTGTATTTTGTAAAACCATCTTTCCTCTCTTCCTCCCACTGCTTTTGCCACCTTTCCTTCAACCTCTGTTTAATAATGCTCTTTATTTCCATCTTACTGATGTTAACTGCCACATCGATGTATTCTCTTTTTTGCAGCCTTATCTGCCATTTCATTTCCTATGATTCCAATATGTCCTGGCACCCACAAAAATATAACTGCAATGCCCATCATTTGAATTCTATATAATGTTGGTTGTATTTCTATCAAAATCTGCTCTGCTGTCTGAGTGACTGGTCTGTAAACTGATTAATGATGAAGTTGAATCTGAACAAATAATAACTCTCAATGGTCTTATTTCCTCTATCCACTGTACTGCTAACAGAATTGCTAGCATTTCTCCTGTGTATAGGCTACTGATACATTGTCGCTAATCCTCTTCACTATTGTAATATGAAACTCTGGAACAATAAAAGCTACTCCTATCCTATCAACTAAACTCTTTGATGCATCTGTTTAAATCTGGATATAACTGTAGTAACTATTAATATATGCCTGTATAGTATGTGAATTCAAAATAAACCCCCTATCTTTTGTTCTTCTTTCCTAATAATGTAAGATCTACTTCCACCTTGGGTACTACCTGAAGTGATACTGCTGGCAATGGTACTGTTGGATTGAGTTTTAATTCAGTTAATTTGTCCACCCAAAGCTTTTTGTCTCTCTCTCCTCCTTTTCCCAACAATGTTTTAAAGTGATTTGTGCTGGGTGATCTTCATTATGGCCCTGTAAATTAACCCAAAAATTCAGAGATATAGCTTTATTCTTCTCAACTCGAGTGGCATTTCTCCCATTTCCACCTGCAGTGCTGCCGTTGGAGTTGTTTTAAATGCCCCTGTACATAATCTCAAAGCCTGAAACTGAATGTTATCTAATCTTTTGAGGGATGTGCTTGATGCAGATCCATACACCACACAACCATAATCCAGTACTGATCTAATTAATCCACAATAAATTGCCTTCAGTGCTGTTCTGTCAGCTCCCCACTCACTTCCCACCAAACACCTCATAACATTTAACACCTTCCTACATTTGTCCAGTACAATCCATGTTATTCCTTCATCAAACCATAACCCCAAAAACTTAAATTGTCTCACTCTTTCCAATTCTTGATGATACAACTTTAGTTTTACCCATTTATATGACCACTCCTCTATTTTCATAATAGCTTCCTGTAGCTTTTTAACAACAAATTTCAGATTTATTCCCCTCTTCCAAATCGCCCCGTCATCCGCAAAAAGTGAAAATCCCATCCCATTCTCTATTTCTCTATAAACATCATTTATTAGTATGGAGAATAATAAAGGACTCATTATACTCCCTTGATGTGTTCCGTTCTCAACAATATATTTCCTTGAATAACTCTTCCCTATTCTAACTTGTATTAATCTTCCTTGTATAAAGTCCTTAATCCATCTATATATTCGTCCTTTGATTCCTAATTTACACATTCTAATTAACAATCCTTCTCTCCACATCATATCATATGCCTTCTCTATGTCAAAGAAGACAGCCACTACACTTTCTTTGTTTACTTGTGCTTTTCTAATTTCATGCTCTAAACATACAGCTGGATCAATTGTATTTTTAGCCACTTTGATATTTGGCTATATATCCTTTCTTTTCCATATAATACGTTAAGCTTTTATTTTAACTTTCATTTATCATTTTCTCCATTATTTTGCATATGTTGGATGTCAAAGCGATTGGTCTATAATTGCCCAGATTTGTACAGTGTTTTACTGGTTTTCGTATTGGCACTACCACAGCCTCCTTCCAGCTCTGTGGCAGTTTCCCAGCCTCCCACACTTTATTAGTTCCAGTAATACATCCTTTGAATTTTCACTGAGCTGGTTTATCATTATATAACAAATCTGATCAATTCCTGGTGCTCCCCTTGTAGTCAATCATTTTATCCCTTTAAACTCATCTTTGATCACCATAATCACATATTTGAGCAATTTTTCCTTGAAAAAAAATTCTGCACGCCTTAAAATAGATTGAATGTAACTCCACACCTTTGTCTCATTTAGTAGGTTTTGTATGGTTCTATGAATATTATAATTAGCCCCAACTATCGCAAATACACTAGACTTCAACAGTCTAGTCACCTGAACTGGGTTAATTAACCGTTATCAATAGGCTACCAACAAAAATATTGGTTTTGACTAGGGCTGTAACGACACGCGACATGAAACCAAATCGCAATACTCAGATCCACGAACCTGTGTCACAGTGTGAAAAGGCAGACCTATTCCAACTCCCAGAGTTATCCTTCCCATCCAGATCCAATGCTAGGCTACCACATCTTTAAATTACTATTGGGCAATTCCAGCGTTATGGACGTGACATTTGCAGTCAAACCATGAAATATAAATTCTCAGAAAACGCATTTAATACCAATTATTGAAACGTCTGTTTATATATCCATACTCACTTAATAAAGGAGACCAGACATTAGAAAAATATCAGTCTACACATGCGTTTTATATTTAATAAGAGGAAAATAGGCTACACATATGCGTTACGGAAATGACACAAAAAATCTTTAACTTTTAGGTGGCAAAATATTTTTTTGTAATTCTTTGAATTACACTGCGCAAACCAAAAGTAATACTACCCACCGGATGAAGAAGGGTTGGCTCTCCACAGAACACAAAATATTCATTTTATTTTATCGCATTTATAAGGAAAAAACAATGTTACGGACGTGACCGCTTTTAAAGCGGCACTAAAAGACTGATTTAAATTTTTCACAGAGACCTCAAATAGGCATTTTAAACACCAAATATTAAGGATTGTCATATCAAGTAAAATAATATTCGATGATTGTTTGAAAATCGTCTCCCCCCATGTTGTACATGTCGTAGCCCAGTCATTAAAGAAAACGATTTAGTTTCATATTTATGTTTAAATAGTACAATTATTTTTTAATTTCATCTTTGTTGATTATATGAAAAGCATGAGTAAGATCATAAGATGCATATCGAGAAACGAGTGGGCAGACATGATTTTGACCACTTCATTAAGTTTGTTTTTGTAGAAAACCTTTCTTTAAAGTGAATTTCGATTTTTATTAATTGTATCTTAATTTTAATCAATGTTTCATCAACCAATTGCCTGGATTTCATAAATAAGAAGTAGATCTCACGGCAATTCGTACGAATTCCACGAGGTGGTTAATTCGTAAGAATTCATGCGACCTCACTCGTACGAATTAGTACGATTTTTGCTAAATCGTACATATTTTACGAATTGCCCAATTTGTATGAATTCATACAAATGACCTACCCCTGACCCCGCCCCTAAACCTACCCATCACGTGGGTTTAGACAAATCGTACAAATTCGTACGAGTGAGGTCGTACGAATTCATACGAATTAGCCACCTTTTTATCACTTGTACGAATTCGTACAAATTGGTTGTGAGATCATGTTGAATATAATCAGGACACGGAGGCGCCGGCGCGTGAACTGGAGCTCATCTCATAAATGAATCGAAACTCAGTATAAGCTACTTGCCTCACAGACCTGAGAAATATATCTAAAGAAAGCTTGAAATGTGTACTTTTAAACAAAATAATTCAAAACGAAAGAAAACAGACTGTTCTCTGCTTATGTAGGCGAATCCATATGAAATGTGCATTTCTCTCTGGCGCGTTCACTACTGCGAAAATCGTCAACTTCATCTTTGACAAAGAAAACAATTGTTTATTAATAAACAATTGAAACGTCTCCTTGCAGGGACGGATTGACAATCTGTGCGTTCTGGAAAAGTCCAGAACGGCCGTCCAACCGAGGGCCGTCGGCAGAAAAAAAAAAGAAAAAAGTCTAATAAAGCAGTATTAACAGCCAACAGCAGGGGCACTAATATGATCACTTATGCTACGTGTAAAAAACAACAACTGAGGAAGAAGAGTCGGCCTATAGCCACTGACATTTTATAAGGCTGCACTTTTAAATTTGCTTACATTATATTTGAATAGCTGTGGTCTCCAACGTGGTGCCTGTGAGTTGCCCGCTAAACACATTCTATAAATAGCCCCAACTTGCCGTCGGGGTTCCAGACTTCGAATAAATGGTATAATTTTGCGACCTTTTCAACTAAACGTTTCAATTTGAACTTTTGCCTCTACAAAATTACCCAACTCTCTTTGATTGTACGCTGTCATTTGCGTTGCGTATGAAAAACATCAAATGGCAAACGCTTAAAAAGCGGAACAAAACTTGTTTGATCTGAGCAGCGCATTATCAGCTCGGCCCAAAAAACAGCGATCGCGGACAAAGCTGATCTCGATCACGCGAACATTATTACACAGAGCTGCGCGATCCACTGAGAAGCATTTCAATTCAGAGCAGAATTCTCTATCTCTATTATAAACCACAAATGACTATGTGATTTAAGCTTGTAAAAAGCCAGATGAAACAGCGCTGATATTCTCAACATATTGACGCAAAAAAAAAAAAAAAAAAAACAGGCGAAACATTGTTCCGAGAACAAACCAGTTAGAAGACATTACACACCAAAACCTATGAATTAACTATTAAAAATGATGTTATATTAATACAGTTATGTATAAATGTATTAAATGTAATGCAGTAATGTTTTTGTTTAGAAGTTATGGCAGTTTATTATTTTTTTTTATTTTATTTTTTTTTTCATTTATATTTATACTAAATGTTTGGGCTACTGTTTTTGATAACACGTAGAATAGGTTTATAGAAAATCAACAAAAAAAACTAAACAAAAAAATAAATTTTCATAAGTTTTCAGGATTTTTTTTAAACGCTTTTAAGTCTGAACCAGAATATCAAGATATTTTATTATTTCCCATATGATGGTGAAAAGTAAAAAAGCTTCACCATGTTATGTATAATAAATATTGGAGTATAACAAATAAAAATTCCTTCTAGATGTAGCCCTTGCACACAAAAAGGTTGGAGATCCCTGGTATACAGTAGCCTAACTATATGTTTTATAATTACAAGTTTGTGTAATTTGGGTTACTGTAGCCAGTGACATTTCATTATTTGTATTTTATGGCATTGTACATTTTTTGTTTTTATTTGAAGGCTGAGGCTTCATTAATAAACACAACCCCAATTATCATCATTGGTTTTGAGATGTTACTTGCTGTGAATACCTGTCTGATAGGCTAAAGTATTGTGGCATAGTATCAGGACATCCTGGCTAGTGTCTGTCCCACACGGCTAGAGGCGAATGGCCGGATGATGGGCCTATTTGGGAGAAAGTCCAGGGCTGTTTTTTAGCCCCAGTCCGTCCCTGTCTCCTTGATATATTTAACATGTTCATAATCATTACTTTTGCCGGTTCTTTGTGGCAGCTTTTAGGTGCGCTTTAGGTCCCTTACATGTTACATGAACGTGTCACCATCGTTCAATAGTTAATATTGTTCTATGACGTTCAGATTTTATAGGTTTTTCAAATGTTATTTAATAAAAATAGTTTATTGTTGTTTTGTGCAGTCTTGTGTCCAGAAATAAACAGGAGCAAACACGATTTAATGAGTACATGTTCTTTTATGTGAAACGATGATAATGCCTAATTTGATATGGTCTGTACAGTGGAAATGCGGTTAATGATTTCTGACTGACATAAATTAACAAATCAAACGAGTGCAAACAGGTAAAAGTGAAGCCCCTACCAGACAGAGTCAGTCTAGAGTCCGGCTGTGTTCAAAACACACATGATTCCACAAACACATATTAAGCTTGTCAACTGGATAAACTTTCAGGTGTTTATCAGAAATTATGTTTAAGTAAAGTTTTTACATTAAATTAAGTTCTGTCAGGACCACTATCGTCAAATACGATGGAGAATTAGCATACAGATTGGATTGGCGGTATGGTTCTGTTCTGGGTAAAAACTCCCTGAGCCTAGCATGGAAAAGAGAAGGGAGAGCAGCAATAGTATTTTAATGTACAACATAATTCGAGAATTTAGACTGATTCAGAGGGCAAACAGAATGCCAAATCCTGACTGAGAGAGGTGGAGCTGGGGAGGGAGGAGGGTAATTTGCTCCTGAGAAACACAATAGCTGTTGATAACACTGAAGGAGCTTATATATGGATGCTGTGATTGGCGTCGTATTCCTATAGGTAGACGTGGATCAGCTGATGCGAGCTCGACTAACATGACCTGCCAGCGCTTGATTTTTTACATCAAACAATCACAATTCAACAGGTTTGTTCAAGACAACTTTTTGTTTGTTTATTTCCTATAACTGCATACTATCAGAACACAATATAAACAAGTCTTTCTAGTTATCTAAGCATTTCATATAGATAATGTTCTTTTGGGAGCAACTCTTTTTTTTTTTTTTTTCATCTCACATTTACTTATTTGACAGTATTTGACATGAAAATTAAATGTTTCTCACTGTGGCGACTTATGATATTTCTTCATATGTCTGAGAAAACTACATGAATGTCTAAAACTCTCTCCACAATCAGTGCAGTTGTACGGTTTCTCTCTAGTATGAACTCGCTCATGTGATTTCAGGTGTCCCAACTGAGTGAAACTCTTGTCACAAGATGAGCACTTGTGAGGTCTTTCTCCAGTATGAACTCGCTCATGTGATTTCAGGTGTCCCAACTGAGTGAAACTCTTGTCACAAGATGAGCACTTGTGAGGTTTTTCTCCAGTATGAACTCGCTCATGTACTTTCAGTGTTCCCAACTGAGTGAAACTCTTATCACAAGATGAGCACTTGTAAGGTTTTTCTCCAGTATGAATTCTTTGGTGCTGTTTCAGTTCACCAGCTCTAGTAAAGCTCTTCCCACAGTCACAACACACATGATCTCTCACTTCATTATGTGTTTTCTGGTGTAGTTTACAACATTCCAGACGTGAAAAACTCTTTCCACAGACAGAACACACATAAGGCTTTTCATCTGAATGAACTATCAGGTGTTTTTTCAGAGTTAATGAAGAATTAAAACCTTTACCACACTGATCACAGTTAAATGTTTTTTCTCCGGAATGAATCTGCTGATGAATATTTAGACCTGATGCTTGAGAAAAACTCTTTCCACATTGAAAGCATGGATACGGTTTCTCTCCAGTGTGAATTCTCATGTGTGCGGTAAGGTTTCCTTTTTGACAGAAACTCTTTCCACACCGACTGCAGGTGTGCAGTGCTTTGGCTTTTGTTTCTTGAATTTTAAAGTTATGATGTTCCTCCTTAAATTCCTCCAGTTCTTGTCTTTCCTCTTTTACTTCCATCCAATCTAAAATAAACATACAATTTTAATTAGTTTAAGTGAACCCTGATTTAATAGAAGAAAGCAAGAGAGATCAACTATCAGACCTCTGATGTGCCAAAGTTTAGCTCTGTCATTCTCTTGTTAATATGATCAAAATGAGTTTGACAACTGTTATAGCTTACAAGATTATGATTAAAAGTACATTAAAGATGACGATTAAAATGATATAAGCATTTCTATAAAAAATGTCATTCATATACTGCTTATTATTTCAAAGCTACCAAAGCAGTCAACAATGAAGAATCAAGAGTGGACACCAACCTATTTGTTCCTCAGTATCTTCATGTTTTATTCTGGATGGTTCTGGATCACTCATGTCTTCAATCTCCTCTTTAATAAACTCCATCTTTAACAGTCACACAGATTTCAGCTGCTACTCCTGGAGTTTGTCCTTCTCTGGGCAAGGATGATGCGAATATTCCCAGTATTTATTGGTGAATTGGGAAATGGGATGGACACCAGATCTGCCAAATACAAAGAGAAGTTACTGAATTACTTTACTTACATTTAAATTAAATGAACATATCTGGTTTCTGATAGAAATATAGGGAATTTGGAGGAAGTTGCATTTAAAAAAGGTTTGTTTAATGCTTGTCCAACATCTGAGAGAAATAACAGGACCATTGAGCTGCTGAAAAGCCTCTGTGTCTCCAATTGTTCCCTGTTTTCACCTCCTTCACAGGGCTCGGTTTGAGGGGGGAGGCAATACATTTTTAACAATTTTAAAAAGCATAAGCAACATAAACACTCAAGCTGCTATAGTTTGAAAGTGGCAGTTTTGATGGAGTTTCTGGCTGTTTCTATCTAGAATTGTAAAGGATCCACTGGAGGCAAGTGTAAATGAGAACCCAAATGCAGTTTATTATAAACAAAACCAAACATGAAACAAAAACATGGCGTGGCATGAAAACAAAAACCAAAGCATGAGCATGAACTTACACAACAGCAGATTACAGGAAACAATACTTGACAAAGACACATAGCAAACATGAGAGCTTAAATACACAGAAGACTAATGACTAGACAAGGGACACCTGTGAACAATGAAACAATGAACCAATGAAAACATGACACATCAGACAGGGAAACAACTTTGGCAGGATCACATGACTTACAAGGGATCACATGACAGACAAGGAAACATGACGTGAACAAACCCAAAAACAAACCTGTGACAGATCCCCCCCCCTCTAAGGGCGTCTCCAGATGCCCAACAAAACCCCAAAAAACTAAATTCCAGGAGGGTGGTGGAGCGGAGGCGGTCTTGGGGGAGGAATGGAGGGCCTGGGTCGTGGCCTAGGGCTGTCAAAATTGCTCAAAAATGACGTTCGAATATTCCCTCTAAAAAAACACATATATTCGAACTATTCGAACATCTGGTTGTGCATTTTGTCAATGACGCACATTACGTCAATAACAGGACAAATGAATACAAAGCGACATAACTACTTGTATATAGGTAGTTTATTTAAAGGAACACTTCGACTTTTTGGGACTTTAGCTTATTCACCGTATCCCCCAGAGTTAGATAAGTCCATACATACCTTTTTCATCTCCGTGCGTGCTGTAAGTCTGTTTGACGCACCCACCGCTAGCCTAGCTTAGCACAAAGACTGGATGTAAATGGCTACAGCTAGCATTAGTGTTGTCAAAAGACCCGGTACTTCGGTACCAAGTCGGTACAAAAAAAATGTAAACGTCACGGTACCAAGTTTTCTTAAGTACCGGTGGTACCGAGGACCCGTTCAAACCCAGTTCCTTGATGCGCATGCATGCACGCATGCACTGAGCGCGTGCAGTTGCGCGTCCTTTTTATTAAAGCGCTGAGACATGGCGACCGGCGTGCTGCTGATGTGGTGGCTGTAAATCCACTTGTTGATAAGAAAGGAGAAAAGAGACACATATGGAAATATTTTGGATTAGGCTATGGTCACGTTGCCATAAGTGGCCGTTCACATAGTGCGTTTTATGCGTGTTCAGATTCGTTATTCCAAATGTAGGCGCGCGGCAAGCGCGCTCATAATAGAAGCGACACGGCACGCTCGTTTTTCCAGGCGCGCCTATGTTCATGGTTGCATAGCAACAACAGACGCCACGGGAGAGCAAGCGCTTGTGGAAAGGAAAAACCTGTCGATCTCCGAATGCAACGTTACATGAGGAGAGTAAAGATGGAAAGCTTTTAAAGATTAGTTCCATATAAATTCACGGATAATTTGTTGTTTTGTTGTTAGTGAAAATCAATATTGACCTTGTATTTGAAAAAGGATCCTCATATAAAAACAATACTAAAATTCAGAGTAAGTTCATTCGCATTCGGAGATCGACTATTTTTGAAACGGTGCGAACTGCGCTCTCCATGATGACGAGGAAGTATCAGCAAAGAATTTATTGATTTCTAGCCCTTTGGTACCGAAATTGGTACCGAGAACCGTGGATTTTCACTGGTATTGGTACCGAATACTGAAATTTTGGTACCGTGACAACACTAGCTAGCATACTAATACTATATAATAATAGTACGGTCACGGTGCCACATTTATAATGTTCAGTGATGTCGCATAACTGCCAGATTCAAACTGTGCTTTCGCGCGTTGGCTGGCGCTGAGCCAGAGTCGGACGCGTTCAGCGCTGTCATATATCACACAACTAAGCAGTGTTTTCAACCTCATAATGTTTATTTTAGGCTTCATATATTTAAATACACATAAGCACGAGTAAAACAATACATTTGGAGTTTGTAAAATACACACTGATGTCTGTGGAAGCAGCAATAACAATCTATTCAAATATAATTTGCCGACATGTTTTATTCATATCAGACAAACATAGTGGAAGTAACTATAAAGTTTACTCTATTCTTCTCAGTTCACCGGCCACTTTCTTGCATTTATTTCGGGAGAAACTGATGAATTCACGTGCTGTAAATCCGACTGACAGGACAACATTGCGGCGCCCATCTCATGTTATAGATCAAGATTATTTATAAAGGTTTTTAATCGACCAAACACACTCACTTACACGTATTTGAGAATCGGAATATCAGATAGGCTAGTTGATGACATGGTAAGCAAGTTTGTGAATATTTTGAATAAAAAAGGAAAAGCGAAATAAAAGCGACACATCTGTCATGCAGTATTATTGTGGCTGCGGTGTATCGCGTGACGCGTCGCCATGGAAACATTAAAGGGAACGTTCGCCTTGAAAAAAACTCACTCTGGGGGTGAGGGGTGGGGTTGTCAGTTAGAATATTTTAAACTTATGTGTGAAAGGGTTAAAGAAAAGATCAAAAATAAATATTTGTGTGTGCTGTAAAGTGGTTAGAAAAAAATAATAATCGGAATCGGCTAAAATCGGTATCGGCAGGTCAAACTCAATGAAAAATCGGAAATCGGAATCGGCCTAGAAAATTGTAATCGGTGCATCTCTATATGAGACACAGTCATTTTTTAAACGTTTAAATACTGGGAACTATTTTCTCAAGGCGAAGCACTGCTACTTGGGCGGAGTGATGAGCGCAGCACCCGAGAAGCGCCGTGGTGAGGAGCAGAGAGTTCGCTCAGAGTTGGAGTAATAGAGTCAGCAATTACTAGATAGTAAATGCAAAGTTTACAATCATGAGTATTCACTGTATTGTAAAGAGCTGCAACAATAAACATGGGAGACCAGGTAATACCATGAAGTTTCATAGAATTACAACCAAAAACGCTGACCTGATGAATCAATGGCTCTGGAAATAGATCCAAACACACCTGTAGACATCATCAAGGAAGGACTATCGCGTTTGCTCAGAACATTTCACTGAGGACGACTATTTTGAAAAAATGGAATTTGCCATGAAACGTGTGCTGAAGGATACGGCCATCCCATCAATAGTAAAGACAGGACAAAGTGGATCACCTGCGGCTGCGGTAAGTGTTCCGTTATGTTTTTAGATGACTAGCCTACTGTTACAGTGCCATTAGCTAGATGTAATGTAACCTTAGTGACACTATTACATGAACAGGGTGCTCACTACTATTACTGTACGTTCACATCGCCGCCGACTTGAGCTGCAAAGAAGCTCTGGCCGCCCTGTCAAGGACGCTTGTCAAAAAGTACGGGGAAGCTTGTTGACGCTTTGGCCGCTCTGAAGTCTGTGTCACACCATGAAATGTAAATATAAAAACAAGGAATATATTGACACTAGAAACCTTTTATAATGACAGCATTTTTATAACCGATTTGGTCGGGAAAAATTTTTTTTTGGATTATATGCGCGAGGGAGAGAGAGCAAGACGTGTTGTTTGAAAACGGTGAAGGTAAGTGCGCGCGCGCGCGCGCGGCCGGAGCTCTCTCTCTTTTGTAACTGGTCCCTATATGAAAATAATGTCATATCATAAATGATAGGAAACCCAGCAACAGCGATTATCAGTTTATCCTCCATTACAGTTGTTCCCGGGCTCCATGTATCCCCTGTAATGTTAGTATTGTGTTGTCACAAACGCGCTCTATCGCCCCAGTAACAAATAAGCGTCGCTAAAGGTAACTTTCAGGACTGTAGCCTTCAACTTGCTAATGAATTGGAGGGGGGGATGGGCAGTTTTAATTTTTGAGAAACAGTGACCTTGTTTGTGAAATAGCAGGCTACTCCCGTTCTGATTCTCCCCTCGACCTCAGTCTGTTCGGCATCTTGTCTATCAGCTTCCAAAGTTTGTAACTCCTCGTCTGTGTATTCTGGCTCAAAACAATATGGTTCTGGATCTTGGTTTGATATCAAATAAAAATCCTCTGACAATTCCTCAAAGTCAGCCATGATCACGAATCACGTTCGCTACTAGTTAGTCACGTTGGTTTTGTTGACAGAACGGCGCTTCTCGGGTGCTGCGCTAATCACTCTGCCCAAGTATTAGTGCTTCGCCTTTTGAGAAAATAGTTCCCAGTATTTAAACGTTTAAAAAATGGCTGTGTCTCATATGACCTTGTTATTTTTACACACTGTGACTATACAAATCACAACATGTAAATAGGAAAATGTTGGCGTTATTTAGTCACTTATTGGGATTAGTATGCTAGCTGTAGCCATTTACATCCAGTCTTTGTGCTAAGCTAGGCTAGCGGTGGGTGCGTCAAACAGACTTACAGCACGCATGGAGATGAAAAAGGGATGTATGGAGTGGACTTATCTAACTCTGGGGGATACGGTGAATAAGCTAAAGTCCCAAAAAGTCGAAGTGTTCCTTTAAGTTTAAACATATTTGACAACTTATTACCAACACAAAAACAAGTAAATCAACTAATGGCCAAGACCGCAGACCTCACTCTCGCTCACTCACACTCGCAGGCACTCTTTCTCTCTCTCGCCCTCACCCTCATGCTGCGTTCACACTAAACGCGAATAGAGCGTCTGGCGCGAGTGATTTCAATGTTAAGTCAATGTAAAGACGCGTTTACGCGCGTCTGGAGGTCTTGCTGCGTGAATGAGGAGTCTCCACGCGTCAATTTTTGCTTCAAACTTTTGAAATGTTTGAAATACAAAATGTTCAAGCGTCCAACTAGACGCTGTAGACGCGAATCCGACAGTGAACGCTCCGAGCGAGCTGTGCTGTGGTAAACATGGAACTTTTCCTTGACATGAAACGGTAAATAATCAAACCAGTGGAAGCCTGCAGTGCATGAAACTGCTGTATCTAACCTACCATCATGCAATATCTATTCAGTCAGTACAGTAGCCTACACTTTAGTAATGTTTCTGTTTAACGTTAACACTTCTTCCTGTTACCTGTCCCTGACCCAGGCAGCGCGCCCACTCGCAAAGCAGACAGCCTCTGCTACCGCGGGCGTTTTTCCACATTCGAATATTAATTTTCACATTCGAAATTCTGTTTTTTAAAACTATTCGAATATATATTCGAATTTAGAATATTCGTTGACAGCCCTATCGTGGCCTGGCGTGGGCAGACCTGGCAGTGCAGGAAGCCACGGCGGATCCGGCAGTGCAGGAAGCCAGGGAAAATGCTAATTTTCCATACATTAGCTTTTAGCGAAGAGGGTGCCGTTCGGATTTCGCGCTCAGCCATCATGTGTCTCTGTTATGTGCGCGTCTCTGTTATGTGCGCGTCACAGACTGTCCGGGCACTGCACGTCCGCGCTTCAGAGTTCTGTTAATATTATGCAATTGGAGATAAAAAAAAATTAACATTTTGAAAATCGTTTTTTTTTTTCATTTGTGAATCAATTCAGAATCGTCCGCATCGCGACGCATCTAATAATCGATTTTTCCCCACCCCTAGTTGTTATGGGAAGGAGGAGGAGGGAACCGGCGAACCGGAAAAACATAAAAGTCCAGGCCTCTCCTCGTCCTCGCTCTCGTCCTTCACTGTCGTCGCTCCTCCTTTTATGATTCTGAAGCTCATTAGATACGAGGCCAGTGAACGATACTTTTTTCAATACCAATTTTATGAACATTTAATGTGATATCAGAGGCTGTAACATTAATGTGAAGAGGAGAAAAAAAAAAAACAAGAAAGCTAAACTGTTAATGCAGCTAACCTTAAGGATAAGCACAGTTTACACGTTTTTTTCCCCGTTTAAATTTTTCTGGATGGTTAAATTAAAATTGATTAAATAAAAAAGTGTAATCTATTTAAATCATGAAACTTGTTCAGTTTAACAGCAATTAATTAATAGTTTAACAAAAATTACATTCTTAATGTTTTTTGTTTTTTTTTAAATTCCATCTTATTTTTACCCAGTTCTGTAGCCTGGATGCCAGCCGACTGACAAAAATTTTAGGTCGGGAAGTTCGGTCTGGACTTGATCCATTGAGGAGCTATTATGCCCGAACAAAAGTTGTTCGGACCAATCAAATTGTCAGGGCGGGCTTTATACGATGATGGACAGATGATCAACAGTAACGTAATCATCCACGTCACCAAAGAGCATTGAGATTTCACGAGTTCACACTTACAAATAAATCAGATAGAATAAATGCATATTTGGCGTGCTGTCCGAGGAGAGGCAATAGCCAACAATACATTGTATAGGTCAAAATTATCGATTTTTCTTTTATGCCAAAAATCATTAGGATATTAAGTAAAGATCATGTTCTATGATTATATTTTGTAAATTTCCAACCGTAAATATATAAAACATTTATTTTTGTGAGTGAATGCAGCACAATCGCGAACATAAATGAACAACTTTAAAGGCGATTTTCTCAGTGTTTCAATTTTTTTGCACCCTCAGATTCCAGATTTTCAAATAGTTGTATCGCAACCAAATATTGTCCTATCCTAACAAACCATACATCAATGGACAGCATATTTATTCAGCTTTCAGATGATATATAAATCTCAATTACAATTTTTCTTACCCATGTGACTGGTTTTGTGGTCCAGGGTCACATTAGTAGTAGTAGTATTTCATAAAGATGAACATTATACTGTACAAGAGTAATCAGGGCCAGATTATCCATAGACGGGATTGGGCACCATGCAAGTGATAAAGATAATGACTAGACCTTTAAAATATTTCTCATGTTTTGTATATTATTTTGCTGGAAGAGATGCAGATACAAAATGAACAGTTAATGAGACAATATACAGAGAGAATAAAAAATATATGCATGTAAAGAATTGCGATTGGGTCAGTTCACAGTTTATTTGCCCCCTCCCCCCAGTCAGAGTCTAGCCCGCCAATTTGTAATATACAATTCAAAATGGATAGGCAGCAACAGCTAAGCGGTTGTGCAAAACGTAAATTAGAGAACGTAAAAAACTTTCTTTTTAAAAGAGAAAATATCACGATACATAGCAACCCTTCAAAAAGTACCTACAATATCAAGAATTGCATGCATGAAGAGAAAATTTGTTCACCAGAGGATATGTTGCAAATTCTAAAAAAATTATAAAATACATGGGCTCAGACTGATCTCTTAACTGATCTCTGATCTCAGTTGTCCGTTACCAACTGCGAGGCCGAGAGATCCTTCTCTCAACTTAAAGAGTGAAGAATGAGAATGAGACAGAAGCAGCTGTCTGCGCTCTCCCTGCTGACTATTGAAGCCGAACTAGTCAAGGGAATGGACTTTGAGGATTTCAATTTAATTGACGATTTTGCATGCACAAATTCTAGAAAAAATATTTTCTGCTAAAGGTAAAGCTTAGCCTATTTACCATTATTTCTGGGCAGATATGTGACGCTGTTGTCGATTTGAAATTTGTGGAACGAACAGGATGTTTGTAAAGTTCGGTATGTATGTTTTGCTGCTGTGTGTCTCTGTGGTGCTGAATTCAGCTGTTGATATGGTTGCTTGCAACAGTCTTTCATGGGCTTGCTTTGGTATATGTTTGCAAAACATTTTTTTAGACATATGGTTGTGCATGCAGTTCTCATACATGCCGTTTTTTGACGGAAATATAGATATTTAGAATGACATTATCATGTAGGGGTCGGGGGGCACTTCAAATGTGGTGAAGTGTTAATCCGGGCCTTAGAGTAATATATTTCTATTCTAAGTTAAAAACAAACGTTTATTTTGACGGGTTGCCGTCTAGACCTTTTTCTGTGATGTGATGATAGTTTCTCTCAAATTAAATGTTGTCAAAGTGAGAATATTAAACCGTAAAGGGACTATAATAATATGAATCCTGGATGTTCTGCGTCAATGAATGGCCCAGACACACGGTTCCTTTTACTACACAGCATGTGCGACTCACACGGTGCTTGTCTGTGCCATTCTGTTGCCATCAATTCGACGTAGTCTTTTTTTCTTGATGCCTCACCACAGCCAGCACTTGATTTGTGCACATCATACATGCGCATGCTTATTGTTTCACTGACGTTGACAAGATTAACTGCTCAGGTATAGAAATTTGGTACCGAACGACAAGACATTTTTTGATACTCGAAGGTAGAGGCAATTCGGTCAGTGCCTAAAAAGTATCGAACTCGATACCCAGCCCTACATGCCGGTGACACTCATTAGTAACCACGCCACTGTCATCGCGCCGTTCTCTCTCATGCGTTTTCGCAGTTTCCCCTATTAAATCCAGTCACGCAGCAGCTCTTTTGCCACTCAGTCCAGCTGAGGGGGGTGCGTTTCGGCGGGAAAGTGACGTCAATGCGTACCCTCTATTCGAACTCTGCTTATTCATTATGGTGATGTCCGAGATCTTCTGTAATTTAACACATTTTATTGGTGTCAACAGCAGGGCTCCAGACTGCGACCAAATGATCGCATTTTACGACCATTTTTTCCTGCCAGTGCGACAAAATTTTTATATAGCTTGCACTAGCGCCAACACAAATGCATTTTGTGGAATGCCCAGCATTAAATGGAAAACTAAATGAAAGTGGACCGATACTGTGCTACTCATTTGTGCTTCACGGACCGTTTATTAGTTCGGACCAATAATAGACAGCGCAGCGAGCTACTCAATCACGCGACACCGTTACTACACATCGCTGGGAGATCCAGTGAAGAAATCCATTGAATTCGCCACAGAATTAATAACACAACAAACTGTGCTGACGTGGAAAACAGGAGAAACATTGTGCAATGAATGAACAAGTTATAGAAGGCTCTAAGTTCACAAATCAGCAACATTCATCATGGATTAATGTAGTAACACTAACTGTAACTATGGTATTTTAACAGAAATAGTCAAATGCTTACAAAATATCCTTTTCCAGCAGTTCAAAACCAATATCATATTGAAATGTTATTTTTAATGTGATGAACAGATGAACATTTTTTGTTCATCCTTCAAAGATTGTCCCTATTTATAAAAATAAAAGTTTCAAGATTTAGGAAGTCACACTTATTTGAAAAAAAAAAAAAGATTAAATTACCATTGTAACCAGTAGGTGGTTGCCGAGGACCGCTTTATTTTCACTCCCGTATATAAATTTTTACCCTAGTTTTGCTGTTAAATTAATATACGATATTATGAATGAAAATAATTTAAGTAAATTTTATCAACACCTCAGCTTAATTAAGCTGTTAAGCTCAGTGCTTTATTGTCAGCCCCACAGTATTACCACTTTCTGTAGAACTTAGCCTAGTGGTCCTGGTGCTGCTGCCCTTGGGACATTCTAAAACGCTTAACGTAGCTTACTGTACTGAGACAGTGATATTAAAAGACCAAACTCAGTACAGTGCACATCATATTTATAAACCATAGGCTACTATGTATAAAAAATCAGATGAGCCCAGAAATTGAACGCAATGTTAATTAAAATGTTTAACGTGTAATTAAACGCGTTGCGTTCATATTCTGGGCTCATCTGATTTTTTATACATAGTATGGTTTATTAATATGATGTGTACTGAGTTTGGTCTTTTATTATCTCTGTCTTAGTACAGTAACTGTACGTTCACACGTTATTGACGTTAAGTCAATTTATTACCTAGGCATTTGTCAGTAATACAGTCAAAATTGGGGAAATGTGAATGCGTTCCAGGTTGATTTAAGGTGTGTGCCCCTACATTTTCAGCCTTTGCTCCTAAAAGAATTTCAGTTATGGGCTACAACAGCGTTCCTAGAAAAAAAACAGTTAGTCTGGAGCCCTAAACAGAGTCTGTGAAAACTACACTCTAATAATAATAAACCAGGACACACAACGCATTACATTGACCCTTAAACACACTCACTCGAGGAGCTGGTTAATGTTAAACTCTGTAATTTTGTAACTTCTCTCACCTGCAGACTGGAAATATTCGGCATCCGAAGAAAATACTCCACATTTGTCCTTCATTCACGATCGTTTACAGCGTCACTTTCACCCTCGACTGGTGAAAGTTTCAGCTCGTCTCCTCTCGCTTCTCTCTTCTGCGCATCCTCACTGCGCACAGTGTCATGTTTCTTCTTCTTCTTCTTCTTCTTCTTCTTCTTCTTCTTAAGGTTTTATTGGCGGTTGACAAACAACAAAATGGTGTATTACCGCCACCAACTGGTATGGACTGTGGATCAAAATGACATTTTATATCCTCTAATACATATTATTTATTTAAGATACTGAAAAACAAAACTATAACATTCATTTCCAGATTTATTTTGTAAAATATCCCCTAGTATAAATTGCATTTTTATTTTTCTTAATATGTGTTCCACAGTTTCTTCTTGCCCACAAAATTTACACCTTCCCGTATCATGTTTACCCATTTTATAAAGTGTACCATTTAATCTTGTATGTCCAAATCTCATCCTTGATATTACTATCTCATCTCTCCTGTTTTTTCCTGCACTTCTCATCTCTCCCACTTTCCTTTGAATTCTGTAAAACCATCGACCTTTCTTCTCCATTTCCCATTGTTTTTGCCACCTTACCTTCAACCTTAATAATACTCTTGATTTCACTCTTACTTATACTAACACTTAAGTTAATTTCATTATTTTTAATGGCTTCCTTTGCTGCCTTATCTGCCATTTCATTTCCTTGAATACCAATATGTGCAGGTACCCATAAAAAAATCACTGTAAGTCCCATCATTTGTATTATGTGTAATGTTTGCTGTATTTCTATTTAAATATCTGGTCTACTTTCCGAATGACTGTATTGTAAGCTAGCCAATGACGAACTCGAGTCTGAACAAACAACTGATTTTAAAGGTCTTATCTCCTCTATCCACTGTATTGCTAATGTCATGTTTCTTAAAGGGGCCGCATATTTTGAAAGTCCCCTTGTAGTCAATAATTTTATTCAGATCCACGAACCTGTGTCACGGTGTGAGAAGGCAGAATCGCGACACACCTCTATTCCAACTCCCAGAGTTATCCTTCCCATCCAGATCCAATGCTAGGCTACCACATCTTTAAATTACTATTGGGCAATTCCAGCGTTATGGACGTGACATTTGCAGTCAAAACTTGAAATATAAATTCTCAGAAAACGCATTTAATACCAATTATTGAAACGTCTGTTTATATATCCATACTCCCTTAATAAAGGAGTCCAGACATTAGAAAAATATCAGTCTACACATGCGTTTTATATTTAATAAGAGGAAAATAGGCTACACATATGCGTTACGGAAATGACACAAAAAATCTTTAACTTTTAGGTGGCAAAATGTTTTTTTGTAATTCTTTGAATTACACTGCACAAACCAAAAGTAATACTACCCACCGGATGAAGAAGGGTTGGCTCTCCACAGAACACAAAATAAATATTTTATTTTTCGTGTTCGCATTTATGAGGAAAAAACAATGTTACGGACGTGAGTGCTCTGAAAGTGGCACGAAAAGACTGATTTAAAACTTTCACAGAGACCTCAAACAGGCATTTTAAACAACAAATATTAAGGATTGGCATATCAAGTAAATAATATTCGATGATTGTTTGAAAATCGTCTCCCCTCACATGCTCACAGGTAAGATGGCGTTCGATCAAATCCCACTCCGACATTAAATATTCTGTAGCCTACTGTGGGCTAATAGGTCTACATGTCGTAGCCCAGTCATTAAAGAAAACGATTTAGTTTCATATTTATGTTTAAATAATTAAATAATTTTTTATTTCATCTTTGTTGATTATATGAAAAGTGAAAAGCATGAGTAAGATCATAATATGCATATCGGGAAACGAGTGGGCAGACATGATTTTGACCACTTCATTAAGTTTGTTTTTGTAGAAAACCTTTCTTTAAAGTGAATTTAATTTTTTATTAATTTTATCTTAATTTTAATCAATGTTTCATCAACCAATTGCCTGGATTTAATAAATAAGAAGTAGATCTCACAGCATTTCGTACGAATTCTACGAGGTGGCTAGTTCGTACGAATTCATGCGACCTCACTCATACGAATTAGTAAGATTTTTGCTAAATCGTACATATTTTACGAATTGCCCAATTCGTATGAATTCATACAAATGACCTACCCCTGACCCCGCCCCTAAACCTACCCATCACGTGGGTTTAGACAAATCGTACAAAAAAATTTATACGAGTGAGGTCGTACGAATTCATACGAATTAGCCACCTTTTTATCACTTGTATGAATTCGTACAAATTGGTCATGAGATCATGTTGAATATAATCAGGACACGGAGGCGCCGACGTGTGAACTGGAGCTCGTCTCATAAATGAACCGAAACTCAGTATAAGCTACTTGCCTCACAGACCTGAGAAATATATCTAAAGAAAGCTTGAAATGTGTACTTTTAAACAAAATAATTCAAAACGAAAGAAAACAGACTGCTCTCTGCTAATGTAATCCGTATGAAATGTGCATTTCTCTCTGGCGCGTTCACTACTGCGAATATCGCGAGTCAGCATCGTCAACTTCATCTTTGACACAGAAAACACTTGTTTATTAATAAACAATTGAAACGTCTCCTTGCTATATTTAACATATTCATAATCATTACTTTTGCCGGTTCTTTGTGGCAGCTTTTAGGTGCGCTTTAGGTCCCTTACATGTTACATGAACGCGTCACCATCGCTCAATAGTAAATATTGTTCTATGACGTTCAGTTTTTACTGTTTTTTCAAATGTTATTTAATAAAAATAGTTTATTGTTGTTTTGTGCAGTCTTGTCTCCAAAAATAAACAGGAGTAAACACGATTGAATGAGTACATGTTCTTTTATGTGAAACGACGATAAAGCCTAATTTGATATGGTCTGTACAGTGGAAATGCGGTTAATGATTTCTCACTGACATATAAATGAACAAATCAAACGAGTGCAAACAGGTAAAAGGGAAGCCCCTACCAGACAGAGTCAGTCTAGACCAATGGAAAGTCCGGCTCAAAACACACATGATTTCTCTCATGGTCTGTATTTTCTAGGGATGCTCCGATCCACCTCTTTTGTTTCCCATACCGATTCCGATACCTGCAATTCAGTATTGGCCGATACTGAGTACCGATCCGATACAAAGGTAAAATGTTAAAAGCGCTGAATTACTTAATAAGCTGTATGCATTACTTTGCAAGATATCAGGCTCGACAATTTTTTAGCCTTGTAAAACAAAATGACAAACAATGTATTCACAAGTTTAGTGATTTATTTATTAAACCAGCACCAGAGCAACAAGTGCAAAATAAAATAACAAGTTCAGTACCTTAAACTTGACATTCAAAATTAAAGTGCAAAATTTGTACAGGATGCTTAATGGATGCTATTTGCACTGCAAATAGGAATTAAGCATCCAAAACAAAAGCAGCTGAATAAAACAACAGCTTCACTAGCTTGGTAAATGTGTACAAATAAATAGAAACAAAATCTCTTTATAACTGTTTAGTTAGTGCAAAGTTAGTGCAAATATAACTTCAAAATCAATGCACAATAAACAATAAAACAGCTGAAATTTAGCAAAAAAGCAATAGCTTTACTGCTTAAGATATTCAAAAGAACAGGATTCAGCTCTTTTCAATGCTTTAGTGGAAATAATATTTAACATCCAACACAGAAACAGATCAATAAAACACTAGCTTCTCTACAAACTGAAATTTAACATCCTGTTTAACAATTTAACATATCAATCTCAGTCTTGACCATCACTGGCAGGTTCTTGCATAGGAAAGCAAGCATCTCTGCTCTCTCAGCTGTCAGTCTGTTTCGCTTTTCATCCAAGATACAGGAAACTGTGCTGAAGAGCCTCTCACTTTCTACGCTAGTGCAGGGTGCACAGAGGTAATTCAAGGCAGCGACAGCAAGGCCAGGAAAGCACTGGCGGTTGACTTCCCAGTATTTGTATGGGTCGTGTGTGACAAGGATTGTTTCCTCTGTAAAAAAATACATGCATTTGGATAGCAGTGCTGGAGCAGCTTGCTGCACCACCATGTTCCTCATGCTCCTGCCGAATTCTGTCAAATTCTTTCACGAAGCTACTGCTGCTCTTACTTCTGCATGGAGCTACTGCTGCTTCAAGTTCTGACCGGGAGGCTTTTTCTGGTGGCTCTGAAATGTCTGATGCCTCTGCCTTATCATCTGTGGTGGTCCTCAAGTCTTCCTCCAGTTTTTTGGCCAGTGAATCTTTACCATGCTTTGCAGACTCTGCACTGGTAAAGAATCTGAAAAAGATACGTACATACATAAGTTACATAGTACATCATACCAACCAGATGGTAGCACATTTATCCTTTAAATCTGACATTAAATCTGACATCAAAGATCTATAGTGCACATGTACTATGTTGTTCAATATTCATATTCTCAGTTCTATTAAAAGTAATTTTACATCATGGCATCTTATTACATTTAAATTTACAGTCACAGACTAGTATACGTGTCACAGTGTGAGAAAGAACATGAAAAACAAAGAAAATAATAAATGCAGCTCAATAACTAAGTCTCAAAAATTACTTTAGTCATTTACTGCATACTTATCTCTCACGGAGGAGCGGAAGCATAAAAGGAGGAGCTACGACGGTGAAGGACGAGAGAGGAACAGCAGGCCTGATTTTATGTTGTGTTTTGTTTCTGTGGCCGGCAGTCGTCCGCGAGGGACTGCTGGCTTATACTTTCATTTTTGTATGCATTTTATTTATTTATTAAATTGTTTCAATGTTCGCCGGTTCCCGCCTCCTTCCCATAACATCTGAACTGCGTTACAGTCAGCTACACATATGGCATCTGAATATATATTTATTTATTACATGGCTTGGTTGAATTCTAATGTAGAATGCGGTCTGTTATTTCTTGATAACAGACCGCTGGCGCTGCTAAGTATAACACACCGTTGCCATGAAAAACAGAGCGTTGCCATGGACGCAGGATTCTAACCGTAGAGACGGAACGGACTATTTTCTTTAGCGGGAAGCAATATAAATCGTTTTTTAAGTCAATAAACTCCTTTTTAAATCAATATTTTGTGTCAAATTATTGATTTATTTGGTAGGTAGCCATGTAATAAGCGGGATAATGTATAGTGAGGCGGTTGTTATAGCGAATACAACCCCTTCAGGCTACCCGGCGCGTCGGGCTCCTAATCAGCCTGTCGGGGTTGTATTCGCTATAACAACCGCCTCGCTATACATTATCCCTTACATATAAAATAATTATTAATTGTTTACAGTCTTACCTGTCTTTGTATCTTGGGTCCAGGAGGGTTGAAAGTGCAAACAGAGGTTCATCTTCCACTGTGCTGAAGCGTTTATCGATAGCTTCTAGGAGGGTCTTTTTCATAGTTTTAATCCCAGAGTCGGCATCGGTTTCCATGGAGAGGACACGTTTGAGAACAGTGACACTTGGGATTACATCAGCAGCAGAGGCAGTGGCTGAGCTCACCTTCCTGGTAAACTCCTCAAACGGTTCCAGGCAGGTCTTTGTTTTTTCAAGCAAGGCCCACTGGTTTGCCGTGAGTGTTGTGGGTAGGTCATGGTCCGCAGCATAGGCTGACAGAACTCGCTTCTGTTCCAGCAGACTCTCTATCATGAAGTAGGTGCTATTCCACCTCGTTCGCACATCTTGTTGGAGGCGGTTTGGTTCCATGTTCATTTCGAGCTGTATATCTTGCAGCCGGGAATATGCAAGTGGAGAGTGCTTAAAATGCCCAACTATGTGTCTCCCACCTGCAACAGCATCACTCACACTGCGTTGTGAGAGGAGTCCCTCGTTAACAACAAGCTGCATTGTGTGAGCAACGCATCCTAGACTGCGCACTCCCATGACGTCCATTGCTCTTTTCATGTTACTGGCGTTGTCTCGAAGAAAAACGTGGACTCTGCTCAGCGGGATTTGCCACTTGTCAAGCATTTCCTTTAGAGTAGCTGCAATCGCGTCGCTGGTGTGTGACCCGCGAAAGTTTGTTGCATTTAACATGGCACTTTTTGGCACAAAATTCACGTCCAACCAGTGTGCCGTTAAACTTAAAAGTGACATTGGAGACACGTCAGAGCTCCAGATATCTGTTGTAAAACTCAGTACTTTGACATCTTTCATTTGTTCGGATATGTGTTTGCACATTTTTTAGTACAGTTCAGGTAGAGCAGTCTCGGATAAATATTTCCGCTTCACCATGTCGTACCGTGGCTCTAGATGGTTTATTAGGAGTCTGAAGCCCTTGTTCTCAACGACGGACTGCGGTTGCCAGTCCATAACAATGAAATTCAGTACGCTTTCAGTGATTTTTGCTGCTTTCACACTACCATGTGGAAATTTCTGAATTCTTTCTGTTGTCTCCTCCAAAGTTAGCTGCTTTGTGCCGTTGCGTTTTTGTTTTTTCAGCTTGTTGAACTCGGCATGCTCTTTGGGATTAAATCTCTGTAAATGCTTCATTAAATTTGTAGTATTATAATTCTAAGTTTTATCACCACCCCTCGGAACATTTACTTGGCTTATACTGCAAACCGCGTTGGAACTTGTTGGCATAACTATTGTGAAATACCTCCAAATCACAGATGTTTTGGCTCGCTCCATACTGTTCGCTGTTCTATACTCTGAATGTTATCTTGTTAACATGTGCTGCGTACAGTGCACGTTACTAGCGTATGATGTCACACACTGCGCACAGCACTGCGGCGGCGCGAAAGCTTTTAAGTGCCGGCATCTCCATAAACTTTTATATCGCCTAGCAGATCGGGGCAATTGTCGCCGATACCCGGTCTAGAATTTTATTCAGTATCGACCCCGATACCCGATACAAATATCGGATCGGAGCATCCCTAGTATTTTCTGGTGCTGTTTAGAGTCCAGCAGTGAAAAACTTTTTTCCACAAACACATATTAAGCTTCTCAACTGCATAAACTTTCAGGTGTTTATCAGAAATTATGTTGAAGTAAAGTTTTTACATTAAATTAAGTTCTGTCAGGACCACTATCGTTAAATACGATGGAGAATTATCATACAGATTGGATTGGTGGTATGGTTCTGTTCTGGGCAAGAACTCCCTGAGCCTAGCATGGAAGAGAGAAGGGAGAGCAGCAATAGCCCCCATTACGGTAAATAGAACAGAACCAACATGAATGTATTCTAGGTATCATTAATTCAATATTTTAACGTACAACATAATTAGAGAATTTAGACTGATTCAGAGGGCAAACAGAATGCCAAATCCTGACTGAGAGAGGTGGAGCTGGGGAGGGAGGAGGGTAATTTGCTCCTGAGAAACACAATAGCTGTTGATAACTTTGAAGGATTCCAAATTCACAAAGTCAAACTAGATAATGTTCTTTAGGGAGCAAATCTTTCTTTTTTCTTATCTCACAACATTTACTAGTACACAGTATTTGGCATGAAAATGAAATGTTTCTCACTGTGGCGACTTATGATATTTCTTCATATGACTGAGAAAACTACATGAATGTCTAAAACTCTCTCCACAATCAGTGCAGTGGTACGGTTTCTCTCTAGTATGAACTCGCTCATGTGATTTCAGGTGTCCCAACTGAGTGAAACTCTTGTCACAAGATGAGCACTTGTAAGGTTTTTCTCCAGTATGAAGTCGCTCATGTGATTTCAGTGTTCCCAACTGAGTGAAACTCTTGTCACAAGATGAGCACTTGTACGGTTTTTCTCCAGTATGAATTCTTTGGTGCTGTTTCAGTTCACCAGCTCTAGTAAAGCTCTTCCCACAGTCACAACACACATGATCTCTCACTTCATTATGTGTTTTCTGGTGTAGTTTACAACATTCCAGACGTGAAAAACTCTTTCCACAGAGAGAACACACATAAGGCTTCTCATCTGAATGAACTATCAGGTGTTTTTTCAGAGTTAATGATGAATTAAAACCTTTACCACACTGATCACAGTTAAATGGTTTTTCTCCGGAATGAATAAGCAGGTGATTCTTGAGAGTTGATGCTTGAGAAAAACTCTTTCCACACTCAGTACAGTAGTGCGGCTTCTCTCCAGTATGAAGTCGCTCATGTGATTTCAGAGATGCAGAATGAGTGAAACTCTTGTCACAAGATGAGCACTTGTAAGGTCTTTCTCCAGTATGAATTCTTTGGTGCTGTTTCAGATAATCAGATGTAGTAAAGCTCTTCCCACAGTCACAACACACATGATCTCTCACTTCATTATGTGTTTTCTGGTGCACTTTACAACTGTTCAGCCTTGAATATCTCTTTCCACAGAGAGAACACACATAAGGCTTCTCACCTGAATGAACTAACAGGTGTTGTCTTAGATCTGATGGCGAATTAAAACCTTTACCACACTGATCACAGTTAAATGGTTTTTCTCCAGAGTGAACCTGCTGATGAATATTTAGACCTGATGCTTGAGAAAAACTCTTTCCACATTGAAAGCATGGATACGGTTTCTCTCCAGTGTGAATTCTCATGTGTGCGGTAAGGTTTCCTTTTTGACAGAAACTCTTTCCACACCGAGTGCAGGAGTGCAGCTCTTTGGCTTTTGTTTCTTGGATTTTAAAGTTATGATGTTCCTCCTTAAATTCCTCCAGTTCTTGTCTTTCCTCTTTTACTTCCATCCAATCTAAAATAAACATACAATTTTAATTAGTTTAAGTGAACCCTGATTTAATAGCAGAAAGCAAGAGAGATCAAGTATCAGACCTTTGATGTGCCAAAGTTTAGTTCTGTCATTCTCTTGTTAATATGATCAAAATGAGTTTGACAACTGTTATAGCTTACAAGATTATGATTAAAAGTACATTAAAGGGTCATGACACCCTAAACCAAAATTTCTGAGATTTTAACAGAGGTATGTGTGTTGAACACCATTGAAGACAATGTTAGCATCTGTTAGATTTAATAGTAGGGGGGAAATGGTTAGATTTTTGTTTTTATACGCAATTTTCGTCTTCCGGGTTTAAAATCTTCATCGTGTCAGAGCACGATAGTACTTTGATGACTCATCGGTGCCTCATAATTATTAATGAGACTGAGTTTTTTATCCAATAAGAAGACACTTTCTATTAATTATTCATGACACCACGTGGATCTTTCCAATGACAGACATGTCAAACTATGATATTGCGTAGTAGATGAGAGAGGTAATGATGGGACGCGCGTTTGTTTTCGTGGTGCAAAAGTTCCAGTGCATCTTTCCTCGCGATGCTGCCAGGACTAGACTCCGGCCATCAACCACAGACACTACTATGTGTGTGTAGCAACCGTACAACTGGAGAATGGTGGAGTTCGGCCTTGTACACCAATGCAGGTTTCGTCTTGCGAGTGATGCGGTCCGGAGGACTTTTCTATCGCTTCAGAGGTTTGTGTGTGTGTGTATATATGTGTGTGTCTAAAATGTAACCCTGTCCGTTTTACTTGCCTTTTGTTAAATAATCACTCGTGATTCAAATTTAGATATTTCGATAATACCTCAATTGTGTGGAACGTATGCTTAATTTGTGCAAATTTCTATGTCACTGTCCATCTTTATTATGTGGGTTTAGGGGGCGCATAGATCTAGGCTATGTACGGATTTTTAAGCGTTTTTTTTAATTTATTTTTTATGCATTTATAGTGTGTATATAAACAAATATATATTTTATAATGACATAATTATACATATACATGTGCATTTATATGTTTTAAATACAATTATAAGGTGTCAGTGTATTTCATTAGACTATAACTTTGCCAGCTATAAAAAAATCTAGCATTTCCTCACGTTTTACCACTGATTTTTAGTGACAGTCGATATGCATGCATGGGCCACTGGCGATGACAGTTGCCCCCCCCCCATCCCCTCTCCTCTCCCCTCTCCTCTCCCCTGCCGTGCCATACCACACCCACTCCCCTCCCTTCTTCTCACAGCCACCACGCCCAATTAAGTTGCATTTTTCAAAAAGATTGTGAGCTAGACTTGAGCTGAAAGAGGGGGGTGTCATGACCCTTTAAAGATGACGATTAAAATGATATAAGCATTTCTATAAAAAATGTAATTCATATACTGCTTATTATTTCACAGCTACCAAAGCAAACAACAATGAAGAATCAAGAATGGACACCAACCTATTTGTTCCTCAGTATCTTCATGTTTTATTCTGGATGGTTCTGGATCACTCATGTCTTCAATCTCCTCTTTAATAAACTCCATCTTTAACAGTCACACAGATTTCAGCTGCTACTCCTGGAGTTTGTCCTTCTCTTGTAGGATGATGTGAATATTCCCAGTATTTATTGGTGAATTGTTGTGGGATGAACACCAGATCTGCCAAATTCAAAGAGAAGTTACTGAATTACTTTACTTACATTTAAATTAATTGAACATATCTGTTTTCTGATAGAAATTTGGGGAATTTGGATGCAGTTGCATTTAAAAAAAGGTTTGTTTAATGCTTCTCCAACGTCTGACAGAGATAACAGGACCATTGTGTTAAACTGAGCTGCTGAAAAGCCTCTTTAGCCGCGTTTCCACCGCAGGAACTTTCCCCAGGAACTAGGAACTTTGGGCTGGTACTCGATGTGTTTACACCGCAGGAACCAGGGTCTAAATGAAGTTCCGGGTAAATATTTCCCCCTCCGATAGTCCCTGCTCATGAGGTAGTACTTTTTCAAAGTTCAGGAACTTTCAGGGGTGGGACTTGTGCGCTGCACAAGCTGATTGGTTGTGTTCACGCCGCATTTTGGTTGGATGACTCCACGCAGCATTTTCTTTATTTTTAACCTCCCTTTTAAAAAGTGGCTTCATGCAGTAAAGTTGTCTGTCTGCAAATATGGAATTTAATAAAAAAAACTGGGGGACTGGCGACGAGTTTCAGGCTTTATTATTTGGGTATTTGTGGAAGAGGAAACTTTCTGCGCGTTCGTCACAGCCATCTCACGGCCAATGTCCGCAATAGCTGATAACATACAATTTTATATCTAACGTTAGCATTACGAGCTCTGAACACGCTTTATCAGTGCTCGTCTCTTTTCTGCCACAGCTTTTAATATTAAGTCATTATGTTTACACATTGTCATCTATTGCAAGGCAAACCATGTTACAAATTTACTATAACAGGATTGAAATAGCGCTTTGAGGTTGGTAACAAACAACTATTTACAAGACTGTCACTATTTATGATTGATAGACGGGGTTCAGGCTTTTTTTAAGCGTATTTGCGCAAAAGGAAATTTTTGCGCGTTCGTCCCAGTCATCTCACAACATACCTTGTCTAATTTTATACGCATACGAGCTTTCTGAACACGCTTTAGTATCAGTGCTCGTCTATTTTGTTATGTTAATTACCTCGTTAGTAAACCAATAACTGCAGCACAGTTTGAATCTCCTCCATACTTATAAATGTGGCGCTCAAAACTGATTACTGTCCGTCGCAGACTGGGAGGAGCAGTTGCGCGCAGTTTACCTTCCCGGTACTTTAGACCGCGGTGTAAACGCAGAAAGCAACCGGTCTGGGGCAAAAAAAGGTTCCTGGGAAAAAAGTTCCTGGGACAAATTGTTACGGGTAATTTCGGTGGAAAAGCGGCTTTTGTCTCCAATAGTTCCCTGTTTTCACCTCATTCACAGGGCTTGATTTGAGGAGGGAGGCAGAAAAACTGACTAAAAGCATCCCATCTGTAAAACCACCATCCCCATTAGATTAACACTGTTGTGTTTTATGTTAAACTTAACATGTATAACTAACAGTGATTGACCAATCAGAACTCAATATTGTAATGTGCTGTGCACAGTAAAGCCAGAGCTCTGACTCAAGCAAGCTTTTGTAATTTTTCGTACTTGTTCAAAATGGTCAGGAGAACGTTTCAAGTACATCTTTTGACATTCTTTTAAAAGAAGAGAACAGAAAGTATGCTATTTCTTTGATTAGTGTTTAAGTGCATTCCCCTGACACATTAGAAATAATAACGAACACAGCTAAAGTGCGTTGATTCTGTAAGGGATCGTTGTCAAAGTTAATTAAATTAAAGGTATAGCGGAGGATTTTCTTTTTCCGGGTGGATCATCAAGACTATTGGTCCTCCTAAGTGTCAATCATTCTGGTGATATGTTTACGTAAGGCCGTCGTACGTGCTCGTGCACACGATTCACACGATGGCGTGCACTCAAAACACAGGTTGGGCTTCCCACTGATGCCTCAGTCGCGAAGTTTCTACTTGACAGGTAAAGTTTGGCATGCTATTTGGAGAAATCCATTTAAAATCACTGCTAGTAAAAGTTAATGTAAGCTATGATTAGCTCGTGCATGCTCTCTCGTGCACACGTTTAATAGGCGTTCCCTCTCGGGAGCAGGTAGAGTGTTGCGCATGTGCATTTTTTCAAAAAGTGGAGAGGGCGGATCTTTTCTAAAATTCGGGAAAATCCTACGCTATACCTTTAAGTGAATGTAGCCACAGATGTGATAATGAACACATGCAAATATGTTAGCTAAACGCATGTGTGTTCATTTATTTTAATAAAAAAACAAACAAAATAAAATCTTTGAGTTCTGTTCATACTCCACTGTTTAAATCTGCATAATAAACCATCCATTCAAGCCAAAGCTAACAAAGACTGTACCGCTAACTGATCGACATAAGCACTCAAGCAACTATAAAAAAGTGAAAGTGGCAGTTTTGATGGGAGTTGCTGGCCGTTTCTATCTAGCATACAGGCATACAGGTGCGAACATACAGGTGCTGGCATACAGGTGCGAACAGGCAGGAAATCGAGCGCAGGAAAATCGCTGGAGGTGGCTGAGTCACGGCAACAGGGCATGATGGCTTTGGCTACTTCCCGGTAACTAGAGTTGACAATGCTCAAGGAAGGTAAAGAGAGTCTAACACCTTGTTCAGGAGGAAGTGCTGGCAGGCGTGGAGGAAGTAAGAGCTATCAGGATGGTGGGAATGGGACAGCAAGGAGCTTGGACTAAATGCGAAAATTTTCGGCAACGTAAGATCACCTGGGCCGGCATCTGGAAAGGAGACTTCCATCATATCAGGTTCTTAGTCCAAACTGTCTACGATGTCCTACCAAGTCCAGCAAACCTCCACATCTGGGGCAAAATTGAGACACCTTCCTGTCCCCTTTGTCCAGGAAGGGGATTCCTAGAGCTCCTCCTTAGTAGCTGTCCAAAAGCCCTTGGAGATGGGCGCTATTGCTCCACGACCAGGTGCTTAAGGCAGTTGCTGAGAGCATAGCCACAGCCATTAATACCATAAGGACCATCAAGTTTCTCAGAGCCGGAGAGAAAGTCTGGCCTCCTCACTACTGCCACTGATTGGCTACTGGAAGTGGATCTTGGTAAAGTCAAGTCAAGTCATCTTCATTTATATAGCGCTTTTAACAATGTAGATTGTTCCAAAGCAGCTTTACATTGATAATAGGAAATTAAAGTAACAGAGATTATTTTGGTTTTATAGCAGCTCTAGAATAACGTTATTGTCCAGCTAAAGTTAGTTTGATTGATTCACTTCTGCCGCAACGATCATTAGTTATTAACTTAGGGGCCACTAACACGTCACCGCTTTAACAGAAAACTCCTAAGTTCTTTCTGCGCAAACTTCAAAAACGCGAACCTGTGAGAACGCTTATGGCGTGCACATGCGTATTACGAGTTCAGTCTATAGGGATGTGCGTTTGAATATATGTGCGCAGGCGTGTAGTCCTTCCCTACAAATCAACCCTCAACATACTACTTGTCTGGCCTTAAAATTAATAATACAGAATTTGTATCGCTTCCACGTAGCCACGCGAACCGGAATTATCCCGACAACGCTTTATCTGTAGGTAAAGGGAGGGGAGGGAGGCCTTCACAGGGAAGAGCCTAGTTGACATTTCAGGACTGCGCTGTCGTCGCGTCCAGGCGCAGGTCCTTCATCAGATCTGGATACGGCCTGGATCCGGCGGACTGCGGTAAACCTCGGGATAAACAGAGAGACTAATATTAGCGTAGACGCCATTCTTCTTATGATGTAACGTGTTGACAGAGCCGGGCTAATATGGTCATACTTCCTGGTTCTGGTAAGAACTCGAGCTGCTGTGTTTTGGACCAACTGTAATTTGTTTATTAAGCGTGCAGGGCAACCACCCAGTAGAGCATTACAATAATCTAGCCTTGATGTCATGAACACATGGACTAATTGTTCCGCATTTGTCAATGAGAGCATATGACGGAATTTATTCTTAAGATGGAAAAATGCGGTTTTACAGATACTAGACACGTGACTTTCAAATGAAAGATTGGTATCAAAGAGCACACCCAGGTTCCTAACTGACGATGAAGACTTGACAGAGCAGCCATCAAGTGTTAGACAGTATTCTAGGTTATTACGTGAGGACGTTTTTTGTCCAATAATTAGAATCTCTGTTTTTTCAGAATTAAGTGGTAGGAAATTACTAGTCATCCAATTTTTTATATCACCTATGCATTCCGTTAATTTTGTGAATTGGTAAGTTTCGTCAGGGCGTGAAGAAATGTAGAGCTGAGTATCGTCAGCATAACAGTGAAAATGGTCCTAGTACTGAGCCTTGTGTTCAGCCATACTGAACTTGTGATCGATGAGACATCTCTTCATTTACTGCTACAAACTGATAACGGTCAGATAAGTATGATTTAAACCACAATGAGTACCACATTACAACAATGAGTAGGTCCTGACACATGTTGTCTAACTCCAATAGAGTTCAAAATGTCTTTAAATGCCAGTCCCAATGCATCTTTTTCGTTATCTACATGTATATTAAAATCACCAACAATTATGACTTTATCTGCAACAGCTAAAGATCCCAACCAGAATAATATCCACAAGGCTTCGTCCATACATGATTATTGTCTCAGATTCTACCAAGCAATTGATCTGGTTGGAGCTCACTGTGCCTTGGGAAGATCGCATGGACGAGGCCAATGAGAGAAAGCGCGCCAAGTACCAGGAGCTAGTTGAAGAGTGTAGGTGGCAGGGCTGGCAAACTCGTTGTGAGTCTCTGGAGGTGGGCTGCAGAGGATTTGCAGGGCGATCACTCTGCAATGTGTTTAAAATCCTAGGCATCACAGGGGAAGCTAAGAGAAAGGCGATCAGATCCGCAACCGAATCTGCAGAGAAAGCCCCTAGGTGGCTTTGCATTAAGAGGGCAGAACCGTGGGCAATTGCTGCTGTGACACAGGCCGGGGTCTGATCAACTCCGGCCGGGTCGCCTGGGCGAGGGTGTCTGATGTTGAAAGACCCGAAACACCCAATGACCCCAGGATACATGTGTGCCAGTGCATCTGCATGATGTATCTTTTGCAGAATATCATTATTTTTAATCAGAATAGGAAGAATGTGTGCTTGTGACTGTGAGGGGTGAGAGAAAGAGAGAGAGAGTAAGTTAGTTCATTTCATTCGTTTAGTGTTTGTTTGTTTGAATGTTCGCCAGTTAATCCCTCCTTCTTCCTTCTGGGTTTTGGCACCAGTGTAACGAAGTATGTTGTTATGGGAAGAAGGAGGCGGGAACCGGCAAACCAGCAAAACATAAAAGTCCAGGCCTGGTCCTCTCTCGTCCTTCACTGTCATCCCTCCTCCTTCTCCAACAGCAGGGCTCCAGACTGCAAACAAGTGGTCACATTTTGCGACCATTTTTCCCGCTGGCGCGACCACAACGTTGCCCAGCTTTAAATGGAAAACGAAATGAAAGCGGAACAAACCGCGCTTCTCATATGTGCTTCACGGACCGTTTATTAGTTCGGACCAATAATAGACAGCGCAGCGTCGCGAGATACTCGATCACGTGACACAGTTACTACACAGCGCTGGGAGATCCAGTGAAGAAATCCACTGAATTCGCCACAGAATTAATAACATCGCTGCAAGATCCAGTGAGAAACATTCAGATTTGGTGCAGAATTCTCTGTTATAAACCACAGATATCAGATCAAACCGCGCTGACATGGAAACCAGGAGAAATTAAATTACTATTGTAACCACTAAGAGGTTGCTGAGGAGCACTTATTAGCTATTTTCACTCCCTAATATCTATTTTTTTCCCTTGTTTTGCTTTTAAATTAATATTAAGACATTATGAATGATAATAACTGAAGTTAATTTTTAACTACACCTCAAATTAAGCTCAGTGCTTTATTGTCAGCTCAACAGTATTACCACTTTCTGTAGAACTTAGTGGCTCTGGTGCTGCTGCCCTAAAATGTTAGTCTGGAGCCCTGTGAACTTAAAATAAAACTGCACATTGTAATTTTTGTACGTTAAGTCAATTTATTACCAAGGCATTTGTCAGTAATACAGCCAAAATGGGGGTAATGTGAATATCTGCGTTGCAGGTTGATTTAAGGTGTGTGCCCCTACAATTTCAGCCTGTGCTCCTAAAAAAATTCAGTTATGGGCTACAACAGCGTTACTAGTAAAAACAGTTAGTCTGGAGCCCTAAACAGAGTCTGTGAAAACACAATAATAATAAACCAGGACACACAATGCATTTCATTACATTGGCCCTTAAACCAGGACCGCCGCTCCCAATACGCAGAGTACGCAGTTTGCGTAGGGCACCAACTCCCAGGGGGAGCACCATTTTGGTTGATCAAAAAAATGTACTAAAAGAAACCTTTTATGCTATACTAATATTAACATAAATATAAACATAAATATATTTAAAAAATGCATTTTATAGTAAATGCAGTAGATATCAGATGTGCAGTAAGCATACGTGTCTGTGGTGAGCAGGACGAGGCCGGTGGCGTGATTGCTAATGAGAACCGGTCTCGTATCTCTCACGGAGGAGCGGAAGCATAAAGGAGGAGCGACATCAGTGAAGCTCGAGAGAGGCCAGGCCTGGATTTATGTTGAGTTTTGTGACAGCAGTCGTCCGTGAGGAGCTGCTGTCTTTACTTTCATTTTGTATTTGTTTATTTTACGTTTATTAAAGTCTTTGAATGTTCGCCGGATCCCGCCTCCTTCTTCCCACAACACCTTGCTACAGTGTCATTCCCGCATCTGTGCCCGCCCACACGTTTGTGGCTGACTGCAAATAATCATCATAATTGATGGACAACAATGACGGGAAAAAGACATCAGCAGTCTGGCGCAGAAAAACGAAGAAAAAAGTCCCAGGTGAAGCCCTTGCATCACTTTCAGGTATGTTCACAAACCTGTGAAAGTTTCTTGGCTGTTGACGTTAATGAGGGAGATTAATTATATACGTGTTTAAGGTCGTTAAATAATGTCACCACCACCAACACATCTGCCCTATTCCCTCTAAGGGTACATTTACACGACAACGATAAGCTTAAAACGGAGAAGTTTTTCCTTTGAGTTTTGCACGTACAGACGACACCATTGTCAAAACAATCCCCATTCACACGGATCCGCGAAAACGACTAAAAACCCTGTATTCCTCTGCCAGGCCATTAGATGGCGATGAAACACTATAGACTGAACACGTAATGCGCATATGCATGAGATCATCGTCATCACATATTCGCGTTTTTGCTGTTTACACGGAAACCGTTATCAAAAACTTGCACTTTGAAACCCATTTTCAAAACTTTGCAGTTTCAGGCACCCAAAACGCCATTGTCGTATAAACGATAAACGCATAAAAAGTTTTACGTTTTTAGTTGAAAACGGTGTCATGTAAAACAGCCCCTTAGTTTGCATGTTGTGATGTTCACATGCTCTTGTTCAAGAAATTACAGTGACTGGAGCATTTAAAGAAGTGGCCAAATATTAAAGAATGGACATTCGAATGAAATGTTGTTTGGCTAATCTTAAACAAGTATTTAATCTGCTAGTGTTACAACAACAATCACCAGGCCTTTGGCGCCTTCCGCAGGCATTTGTTATAATACGTAATGTAGCCTACATAAATTATGTTTATTGCATTATGTATTTTAACACTGTTATTAAATGAAACCTGATTACTTATTATTATTGCCTCACTGTGATTACATAATGTATTTTATGTCATTTTAAAGGCTGTTGTTCACTTTTTATAACCACAAAAATATTGTCTAAACACTACTCTAATATTAATATCAATATTACTCTGAATATTATCTTCGTCAAAATAGTCGACTGATTACTTGATTACCAAAATAGTCCAAATATTTGTGGTCTGTGGTCTGTGGTCTGTGGTGTGGTGCGTTAATATTGGGGCCGGGTCCTTTGTAAATAATTTTTTGAAGTAACAAAACTGCTTAATTTTCCTTTGAATGATTTCTGAATGCTTGAGAATATAAATAAATCTGACAATTGTATTAATAAAATCATAGCCATATAGGACATAACTGTCTTTTGTTTTTGTTAAAACTGTTGTACTACACTGACTGCTCTTAATTTACTTATGTTTTTAAATAACAAAAACTGTTTACTTAAAAGTGCAAGCAGTAATTCTTAAGTGACTAATATCTTCCACTTTATTTCTTTGAATGCAGGTCCAATGCTGAGATTTATTACAAAAGAGGATGAAGTGGTGCCATTCAGCACTGATCCAGAGGGACCCAGCTACAGTCACTCACACATGATGAAGCACTGAAGCAAGTCCATCAACCAGCTATCTTTATATTTAATTTATTATTAGTTATTTTGATAATATTCATTATTTTAATTTGAGGTATAATTTTAGTTAGAATTTTCTTTTTTGCTGTAGAGCAACAATTGTAAAAAAAATATATATATATATATATTATACATATTATTAAAGTTCTATTTTGACCCTTAAAGTAGGTGTTTTTTTTTTATTTTAACAAAAACAACAACAAAAAAACTTCCATAACATTTTGGAGGGGGGAGGGGGAACAACAATACAATTCTGCTTTGGGCACCCATTTGGCCAGCAGCGCCCTGCCTTAAACACACAAACTCGGGGAGCTGGTTAATGTTAAACTCTGTAATCTGGTAACTTCTCTCACCTGCAGACTGGAAATATACGGTATCCGAAGAAAATATTCCACATTTGTCCTTCATTCAAGATCGTTAACAGTGTCACTTTCATCCTCGACTAGTGAAATTTTCAGCTCGTCTCCTCTCGCTTCTCTCTTCTGCGCATCCTCAGCAGAGTGTCATGTTTCTTAAAGGGGCCGCATATTCTTAAAGTCCCCCTGTAGTCAATCATTTTATCCCTTTAAACTCATCTTTGATCACCAAAATGACATATTTAAGCGTTTTTTCCTTGAAAAAAATATTCTGCACCTCTTAAAATAGATTGAATGTAACTCTACACCCTTGTCTCATCTAGTACACATGGTTCAATGAATATGAAAATTAGCCCCACCTCTGAGTATGGATGGGAAAAGATTCACCGATTTGCATCTGTGCATCGGCATAAAAGTTAATGACGCGATGCATCGATTTAAAAAAGTGTGCATGGAGGCAAAAACACCACATAAACAATATTAAAACATTGATTTTCACCACAGGGAGCAAATACACTATCGTCATACTTATGACTTAAACAGTCTAGTCACCTGTACTGGGTTAATCAACCGTTATCAATACCAACAAAAATATATATTTTCGTTGACTGACTTGTGCCTAAAATTAAAGTTACCCAATAATAACTTGTTTATGGAGCTGTTACATAAAATCAATGTCATAATGTGATAATGCTCATATGGAAAACAGCACTTTTGCTTGTATATGTTGCTTGATTTTATGATACTTGCTTGTATTGATCCTACATATAATTATTTTTAAAAAGAGAGAGAATTTTTTTGGTCCCTATATCTTACACGTAACAGATAGTGAGACAAGAGAGAGATAAATTACACTAAATTACTTTGGTGGAAACTAAAAAAATATCATTCTCACTTAACAAATCAAACATAAATGAATTTAACATTTTTCTAAATGTTCTCTTTTGAACTAAAAGCCTAAAAGAGTTGTTCTGTGCAGTCTTGTGTCCACAATTAAACAGGAGCAAACACAATTGAATAAGTAAATGTCTTGTGCATTTATGTGAAACAATGATAAAACCTAATTTGATATAGTCTGTACAGTGGAAATGCGGTTAATGATTTCTGACTGACAAATAATGAACAAATCAAACAAATGCAAACAGGTAAAAGCGAAGACCCTACCGGACAGAGTCAGTCTAGAGTCGGAGAGTCCGGCTCAAAACACACATGATTTCTCTCATGATCTGTATTTTCTGCTGCTGTTCAGAGTCCAGCAGTGAAAAACTCTTCTCATAAACACTTATTAGACTTCTCATCTGCATAAATCTTCAGGTGTGTGATGGATGTCTGAGGCTGGGATCGAACTCTGGTCTTCTAGTGCAGTGTTTCTCCACCTTTTTTCAGTCACAGCACCGTTTGAAAATGTAAAAAAATACACAAACACGAATACCAACATTCTTCAAAATATCTTCTTTTGTGTTCAACAGAAGAAAGAAACTCATACAGGTTTGGAACAACTTGAGTGTGAGTAAATGACGACAACATTTTCATTTTTGGGTGAACTATCCCTTTAATACTACTGTTTTCATTTGGAGTGGACTGTTTATTGTAGTCTGCTTTTTGGTTTATTGGTGTGTGTTTCTACTGTTTTCTCTTTTTAAAATTGTGCAATTTGCTTGATTTATAAAATATCCTGTTTAATGCCTTACTGTATGTATTCATATGCTTTTATCTGGCACAATGTATAAAGACAATAAACACTTAAAGGTGCCATGTGTAAAAATTGAGGTAAAAATATCCAAAAAATTTGCTACACGCATCAAAAGAATGAGAAGAAATAAGGGCGATGATGTCATTAAAAAAATGACAAGTTATAGTGCTGCAGAGATATCAACCTGAATTAGCAATAGCATTACTAGCCACGGCCCGACAGGTGTTGTAATACCAGTTTCGGCCATGGGAGGCGGTATGCGAGCAACATAACCACCACCAGCCCAACTGCAATACACGAATAACTCGCACGGCTTGTGGACGTACTTGAACCTGATGTCAATCGTGTGGAAAATACAGCCCACTACTACATTTCAGTTCAGGGAAGAGAGCGGAGGAATGGCTGAAGCCCTTGGCAAGAGACCCTTACCACCACCACACCCACCCGCTGCAGGGATAAAACGCGCTCGGAATCGCAAATAAAATCTGATAAAAAAAGGAACAGAACCAGAGTAAACATTGGCACTGCTTTCCATCGCTGGAGACAACTAATGGCCATGAAAGAAATGAGGTTCGACTCCGAACTTGCAACATTTCTGTTTATTATAACAACCTATATTATGTTTATTAAATGGCTTTCCTGAGGTAAATCTGACATAATTGTTCTCCAGCTATGTTATTGACCTCTTCACGCTGATAAAAAACACTGATTGGTAGATATTATGTATGAGGAATACATTTCGGTAAGTTGTAGCCTACTGTATCTTTCAACAGTGTTCGTGTTTTTTACTATTAGCTACTAGAGATGATCGGTTCACGTGCGCTAGGGATCTGTCACGTAACATTTACAAGCGCCAAAACGGTATTTATTGTTTGAATTGCGTAATAAAATTGACAGAATCTGAGAGCTGAAATTTTTTTATATCATAACTAACCTGCTCTGTCTAGTCTGTCGGTCTCCATGTCCTCTTTGCTTCGGGATTTTTCTGTGCGCGAGAAAATAGATGTGTGTCGTGAGAGCGTGTGAAAAGTGTCAATTGCGTGTGTCTCACGGTGAATGCGTGATAGTTGGCAGCTCTGGTTACGTTGGTCAACATCAGCGAATGCTGTCTGTCAAATTAATGTAATTCAAACTAACGATAAAAATGTAATATGAACAAAACGAATATGAACATATTCACTGGTAAAGGTGAAGGGGAGTAGCTTGAAGATGTCATATTCATAGAGTAGACACACTTTCTGGAGGTATACTGCCCCCATCTGGTATGGAATGTGGAGTATGAATTGATTTTTTTTTACACATGGCACCTTTAAATCTTATTCCTGGATTCTCTTTGTATGTTTGTTTAAAATGGGGTCATAAAGAACATTTTCATGAATGGTTCTACAAAGAATCTTGTAAAGTGACAGTACAAAAAAGTTCTTGCAGTACAAAAAACAAGGCTCTTTATGTCACTAAGAAAAAAAAAAGGTTCTTCTCACTGTGAAAACGCCGTTTTGGTTATTTCTGGCACCTTAATTTAGCTGAGATAAGTTATCAAAAGATAAAAAATATCATCATAATAACCTTGTCTGATTCTGAAATGTTGCCATAGTAGCTACTACACATTCAACAGTTCAACCAGCTCACCAGAACTTGTTTTCAACACTTTTATTAATCATATGCATTGTAAATTGATAAGTCATGATCTCAAGAGACGTATCCAAAAACTGATTAGGATTTGGGGGTTTGTTCAAATTTGGGATGATGAATTGGAAATAATTTTGTCCAGGATAAAGAATAAACATTATAATATTCAACATTAGAGAGTTCCAACATCTTTATCCAAGCTGAACTATAAGGTGACGCTCTTCAGCTTCATCCACAGTGGAAGAAGTACTCGGCCTCTGACTGATCACCTGAAGGAAAAGGAAGATGTTCACATTCGTACAACAATGGAAACCTGTACATGGATTAAATCTGAATAAACAATGTGCATCACTTGATCAAAGCATTCAACACTGGTATATTAAATCTTACTTGTTTGGTAGTAATCGTACACTTTAATCACAGCTGGCTTGAGATTCTTCACTTGACGAACCTGTTTCATTTGTATCTGGTAATTTGCTGGAATATTTTGCGGGATCTACAGGAGGAAACAAACTCATCAGTCATGGACATTACGGATAAAACGTTTATGAATCAACATAAGACATAAAATCATATGAATGTTGCTGTTTTCTCACCTCCTTCAAATACACAATGACACGATCATCTTTAGAATCGACCCGTTCCACAGGGTTTCTGTACATTCTGAAAAACATTTTAAGCTGTGGGGAAAAAGTGCTGGTTAATTTCTAAAAAGAGAAACTCTAGAAATGTGTAAAATTTTGTGATGAATCACTCAAACGCACCATTGATGTATCAGCTTTGAATCCAGATAAGAGTTTAATATCCACAATGACCATGTTAGTCCTTTCCTGTAGACCATCATATCTGGAAAAGAGCAAATGAAAAGGATCTTAAATGCCTCACTTAAAGTCCTCCTGTGGTGAAAATCAAGCTTTTAATGTTGTTAATATGTGTATGTGATGTTTTTAATATGCTTTAAGACAAACCACGTGAAAATTCACAATTCAACACCATTTCTGAGTATTTTCTCCTTAAAACTGCAATGAACCAAAGACAGTCTCAAAAACACGGTTTGAAATCGCTGGTGTTTCTGACGTCACAAACTACCTTGTAACCAATCAGATCAACGTGTGATCGTCAACGAGTGGATCTCTGAGCTACTGTGAGTGAGTGAGTGGAGATGTAAGAACTGATTTTCCTGCTAAGACAAAAGCTGAGATAAAACTCACCCTTGCAATAAAGCAATAAAACGCACCCTGGACAGAAGATCGCACAGGACATCGTCCTGTCCAAACTTTTCTCCTTTGAGAAAATTTAGGAGAACTTTAGGAGATTGAGAACTTTAGGAGACCTGTTCTCCTCTTTGGGTGGTGTCTCTTCAAGATATCTCCCCTCTCCTCCGAAACCAGGTGTTACCCCCTGGGGTACATGAAGTGACCCAAATCAACCCTAAAAAATATTGAAGGGTATTAAGGGTAGGTGACAGAGCAGTCTTTGGGAACCTGTAACCAGGGAAAACCCCCATGTATTACTGTGTCAGAGTTTTCTCAAGTCTTACACTTGGAACACACTCACACACACACCACTGTGTGTCTCTGTCAGGAATACATTGCTTACTTTTAGAGTCATCTTTGAGTAATTTATGTCATGTATTTATTATTTCTGAATTGGCTTTTAATCACTTGTGTAATTGGCATGATACATTTTTACCTGACAAATAAATGTTACATCTTGATTTATTCTGAAGTTTTCTGAAATCATTATTTTAGTAGACTATGAGGAGGCTGGTGCTACCGCAGCTCTGTGTCCAGGATAGGTCAAACTAAAGACGCATATGAACGGAGCAGTAGGCACGTCATTTGAAGACCTTTTGATTTCTGTCTATCACTGACTTGGCAAGTTGTATGGAAGTGGCTAAATCACTTTTTTGTATGAGTGAGCAGTAGGCAACCAACTAAAGAGGTATTAGCAAACCCTGCACCCTCTGACCAAGATCAGACTGGCGAGGCTGTGTCCGTGAGATCCACGTAAACCCGGGGCGTGTGACTCTGTGTGGCATTGGGTCCCTTAATGAATGACTAATTGAAAATATGGGATCTAAATTACTTCATAATCAATATTTATGATTATTTTCTAATAAGAAACACAATCTAAATTTGATTATCATTTGAAATTGGAGTCAGATTAAGCGTAAAGCTAAAGGAATATTGAAACTAAATTCCAATAAATTAAGTGAACTTCACTGGAGCGCTGAAAAGACATACACGCCTTCGCCCAGGCCGTTGGATTTCCGTCGTTGGGCCAATGGGTGATCTTTACAGAGGCGGGGCTCATTTACATATTCATAGAACCGCGTATACTAAATGAGGCAAGGGTGTAGAGTTACATTCAAGCTATTTTAAGGCATGAAGGAAAAAACGTTTAAATGTTATTTTGGTGATCAAAGATGAGTTTTAAGGGATACAATTATTGACTACAGGGGGACTTTAAATACAAATTCTCTTACTTGACAGTGAATTTCAAAATGAAATTTTGTCCCAATGTTTTGCAATCTCCCTCAATCTTAGCATCAATGCTCAATGCTTTAGCTTCAGTAGGAGTGGGAATGTTGTAGAACTGAGCCATCTGAGAGAGTCAACACAAACAAAAACACATTCATAAATCATCTTACAGCAGAATAACCACCCTGACAGCAACATAAAGTCAACTAAGATCCGGCCCACATCTGATACACGATGAATCCACATCTACCAGATGTGGCCCGGATCTGGGCCGACACCATGTTGCTGGTCTGGGCATAAAATGCCAAGAGAGAAAGTGAGTGTGAATAAATGAAGCTGAACGCACTACAGACCTGCACAGACACACATGTTGAGCCCTTCACTTCAATGCTGTATTTGGCTGGAAGTTTCTGCAGCTGCTTCTCCTGGTACAGTAACTTGTTGTCCTGATTGACATTAAAGTGGAGAGTGTCTCCTGCTGACCGTACCGTCACTGTGCTGGAGCCGTCAGAGCTGAACACTTTGGTGGCGTACAAAGACAGAGCCTGAAGAGCCACCACTGTGTCCTGGGAAATAAAGGTGTTCAGTAATGCCACTTTTACTCATTCACACCAGCAATAATGTGTTTGATTGGAGAGGTTTGAGTAACCTGTGTGGAGGAGAATCCTCCATAAGCATTCTGCTGCTTCACAAGCCAGCTAACAATCCTGTTAGCATAGCCCAGATCAGCTGTAGTGACAGAATCTGCAGTGAGAACAGCAAGCAGCACATATGAGCTGATCTCCACTGCCAGAGAATCAGAGTCATCAGCAGAGCCAGACTGAGACCAGTGGAGAGAAGAGCCTTAAGGACAAAAGACACACGCGTAACTCAAGGAGCATGATTAAAACAAAAAGGTCACACTTTAGAAAACTGTTCCATCATTAATGAATAACTTCACAGAAACAAATGAGTAACACACTATTAACATTCTAGTTACTACTATTATTATATCTGTGGAATACTTGATTCTGATTGGTCAATAGCACCATCCAGTGGTGTGTTATTGCTCGACAACAACCGCTGAAAACACAGGCTCAACAGGCTTCATGGAAGTTTTTCTTTTGGTGAGCTAATAAAATATTAAAACTCAGTCGAATCAATATTTTGTGTACGGTTATTTAATTATGCCATCCAGTCTCGTGGACTCGCTCTCTCTTGTTTCATTCAAATGCAGATGCTGCCATTTTGCGAAAAAAAAATTGTACACTGTTGGATTATTAGACAACAAACAGGTCCGTTTAATTTCAAATCAATATCTCTTATCCCCATAATTATTTATGTGGTGAAATGCTGTGTAATAAGTAGTATGACTGTATACCGTATCTCTTAAATGTCCTGTAAGAGATAGCCCAGTGGTCAGGGAGAATAATTTGAACAAGCGGGCAGAGGTTCAGTGGATCTCCAAACGGTGGTTTATTATAATAAGAGAAAAAAAAATAATATTTACATTGAAAGGTACAAAGAAGACAAAACAAAACTGCAACAATGTGCAAAAAGGCTACACCAAATAATTCGGTCCAATTCGCAACAGCATCACACCTCCAGCCTTAAACAGACCAAGACTGCCTGATAGTCTCTATAGTTCCCTATTTATAAGGGCTAACTCCACCCTCAGCCTGTTCCAAATGAACAAGCAGGGAATACACATACAACACATTATACACCAAAAATAAAAATAATAAAACACTAAACATATTCACAAATAACACTGTGTAAACCCATGGGTACTTAACCACCAACACACTAAACCAAAAAAAAAGGAAATGAAAAGGGAAAAATTGTTTACCAGATATTCCCCCACCCCCATACAAAATTACCAATGGTTCAGTCCAATTAGGCAATGCTAATGCTACAAAAACATGTTTGAATCAAACGGACTGTTTGATGGTGCAGCATGGGATGAGACCAGTAGGCCAACAGCCAAAACAAAGTTTTGGGGGTAATTCTTTCAAGAAATAAAAGGTAATTCTGATTGCAATTATACCTGGTTGTGAAGTTAATAAAGAAAATTAATCATTGAGTTAAACAGAAAACAAAATGTATATCAGATTCATTCCAAATGGGGGAAACACATTACAACATCATTCTGATCTTAAAAGATGGTAAATGCCGGCACAATCAGATAGTGATGTGTGCATGTGTATCAAGTCCATGTAATTCATGTCCTGTCACCAAGCTTAACTTGTGACATTTCCCCCCCCCCCTTCTCCAGACACCTCGTGAGGTGTCCGTGAAAGATAGTCCGCAGTACAGTTTTGGGTGCCTGATCTATAAAGGACTTCAAAATCAAATGGTTGAATAGCTAAAAACCACCTTGTAATCCTGGAATTAGTGTCTCTCATTTGCCCCAACCAGGACAGGGCCCGATGATCAGTTTCCAGTCTAAATTTTCGGCCCAGCAAATAATAACGTAGGGAGTCCAGGGCCCATTTAATAGCCAAACACTCCTTCTCTACCGTAGAGTACCTAGACTCACGGGGAAGGAGCTTCCTACTAATATAAGCCACCGGTCTTAATTGTCCTGACTGCCCCTGTAACAAAACGGCTCCAATGCCGTGCTCAGAAGCATCAGTTTGCACAGTAAACTCCTGTTCAAAATCAGGACTCTGCAGTATTGGCTCCTTGCATAGAGTGTCTTTTAAGCCCTGAAAAGCAAGTTCACATTCATCAGTCCACACCACCTTGTTTGGTTTGTCCTTTTTGGTGAGACTGGTCAGTGCAGCAGCTTGTGCAGAAAAGTTTGGTATAAACCGTCTATACCATCCATTGAGTCCAAGGAAGGACCGCACTTGTTTCTTCGTCTGTGGTCTTCCAGCAGACTTAATAGCCTCAATTTTGCTGACTTGAGGCCGAATCATTCCATGACCCAGAACGAATCCCAGATATTGTGTTTCTTGCTTGGCCAAAAAACACTTGTCAGGGCGAAGGGTGAGTCCTGCACTTTTAATCCTCCCTAGAACATCTTTCAGATGAAGCAGATGTTCTTCCCATGACTTGCTATAGACGACAATGTCATCTAGATAAGCCGCTCCATATCCTTCTGTACCTCGTAGGAGCTGATCCATCATTCGTTGAAAGGTGGATGGTGCCCCATGGATGCCAAAAGGCAATACCCGGAAATGGAAGTGCCCAAATGGTGTTCGGAAGGCTGTCACTTCCTGACTCTCTGGGGTCAACGGAACCTGCCAATAGCCTTTACACAGGTCTAGGGTGCTGATGTACTTAGCTCGTCCCAGTCGTTCCACAAGATCATCTACCCTGGGCATGGGATAGGAGTCAAATTTACTGACGCTGTTTACCTTCCGAAAGTCCAAGCAGAAACGAAGGCTGCCATCCTTCTTGGGCACCAAGATGACTGGACTACTCCACTCACTGGCAGATGGCTCTATGACCCCCAGATTCTGCATGGATTCTAACTCCTCTTTAAAGACAGGCAAGAGTCGTTCTGGTATTCTGTAAACAGGTTGGCGAATGGGTTTAGCATTGTGCAGGGTAATGTGGTGTGATACCATTTTGGTCAGACCAGGTGTCTCTTTGAATAGACCCGGTGGTATCAGGTCCAGTAATTGCTTTTTCCCATGTTCGGACAGTTGGCCCAAATCTAGTTGCGCAGATTGGCGAGGAAGAGGGAAGTATTGTTCCTCTACCTCCTCTTCGTCCTCCACTGCTCGAATGAACAAGGTTTTCTCTGGGCTTGATTCACTGGTGCTAGTTGGAGAAACAGAGGATGGAGGTCGCACATGCCATCTTTTCAGTAGATTAACATGAAATGTCTGCAATGGCTTACTTCTCGATGGAATGTAAACTTCATAAGTGACTGGGCCTACCTTCCGTTGGACCCGGTAAGGGCCCTGCCACTTGGCCAGCAGCTTGTTTTCTGAAGTAGGCAGAAGTAACAATACCTCATCTCCTTCTTCAAAGCTGCGGGTTCTGGCTGTTTGATCATACCATTCCTTTTGACGTGCTTGGTTCTGAAGAAGGTTTTTTCGAGCCATAGCTGTAGTTTTCTCCAACTGTTCCCTCATCTTTAGGACATAAGAAATAATGTTTATTTGACCTGGCTTTGCTGATGCTTCCCAGGACTCTCTTAAAACATCAAGAGGACCTCTGACTGGGTGAGCATAGAGGAGTTCAAAGGGAGAGAATCCTGTTGATGCTTGCGGTACCTCCCGATACGCAAACAACAGGTATGGCAACCACTTGTCCCAATCTTTTCCAGTCTCTGAAACAAACTTTTTCAGCATATTTTTTAGAGTTTTGTTGAACCTTTCAACCAAGCCATCTGTCTGAGGATGATAAGGGGTAGTTCTTACTCTCTTAATTCCTAAGAGTTGATAAACCTGGTGTAGGGTGCGACTCATGAAATTTGGTCCTTGATCTGTTAGGACCTCCTTAGGTATGCCTACTTGAGTGAAGAATCTGAGAAGTGCAGTTGCTACCTGCTTAGCAGTGACTTCTCTGAGAGGATAAGCCTCGGGATACCTAGTGGCATAGTCACAGATAACAAGAATGAACCTGTTCCCTGACTGGCTCCTTTCTAGTGGACCTATCACATCTACTCCAATACGCTCAAAAGGCATATCAATGACAGGTAATGGGTGCAGCGGTGCATAGGGAGGTTTATAACTAGTTGTGAGCTGACACTCGGGGCAAGACTTACAGTACTCTTTCACTTCAGTATACATCTTAGGCCAGTAAAACCTCTTAGAAACTCTCATAAGGGTCTTCATGAAACCTAAATGACCAGACCAGGGAATCGTATGTCCGAGCTCAAGCACCTCCTTCCTGTATGCTTTAGGTACAACCAACTGAGTTCCTTCCTCCCTACTCTTCCTATAGAGAAGGCCCGCCTTGAGAACATATGTTTCTCCCAGGCCATGCAAGAGACAACCCTTTTCAGTTTGCTTAAAGAACTCCACCAGAGAGGGGTCTTCCTTTTGTAACTCAGCTAAGTTGTTGGGTATAGTTACATCAGACTCGGTTAGTTCAGGTTCCCCTAAATCTAGATCAACATGGTCAGCGTTGTCAATAAGTCCCTTCACCTCCTCCCTACGCCTCGCTAACCTCTCTTCATCAGTGGGCTTAAGCTCTGCCTCTATGTCAGCAGTTGAAAAAGGCATCTCATTCAAAACATTAATCTCTGTCTCCTGCCTTTTATCCTGGGTTTGGGCCCTTGTAACTACCCCACACCAAGTGCTGCTCTGCACTAGATCTGACAAAATAGGGACATCAGTACCCAACAAAATGGGGAAGGGGAGATTGGTGGCTACCCCCACAGCCATCAGATAAGGCTGGTTGTGTATTTCAATATATACATCTGCTGTGGGTAACTCTGTTCTATCTCCATGTACACAGACAATGGAGACGGTTTCCTCCTCATTCCACATATCTCTAGGGATGTACTGAGACTGTACCAGCGTACGGGAGCAACCTGTGTCTATTAGGGCAGTGAGTGGTTTACCATTAAGCAAGACGGTTATAGTGGGCTCTGGGTTGTGGACATGGGTGGGGGAATGATTAGGACGGGGCACCCAACAAAGACTGGTGGTTTTGGGCTTTTTCAAGGGGCAAAAAGGGCTAGTATGACCACGTTCTCCACAATTAAAACACACAACATCGGTCCTGTCAGAATGTTGTCCTCCTTGTGGGGCCTTAGCAGTATAAGTCTTATTGTGGATGGGCTTCAGGATCTTGGCTGGACTAGTGGTATAAGAGTTTAAACCAGCCCCAGTTCCTTCAGACTTACCCCTGCCAGGATGTATCATGCCTGCATATCGATAGTTGCCAGGGCCTTTTCATGCTGCAATGTAGGCCTCCACATGTGTAGCAGCTTCTTTAGCAGTGAAGGGATTCCTTTCTTTGACCCAAGTCCTTATTTCCGGGTAGAGCACTCGCAAGTATTGCTCTAACACCAAAGTCTCCATAATGTCCTCCTTGTCGCAGCTGTCGAACTCTACCCATTTGCAGAACAGATCCTTGAGGCGTACATAAAGTTCTCTGGGAGTTTCCTCTACTGGAGTCTCACGCCCTCGGAATCTCAGTCTATAGGTTTCAGAGTTGATTTCATATTTTGACAAGATTGCCTGTTTGACCGCATTATAATCCTGCGTCAATATTGGATCCATAGAGACAAAAGCACCCCGTGCTTTACCAGTCAACAGCGGGATAAGGCGTATAGCCCAGTCCTCCTTTGGCCATTTTACGACTTCTGCGAGTCGTTCAAAGGTTGTGAGGTACTGCTCAATGTCGTCGTTGTCTTCCAGCCTTGTCATACGTAGCTCTTGGTCCATTACTCGAGCTGATTTACCCGAAGTAGACACACCAGCCCTGGTGTGTTCAAAGTCAAGCTGTATCTGGCTGACCTGATGCTGGAGGACCTTGTATTGTTGTTCCCGACGGGCCGTTTCTCTCTCTTGCCTGTCATCACGATCTCGCTGATATTCCATAAAGCTCTGGAACATCTTGGAAAGACTGGTGATGGCTGCTTCTCCTCCAGATGAAGTAACTTCAGCAGCAGACGAACCTCCACTTGCACCTTGTCCCAGATCTTGCTCATTGCCCTCCTCAGGCTGACCCCTCAGCTTTGGTGGCATCTCAATGAGCAAAAATAATCCAGCTTGTTTATGACCAGAGTTATCCCACTTCTGACACCAACTGTAAGAGATAGCCCAGTGGTCAGGGAGAATAATTTGAACAAGCGGGCAGAGGTTCAGTGGATCTCCAAACGGTGGTTTATTATAATGAGAGAAAAAAAATAATATTTACATTGAAAGGTACAAACAAGACAAAACAAAAACTGCAACAATGTGCAAAAAGGCTACACCAAATAATTCGGTCCAATTCGCAACAGCATCACACCTCCAGCCTTAAACAGACCAAGACTGCCTGATAGTCTCTATAGTTCCCTATTTATAAGGGCTAACTCCACCCTCAGCCTGTTCCAAATGAACAAGCAGGGAATACACATACAACACATTATACACCAAAAATAAAAATAATAAAACACTAAACATATTCACAAATAACACTGTGTAAACCCATGGGTACTTAACCACCAACACACTAAACCAAAAAAAAAGGAAATGAAAAGGGAAAAATTGTTTACCAGATATTCCCCCACCCCCATACAAAATTACCAATGGTTCAGTCCAATTAGGCAATGCTAATGCTACAAAAACATGTTTGAATCAAACGGACTGTTTGATGGTGCAGCATGGGATGAGACCAGTAGGCCAACAGCCAAAACAAAGTTTTGGGGGTAATTCTTTCAAGAAATAAAAGGTAATTCTGATTGCAATTATACCTGGTTGTGAAGTTAATAAAGAAAATTAATCATTGAGTTAAACAGAAAACAAAATGTATATCAGATTCATTCCAAATGGGGGAAACACATTACAACATCATTCTGATCTTAAAAGATGGTAAATGCCGGCACAATCAGATAGTGATGTGTGCATGTGTATCAAGTCCATGTAATTCATGTCCTGTCACCAAGCTTAACTTGTGACATGTCCGTCTAGTTTGAACTTGTTGCGCTATCAATAGCTCTCACCGCGGAACCTTTGCGTTTAAAGAGCTAGTTAAATATTTTGAATCAGATCAATATTTCGTGTCTAATCATTTACTTAGTCGTGTAATAAGCGGCATAATGCACATTCAGTTGTTATCTCAGAATAAACCCCTTCTGGCTCACGCAAGACCCTCCTGATCACCCTGTTGGGTTTATTCTGAGAGAACAACCAGCTGGATGTACATTATCCCATACTTAACTAACAAGAAACTCTGATTAATGAATTAGTAAGAAATAGTTGAATGTGGTAGTTCACTATTAGCTAATCAGTAACTACTACTTTTTCATAACTCACAGAGGACTACAAAGAACTACTGTATACAGGCTCATAATTAATGTTAATAATCCATAATGTATAATATAAGGTTATAGTAATCCACTAGTAATGACTCAAGTGTTACTACATCCTTCTAAAGGAACTACTAATAATTTGGATCAGTATTCTAAACTGAAGATCATGGGAACACGCTAGTAATGACTAAAGTTTTACCAAATCCAAAATCGTACAAAAATCTTAAAAGCTTACAGTTACTTCATAATTACTAGAGAGTTATCATGCTTTTTTCACTTTAGAATATTGATCCAAATTATTATTAGTTCCTTTAGAAGGATGTAGTAACACTTGAGTCATTACTAGTGGATTACGGTTACCTTATATTATAAATTATGCAATATTCATGTTAATTATGAACCTGTATACAGTAGTTCTTAGTGGGAGGTATGAAATAAATAGTAGTTACTGATTAGCGAATAGAGAACTACCACATTCAACTGAGCCCTATTACTTACTAATATGTTAATCAGATTTTCTTGTTAGTTAAATGTAGTTACAAGAATGTTAATAGTGTGTAACTCATTTTTTCCTGTGTAGTTATTCATTAATGATGGAACAGTTTTCTACAGTGTTACTAAAAACAATAGTACAGTCATAAAAGACAACAGAAAGTCATCAGAAACAAACCTCTTACCATCTGAAATAGCAACATCTTCCAGTTTCTTGAAAAGCTGCTGTCGAGTGTCCGTGTCTCTAGCCAGACTGAAAGTGTAGGCGAGCAGGGCAGTGGTGTAAGTGTTTTTGACATTCTCAATGACGGACCTCAAGCATGACAAACCTTTACTGACGACAGGATCCTGTGACAAAAAAACACAGAGGAATAGACGCTGTGAGTGTCATTTTTCTATGAGTTTATACCATGTTTCCTACAGATGAACTTACTGTGACTGGAGTTTCCAGTTCAAGCAATGATGCAGTGATGTAGGCAGTCATGGTCACATCATCATTCACCCCACCCTAGAATTTATTAGAAATAAAGGATAAATAAATCAACACACTCAAACCACTGAAGGAAAGTTCATCTAGACAAACTGTGATGTTGGCTTGAGAAAGTCTGAATAAAGATGAGATAGAGAGATAGAGAGAAGATGACAGACCTTCATTCTGTTGTTGAACAGTGTTCCCTGTAGGATAAAACAGCCGTCTGAATCCCGTCTGCTTATTAACCAATTCTTTGCACTCTGAATAATTTTTGGATCAATAAATATGTATTTCTGTGCTTTGCCAAAGGACCTCAGCACAAAGGTAGTCAACCTGATGGTGTGGAAGATATAATTAAAAAAATGTCATGAATGAATGTACAATGAATTCCATCCACCATAAATCTCAAAAAGTGATTTGAACTGAGACAATTTTTTTTTAATGTGTTAATTGGGTTTATTATTGTATAGATTACCTTGATAGTATTTCTGTTTAGGGCTGGGTACAGAGTACGATAGTTTTACCGACCGAATTGCTTCGATACTATCGAGTATCGAAAAATGACTTCTTGTTCGGTACCAGATTTCGATACCTAAGGGTTAACTCGTCAACGTCAGTGAGCCAATAAGCACTAGAAACAATAGTTTACGCGGTTATGCCCAGAGACGTGGCTCACGTGAAGTGTGTAAGCGACTAAGCGTCCCAATGTATGAGGCGCCGTCTAGGGCTTAAATCAAAACTTCCTTCACGCACACATAGCCTATATGAAACATAATAGAAGCAATTGTTTCCGCCACAGAATAAAACATTTTAAAATATAATTGCGACTTTTTATCTCACAATTGCGAGTTTACATCTCGCAATTCTGACTTTATTTCTCAGAATTGCGCGATATAAAGTCAGAATTGCGTGAAATAAAGTCGCAATTGCGTCTAATAAAGTTAGAATTCTGACTTTTTTTCCTCAGAATTGTGAGATATAAAGAACAATTCTATGGAAAAAAATACGTTTTTTTTTTTTTTTTTTTTTTTACCTCAGAATAGTTATATTTCTCAATTCTGAGAAATAAAGTCAGAATTGCGAGATGTAAACTCGCAATTGTGAGATAAAAAGTCGCAATTATCTTTTAAAATGTTTTATTCTGTGGCGGAAACAAGCTTCCATAGAAACACCTGCATACGCATATAAGCAGTCACACATACATAGGCTACTGTTGAATGCTCAAACAAATACATATGAAATGCACAACGACACACTTAAAGTCGGTCACGCAAATACACGCAAACTCTCCACGCACAGAGACGCGAGCACACACAAACTCTCCGCGCACATACTCGAGACGCGAGCACACACACACACACACTACCCTAAAGATGTGGAAAAGTCAATCAAAAGTGTGGCTACATTTCTCCAGGCTCGATGCCAATAGCGCGCGATGCAGTTCCCTTTCGTTGTCACTCCGAGTTACGTCGGATGACGACGAATGGGGTTTCGCTTAGAAATCCTATCATCTTCGAGTATTAAAACACGAGCCAATGGCAAGGAAATGCCATGGGTCTGCGGAATTTGCATAGCGTAACTCCGCCCCACCCTGGGGGTATAAAGGAAGTCGCGAGCAACATGCAGATATGTTTTCGCTTCGGAGCCAAGTTCAGTACTTCACTCCACAAGCCTTTTGAGTGTCATCTCAAATCTCTTCGAGACGAGCGGCTCTTCAGTGTGTTGGTGTGACGGCGCTTCCAGCGAGATCGCATTTCCTGCTGCTGGTTTGTGCAGTAATCTGCCGACAGTGAGTGTGCTTCTCCCTGGGTGCTTCAGCACTCTGCTGAGCTTTTCCACTCTCTAAAAAGAGCTGCACGCGGCACGTCTTTTTCAAGACGGTTCGCCCGTGTATTTTCTGGATGTGTGTGCGTCAGTCATCTGCCTAACGGTCGCGAGCGCTGTTTTGCGTGTTGGGCTTTATCACGCTTGGCAGCGCTCGTTGATGAGTCATGTTTTCATTGCGGGAACATGACCATCGCGATGTTTATAGATCAAGACTCAATGATCTCCATGTGAGTAGAGTCCCCTCTGCCACACCCCAATTTATCTCTTCCTCGAGAAGGGATACTTTGGCTGGTGGCCAGGGTGATCTGAGGGTTGGTGTGGCACAACAACCGACGATTCAATTCCTCGGGCCACACCCCCCTCCACATCGCAGACCATGCACTCACAGCATCACAAGGCGGGCTTGATTCCTCTGGAAATGAAGTTTCGACTGCGTTGCCTCCCACGGGAGTGCCATCGTTGCCGGGACCGATCCAGAGCTGTCAGCCATGCTTTCCCGGGCAGCTGAAAGCATCGGCTGGAGTGGCCCCGCCCTCCCCCCGAGCGCTGTAAGCTTCTCCCGGACGTGCATCAGGACGCCTGCGCTGCGCGAGACTCCACGTGACTTTCGCGGCCCGCGGGTGTCCTCCGCCTTCGCTGCTTTCGATCGCACGGCGATCATGGTCTGTATGTTCCCTGTCACTATAGTGGCACGGTCATGCAGTGCTGTGTGTCGCCTGCGCCTTCGATGCAGTGCTGTCCCGGGAGTTCTGTCGAACCGGCCGCAGTGGAACGCTAGTCCTTCCCTGGCCAACCCTGGCAGAACGCGGAAATTCTAACCACGCCCCTATGCTGGGACGCTATGCCTCCCATGCCCGGCCTGGTTGTTCCGCCACGCACACTACTGACCTCGCTCTCGGGCGACATCGGTACCTGCGTGATCCTGGGTCAGGTGATGTCCACTATGTGGTCCAGACATGGGCTTAGCCAGGTTGATGTGGCAGGGTCTGAGAATTCATTTTCTCAGCTCCCCCATGTCCCAGGCTGAGCTCTTTGGCGGTGTGGCTTCGACCACTTGAAGCAGACTCGGGTCCGGCACCGATGGTCATCCATCCGTGCGGCCTCCTCAGTCTGCTTCCCGCCAAGCCCCCCTCCATGCGGCTGCTCCCCTCTGGCCTGCAAACGGACCTGAGCAGGAGGAAGCCGCAGGAGGGCGGCGCTGCCCGTCTCCGCCCCTTAGACTGCCACGCCAGCCTAAGCAGCACCTTGAGGTGGGCAGCCTGGTCGGCGGGGTGGTTGAGGACTGCGCCCAACAGTCTTCGATCAATCCACAAGCAGACTGAGGCTTCTGCACTGACGGTCATCCGTCTGTGTGGTCTGCTTAGTCTGCTTCCCACCGACGCCGCCTCCTTGCGGCTCCTCCCCTCGAGCCTTCACTGGCCTGAGCACAAGGGGGTCGCTGGAGGCTGGCACCGCCTGTCTCTGCCCCTTAGCCGGCTAACACCTGGCTGAGCAGCACAAACCTGAGACAGGCAGCTTGGAGTTAGGGCTCAGTTCTTCAGGAGCTGGTTGCAGGACCACTCCTTCCCCCGCTTGAGGGCTGGGTGAAGATCTCTACAAAAGAACTAATGCTCTTTCTCTGAGCCCCAAGAGGCTGTGGATGACAGCACGCGCCGCCCACGGGCCACGCTCCTCTCATCCCCCTCTGTCGCCAGACCCCTGCCAGAGCACGCCCCCGTGGGACGCTGGTCCTCCCCTGGCCTCCTCTGGCAGGACGCGGTTTATGGCCGTGCCCCCGCACCGGGCCGCTATGCCACCCACGCCTGGGCCGGTCATTCCGCCTCGCTGCACCCCCGACAGTACGTCTGTGGTTCGAATAACCCTGCTGGCGCAGTTTCTGGAGGCCTGGCTAGAGCTTTCCGGACTGTCCCGCCGGGTCGGAGAACCATCAGGCTCGGCTACGTGATTCAGTTCGCGTGGTCTCCTCCCCGCCTCAGGGGAATCCGCTCACTATGGCCGGTGGCAATGCCCCTGTCATGAGAGCGGAGGTCGCTACCCTACTGGCGAAGGGTGCGATCGAGACTGTCCCTCCAGCCGAAATGAAGTCTGGGTTTTACAGCCCCTACTTTATTGTACCGAAGAATCCGGTGGGTTACGACCAATCCTGGACCTGCGCGTCTTGAACCGCTCCCTTCAAAAAAGAGGACGCCGTTCAAGATGCTCACGGCCAAACGCATTTTCGAATGCGTGCGGCCGCAGGATTGGTTTGCAGCGATCGACCTGAAGGACGCCTACTCCCATGTCTCCATTTTTCCTCGACACAGACCGTTTCTACGGTTTGCTTTCGAGGGACAGGCATACAGTACGCGGTTCTCCCTTTCGGGTTAGCCCTGTCTCCTCGCGTCTTCACGAAGGTTGTCGAGGCAGCCCTTGTTCCCCTACGCGAACACGGGGTTCGCATCCTGAACTATCTCGACGACTGGCTGATCCTAGCTCACTCTCGAGACCAGGTTTGCGAACACAGGGACCTTGTGCTCCGGCACCTAGCTCGTCTGGGCCTTCGGGTCAACTGGCAGAAGAGCAAACTCTGCCCCATGCAGAGGATCTCTTTTCTCGGTATGGAGATCGACTCGGTCGCCATGTGCGCGCAGCTTACGAGCGAGCGCGCGTAGTCACTGCTGACTTGTCTTCGCCAATTCAAGGGCAAGAATGCGGTTCCACTGAAACTATTTCAGAGGCTCCTGGGGCATATGGCATCCGCAGCCGCAGTAACGCCGCTCGGATTGCTTCATATGAGACCGCTTCAGCTTTGGCTTCACGATCGAGTCCCGAGGTGGGCATGGCAACACGGCACGCTCCGAGTCCCAGTGACTCCGACCTGCCGTCAGACCTTCACCCCGTGATCGAACCTCAATTTTCTACGGGCTAGAGTGCCCTTAGAACGAGCTTCCAGGCATGTTGTTGTCTCCACAGATGCCTCCACCACGGGCTGGGGTGCCATGTGCAATGGACATGCTGCTGCAGGTTCCTGGACAGGTCCTCAGCGCCTTTTGCATGTCAATTGCCTCGAGTTGCTGGCCGTACGCCTTGCCCTGCACCGCTTCCGAGCGTTGCTCAAGGGTCAACACGTACTAGTCCGATCAGACAATACCGCCACAGTAGCGTACATCAACCATCAAGGTGGTCTACGCTCCCGCCGTATGTCGCAACTCGCCCGCCACCTCCTTATATGGAGTCAGAAGCATCTGAGGTCGCTTCGAGCCATTTATATCCCGGGACACCTGAACCAGGCGGCCGACGAGCTGTCTCGAGTTCGGCCTCTCGCTGGAGAATGGCGACTCCATCCCCAGTCGGTCCAGCTGATTTGGGATCAGTTCGGAGACGCACAGGTAGATCTGTTTGCCTCCCACGACTCGTCCCACTGCGACCTGTTTTATTCCCTGTCCGAGGGCACGCTCGGCACGGATGCACTGGCGCACAGCTGGCCGCGGGGCCTACGCAAGTATGCGTTTCCCCCAGTGAGCCTCCTTGCGCAGACTTTGCGCAAGATCAGGGAGGACGAGGAGCAGGTTATATTGGTTGCCCCGTATTGGCACAACCGCACCTGGTTCCCAGAACTAGTTCTCCTCGCGACAGCACCTCCCTGGCCAATTCCTCTGAGGAAGGACCTGCTTTCTCAGGGACGGGGCACCCTTTGGCACCCTCGTCCCGATCTTTGGAACCTCCACGTGTGGCTCCTGGACGGGAGGAGGTAGGTTTGAGTACCCTACCACCAGCGGTGGTGGCTACCATCACTTCCGCTAGAGCATCGTCCACGAGACATGCCTATGCGTTGAAGTGGAACCTCTTCGTCAACTGGTGTTCTTCTAAACAGCAAGAACCCACGAAATGCCCGATCAGTGTCGTGCTTTCCTTCCTGCAAGAAGGGTTGGAGCGAAGGCTGTCTCCCTCCACCCTGAAAGTGTATGTTGCCGCTATTGCCGCACATCACGATGCAGTTGAAGGTAAGTATCTGGGGAAGCACGACCTGATCATCAGGTTCCTGAGAGGAGCGAGGAGACTAAATCCTCCTCGCTCTCCTCTCGTTCCCTCTTGGGACCTCTCAGTGGTTCTAACTGCCCTGCAGAGTGCTCCCTTTGAGCCTCTGCAATCAGTGGAGCTTAAGTTCCTGTCTATGAAGACAGCGCTCCTGGTTGCATTGGCCTCCATCAAGAGGGTAGGGGACCTGCAGGCATTCTCGGTTGACGAAGCGTGCCTGGAATTCGGGCCGGCTATCTCTCACGTGATCCTGAGACCCCGGCCTGGATATGTGCCCAAGGTTCCCACCACACCCTTTCGAGACCAGGTGGTGAACCTGCAAGCGCTGCCCTTGGAGGAGGCAGACCCAGCCTTGGCACTGCTCTGTCCAGTACGCGCCCTCCGTGCTTACGTAGACAGAACGCAGTGTTTCAGGACCTCAGACCAGCTCTTTGTCTGTCATGGTGGGAAGCTGAAGGGAAAGGCTCTCTCGAAGCAAAGGTTGTCTCACTGGATAGTGGACGCCATTGCTTTGGCTTACCAGCAGCAAGGTCGACCGTGCCCCCTTGGTGTGACGGCCCACTCCACCCGGAGTGTGGCATCCTCTTGGGTTCTAGCGCATGGCGCCTCGCTAACAGACATCTGCAGAGCTGCAGGCTGGGCGACACCTAATACTTCGCGAGATTCTACAATCTCCGAGTTGAGCCAGTTTCTTCTCATGTACTCGCTTCAACTAGCCGGTGCTAGATTCTGCTCAGGTGTCTTCGCTTGCTCGCCATTCCTCTCCACGGACGGGATACGTGCGATATTCCTCAGGTGAGCCTCATAAGCCCTGAGTCTCCTCCAGCACTGTTGACGTCAACGCCAGAGTTATGCCACCGGCAGCTTTCGCGCTTGGCTAGGTGCCTCCATGTGCATGGTTCCCCCTCCGGGCGACCCCCACATGTGTATTCCACTGTAAGCCTCTTTGAGCATGTGTCTTTCCCTTGGCAAGCCACCTTGCCACCCCTGGGGTTGAAATATTCCACCTGCGGCTGGACACCCCAGTGACTCCGTATGCAGCCCTTCGGGGTCATATGTGTTTTCCAAGTCCCCCCCTTCGGGTTGGGCATGATTGCATATTTCCACTGAGATATGCTTCCCAGTGTACCTTGGTATTCCTGTGTTAAGTAGGAGTCCTTCGTCCGTGCCAGTCTCACGACAGGGAGCTCAGACTTACGCAGGGCACTGGAAGACAGTCGAGAGGTGGCGTGATTATACGGGAACCCCATTCGTCGTCATCCGACGTAACTCGGAGTGACAACGAAAGGGAACGTCTCGGTTACGTATGTAACCCTCGTTCCCTGAGTAGGGAACGGAGACGTTACGTCTCCCTGCCACTTCCGCTGTACCGCTGGAACGCCTGAGTTCAGTCTCGGCTCCTCAGCGAAGACATATCTGCATGTTGCTCGCGACTTCCTTTATACCCCCAGGGTGGGGCGGAGTTACGCTATGCAAATTCCGCAGACCCATGGCATTTCCTTGCCATTGGCTCGTGTTTTAATACTCGAAGATGATAGGATTTCTAAGCGAAACCCCATTCGTCGTCATCCGACGTAACGTCTCCGTTCCCTACTCAGGGAACGAGGGTTACATACGTAACCGAGACGTTTTTGCGGTAAAATAATTGCTGCAACTTTAGACCGGTACCACATGACAAATATGATGAAGCACTTGACATGCACGGAGTAAACATAAGATCAGAAAGTTGCTCCATCTTTGACTGGTAAATGAAGAGATACCTTGTTGATCACCCTGAAAGTGTTTATATTGCAGTAATGACCTACTGAATGTACACTGCCGTTCAAAAATGTGTTGGTTAGTCAGAATTTTTTTTTCAGTAAGGATGCATTAAAGTGATCAAAAGTGACCTTAAACCGTGTAATGTTACAAAAGATTTCTGTTTCAAATAAATGCTGTTCTTTTGAAATTTTTATCCATCAAAGAATCATGAAAAAATGTATCATAGTTTCCAAAATATTAAGCAGCAAACTGTTTTCATATTTCTGAAGGATCATGTGACACTGAAGTAATGATTTTAAAAATTCAGCTTTGACATCACATGAATAAATGACATTTTGTAAATAAAATAACAGATTTTAAATTGTAATACTATTTCACAATATTACAAGTTTTACTGTATTTTTGATCAAACAAATTCAGCTTTGGTGAGCATGAGCTCTTTATAAAAAACATTTTGTTCCTTTGTGCTTTTTTTTTTTTGTTTGTTTCTTTGTGCACTGGCTAAGGAGCATGAGTCAAACTGAAAAAATAAAACCAAAGTTTTTCTGAGGTAATGTGTTATGTAATCCTGTTAAAATGGTTTAGTATCCTGGAGAAACCACTAGGTGTCATTTGTGTATCAAGTTGTTGTGTTCTATCTTGGAAAAGTTAGTTGAAGAAGATGTGCCATGCGGGACGCATGGAGTGTTTATGTCTATTGCTGTAGCTGTTGCAAACAGAAAGTAAAGTATTAACTTCAACTCAATTCATGTAGTAGTATGATTATTGTGGAAGATATTACAAATGGATTTCATAAAATTGGTATTGAAAAAAGTATCATTCAGGAACCGGTATTGAAATCAAGGTATCGGTATCAGTATCGAAATTCTTTGAACGATACCCAGCCCTATTTCTGTTTAACAATAGTAATAGTGAGAATATATTTACCATGTATTCCCTTTACCATAACCACATGTCTTGTATGATCCATCCAAATGCTTGTAGTTCATTTGTCTCTGGTATCCTGTTTAGTGTGATAATGGTTAACACTTCAACAGTTTGTTTGGGTGACTCAATGTGACATTCAGGTGTGTTGAATAATGTATAATTTGGTATCAAACCATCTCAGTATTTTCTTGACATGATTTTGTCTCTCACCGCTCTGCAGGAAGCCTGTGGCTCTCTCTCGGATGGCCGAGGTGAGCTGCTCCGTGTTCTCCAGATACTCCAGAATGTAAATATTGGGAGAAAGAACAGCCATGTTTTGCTCTCCACAGCCGTACGGCATCTGTAATAATCCATGAAGGTTCCTCAGTGCACGACCCAATATGTCGCCTGTAAACCATACACAAATGACACTCACTACATTTTATAAGTCTAAAGCCAATCTCCTCATTTCTGCTCATGATTGTAAATGTTACCAATGACTGAAACAGAGGATCTGACTGATCCCTCTATCACATCTTTAGGAAGAGTCAGAGCCACTTCCTCTGAGAGACTGTCACCTATGAACCAGACAGACAGAAACACATCAGTGATCAGCAGAGTAACGCTATAAACATTTTAATACCACCTGTGAAGTCCCAATAATAATAATATAATCACAAACAGGAATTATTGTGATTCAAGCACTTTGGAAAAGGGAAGAAAATAGCCACAATTTCAAAATTTGGCACAGCTGAACAACTAAACTACAGTTGTCATGAAAGACTGACAAATTTCAGCTTTATCAATTAAAATGTCCGATACATACGAGTATATTTTGGCTCCCTCTATTGGTCCTCAAATTTGGTGTGTCCTCAAAATGTCCTCTATGCAATGTGTACTTATTTTCATGAAGTTGGAGTTTGTGTTTAGAAGACAAAGAGGGTTGCAGCATTATCAGCGCTTGTACACCAAAACATATGAAATATTTGCAGACTAACCCTTTGGACACAGTAACCAGCTGTGAGTCTCTGTCTTTTCAGTTCCTTCCGCCTGCAGCAGAAATCAATCACATCAACACATCATACATAAGCAGCATTAAAGGGGCATTCCACCCATTTGAACATTGTTTTTTATTTAAAGTGGGTCATATATGTAGTCAAAATGTAAAATACATTTTGAATTTGGTGCCTTCGTGACCGAGGAAAGACAAAAAATAACTTCAGGACGCATTTGTATGAAAGACAACAACTCCCACAATGCACCACAATGCACAGCTCCGCAAGCCACTCCCACTAATCCAGAAAGCGCATATCTACCTATAAGAGAAATCACTCTTCCGTCTACAAGGCTAGCTACCACCAGAGCTTGAAATTCATTTCACATTCACACAAAATGTCTAGTTAGTTGGCGAACTCATTACTCCTCGTTTGTATTTCTTTCGAAAAGGTGAATTATTGCATGGTACCTGGATGTTCAGTCAGAACATATGCGGTGCGAAACTAGGATAGTTCTCAACACAAACGTCCGTGTCCTCGTCTGATTCAGAGATTTCGTCCAGGAGAAATTGTCATCGTTGAAATTCTTTGCCGCAGACGGACTCTATCTCTGTGTTCGTAGTTGCATCTTACAGTCTATGAGTTGCATAGTGAGATCACCGGCGCCACCAGTCCGCCCTAACTCGAGCCAGTCCGGGCTCCTCGTCCGCAGCAGGCAGGTCTTCTGCCTCGGCTGCTCTTCGCTATAATGCGGCTTGTAAAGGTAGCCACAAACACCTGATTCAAGCATCAGACTTCCGAAATCCTCTTCCTCTAGTCTATATCATATTGAGCACTCTCCTCCGCTATTGTCATTACTTTACATCTGTCTCCACAGCGCCTGTTAGCTTAGCTTCACACAAGATGGAGGATATTGCTTTCAGTTTCAGAGAGTAAAGTCCCACCCACTGATCTGTAATAGGTCTGTAGCGTGAGCGGGTCCCGCCCCCTGGGAAAGATGAGGAACTAGTGCTTGTAGTCTCAACAGAAATCCCCCCCTCTTACACTTCCTCCTACAATGACGCAAAATGACGATTTTTGCGTCATTGTAGGAGGAAGTGTAAAAGGTAAATAACGGATTTCTCCCATCTCAGGGGAAAATGAGAGAGTGTTGCACGACCATTCAATAGTATGACTGGGTTTCTAACAATGCAAAGCTTAATGCAAATGGGTGGAGTGTCCCTTTAAGATCATGAGTAAATGATGACGTGTGCTGACCTGTACGAGCAGACTTCGTGTGACCGTGTCAATGCGTCCTCTCTCCGGGACGCTCACAATCTCATTGTCACACACAGTCTGGGACGCCTCTGCCTCTGCACTGACTGTAATATTCAAGACTCCTACAACACAAGACAAACGTGAATATACAACTGAGAAACAGTCGCGTTTCCATTACCCTTCAAACTGAGCAAATTAAAAATTACAAATTAAGTTTCCCATTGTAAATTGTAAATTGATGCCGGTTACATTAACCGATGTTATGCAACTAAAACATCATTTTTTCATCTTGTGAGCAGCCAAAATTATGGCGACGTATGTTGGTAGGTTTACGTATATCGCAGCCACCGCACTAGTCATTATTTTTAATCGAAGGAGACGTAAGCGTGTTATCCAAGCTTTAATGGCAAGGAAAGCCTCTTATACTTTAAGGAGCAAAATATTTTGTAAAATATTACTTTTTCGAACAGCCTGAAAAACCTCCTCATGCGAGCATAAATACATTTTATTTTCAATGGAAGTTTTTGTGAAATTGACGTCTTTCCAATGGGTGTATTTTCAATTCGCATTTTCAATTTATGCAATTTGAAGGGTAATGGAAACGCGGTGAAATTGCATGTTTAACATTTACATTAACATCTTCCCTTGCCAATAATGCTTGGATAACACGTCTACGTCTCCTTCGATTAAAAACAATGGCTAGTGCGGTGGCTGTGATATATGTAAAACTACCAACATCTGTTGCAATGATTTTTGGAATGACTTATCGTTAGAGGGAAAAATAACGTTTTAGTCGCATAACATCGATTAACGGAAACGCCATCGTTTTGCAATAGCCTAGTTTTTTATCAACATTTAAAAAACATTGCAAAAGTTTTGTGCAAATCTGCAATGAAAAGGCGGCTACTGATTCAGACTGGAAAACTCACCAAGAGCAGAGGGAGTGAGGATCCATTTAAAGGTTTTTCTCCCATTAGCACATAGACAGGATGAATACTGATCATCAGAGGAGGCTTTGAGAGTGTAGTCTGAGGAAGGAGCTGGAGTCACTTTAACCTGTCAATCATACACACATGATTAGTGGCATATTTGATATGATTTGATTAGACTGCGTCTGAAATCTCACCATGATGCACTTGGACAGATAGTTGAAGACAGTGGCCTTCAGCTCAAAGATCTCCCCGCGGATGATGGAGTAAGGCAGAGAGAGCTCTAGGAAGAAGGGCTGGAAAACTGTCAGCTGAGCAGGAGGAGCCAGACCCAGACCTTCAGAGGACAGGCAGAAGGCCTCCGTCTCCCAAGAGGTGATGGTGTCAGGAACCGTGACAGGAACCTGAGCTGATCCAGAGTCCCTGTGGAGGAATTACAACAATAGGCATATTTGATTCTGACTCAATCAAACTTCTGACCATTTTTCCTGTAATAAATGACAACATTCAGCACACAGATGATGAAAAAACTGGATTAAGAACCTGCAAAGCAAGCAAGGTATTTTCTGTCCTGTGGGCGAGAGGGGAGGAGATGATGTATTAAAGATAAATACGATGTTAAATGTACTGATTATGCTTTAAATACCCCACTTCAGCAAGTTCCCAGATCCAAGTTTCCGTCACTGCTGGAGAACCAGGTGTTTCAAACTCTTCTCTAAAATGTGGGGGAGGCTCCTGCCCAAAACTGTAATAAACTGGAAAAAAAGTGATATTTTGTAGTTTTAAGTGATATGTATGTGAAGAGTACATCAAAATGATCTATTCTATATCCAGTCATAAGTAAATAGAAAATGTAAGGTAGATCATTATTTTAATACACATATTTTCACATATTTTAAACGTTTCAGTTTATTTAGTTTAATTTTAGTTTTAGTATTTTAGGGCTGCAAAAGTGAATGTGTTAATTTTATCTTACAAAAGTTATATAGTTTTTTTTAGATGAGTTTATCTTACCAATATTATCACTGATTTAAAGTTCACTAACCCTTAGTGTGCAGTTTTTTTTTAACTGCACACTAAGTTACAGGTTACCCTGGACTTCATTTTCCATGTTCCATGGCTTTAATTATTTCCACACCTGTAGTCAATCACAGGGACTATCAAACACTGATGCACAAGCTCACAGATTGCTGAGTATTGTTAGCCTATACTGCTCTGGACTCTTGCTCGCCTTAGATTACCTCTCTCGTCTTGCCCTTTGGATATTGTTTGCTTGATGCCTGGGCTTTAGTATGATTAGCTGTTTTATTCTCTTGCCTTGTCCACTGGATTACAGTCTTCTTTGTTTACCCTCGCCTGTCCCTGGAATGCTCATTGTCTTGTCCATCTCATACCTGTTTGCCTTTGTTTGGGCCCCTGTCTGATCTAAACACATCTCTTGTAAATAAAAGGCTTTGCATATGGATCCGCACGCCTCTTGTCTCCGTTCTACTGTAACAACATCTCTATAATTGTGGAATTGTTCAGAGTAGTTTCACAATTTCACAAATTGAATATATTAGATTTTTTGAAATATATTTCATAACAAGCACCAACATATTAAAACATTACAGCTTGGATTGTAATAACAGTACATGTACCTACCCATCTCGCACAGAGGGAGTTCCACAAACAAATTTGTTGCCATCTTCAATCCCACTCTCTGCCAAATGGCAATGATGAACCACAATAAAAGTCATGAAAATACAAATTACTTTTAAATGTCAGTATAATCATAAAGGCTTTTTATGCATTTACTTACACATGTGCAATATATACTCTCCCAATCATTATCTACTGCACTGCCACACATATAATCCAACTGTTACCTTTAAGGATTCATAAGTGAATGCGGATCTCCAAAAACGCATATACGGACACTCGTCATCTTCAACGGTCTCAGGGTAATTTGACCACGATTGCACTGGCAGCAGGCTGAAGATCTGTGACGGGACCATGTTCACACACTATCAGTATGATTTCTAAATAATACATGTATTTCCAACAAAAATGTATTTCCAATTTGGTGAGAAAGAATGAAGATTAATGCTAAATTTCCTGAGATCAAAATGTCAGCTGATGGATCATAGCAGAAATAAGTAAAGTCTGTTATCATTAGATTCCCACTGTTTCCCACTATGAAGAGACACATTTAATCAACACTGAATCTTAAAGCATCTAGACCTTGTCAGTATCCAGACGTTCTCCTGACTTCAGGATCAGGACGCTCTGATCTACAGCACTGAGGCCACACAGTGAACCAGGCTGAGCTGAGAGCTGGAGAGTGTTTTTCTCACCGGGAACTGCTTTAGCAGGAGAAAACTGCAGAGATACCTGTGACATACAGGGAATAGGATTTATTTTAGAAATGAGTCAGTAATACAGTTTAAAGAGGTTCATTTCTAAAGCTACAATGCACACCTTGTTTTTGAAACACTTTTCAATGTTGAAATCTTTGCTACTAGCCACAACCGTTTCACTGGGCAGAAAAACACAGTACGCCAGAATCTGCATTACAGGAGACAGATCTGCACTAATAGACAGTTTGAACGCCATTGAGCCCCTTGCTCCATCAGAAATCTTCACTTCAACCTTCTCATATCCATGATGAACAATCACTCCTCTGGACAAGACCTGAAACAGACAGATGACACTCTGATAACAAACTGACTAGTGCAGCCAAATAATACTGTTAAACAGAAACATCTCTGTGATAATGTACATACTGCACATGTTCTCACCATATAGACGATTTCAGTTTTGAAGTTTTTAATTGTCTCTCCAACAAAATAATACTTGATGGTGACAGTAAACTCAGAGTCACACTTTAATGGTTGTTCAGTATTCTCTATAATCAATTCACTTCGTGATGGGGTGTATAGAGAGTCAGGTTGGAAGAGCTTGACTGTTTTTTTATCAGCAAAGATGTAAGGCGTGTCGTCGTGTCCAAAACCACGGACCTCTTGATAGACACTTGCCTAGATTACAAAAAATCAGAAATAACTCATGTAACTAAACTCTTCATGCAATACAAAAGAAAATTAAGTGAACACAAAATATCTTACTATTAGATCAATATCACTTTTAGAAAAACTGGATGTATTAAGAGTGAAGTTGGCCAGTCCATCGCTGTCTGTAGTGAGTGTCTTTAGGAGCAGTTTTTTGGATGAAGTGTCTCCATACTCCATAAGACTCAATATGGACTCCATAAGATAAACATTTTTGTTTTGAATTGGTGCACCTTTGAAATTTGAGAGTTTTATCTGTTGAAAATAAGATTTTGAAGGAATAAATTAAGAAATAATTCCGTACATATCAATGGTGTTAAACTGAGACAAACGGATTTTAGACTTACTTTTCCTTCAATAACTGATCCGTGTTCATATGTTTTGGGCAGGTCAGTAAATGTGACTTTACCAATTTCATAAGTGAGAGATACAGATTCAGATTTTGTCATGGAGATCTCTGTAAATAGTCAAAACACCTACATAAATATTTATTCAAATAAAAGTAAAAGGTAAAAAATGAGAAATTCAAGAAATGTAGGTAACAGAGATCTGACCAAATTGAACAGCTCACCTGTTCCTTCTTCTGTAACCATTGCCTCAACATGAAGAGAATTCTGCATCACATGCTTTAGTGTGACGTTAAAAAAGAGTGATGGATCTAAGGTATGGATGGCACAGCCTGTCTTTTTTATCTAATCATAATGAATGAACACAAACATAACTATTAACTGAAAAGTGGTTTAATGAGATAAATGGAGGAAAGATAATGTACTGCGTTTCAACTCACATACCTCAATGGTTTCCTCTAAACACCCTGAATTTGTGAGAGAGAAAATGTTGGGCTTTAATTTACGGCACACTTTCACCCGTGATTTACCAGGTACAGGCTGTCCGTAAGTGTATCTGTGAAAAAGGTACAAGCAACTGATCTACAGCCCAGGGTTGAGTTAAGCAACTAATATATTAGGATGGGGGGTTAAAGTAAGAAACTGACCCCAAGAGTTTAAAAACCAACAACTAACAATTAAATGAAAGTGTGAATGGAAGAACACACTGCTCTCTTAACGCAGGAAATAAAAAGAAACCACTCACTTTCCGCAAACCTCAATTATCAGTTCCTCTTCTTCAACACTTACTTTATTTGTGGTTTTTACAGTAACTTCAAACTTAGGCAAAACTAGAAGTCAGAAATCAGAGTTATTAGTACTCAATTTATATATTAAATATTAAAATACAAACATATTATTGAAACTCTTCCCATGCAAAACTGCAAATTGTCTGTTCCCTTTCAAGAGAACTCGTGCTGCGTCATAAGTTACGACACTATGGGAACACCTCTGCGTGATTGCGTCTTGAAGCACATGTGAAATCAGTCCAATGGTGATGCGGAACGTCATAGGCGGGAGACATCATGACCTGGAAGGTATAAAGCAACCCTGAACCAAACAATGTCAGCTTCTGTTTCTTCAGCAAGCGGTCTGTGTTACTCTATCTGTCATATTTGGGGTTGTGTGCCTATTTATCAATATATATTTCCTCTCTCAGGATCAGGAAGCCCGCTCTGCGGTTTCTTCCGCCCTGAGTGAGTTAGTTTCTCAGTAGTATCGAGTCAGTGGATATCACACAAGCATTGTGCATACTTTGCACCAGAGTTATGGTGGTGAAGAAGTCTCAAACCCCAGTCAATTATTCACTACAGAAAGTGAAAGCAAAAACATTTGACACTGCATTAACGGTTCATATTCTTTCAGAGATGATGAGAGCTGAATCTACTTTAACATGCTGATAACGGTATATAGGCCTAGGCTAACTGTCTTATTTTATTTTCTTTATATTTCTCTTGTGGCCCATAAGTAGTGGAACAATTAGAGTTGTTTTTGAAATGAGGAGTAAGCTAATCTAAAAAAAACCTAATCTTTTATTTTCCTCACAGCTCTTTGGTAATATAAAATTATTGCGTGGAAATCCTCTTCTGATCATCATCTATCGGCGCATAAACGCACTGCGTCTATCAACTGAGCATCGTCTATCGGCACAACCTGGTACGGGGGTTTTCGTGGGGCCCTTCAACAAGCGGCCCCCCTCCACACTGCATGCCCTGCGTGCTCGTCCGCTGCGCCACTGGTTGATGCCTAAGGTGGAGCAGACGCTTTTGAGTGATCTTTCCCCTGATTCAGCATCATCCCTCAAGGCCCCGGCCTAGGCTTATACAGCAGCAGGTCAGTCTGGTGCATGTCTGCATACTATGGGTATTTTGCAGGCATAACAGACCGACCTGCTTAAAGACCTTGACGAGGGGGAGGGGCTTTACTCAAGCCACTGATCTGGTTCTACGGGCTACCAAGGAGACGGCCAGAGCTATTGGCCATACTATGGCAGCTCTGGAAGCCTCAGAGAGACATTTGTGGCTTAATCTATCTAACATTAAAGAAAGTGACAAGTATTCCTGTTGGATGCCCCGCTTACTCCTGCCTCTTTGGCGACTCCGTTAATTCAGTCGCCGAGAGGTTCCAGAAGTCTAAAAGGCAGGTGGTGGCATTCCAGCAGGTCTTCCCTTGTCGATCAAAGGTCTCAACCTCTAAAGAGGTTACTAGAGCAGTCAGTTCAGCTGTTTCCTACCTGGAATCTGCTTCAGGACGCCAAACTGACTTCTCAAAATACACCAGATACCAGTCTCAAAAGACTGGTTTCCTTAGTAGAACAGACTTAGTAGAAAAGTTGCTGTCAGCATGGGACTTTCTGCCATTTTTACAGCCGGTATTTCATTGTTCCAAAAAAGAATGGTTGATACTAGCTCATTCAGAGCACATGGTGGTCAGGTTCAACATCAAAATGTTGTCCTCGCTCATATGAAAGAGCAGGGGTTGAGGCAGAGCGCAAACAATAGTGTTCTTTCTCCAGTACAGAGATCTGGTCTATGCTCATGCCCACTTTACAAACTGTCGCAACAGATCCTCCCATGGGCCCAGGGAAAGTTATTGTGACTGAGAGCGGCATATTTCACTGGACGTCTGAATCAGGCAGCCAGCTCCTCTTGGGAGATTCCGATCAGGAGGGAGCTTCTGTGTCAGGTTGGGGCTCAATATTTAACCCACACAAGTTATGAAAGTTGTGGGACCAATTCATAGAGGCTGGTCTCACAACGGAGGTTTAGACCCAGTTAACTGCCCGGTTGGGACAGTGCTAGAGTCTCCGCAAGATTGTTTCTCTACACGATTGTTCACCTTTTACACTTAAGGTTTATTTGGCCTCCATAGCTGTTTACCACACTCCTTTGAGCGGTGTATCCTTGAAAAGAGACCCATTAGTATCTCGTTTCCTCTGTGGAACCTTGAGGATTAGGCCTGCAGCTCACAAAAGGGTGCCAGCATGGGATTTGGCCTTGGCACCGGAGGGCCATTCGGCTGCTCCCTTTGAGCCTGTAAATGAGGTTTCAGGAATATTTCTGACCTTGAAAGCGTCAGGAAGAACAGAGGACCCAAGAACAAAGTTTTAATAGAAAAGAAAACAAAGGCAGTCAGCTGCCAGGCGGGCACAGAACTGGTTAACACAAATATTCTTGACTTGGCTTAATGAAACAGAAACAGCAGGGATCCGAGCTGGATAGCAGCGGCCAGCGAGGGTAACTCAGTCTTAGACCAGTAGTTGCTGGACGGTAGGTTGAGGAGTAGTCAAAGGCCACGAGCAGCAGGATGGCTGGGTAGAGCACAGTGTAAGCAGACAAGTAGACGAGACAGGATAAGACAAGACAAGGCAGGTATCCAGTCGAGGAATGGCTGAGTAGATGATAATGGTAGATAACACAGGAATGAGCCTTACAAAGCAACAATAATCTGCCACTGAAACAGGTCACCCAGAAAGGCGTACCCAGCATCTAAGCAGAGAATGAGTAAGTGAGTTGTCGAGGTTATCTCTCTTGCTTATGAATTGGCCCGTCAGACTTCTCCCTTGGCTGTCTGGGCCCATTCTACTAGGAGTATGGCGGCTTCTAAAGCCTTGCTCTCTGGGGCCTCTCTTCATGATGTTTGTGTTGTAGCGGGCTGGTCCTCTCCGCACACATTCGTCAGGTTCTATGATCTTGAGTTGTGCTCCAGACATTATTCACACTAGACAGGCACTGGTCAGTATGGCATAGTAGGTATTAATGTTCCCATAGTATTGTAACTTACAACGCAACGTAACTTGATCAAATATTCCCTTGAAAGGGAATGCCTCAGTTACGACTGTAACCTCGGTTCCCTGAAGAGGTAACGAGATGCTGCATTGCTCCGCCATAACTTAGTTCACTTCACTTACTTACTTCATGACTTACTTCAGCCTATCAGAAGCTGACATTGTTTGGTTCAGGGTTGCTTTATACCTTCCTGGTTGTGACGTCACCCCCCATGATGTACCGCCACACCATTGGACTGATTTCACACGTGCTTCAAGACGCAATCACGCCTACGTTCCCATAGTGTGGTAACTTGTGACATAGCGTATCGTTCCCTCTTCAGGGAACCAAGGTTACCGTCATAAGTCGTTTTTATGACTTACCATATTTTTTCACTTCAAAATCACGTAAGATCATCCTGTCACCAATAAAAGCCTTCAGTGTGTACATGCCTTGACGGGCCTCTGGGTTTAATTCATAAGAACGCTGCAAAATCCACCTTGTTGAAGAAACATTTGTCCATTGGCCAATCTGGTTCATTTTATTGTCCTGTTTAATAGCAAAGACAGTGCAGATATTTTGTGACAGTCAGCTACACATATCCTGACTATCAATGAAGAAATATATAATTACTAGGGCTGTCACGTTTTATTCGATATTCGAATATGCATTCGAACATGATGTTAAATATCAGTAATCGAACTATAAATAAACTATCCGGTTTTTAAAGTGCCATTTGAGGTGCATTTTATACAGTCTATGATTAGACTGTTTGTTTTTTATTTTATTGTTTGCCATCTCATCCAGTAGCAGGTGCTCTAAACGTATTGTAGCGTAGGCCCATGACAAAATCAAACGAATAATAGCCAAAAGCCACCCTGTTTTGAAAATGGAAGATAACGCACAGCACGGCCAGCCTGAGCGGACAATTACGACCCCAACTCATCTAAAAAGTACTGTCTGGAAATATTTTGGGTTCTACACCGTAGATGGTAAAGTAACCATTAAAGATAAGGTAGTTTGCCGAATTTGCACAAAAAAAAAGGTTTACTTACGCATCCTCGACATCCAATCTTCGCGCTCACCTGTTGAGTTACCGTCCAAATGCCGGAGTCAGAGACACAGCAGATGGCCAGAGCATCGCCAGGCGTCCAACATCGTATGACTGCATACTTTCCTGCACAACCGGTTGGCACCTTTTTTTTCTCCATTTAGCCTAATTTTGTGATTGGCTATACATAGTGGCACTTCATATAGATTAAGTTGATAACCTGCTGTTTCAAACATTAAGTCAAACATTTTTTTTTAGACAGGCTATGGCCTGAGTCCTGTTTATGACTGTCAGACTGTTAATAAATTTGTGATTGAATCTCCGTTACGGTGTTTTTTTCCCCGTACATATTCGAATACATTGCTTGATATTTGATATCCGTTCGAATTAGATTTTTCTCAAAAGTGACAGCCCTAATAATTACCCTATTAAAAATAAAATAATTGCAAATATAACCGAATTTCTAGTTTAAATCAGATTTAAAAGGTGTGTTTGTTATGACTGCACAGAAGGTTTTGTGTTCTTACCTCAAGAACCACTGTACTATACTGTGAAAGAGCAAATAGTAATTTAAGATTAAAAGCCAAAAATGTGTTTATTTATTAAATGTGTATTCAACAATGCAAGAGAAAATAAAGATGCCAGATAAACACATCAGACCTGCTGATCAAGGGGTGCAAAGTTTGTATCCATGGTAACAACTCTGAAGTTCACTGTAAAATAGAAATGTGTATTAAAAAACTTCACTTTTGATGTCTTCAGCTCTTATGTAAGGGACAATTGCTTACAGTCATATTTCTCTCCTGTAAATTACCAAACTGTGTGTGAACCGTATTAAGGGTCAAATACAGGGCTGACAACTGTATTCTGCTGCTGGGTGAATGTGTCTTTTGAGCCAAATTTAACTAGCTGTCACAGCTGCCTGTTTTAGCCATAATGTCTGTTACAGCCCTGCCCCTCTTTTCTTTTCTTTTTTTACTTTAGGACTTTTTTAATTTCTAGGACCGACTCCTCCTTGGTGGGCGGAATTACCCTAATGAAAACCAGCTGCACCAGTGGCAACCTATTTAAGAAGCTCCTGGATTTTGTCTAGCTCTCTCTCATTTTTGTTTTGCGTCTTTGTTTGAAGAGTGGGTTCTTGAGTTGTTGTTAGTGATGGCAAAATGAGGCTTCCTGAACCACGGAGACCTTGCAGCCCATTGCTTCAGCCAAAGGTTCATTACTCGAAGCCTCATTCAGCATTGCTCACTAGTGACACCTAGCTACTATGCAAAAAAATAGCAGACAAATTAATTCATTATGAACCAGTGCTGGCTCCATTACCAGAAAAAAGGAAGAGGTCACAAAAAGCAAACAAATCCAAAAGGGCAATCCAAATAAAAAAAGCAGTCCAGTCCAGATCCCAAAATCCAAAGCAATCCAAATAATCTTATCTAATTAATATAACAAGACTATAATATAGCTACTATAATTAATAATAACAATATTCTATAACTAACCTGATAACGTAATAATATAACCCTAACACAAATATGACACAATAACTACAATGACAATGATAGTAATCTAACTCTCTGACACTACTACAACTGCTTCTACAACTCCTCCACCCCACAAGGTGACGCGAGTTTTAGAACCGCCTTTTATCCGGAAGCGACACTCGGACTGAACCGATGACGTATCCACACAAACCGAGGCCTCGTTTGTCATTAGTCACGTGATTTTCACGTTAACAACACAAGCCTCGAATCACGGCTTCATCTGGCACGCCCATTTTTTCTCGACACACGCTCCGACACCTCGGTTCAAATGTCACATCATCACTATTTGTTGTGTTCCCATATGATTTCCACGACTCTACAAACCCCATTTCCAGCAGTTTATTAATTTGAGGTTGCATTGATATTTACTATTATTACCTTATGTTTTGACCCTAGACATTATTTGTTTAACTTTAAATAAATAAAATTTTCTTTATTGAAACCTATCTTGTGAAGTGTCTTCTTTACGTTATGACTTTGAGCCGGGTCATAACATGTTACAAAAATGTCTGACAATTTGCTCCAGCTGACCAGTTAGAATCAAGTAGGCCTATCCCAGACAGCTATGAGGTTTATTACATGTAACAATTTATATCAGGGGTGTCAAACTCCTGGAGGGCTTCAGAGTTTAGTCCAAACCCTGCTTTAACACATGTACCTGTAGTTTCAAGGTAATTTTCGGGTAGCTTCTCTTATCTTTTCCTCTGCTCCTCTTTTCGGTTTACAAGTTTGTAAATACATTGAACTGTTTACTTCAAACTCTTTTACCATCTGCTGGTTTGTGCAACATTTGTAATCTTTGACCTATGCTCGTTGCCTGATCATAGTGTGCTTTACTTAAATGTGCTACATCAGCTGTGATCAGGGTTTAGATGTCAGTGACACCAGCATTATTTACTGAGCTTTAGCCTTTGAGACATTCACAGCTCACCTGTCTGTCCTGGAGTATAGATGGGTTTATCAGTCTGGATAAAAGTCACAGGATTGTAAGGCTTGAACATGACTTTTCTCTCTTCAGTCGTTCTGAAAGTCTCTCCCTGAAGTTCAACCTTCATTTTCTGCACTGATTCTGCCTTGACCAGAGGAGCCTGATGAGAAATAATTTCCTGTATTCACAACCTGCCACAAAAACTAGATGCATTATGATGAAACATATTTGATAATATTCATTATGTGCATGTTTTGATGGCAGACCTTGAAGTTAAAGCAGTGATGAAACTCTTCCTCAGCTTTCTCCTGCAGCAGTAATGTGCTCTGGACACCATGAACCAGATGAATGTTCATGACAAGGCTTTCATTGGGCTTGAGAAGACTTGCACACAGTTTGGCCTCAGATCCCGACTTAATCACTGCAGGAAACGTCACCATGAAATATCTGTCCAGAGAAAATGATCATACAATATTGTCTGAGTGGTTTGATGTAATAAGAAAAATAAAACATAAACTGAGAGGGAAAATAATACAGTTAATTTACTATTGATCAAGTATATGAAAAGTGTGAATAAAAGAGCAAACTGCGTAATGAAGTCTAGTGACTTAATTCTTTATTTTTGTATGTTTATTCAGAGCAATATTGCTCTTAAAAATACACTGTCAGTAATTATAAATAATCGTGTGCCTTAAGTTGTCTCTTAAACAGTAAACCTCTACTGTGCAACACAGATCGGTTAAATAAATACAGGAGAAATCATCAAGACTTACAAAATGACTATTGGTATATTAATGATTTATCTTCAGCAAAAACTGTTAAAAACTTACGGCCCTGATGTTTGTCCATTGACACAGATCAGGAGGAAAGAGAGCAGAAGGAGCCCTTTCCAACAGCAGGCAATATTCAGAGCCATGATGACGAGCGATCATCCACGGCATGAGATGAACTGGACCGTCTCTTTTAAAGGGACTCTCATGCTAAAGGAGGTCCTTCAAAACATGTGTATTGATCATCTGATTAATGATTCAACCATGAAGGCACTGCAGTTCAAAAACATGTGCTAAATTAGATCTACTAAAGCCTTAAAAATACATTTGCGACAAATATTAAAAATAGAAGTCTGGCATGCAGTAAAAGTCAAGTCAAGTCAAGTCAAGTCACCTTTATTTATATAGCTCATTTTACAATACAGTTTGTTTCAAAGCAGCTTTACAGTGATAACAGGAACATAATGCAACAAAGTTTGTTTTGGCTGAACTCCAATAGAGTTCAGAATGTCTCTAAATGCATCTTTTTCATTATACATGGATTTTAAAATGACCAACAATTAGGACTTTGTCTGCAGCCAGTACTAACTCCGATATAAAATCAGTAATTTTTTTTGATAAAGTCTGTATGTTGGCCTGTATACAGTAGCCAGCACAAATGTCAAATGGGATTTATCACTTACACTAGATAATGTTACATAAAGCCCCAACATTTCAAAATAATTATGTTTTGTAAACTGAACCACAGGTTTCTGTCAAACACAACACAACTAGATTATGATCTCTAATCATATCATTTACAATAAGTGCTTTTGAAGAAAGGGATTGAATATTCATCAACCCAAGCTTTATCATTTCGTTAGCCTCATAGCATAATTGCCTAAGTCATATTTCAATGTCTTTGGAAAACAAGAAGAAACAAAAAATGACTTAGGCAATTATGCTATTTTGTTCATCTGTATTATATCCGTTTTTTATTTGTTGAACATCAATTACATTTTTATCCTTACATTGGTTTGGGAGTTTCTTGTATTTAATACCAGACCCAGTCTCTATGTGATGATATCTAGGTGAAAGAGGCTCTATGTGATGGGATTTATCTGACTTCTGGGACGTGAGACAGCTAGGAGATGGACGGTTTAGCCAGTCTATCTACTTCCTGACCTGAGCCCCAGATCTGCCCTAAAAATTGTCTATGAAACCTATATTATTCTGCGGACACCACTAAGACAGCCGGCCATTGAGTGAGGACAGTCTGCTAAGTAGCTCATCACTCAGAACAGGAAGGGGGCCAGAGAATATTACGGTGTTTGACATCATACTTCTACTTTGTGGTTCTTGCATCCAAAGCAGTATCTAAAGCCCTTGCATTCTTACTATCCTCGAAATGCTAACGCATTGTGCTAGCGATAGGGATTTTGATTAAAGCTAGCGATGTCAGATCAATGTGAAAGACAATATTAGATCATTTCAGATATGTGACCCTGGACCACAAAACCAGTCACATGGGTAATTTTTTTAAATTGAGACATAATTTAAAAGCTGAATAAATAGGCTTTCCATTGATGTATGGGGTTTGTTAGGATATGACAATATTTGGCCGAGATAGAACTATTTGAAAATCTGGAATATGAGGGTGCAAAAAAATCTAAACATTGAGAAAATCGCCTTTAAAGTTGTTCATTTATGTTCGCGATTGTGCTGCATTCACTCACAAAAATAAATATTTTATATATTTACGGTAGGAAATTTACAAAATGTCTTCATGGAACATGATCTTTACTTAATATCCTAATGATTTTTATCCTAAATCGATCATTTTGACCCATACGTATTGTTGACTATTGCCACAAATATACCTGTGCGACTTGTTACTGGTTTAGTGATCCAGGGTCATATGTCCTATATATATATATATTCTGTAGAACATAGTAAAATATACACATCATATCATCTGAACAAACTATATGAAAACTATATTTCAAAAAATGAAAACCTGTTTTGTGAAAACAAACAATACTCAATCAAGGGTCAACAATCCCCTACACCCACTGAAATTTAGAGTTACAGTAAATGTTTGTTTATATTTGCAAATCCCTCGACCCCTTCTTAATATGGTGTCTGAAAAGATTTTATCATTAAAATAATTAAGTCAAGTAAATCTGGTAAAAAATTCATGTTCATGCCGTTAAATTAATAATAAATATAAATAATAAATATAAATAAAATATAAATGGATATAAATTACCCTCTTAACAAGCTGAAAGAACTTGATTATAGAATTCTTCATAATTACTATAACTGCAACTCTTTTCTTACTAATTTCAAGACATCTCTTCACATTCTGTAACTAAACTAAACGTTTGAATGGGATTATGCAAAAAAGTATCTTGTCTTATTTTCTCAGCTTATAACAAACAAAAATATTTATAACAAAATATTTTTGAAAAAAACAAATGTACTGTTTTTGATTTGGGACTTGGGGTCAGATGAGATTAGGATGGCAAAATAAGGGATAGCCATTCACAATACCCCAAAAAACACTTTTTTTTTTTTACAATTCTACAGTTGTTACCTGGATGGGATGATTTTTTACTTAAATTAGGACTATATTATTGTGAAATTATTTGTAACATCTTTTATCTAAATATGTATTTTTCAAATGTCAGAAACTGTATATGAGAGGATTATTTATTATATATGATTCATATAAATGATACATTAATAATAAAATTAATTAGGCTATGTAAGGGTGGATTTCCTGCAGTGGTTCAAGCTGCAAGACTGCCAAATGACTAAAGTCAAGTCAAGTCATCTTCATTTATATAGAGCTTTTAACAATGTAGATTGTTCCAAAGAAGCTTTACAATGATAATAGGAAATTAAAGTAAAGTGTTTTGGCTTTACAGCAGCTCTAGAATAAAGTTTTTGTCCAGCTAAAGTTACTTTGATTGGTTCACTTCCGTCGCAACGATCATTAGTTATTAACTTAGGGGCCGCTAACACGTCACCATTTTAACAGAAAACTCTTAAGTTCTTTCTGCGCAAACTTCAAAAATGCGAACCAGTGAGAACGCAGATGGTGTGCACAAGCGTATTAAGAGTTCAGTCTATAGGTATGTGCATTTGAATATATGTGCGCAGGCGTGTAGTCCTTCCCTACAAATCAACCCTCAACATACTACTTGTCTGGCCTTAAAATTAATAATACAGAATTTGTATCGCTTCCACGTAGCCATGCGAACCGGAACTATCCCGACAACGCTTTATCTGTATGGAGGTAAAGGGATGGGAGGGAGGCCTTTACCGGCGGACTGCGGTAAACCTCGGGATAAACAGAGAGACTAATATTAGCGTAGACGCCATTCTTCTTATCATGTAACGAGTACATCAGGATTTATGGGAAGTGTTCCCGGTTCCGGCTGACCTAATCTATGCAGCCTAACATTGAATTATAAAAGTCTATAATGTGTTATGTGAATGCTAGGTCAAAGAGATGTGTCTTTAATCTAGCTTTGAACTGACAGAGTGTGTCTGCTTCCCAGACAATGTTAGGAAGACTGTTCCAAAGTTTTGGTGCTAAATAGGAAAAGGAGTTGATATTGATATTCTAGGTATTATCAACTGGCCAGAATTTTGAGATCGCAATAGACTTGAAGGTCTATAATGCGTTAAGAGCTCGCTCAAGTACTGGGGAGCTAAACCATTTAGTGCTTTGTAAGTAATCAGCAATATTTTAAAATTTATACAATGTTTAATAGGGAGCCAGTGCAGTGTTGACAGAGCCGGGCTAATATGGTCATACTTCCTGGTTCTGGTAAGAACTCGAGCTGCTGCATTTTGAACTAGCTGTAATTTGTTTATTAAGCGTGCACGGCAACCACCCAGTAGAGCATTACAATAATCTAGCCTTGAGGTCATGAACGCATGAACTAATTGTTCCGCATTTGTCAATGAGAGCATATGGCGTAATTTAGATATATTTTTAAGATGGAAAAATGCGGTTTTACAGAAACTAGACACGTGACTTTCAAATGAAAGATTGGTATCAAAGAGCACACCCAGTTTCCTAACCGACGCCGAAGACTTGACAGAGCAGCCATCAAGTGTTAGACAGTAGTTTCGGTTTCTGAGCTGGGTGTGTATGTTACCAAATCAAACTATATATGACCTTAATCACTGTCTTGTTGGCTAAAACATAGCACAATTTTGAAACATATCAGCAACTCCTAGCAACTGTTAGCTAGGCTTAAAATATTTTTTAAACAGCGGGGTTAGTTGTAGCACAGTGTTACAACCAAGCCAGCAAGTTTACAACGATAATGAAATGAAAACAAGGAGCCACACAACTTTTCAGGTTTGAGTATTTATTTATATATTTATTCTGCCACATTTAACTTTGTTGGACTTTCACAAACAATGTTGGAATTTAAATTTCAAAGTATGATTTTTTTTTCCACATTTGTTAACTATGTATTGATCACTTGTTTTTGTTTTGTTTTTTGTTTTATAAAAAAAAAAATGATTAATCTAACTTAATTATTTTTTTAATAATTGAGCCAAAACCAAAATGTGTTGTAAGGACTGATTTTCCTGCTAAGACAAAACGCACCCTGCAATAAAGCAATAAAATGCACCCTGGACAGCAGATAGCAAAGACAGAACACAGGACCTTGCCCTGCCCAAACTTATCTCCTTGTCCCCTTGTTTGACTTCAACTCATCCCCCCTCTCCCTCCTCAAGTCACTGAAAGTTCATTAAGAATGTCTATACATCACATATGGTGTATCTTATGAATATGTTGTTTTTTCCTTTTCATGTTTGGTATCATTTTAAATGTCTCAGAGCGACTGGTAAAATGGTCTTAATTTCATTGCAGTCATTGGTTTAATGAGAAAGATTGAGAACTTAGGAGAATCCTGTTTCTCCTCTCTGGGTGATATCTCTTTAAGATATCTCCTGAAACCAGGTGCTACCCCCCTGGGGTACACGGATTGACCCAAACAACTCTAAACAATATTTGTATAACCCTTTTTGTTCTGGTCTGGGTATTTAAGGCTAGGTGTCAGAGCAGTCTTTGGGACCCTTTACCAGGATCCCCCATACAGTGCTGTTTCAGTGTTTTCCTGTTGGAAAGCCCTGACACACCACTGTGTGTCTCTGTCAGGAATACATTGCTTACTTTTTGAGTCATCTTTGAGTAAACTAGATGTACCGCATCGCGGTACAAAATATGACCGCCGCTCAGGCCTACACTGGCTTTCCGGGGCCCCCGGGGACCAAACGAAATTTTTCCGTAGAAGTCTAGTGGGGCTACATGCCCACCAAATTTCATGTTCCCCGGTGTTTCGGTGTCCCTGGTATGGTTGACGAAAAATTTATGGGGGCCCCAGCGCGGGGGGGGGGGAGTGGCCCCCGGGGACCAAATGAAATTTTTCCGTAAAAGTCTAGTAGACCAACATACCATAAAAATTTCTTCATCCTCGGTGCCACGGTTCAGGTAGTTATTTAGGAAAAACTGCATTTTTTTGGGTTTGGGGGGGCCCAGCGCGGGGGTGGAGTGGCCCCCGGGGACCAAACGAAATTTTTCCGTGGAAGTGTAGTGGGGCTACATGCCCACCAAATTTCATGTTCCCCGGTGCTTCGGTGTCCCTGGTATCGTTGACGAAAAATTTACGGGGGCCCCAGCGCGGGGGGGGAAGTGGCCCCCGGGGACCAAATGAACTTTTTCGGTAAAAGTCTAGTAGACCAACATACCATAAAAATTTCTTCATCCTCGGTGCCACGGTTCAGGTAGTTATTTAGGAAAAACTGCATTTTTTGGGGTTAAGGGGGGCCCAGCGCGGGGGGGGAGTGGCCCCCGGGGACCAAACGAAATTTTTCCGTAGAAGTCTAGTGGGGCTACATGCCCACCAAATTTCATGTTCCCCGGTGTTTCGGTGTCCCTGGTATCGTTGACGAAAAATTTACGGGGGCCCCAGCGCGGGGGGGGGAGTGGCCTCCGGGGACCAAACGAAATTTTTCCGTAAAAGTCTAGTAGACCAACATACCATAAAAATGTCTTCATCCTCGGTGCCACGGTTCAGGTAGTTATTTAGGAAAAACTGCATTTTTTGGGTTTGGGGGGGCCCAGCGCGGGGGGGAGTGGCCCCCGGGGACCAAAAAAATTTTTCCGTAGAAGTCTAGTGGGGCTACATGCCCACCAAATTTCATGTTCCCCAGTGCTTCGGTGTCCCTGGTATCGTTGACGAAAAATTTACGGGGGCCCCAGCGCGGGGGGGGAAGTGGCCCCCGGGGACCAAACGAATTTTTTCCGTAAAAGTCTAGTAGACCAATATACCATAAAAATTTCTTCATCCTCGGTGCCACGGTTCAGGTAGTTATTTAGGAAAAACTGCATTTTTTGGGGTTTGGGGGGGCCCAGCGCGGGGGGGGAGTGGCCCCCGGGGACCAAACGAAATTTTTCCTTAGAAGTCTAGTGGGGCTACATGCCCACCAAATTTCATGTTCCCCGGTGTTTCGGTGTCCCTGGTATCGTTGACGAAAAATTTACGGGGGCCCCAGCGCGGGGGGGGAAGTGGCCTCCGGGGACCAAACGAAATTTTTCCATAAAAGTCTAGTAGACCAACATACCATAAAAATTTCTTCATCCTCGGTGCCACGGTTCAGGTAGTTATTTAGGAAAAACTGCATTTTTTGGGGTTAAGGGGGGCCCAGCGCGGGGGGGGGAGTGGCCCCCGGGGACCAAACAAAATTTTTCCGTAGAAGTCTAGTGGGGCTACATGCCCACCAAATTTCATGTTCCCCGGTGTTTCGGTGTCCCTGGTATCGTTGACGAAAAATTTACGGGGGCCCCAGCGCGGGGGGGGAAGTGGCCTCCGGGGACCAAACGAAATTTTTCCGTAAAAGTCTAGTAGACCAACATACCATAAAAATGTCTTCATCCTCGGTGCCACGGTTCAGGTAGTTATTTAGGAAAAACTGCATTTTTTGGGTTTGGGGGGGGCCCAGCGCGGGGGGGGAGTGGCCCCCTGGGACCAAACGAAATTTTTCCTTAGAAGTCTAGTGGGGCTACATGCCCACCAAATTTCATGTTCCCCGGTGTTTCGGTGTCCCTGGTATCGTTGACGAAAAATTTAAGGGGGCCCCAGCGCGGGGGGGGAAGTGGCCCCCGGGGACCAAACGAAATTTTTCCGTAAAAGTCTAGTAGACCAATATACCATAAAAATTTATTCATCCTCGGTGCCACGGTTCAGGTAGTTATTTAGGAAAAACTGCATTTTTTGGGGTTTGGGGGGGCCCAGCGCGGGGGGGGAGTGGCCCCCGGGGACCAAACGAAATTTTTCCTTAGAAGTCTAGTGGGGCTACATGCCCACCAAATTTCATGTTCCCCGGTGCTTCGGTGTCCCTGGTATCGTTGACGAAAAATTTACGGGGGCCCCAGCGCGGGGGGGGGGGGGGGGGGGAGTGGCCCCCGGGGACCAAACGAAATTTTTCCGTAAAAGTCTAGTAGACAAACATACCATAAAAATTTCTTCATCCTCGGTGCCACGGTTCAGGTAGTTATTTAGGAAAAACTGCATTTTTTGGGGTTAAGGGGGGCCCAGCGCGGGGGGGGGGGAGTGGCCCCCGGGGACCAAACGAATTTTTTCCGTAAAAGTCTAGTAGACCAATATACCATAAAAATGTCTTCATCCTCGGTGCCACGGTTCAGGTAGTTATTTAGGAAAAACTGCATTTTTTGGGGTTTGGGGGGGCCCAGCGCGGGGGGGGAGTGGCCCCCGGGGACCAAACGAAATTTTTCCTTAGAAGTCTAGTGGGGCTACATGCCCACCAAATTTCATGTTCCCCGGTGTTTCGGTGTCCCTGGTATCGTTGACGAAAAATTTACGGGGGCCCCAGCGCGGGGGGGGAAGTGGCCTCCGGGGACCAAACGAAATTTTTCCATAAAAGTCTAGTAGACCAACATACCATAAAAATTTCTTCATCCTCGGTGCCACGGTTCAGGTAGTTATTTAGGAAAAACTGCATTTTTTGGGGTTAAGGGGGGCCCAGCGCGGGGGGGGGAGTGGCCCCCGGGGACCAAACAAAATTTTTCCGTAGAAGTCTAGTGGGGCTACATGCCCACCAAATTTCATGTTCCCCGGTGTTTCGGTGTCCCTGGTATCGTTGACGAAAAATTTACGGGGGCCCCAGCGCGGGGGGGGAAGTGGCCTCCGGGGACCAAACGAAATTTTTCCGTAAAAGTCTAGTAGACCAACATACCATAAAAATGTCTTCATCCTCGGTGCCACGGTTCAGGTAGTTATTTAGGAAAAACTGCATTTTTTGGGTTTGGGGGGGCCCAGCGCGGGGGGGGAGTGGCCCCCTGGGACCAAACGAAATTTTTCCTTAGAAGTCTAGTGGGGCTACATGCCCACCAAATTTCATGTTCCCCGGTGTTTCGGTGTCCCTGGTATCGTTGACGAAAAATTTAAGGGGGCCCCAGCGCGGGGGGGGAAGTGGCCCCCGGGGACCAAACGAAATTTTTCCGTAAAAGTCTAGTAGACCAATATACCATAAAAATTTATTCATCCTCGGTGCCACGGTTCAGGTAGTTATTTAGGAAAAACTGCATTTTTTGGGGTTTGGGGGGGCCCAGCGCGGGGGGGGAGTGGCCCCCGGGGACCAAACGAAATTTTTCCTTAGAAGTCTAGTGGGGCTACATGCCCACCAAATTTCATGTTCCCCGGTGCTTCGGTGTCCCTGGTATCGTTGACGAAAAATTTACGGGGGCCCCAGCGCGGGGGGGGGGGGGGGGGGGAGTGGCCCCCGGGGACCAAACGAAATTTTTCCGTAAAAGTCTAGTAGACAAACATACCATAAAAATTTCTTCATCCTCGGTGCCACGGTTCAGGTAGTTATTTAGGAAAAACTGCATTTTTTGGGGTTAAGGGGGGCCCAGCGCGGGGGGGGGGGAGTGGCCCCCGGGGACCAAACGAAATTTTTCCGTAGAAGTCTAGTGGGGCTACATGCCCACCAAATTTCATGTTCCCCGGTGTTTCGGTGTCCCTGGTATCGTTGACGAAAAATTTACGGGGGCCCCAGCGCGGGGGGGGAAGTGGCCTCCGGGGACCAAACGAAATTTTTCCGTAAAAGTCTAGTAGACCAACATACCATAAAAATTTCTTCATCCTCGGTGCCACGGTTCAGGTAGTTATTTAGGAAAAACTGCATTTTTTGGGTTTGGGGGGGCCCAGCGCGGGGGGGGGAGTGGCCCCCGGGGACCAAACGAAATTTTTCCGTAGAAGTCTAGTGGGGCTACATGCCCACCAAATTTCATGTTCCCCGGTGCTTCGGTGTCCCTGGTATCGTTGACGAAAAATTTACGGGGGCCCCAGCGCAGGGGGGGAAGTGGCCCCCGGGGACCAAACGAAATTTTTCCGTAAAAGTCTAGTAGACCAATATACCATAAAAATGTCTTCATCCTCGGTGCCACGGTTCAGGTAGTTATTTAGGAAAAACTGCATTTTTTTGGGTTTGGGGGGGCCCAGCGCGGGGGGGGAGTGGCCCCCGGGGACCAAACGAAATTTTTCCTTAGAAGTCTAGTGGGGCTACATGCCCACCAAATTTCATGTTCCCCGGTGTTTCGGTGTCCCTGGTATCGTTGACGAAAAATTTACGGGGGCCCCAGCGCGGGGGGGGAAGTGGCCTCCGGGGACCAAACGAAATTTTTCCGTAAAAGTCTAGTAGACCAACATACCATAAAAATTTCTTCATCCTCGGTGCCACGGTTCAGGTAGTTATTTAGGAAAAACTGCATTTTTTGGGGTTAAGGGGGGCCCAGCGCGGGGGGGGGAGTGGCCCCCGGGGACCAAACAAAATTTTTCCGTAGAAGTCTAGTGGGGCTACATGCCCACCAAATTTCATGTTCCCCGGTGTTTCGGTGTCCCTGGTATCGTTGACGAAAAATTTACGGGGGCCCCAGCGCGGGGGGGGAAGTGGCCTCCGGGGACCAAACGAAATTTTTCCGTAAAAGTCTAGTAGACCAACATACCATAAAAATTTCTTCATCCTCGGTGCCACGGTTCAGGTAGTTATTTAGGAAAAACTGCATTTTTTGGGTTTGGGGGGGCCCAGCGCGGGGGGGGAGTGGCCCCCGGGGACCAAACGAAATTTTTCCTTAGAAGTCTAGTGGGGCTACATGCCCACCAAATTTCATGTTCCCCGGTGTTTCGGTGTCCCTGGTATCGTTGACGAAAAATTTAAGGGGGCCCCAGCGCGGGGGGGGAAGTGGCCCCCGGGGACCAAACGAAATTTTTCCGTAAAAGTCTAGTAGACCAATATACCATAAAAATTTCTTCATCCTCGGTGCCACGGTTCAGGTAGTTATTTAGGAAAAACTGCATTTTTTGGGGTTTGGGGGGGCCCAGCGCGGGGGGGGAGTGGCCCCCAGGGACCAAACGAAATTTTTCCTTAGAAGTCTAGTGGGGCTACATGCCCACCAAATTTCATGTTCCCCGGTGCTTCGGTGTCCCTGGTATCGTTGACGAAAAATTTACGGGGGCCCCAGCGCGGGGGGGGGGGGGGGGGGGGAGTGGCCCCCGGGGACCAAACGAAATTTTTCCGTAAAAGTCTAGTAGACAAACATACCATAAAAATTTCTTCATCCTTGGTGCCACGGTTCAGGTAGTTATTTAGGAAAAACTGCATTTTTTGGGGTTAAGGGGGGCCCAGCGCGGGGGGGGGAGTGGCCCCCGGGGACCAAACGAAATTTTTCCGTAGAAGTCTAGTGGGGCTACATGCCCACCAAATTTCATGTTCCCCGGTGTTTCGGTGTCCCTGGTATCGTTGACGAAAAATTTACGGGGGCCCCAGCGCGGGGGGGGAAGTGGCCTCCGGGGACCAAACGAAATTTTTCCGTAAAAGTCTAGTAGACCAACATACCATAAAAATTTCTTCATCCTCTGTGCCACGGTTCAGGTAGTTATTTAGGAAAAACTGCATTTTTTGGGTTTGGGGGGGCCCAGCGCGGGGGGGGAGTGGCCCCCGGGGACCAAACGAAATTTTTCCGTAGAAGTCTAGTGGGGCTACATGCCCACCAAATTTCATGTTCCCCGGTGCTTCGGTGTCCCTGGTATCGTTGACGAAAAATTTACGGGGGCCCCAGCGCAGGGGGGGAAGTGGCCCCCGGGGACCAAACGAAATTTTTCCGTAAAAGTCTAGTAGACCAATATACCATAAAAATTTCTTCATCCTCGGTGCCACGGTTCAGGTAGTTATTTAGGAAAAACTGCATTTTTTGGGGTTTGGGGGGGCCCAGCGCGGGGGGGGAGTGGCCCCCGGGGACCAAACGAAATTTTTCCTTAGAAGTCTAGTGGGGCTACATGCCCACCAAATTTCATGTTCCCCGGTGTTTCGGTGTCCCTGGTATGGTTGACGAAAAATTTACGGGGGCCCCAGCGCGGGGGGGGGGAGTGGCCCCCGGGGACCAAATGAAATTTTTCCGTAAAAGTCTAGTAGACCAACATACCATAAAAATTTCTTCATCCTCGGTGCCACGGTTCAGGTAGTTATTTAGGAAAAACTGCATTTTTTGGGGTTTGGGGGGGCCCAGCGCGGGGGGGGAGTGGCCCCCGGGGACCAAACGAAATTTTTCCGTAGAAGTCTAGTGGGGCTACATGCCCACCAAATTTCATGTTCCCCGGTGTTTCGGTGTCCCTGGTATCGTTGACGAAAAATTTAAGGGGGCCCCAGCGCGGGGGGGGGAAGTGGCCCCCGGGGACCAAACGAAATTTTTCCGTAAAAGTCTAGTTGACCAACATACCATAAAAATTTCTTCATCCTCGGTGCCACGGTTCAGGTAGTTATTTAGGAAAAACTGCATTTTTTGGGGTTTGGGGGGGCCCAGCGCGGGGGGGGAGTGGCCCCCGGGGACCAAACGAAATTTTTCCTTAGAAGTCTAGTAGGGCTACATGCCCACCAAATATCATGTTCCCCGGTGTTTCGGTGTCACTGGTATCGTTGACGAAAAATTTACGGGGGCCCCAGCGCGGGGGGGGAAGTGGCCCCCGCGGACCAAACGAAATTTTTCCGTAAAAGTCTAGTAGACCAACATACCATAAAAATGTCTTCATCCTCGGTGCCACGGTTCAGGTAGTTATTTAGGAAAAACTGCATTTTTTGGGGTTTGGGGGGGCCCAGCGCGGGGGGGGAGTGGCCCCCGGGGACCAAACGAAATTTTTCCTTAGAAGTCTAGTGGGGCTACATGCCCACCAAATTTCATGTTCCCCGGTGTTTCGGTGTCCCTGGTATCGTTGACGAAAAATTTAAGGGGGCCCCAGCGCGGGGGGGGAAGTGGCCCCCGGGGACCAAACGAAATTTTTCCGTAAAAGTCTAGTAGACCAACATACCATAAAAATTTCTTCATCCTCGGTGCCACGGTTCAGGTAGTTATTTAGGAAAAACTGCATTTTTTGGGGTTTGGGGGGGCCCAGCGCGGGGGGGGAGTGGCCCCCGGGGACCAAACGAAATTTTTCCTTAGAAGTCTAGTGGGGCTACATGCCCACCAAATTTCATGTTCCCCGGTGCTTCGGTGTCCCTGGTATCGTTGACGAAAAATTCAGTAAGGTGACAAAAAAAAAAAAAAAAAAAACGTTGACAATCCCTATATGACCGCTTTCGCTAGCTACGCTAGCGGCGGTCATAATTATGTAATGTATTTATTATTTCTGAATTGGCTTTTAATCATTTACTTGTGTAATTGCACCTCTGATCAATCGCGTGAAGCCATCAGTGAAGACCATCAAGGTGTGGCCTGCGGGGGCAGATTTCTCACTCCAGGAAAGGTTTCTACACACAGACTGGAGTATGTTTGCTTCTCAAGCCACCAGTGGCTCTCACACGGACATTGACTGCTACACCTCCTCTGTACTGGATTATATTAATACCACCATTGACAGTGTTACAACCCAGAAGCAGATCACCACATACCCAAATCAGAAGCCATGGATGAACAGGGAAGTGCGACTCCTATTGAAGACACGCAATACTGCCTTCAGATCAGGAGATGCACAAGCCTATAGCACATCCAGAGCAAATCTGAAAAGGGGCATCAAAGAGGCCAAGCACTGCTACAAGCTTAAGATAGAGGGACACTTTTCCAGCGCTGACCCTCGGCGCATGTGGCAGGGCATTCAGGCCATCAGTGACTACAAACCCTCTCACTCCACCCCCGCAGCCACTGATGTCAACTTCCTGAACGAGCTAAATGACTTTTATGCTCGCTTTGAAAGAGACAACAGAGAAACTGCCACCAAGCTCAAATCCTCAGCTGACCACCCACCGATCACACTCTCCTCCACAGATGTCTGCAATGCACTGAGCAGGATCAGCGCGCACAAGGCTGCTGGACCAGACAACATCCCTGGACGCGTACTCAGGGCATGTGCGGAGCAGCTCGCTGGGGTTTTTACAGACATTTTCAACCTGTCTCTTGCCCAAGCAACTGTACCAACATGCTTTAAATGCACTTCCATTGTGCCAGTGCCAAAACACTCCAGCCCGAAGTGCCTTAATGACTACCGCCCTGTAGCACTCACACCCATCGTAATGAAGTGCTTTGAGCGGCTGGTCCTGGCACACCTAAAAGACTCTCTACCATCCACATTGGACTCACACCAGTTTGCCTACCGTAGCAATAGGAGCACAGAGGATGCAGTCTCCATGGCACTGCACTCTGTGCTCACACATCTGGACAATAAGAACACTTATGCACGCATGCTGTTTGTTGACTTCAGCTCAGCATTCAACACTGTCATCCCAACTAAGTTAATAGCCAAACTTGGAGACCTGGGCTTCAACACCTCCATGTGCAACTGGATTTTGGACTTCTTGACCAACAGACCCCAGAATGTTCGATCAGGCTCCAACTGCTCCACATCCATCACACTCAACACTGGTGTACCACAGGGCTGTGTGCTAAGCCCGTTCCTCTACTCCCTCTTCACCTCCGACTGTAAGCCTGTGTACGGATCTAATTCCATCGTCAAGTTTGCGGACGACACTACGGTGATTGGTCTCATCAGCAACAACGATGAGACTGCCTATAGGGAGGAGATCAAGCACCTGGCCACATGGTGCACCGAAAATAACCAGCTCCTCAACACCACCAAAACGAAGGAGCTCATCGTGGACTTCAGGAAAGTGTCAAGAGGCACACACGACACCATCCACATCAATGGAATGGCTGTTGAGCGTGTCTCCAGTTTCAAGTTCCTGGGGACCCACATCTCGGCGGACATGACCTGGACAACCAACACCTCCAGCCTGGTCAAGAAGGCTCACCAGCGCCTCTTCTTCCTGAGGACACTGAGGAAGAATCAGCTTTCCTCCACTATCCTGGTGAACTTCTATCGCTGTGCAATAGAAAGCATCCTGACCAACTGTGCTACAGTGTGGTATGGGAGCTGTTCTGTTGCAGAGCGCAAGGCACTGCAGCGGGTGGTGAAAACCGCCCAGCGCATCACTGGGACTCCACTACCTGCCATCGAGCACATCCAGAGGAAACGCTGTCTGCATCGAGCTCGCAGCATCCTTAAGGACTCCTCTCACCCAGCCCACAGACTGTTTTCTCTCCTGCCCTCCGGCAGGCGTTTCAGGTGCCTCCGGACCAGGACCAGCAGACTAAAGAACAGTTTTTTCCCCAGAGCTGTCTCTTTATTAAACTCTAACCCTCATTGATCCCACTCCCCTTATATACTGATTGACTCTCCTCTCCCTCCTCACACCTGCCTCCATTTTGTTATTTGCAATACTATAATGTTCATTTGCACTGCTGACTGTTATTACAGTAACAACTGTTTACATATGCATCTTGCACTACTACCTTGACTGGAATATGCTCATTTGCACTGCCGACTGTTTATTTACAGTACCGACTGTTATATATACATTGCAATATCGTACCTTAACTGTAATATGCAATTACTTTCCACTGCACTCACTCGGATAGCTTCTGTCCAAACTTTATTTGCACTACTTTAAATCCATTGTTATACTGCTCATTAGCCTAACTTATACATATATCTATTTGTAAAATTCTGTTTATAGTAATATCCATCTGTATATTATGCTCACATTCTGTTTATAGTAACAGCCATCTGTATATATATTCATAGTACATATCTATCTGTAAAATTATGTTTATAGTAACAGCCATCTGTATATTATATTCAGTACATATCTATCTGTAAACATTCTGTTTATAGTAATAGCCATCTGTATATTATTATATTCAGTACATATCTAGCTGTAAATTCTGTTCACAGTAAGAGTTATCTGTATATTATATTCATAGGACAATCTATCTGTAAATTTTTGTTTATAATAGTATTCAACTCTATATTTATTCAGTACATATCCATGTTCTGCACTTATGAACCACTGTATATCCTGCACTTGCTGCTATTGCACTTCTGGTTAGACCTAAACTGCATTTCGTTGCCTTGTACCTGTACTTGTGTAATGACAATAAAGTTGAATCTAATCTAATCTAATCTAATCTAATTGGCAGGATACATTTTTACCTGACAAATAAATGTTACATCTTGATTTATTCTGAAGTTTTCTGAAATCATTATTTTAGTAGACTATGAGGAGGCTGGTGCTACCGCAGCTCTGTGTCCAGGATAGGTCAAACTAAAGGCGCATATGAACGGAGCAGTAGGCACGTCATCTGAAGACCTTTTGATTTCTGTCTATCACTGACTTGGCAAGTTGTATGGAAGTGGCTAAATCACTTTTTTGTATGAGTGAGCAGTAGGCAACCAACTAAAGAGGTATTAGCAAACCCTGCACCCTCTGACCAAGATCAGACTGGCGAGGCTGTGTCCGTGAGATCCACGTAAACCTGGGGCGTGTGACTCTGTGCGGCATTGGGTCCCTTAATGAATTAATAATTGAAAGTATGGGATACTCAGAATAATCAAAGATCTAAATTAATTCATAATCAATATTTATGACTATTTTCTAATCAGAAACACAATCTAAATTTGATTATCATTTGAAATTGGAGTCAGATTAAGCGTAGAGCTAAAGTAATATTGAAACAAAATTCCAATAAATTAAGTGAACTTCACTGGAGCGCTGAAAAGACATACACGCATTATTCCTTCGCCCAGGCCGTTAGATTCCGTCGTTGGGCCAATGGGTGGTCCTTACAGTGTTATGTTGTGCCCCGCACTCCCCTACTTCACAGCAAAGGAGGTGGAAAGAGAAAGAAGGAGAGAGAGAGAAGAAGAGAGAGGGAGGGAGAAAGAGGGAAGACAAAAAAAGGGAGAAAAGTACTCCCTCCCAAGTGTTTCGCTCCTTCCATTTCAGGATGCCATAGGTGAGTGTTTCTGGCACCTGCACCTGGTTTTCTCCATCTTCTACAAAATATAAGAAAGACAAAGACAAAAAGTTTAAGTCACTTCGTGGTGAACTGGCTTCCTGGAAGTATGGTTTTCACATTGTAAAACTAATGCTAATATCTACAATATAAGTAATTGTAACCTTAAAACTCATAATTTAAAACTATTCAAAGGTGAATAGTATTATATCAATTAATATTTACAGTATTAAATCAACAAAATAGAGGACTCTACTCACTCCTGTTACTTTAACTCACTCCTGTTATTTTTCATATAAATAACAGAACTGAAAGTAACAGGATTGAGTTTTTAAACAAAAAGTTATCAAATACATGGCATTTGGCCACATAGCATACATGCTAATAGCATGAGGAAACATGTTAGGGTAACAGGTCTGAGTGAAAACCCGGTGACATGACTAAAATGTGTATTTTATCTAAAATATTAGAATTTCTCATAAAAAAAAAAAAAAAAAAAAAACATTTCAAAGCATAGACTGGATATAAAGTCACACAAGAATGTAAAAAAATTCTGAAGGATTTTAGTCATTATATTTCATGGTAAAGTTTAGAGATAGAGAGTGGGGAAATGCAAGAAATGCTATTTTTAAGTGTTCTATGTAGTTTTTATTAATGTTTGTAAATAAAAATTTGTAGTTTGCTTAATGTGCAGGACATTTTGCTTAATAATAAAATGTATTTTAGAGTTAATTTTCATGCATTTATACATATAATGTCCTGGGGACAGAAATGTCCCTTTCGGTGGAATGCTAAATGAGAAAAATAGAGGGCGTGGCTTGTTTTTTCCAACTGGAACCTGATTGGATCTAGAAAAGTAGGCGTTTCATTCAGGCAGCAGACTGTCAGTTTGAGGGGCGAGGTTAAGGACGTTTAGCCGAAGCCCAATCTGTCAAACTGACATCAGAGAATGGCCGTCATTGCAGAGGGGAGGAGCATTTTCAGATTTTTATCAAAGATTACGAAGCTAAAAAATTGTTTGTATTGATTGACTTGCATGGATGAATTGTTCACCACAAAACTAACAATTTGCGCTAATAAAGTAAATACGGTCAATTTTGATTTCATGTGTACTTAAAGTAAGTCACTTTTCGTCATACATAGCAAATACACTATCGTCATACTTATGACTTCAACAGTCTAGTCACCTGAACTGGGTTAATCAACCGTTATCAATACCAACAAAAATATATCTTTTCGTGGACTGACTTGTGCCTAAAATTAAAGTTACCCAATAATAACTTGTTCCCTGACGAGAACGGTTCTCTAGTATTGCATTGCAAACGCTATGGGAAAACTCCTTTTCTCGGGAATATTGAAGCCTTTATTTTAAAACGCAGTGCAGCTGCACAGCGAGCACATCATAGCTGGCTAAAGCGTGCTGATTGGCTGTGCTGCGGCAACTGCACGAACCTATGGCGAATCAGCAATGACACGCGATCCAATCAGAGCGCTTGCTGCCTTGCTAGCCTCGAGCGCGCCAAAATGGGGGTGGCTGAAGGGTATAAATTCAGAGAAAATTCGCCATAGGATAGATTTAATCTCCTTCAGCTCAGAGACTCACCTCGTCGCTGAACTTCTCCGGATAGAAAGCCTTCTCGCCGTCGAATCAGCCCTTCAGCGGAACTGCTTCAGCACCTGGCACTTCCTCGCCGTCAGCTGATCGCCGTTTCCCTGTGGCATCCGACGAGTATATCCTTTACAAAGCTTCTTTTTAAAAGAGCAGAGCACATTGTTGCAAATGCCGCTCCCCGTTCTGCCCGTTCTCGTTGCTGCGACAGTATGCCTGTTTCAGCGCTCCGATCCAGGCTCGCTCTCGCTACATCAGAGAGCGGGCCCGCCCACCTTCCGTCTCCGGTGCCCTCCGAGCCCAGTAGGAGGAAGCGGCGCGAGCAGATGATCCACGAGCGCGGTGATTCAAGCGTGTGTTTGCCGGGCCAGTCCCCGCGTGCCTCGCCTACACCAGGATCTGACACTTCTCCCGTGCTCTTCATCAAGAGCGATCAACTCTCTCTCGAAGCGGCTGGACTCGTCTCTTTCGGTGGAGGAGTTTGATGTTTCCTTGGTGGCATCTGAGGGTGAGGATTGGTCGGGCTCCGCGGACCCCACCCCTCCCTCTCAGTCTGAACGAGTCGACAACAGAGCGAACATTGACGCCGAGCTTCTCCGTGTCATTACTCGCGCTGTCAACTAGCTGGGTCCCATACTCACAAAGCCTGGCTCCTCGGCCATCTAGACCGCCTTGGGCTCAGAATAAACTTTTCCAAGAGTATACTGTCCCCCAGCCAACGAACCACATTCCTGGGAACAGTTCTCGACTCCGTGCATATGAGAGCATGGCCCACGTCAGACCGAGCTCTCTCATTTCAGCGGCTCACCGCGTCGTTCAAAGTGGGCTCCCACACGCCCCTCAGAACGTTTCAAAGGGTTCTAGGCCTTATGGCCTCTGCATCGTCAGTACTCCAACTAGGCCTACTGCGTAAGCGCCCCCTTCAGCTATGGCTAAAGCCTCAAGTTCCAGCCCATGCGTGGCGCTCGGGCCTCTTACGCATCAGGGTAAACCAGCGCTGTACCAAAGCCCTGGCCCCCTGGAAAAACACCAGCTGGTACCAGCAGGGTGTGAGCATGGGTCTGGTTTTGAAAAGGAGGGCTATCTCAGCAGACGCTTCCAACCTCTGTTGGGGAGCCCTGTACGAGGGCAGGCCTGCCTCTGGTCTATGACAGCTCCATGGCCGATCCCGCTGAGGAGCGATCTCCTCACGCAGGCGAACAGGACAATCTGGCACCCCCGTCCCGACTTGTGCCTGCTTGGGACCTATCCACGGTCCTGCAGGGCCTCAAAGGACCTCCCTTCGAGCCGCTCCAGTCGGCTGACCTAAAGCCCCTCTCTCTTAAAACCGCTCTGCTGTTAGCACTAGCGTCAGTCAAAAGAGTTGGGGACCTACAAGCGCTCTCTACAAGCGCTTCCTGTCTTGAGTTCGGGCCCAATGACTCCAAAGTCTTCCTTAAACCAAGACACGGATATGTACCGAAGGTGCTCTTAACCCCGTTCAGAGCCCAGGTTATTTCCCTATCGGCTCTTCCCCCATCAGAAGACGACAGTGACGCAAACATGCTCTGCCCAGTTAGGGCTTTGAGAATTTATCTGGAGCGTTCTGCCTCATTCAGACAGTCAGAACAGCTCCTTGTCTGTTTCGGGGGCCGCACCAAAGGGTCTCCGGTCACGAAACTCAGACTATCTAGATGGATAGTAGACGCTATCTCTCTGGCCTACACTTCTACGGGCCTTCCGTGCCCCATAGGTGTAAGAGCCCACTCCACAAGAGGTATGGCTTCCTCTTGGGCATGGTCCAGTGAAGTCCCCATAAAGGACATTTGTGCGGCGGCCGGCTGGCCTGCTCCATCCACATTTGCAAGATTTTATAACTTAGAGGTTCCCGCCTTACAGGCACAAGTCCTCTCCATCTAGGAACCTGGCTCTTGTGACCCAAACCTTTATATGACCAAGGCCCCCCCCCGGTGGTCCTCTGCGCTTCACTGTATGCAGTGCATATCATTCTAAGGCCAGACACCTCTGGTCTATTTTATAACTCAGAGGTTCCTGCCTTACAGGCACGAGTCCTCTCCATCTAGGATCCTGGCTCTTGTGACCCAGACCTATATATACCCGAGGCTCCCCCCGTGGTGGCCTTCTGTACTTCGCTATATGCAGTGCATATCACTCTAAGACCGACACTTCTGGTCTATTTTATTACTTAGGGGTTCCCTCCTTACAGGCACGAGTCCTCTCCATCCAGGACCCTGGCTCTTGTTACCCAGACCTTTATATGACCAGGGCTCCCCCCGTGGTGGCCCTCTGTACTTGCTATTGCAGTGCATGTAATTCTAAGGCCCGACACTTCCGGTCTGATTGGATTGCGCGTCATTGCTGATTCGCCATAGGTTCGTGCAGTTGCCACAGCAAAGCCAATCAGCACGCTTTAGCCAGCTATGATGTGCTCGCTGTGCAGCTGCACTGCGTTTTAAAATAAAGGCTTCAATATACTCCAGGGGGGTAATCGAATTCTCGGTTAGCGTACCATCCCGGAGGGCCGCCATTGGCTAACAAGCCATCACTTGCTGTTAGCATTCCATTGACTCCCATTCATTTTGGCGTCACTTTGACAGCGAATAACTTTACATCTGAGGCATTTAAAGACTCCATTTGTCCATTGTTTATTTCTAAAGAAACATAACAATGTATAAAAGGCTCCATTACCTTGTATCTTACGTTATGGCCCCGTAGAAGCAGTTTTTGTAAAAATAGGTCCGATAAAGTCAAGGGAGAAGCCCATAGAGAATCATAAAGTTGCTCCTGCTCCTAGCTCATGGACAGCTCCTACTCACGCTCTCCGTTTCTGCAAGATTCGGAAGGGAATGATTCAGATTTCATTTGGCACAGCTACTAGAAGACTTACAACTGTCAGACACGTTGCTCACGTCACATCTACGTCGACAAGCTCAGTTTGAGTCTGCGCAGTATTTACTGTCTATGATATTCTCGAGAAAAGGAGTTTTTCCATAGCGTTTGCAACACAATACTCGTTCCCTTATCTCTCAACATATTTGATCCTATATCATATAATTATTTTTAAAAAAACTCTAATTTTAACTCTAATTTTTACTCTAAATGAATTTTTCGCTCCAGCAGTTAAAAACTCTTTCCACAAACACATATTAGACTTCTCATCTGCATAAACCTTCAGGTGTTTTTCAGAATCGATGTTGAAGTAAAGTTTTTCCCATACTGATCAAAGATAAATGGTTTTGTTCATTAGATCAGTTTATTCTTCATAATTACATGTACTATCAAAACACAATGTGGGAGCTACAATAAGTAAATTATATGAATATATCTAATTCAAGAAAGATCTATTCAAGACACCACCGTTTGCAAACTTACCACTAAGAAAGAAACAGATCATTATTTACACTGCAATAATTATTTTCTGAAGCTTCAAACACTCCTGATTTTAATTCCCTGATCAAACTACAAACAAGTCTTTCTAGTTCTATAAGAATTACCAAATTTATAAAGTTAAAAAAGATGATATTGTGCTTTTGGGAGCAACTCCATATTTTGTTAAATTCAAAACCTTTACTTGAAAGTATTATACATGAAAACCAAATGTTGCTCACTGTGACGACTTATGCAGGTTTTGAAATGAACTTTTTCACTCACCGGCCAATTTGGCTACAAATTTGTTTAAGTTAAAAGTAAAAAGTTACCAAAAAAAGAAAAGAAAAAGCCAGCCTAACTACATCATAGCTCAACATAATACTCAACCCATCCTCATCCTTTTCACCAAAAATGTGTTTTAGGTGGACAGATCAATACAGTACAAAGAACATCAAACAAATTTAGGATGTTGGAAAATAGCAATGCATCTTCTGTTAACCAAACGCTTTTTAATCTTCGCTATTGCTTCAATGCAAATTAACAAGCACGCCGTTATCTGTTGTGTAGTGACGTGTGTGTTCAAGTAAGCCAAATATGAGCAGATTCTGCACAATACGTTGTATTTAATATATCATGATTACTTTATTTTAGCATTTGAGCTAAATCTGTGCAGATTTGGCTTACACGAACTTCCCCAGCAAAGTGAGTAAACATAAAAATCCGCCAAATTGGCTAGTGATTTGTCAGCGTTACCCGCCACAGGTTATTTTTACCTGCATTTGGTGAGTTGGCGGATGTTAATTTCAAACCCTGGATTTATGATATTTCTTCATGTGACTGCGAAAACTACATGAATGTCTAAAACTCTCTCCACACTGAGTGCAGTGGTACGGCTTCTCTCCAGTATGAACTCGCTCATGTACTTTCAGTGTTCCCAACTGAGCAAAACTCTTGTCACAATATGAGCACTTGCAAGGTTTTTCTCCAGTATGAATTCTTTGGTGCCGTTTCAGATGGCCAGCTGTAATAAAGTTCTTCCCACAGTCACAACACACATGATCTCTCACGCCATTATGTGTTTTCTGGTGCAGTTTAAAATGATCCAGCCTTGAAAAACTCTTTCCACAGAAACACACATAAGGCTTCTCATCTGAATGAACTTTCAGGTGTTGTTTTAGATCTGATGATGCATGAAAATCTTTACCACACTGATCACAGTTAAACGGTTTTTCTCCGGAATGAATACGCAAATGATGACTGAGAGTTGATGCTTGACAATAGCTCTTCTCACACACAGTACAGTAATACGGCTTCTCTCCAGTATGAAGTCGCTCATGTACTTTCAGGTTTCCAGAATGAGTGAAACTCTTGTCACAATATGAGCACTTGTAAGGTTTTTCTCCAGTATGAATTCTTTGGTGCCGTTTCAGATTGTCAGCTGCAGTAAAGCTCTTCCCACAGTCACAACACACATAATCCCTCACTCCATTTTGTGTTTTCTGGTGCTGTTTAAAACTGTTCAGTCGTGAAAATCTCTTTCCACAGAAACACACGTAAGGCTTCTCATCTGAATGAACATTCAGGTGTCGTTTTAAATCTGATGATGAAATAAAATCTTTACCACACTGATCACAGTTAAATGGTTTTTCTCCGGAATGAATACGCAGATGAACACTGAGACCTGATGCTTGAGAAAAACTTTTTCCACACTGAGTGCATGTATACAGTTTCTCTCCAGTGTGAATTCTCATGTGTATGTTAAGGTTTCCTCTTTGACTGAAACTCTTTCCACATTTAAAGCATGTATATGGTTTTTCTCCAGTGTGAATTCTCATGTGTATGTTAAGGTTTACTTTTTGACAGAAACTCTTTCCACACTGAGAGCAGGTGTGACGCTTTTTGGCTCTTGTTTCTTGAATTTTAAAGGTGTGATGTTCCTCCTTAAATTCCTCCAGTTCTTGTCTTTGCTCTTTCACTTCCATTCGATCTAAAATAAACATAAAATTAGAATCAGTTAAAGTGAACCCTGATTTAACCCCTTAAACCCAAAGTGTACCGCCGGCGGTAATTCATAAAATTCATAAAGTAATTCATAATTACTAAAATAATTTGCCGGCAGTGAGAATGTGAGAATGTCCAAATGTAATGTAATGTATATTTTTAAAAATTTATAAAGTGTTCTATCAAACGATACCAACCTTTTGACTCTCCTTGCTATAGTTTTGGAGTTATGAGTCTTTAGTTTTGTGTATGTCACTCAATGCTTCCACCAGGACGGAGCCTACCCCCCAAAAACGGTATATAAAGTAGACCCACCGGTCTTGTGTCCTGGAGTTCCTAAAAAGAAGAAGAACAAGAGTTAACATGGTAAGTGTGGACGTGAAACTCCGCGTTCTGATAGCTAACTAGTAAAAGGCCACTTCATGATTAAACAGAACTTGAAGATATAATTTGTAGATGAGTACTACACATGAGCAATTAAATCTGCTGCTGCATAAACGTAAATGTTTGTCCGTTGCTGACGCTTCCAAAATTCTAAGTGTATATTTTTATTTATTTATTTTTATATACAAGGCCGCAGCCACACGGTCTGCTAGACCACAGAGACAAGGCCGCAGGGCCACATGGTCTGCTAGACCACATATACGAGGCCGCACGGTCTGCTAGACCACATATACGAGGCCGCACGGTCTGCTAGACCACAGAGACAAGGCCGCAGGGCCACACGGTCTGCTAGACCACACACAGAGACAAGGCCGCAGGGCCACACGGTCTGCTAGACCACACAGAGACAAGGCCGCAGGGCCACACGGTCTGCTAGACCACAGAGACAAGGCCGCAGGGCCACACGGTCTGCTAGACCACACACAGAGACAAGGCCGCAGGGCCACACGGTCTGCTAGACCACACACAGAGACAAGGCCGCAGGGCCACACGGTCTGCTAGACCACATATACAAGGCCGCAGGGCCACACGGTCTGCTAGACCACACACAGAGACAAGGCCGCAGGGCCACACGGTCTGCTAGACCACACACAGAGACAAGGCCGCAGGGCCACACGGTCTGCTAGACCACACACAAAGACAAGGCCGCAGGGCCACACGGTCTGCTAGACCACATATACGAGGCCGCAGGGCCACACGGTCTGCTAGACCACAGAGACAAGGCCGCAGGGCCACACGGTCTGCTAGACCACACACAGAGACAAGGCCGCAGGGCCACACGGTCTGCTAGACCACACACAGAGACAAGGCCGCAGGGCCACACGGTCTGCTAGACCACACAGAGACAAGGCCGCAGGGCCACACGGTCTGCTAGACCACACACAGAGACAAGGCCGCAGGGCCACACGGTCTGCTAGACCACATATACAAGGCCACAGGGCCACATGGTCTGCTAGACCACACACGGAGACAAGGCCGGAGGGCCACACGGTCTGATAGACCACACAGAGACAAGGCCGCAGGGCCACACGGTCTGATAGACCACACAGAGACGAGGCCGCAGGGCCACACGGTCTGCTAGACCACACACGGAGACAAGGCCGCAGGGCCACACGGTCTGATAGACCACACAGAGACAAGGCCGCAGGGCCACACGGTCTGATAGACCACACAGAGACAAGGCCACAGGGCCACATGGTCTGCTAGACCACACACGGAGACAAGGCCGCAGGGCCACACGGTCTGATAGACCACACAGAGACAAGGCCGCAGGGCCACACGGTCTGATAGACCACACAGAGACAAGGCCGCAGGGCCACACGGTCTGATAGACCACACAGAGACAAGGCCACAGGGCCACACGGTCTGCTAGACCACACAGAGACAAGGCCGCAGGGCCACACGGTCTGCTAGACCACACAGAGACAAGGCCGCAGGGCCACACGGTCTGATAGACCACACAGAGACAAGGCCACAGGGCCACATGGTCTGCTAGACCACACACGGAGACAAGGCCGCAGGGCCACACGGTCTGATAGACCACACAGAGACAAGGCCGCAGGGCCACACGGTCTGATAGACCACACAGAGACAAGGCCGCAGGGCCACACGGTCTGATAGACCACACAGAGACGAGGCCGCAGGGCCACACGGTCTGCTAGACCACACACGGAGACAAGGCCGCAGGGCCACACGGTCTGATAGACCACACAGAGACAAGGCCGCAGGGCCACACGGTCTGATAGACCACACAGAGACAAGGCCACAGGGCCACATGGTCTGCTAGACCACACACGGAGACAAGGCCGCAGGGCCACACGGTCTGATAGACCACACAGAGACAAGGCCGCAGGGCCACACGGTCTGATAGACCACACAGAGACAAGGCCGCAGGGCCACACGGTCTGCTAGACCACACACAGAGACAAGGCCACAGGGCCACACGGTCTGCTAGACCACACAGAGACAAGGCCGCAGGGCCACACGGTCTGCTAGACCACACACTTTTTTTTTTTTTTTTCTTCTTTTTTTTTTTTTATATATTTAAATACCACCACCAGTAGATGCATAGGGATTTATCTGGACCATTACTGGAGAGCTTGCTGAGCTTCTATGATGATTTTTGAAACGGTCTTATAGAAGACTCGAGTGCAGAAAAAGACCATCTGCCCAGGATCTTGAATGGCTGCAGTAGAAATGCCTCGTTCAGCTGCTGTAGTGGCTGCCCCAATCCTGAAGAAATGCCTGGTATACTGGGAGGGAGATAGGCTGCAGCTTTTGAGGACAGAAACTAGGTGATTCCTAAACCAGCTTAAGAGAGGGGTGCTCCGTTAAGTAGGATAAATAGAGGTGAATGATCTGAGGATCTCTGATGAACTTTAAGAAATTTAAGCATAGATGAGAAGGGACAGAAATTGTTGTTGATTTTAGAAATTGTTAGTGTGACTCCAAAACCTTCAGAATCATTCTTAGAGTGCTTGAGAAAAAGTATAAAGAAATTAGGTGAGAAGGTGAATCAGAAAAAGAAAGACCACGGCGAGATCGGAGTGTTTGAACTGAAGTAAATTCCCCTGGATGCATGAGCCTAGCCTGACTACGTCAGACTTCATACAGTACTTCCGCTCAATTTCAGTTCGCTTCTGTGCGCAGTCTGAGATAGCGACCTATCTCTCAGATTTCCTCCGCCCGCAAAATGCCGGCCAAGCAACGAACAGAGGCGGGCTGAGAGCCGTGACGTAGATACTGATTGTACCTTGGATGCGTAGATTTACTTCACACAATCTGCGAAAGTCGTTCACAGCCATGTTCACTCCGGTTGAAACTCATCCCCTGTGCCGGGAGCAGCAGCCCGACTGCATCCAAAGGGACAGACAAAAAACATGCGCTTTACTCACCCTCAATGACAATTCCAGCATAGAATATTAACATGTATTTGGGGCATTCCAAGCCAAACCCCTCACACACATCCTGGGGACACTGAAGACCCACCACACATCGATTTTGTAATTGTAAACGAGGAAGGGAACAACCGGCCGTGATCAAGATGGGAATAAAGGAATCTGAAAAGAAAAGTTAAAAATTATAAACAATTCTGCAGAATATAAGCTTTTAAGGTGTAGGGAGCCGCACCTTCAGTTATATACGGTCTAGCTGGATTAAGCAGAGCGACTAATTTACATGATCACTGTTAGAGGAGGCAGTGTGATGAAAAGGTTAGCTGAAGGGCAGAGCCACCTGAAGACTAAAGTGCACAGCTATGGCATTGCAGTGGTCAGAATGTGCTCACGCAACCTTAATCATGAAATTGGAGACTACTGATTGCCAGATAAACATCTCAGGAATAGCATGATCGTCTAACAAGAAGATGTGCCTTAGTGATGCATCCTAGCTTTGTTAGCACATACAACATAAGTTTTGCCACCACTTTGAACTCAAAGATGTTAGCAGCCACTATAGAATAACTTCTGTGAAGCGCGAAGGAACGAAGCCTGAGCAGGCTCGGTAATTCATCTGACCTTTGCTGTTCCAAATGTCCAAAATCTGAACGGATATGCACCCTTCGTCTAGCTGATCGGATCGTTTAATTAGTACTGAGTGGGCCAGTGATAACAGACGAGAAATGAGCCTGCCTTGAAGAGATACATGGTGTGTGTTTTTTTTTTTTTTTTTTTATATAACCATTAAATCTTAATCTTATTAATCTTAGTAAGATACTTACCTGAAATAAGGTGACGGCATACCGATAATATACAACCTCAGTCACACTTGATATTCTGTTGTTGACTTTGAGCGTAGAACCTATTTCTCAGCTGTGCCGCACACACCTGACATTACTCTCGAGTTACTCTTGTATGAGTAAAGTTTTATTCATAGCCAAGAGATCACTGGCCATGGCAACCAAGGGAGTCCCTTGAATAGAAAAAAAATTGAATTGTATGGTCTAAACTTATAACTGTTAGTTCTACTGTGTTAAGCACGTTTTAGTCTGTGACATTTGACCTGAGCATCCTAGTCTGCCTTTGTGCATTTAATATCAACTACCTATAATGAAAATATTTCTATGACGCATATCGGTGGATCAAGTAGATGCCAAGAAAATTTGTATTACCGCGATTGTACCATATTTATGGTAGTGAAGAATTTAAATATAAGTAGCCTATTAAAAGAGATATGAAAAATAAAACAGTAGAACAGTTGTAGAGAATTATCAGCACTGTAAATGTATCATTTACTTCCTATGTATTAAATACCCCTGCAACATATACCCACATAAGACCTACCTTTCATAACCATGTCTACTACGGAATGCGCATAGCATCCAATGACCACCTTGCTTTAAAGGTCAGCTTCTTCTTTATGATATGGACATATTTACATGTATCATTTTCTAATTTTTACAACCCTTTTTAAATTATAACTTTCCTGGCAGTCAGGAAATGATTTGGCTAAAACATCTCCATAAAGCCCGAGCAATAACGAATCAGAGAAGGTGTAAAACAAGTTACTGCTCCTTTAAGATAGAAGCACTCTCACGTGTTGAGTGAGCATATGAGGAGCGCGGACTGTGAATATGCAGAAAGCCGATATAATAACTTAGTTGCTCTTAAGCTTTGAGCAACCCAGTTGTTAGTATTTTGCAACCACCCATGAGTGCGTGGGATCGACAACGCTAAAAATAGATTACCACTGCACTCGCTGAGAAATCAGTTACGTGAATCTTTGTTTAAACACTTGCTACAACCATTCAGCGAGCATCCAGCCCTACTTTTTAAAGCGTTACAGTGAGTATGTTGCGTTGCAGACTGCTGTACATGTATCGGCAATTTAAGAAAACTACCACTTCGCCACAGTCGCCATTTGATCTTTACCACTGATGAAGGGAGCAGAAGAGCAAGTTTATACTTACCTGAATGATTAATGGGGACATGCATGTTTAATATTGGGGACATGTAAACAGTGGCCGCTGGAAGCGCCTACCAGAAGCCGAAAGTGGAAATTGAACTTGAAAAACCCTGTGAGGAGGAGATCGACTCTCATAAGATTTAAAGCCGCCACGTCCTTGTTTCCTACACAAGCGTTTTCCTACACTCGCGCACAAGTTGCGCTGAGATCAAATCAACAATAAGACTGGTGTTGTTATGATTGGAATCGAAACGCGAGTGAGTGAACGCCGGTGTTGGTTTCTGCGAACTGAATTGGAGCGTCAGCATCTGCGAACTCAAACATGAGTAAGTACCGATCTTTTATACCACGAGTGTGATAATGTGATTGGATAGATGAAAGGTAAAGTGACGTAACAATTAAGTCTTCCTGGCAGAACTTTATGCTAAAGCTTTCATTTCTGTCATTCTCCTGTTAATATGATCAAAATGAGTTTGACAACTGTTATAGCCTACAAGAGTACGATTAAAAGTACATAAAAGATGACGATTAAAATGATATAAGCATTTCTATAGAATTTTTCATTCATATACTGATTATTATTTCACAGCTACCAAAGCAAACAACAATGAAGGATCAAGAATGGACACCAACCTATTTGTTCCTCAGTATCTTCATGTTTTATTCTGGATGGTTCTGGATCACTCATGTCTTCAATCTCCTCTTTAATAAACTCCATCTTTAACAGTCACACAGATTTCAGCTGCTACTCCTGGAGTTTGTCCTTCTCTTGTAGGATGATGGGAATATTCCCAGTATTTACTGGTGAATTGTTGTGGGAGGGACACCAGATCTGCCAAATTCAAAGAGAAGTTACTGAATTACTTTACTTATATTTAAATTAATCGAACATGTCTTTTTTCTAATATAATTATATGGATGCAATTGCATTTAAAAAAAGGTTTGTTTAATGCTTGTCCAAAGTATGAGAGAAATAACAAGACCACCATGTTTAACTGAGCTGCTGAAAAGCCTCTTTGTCTCCAATAGTTTCCTGTTTCCGCCTCATTCAGAGGGCTTGATTTGAGGGGGGAGGCAGAAAACATTGTTGGAAAAAAAAGCACCCCCTCTGTAAAACCACCATTCACCCTTACCCTTACCTTACCTTACCTTACCATCCCCTTACATTGTTGGATTTTTTTTTTTTTTTTAAGTATCCCCTCTGTAAAACCACCATCCCCTTTAGATTAATTGTGTTGTGTATAATGTTAAACTTAACATGTAAATTAAATGTTAAAATTATCTATATGATAATTAACAAACTATAAATAACAGTGACTGACCAATCAGAACTCAATATTGTAACGCACTGCGCACGGTTACGCCAGAGCTCTGATTCAAGCAATCTTTCGTCATTTTTCGCACTTGTTCAAAATGGTCAGAATAAAAAACTATGAGTTCTGTTCATACTCCACTGATAAATCTGCATAAATCATCCATTCAAGCCAAAGCTAACAAAGACTGTACCGCTAATTGTTCGACATACAGTGGGGAGAACAAACTGACGATTTTGCAGGTTTTCCCACTTACAAAGCATGTAGAAGTCTGTAATTTTTATCATAGGTACTCTTCAACTGTGAGTGACGGAATCTAAAACAAAAATCCAAGTAATTAATTTGCATTTTATTGCATGACATAAGTATTTGATAGATCAGAAAAGCAGAACTTATTATTTGGTACAGAAACCTTTGTTTGCAATTACAGAGATCATACGTTTCCTGTAGTTCTTGACCAGGTTTGCACACACTGCAGCAGGGATTTTGGCCCACTTCTCCATACAGACCTTCTCCAGATCCTTCAGGTTTCGGGGCTGTCGCTGGGCAATACTGACTTTCAGCTCCCTCCAAAGATTTTCTATTGGGTTCAGGTCTGGAGACTGGCTAGGCCTCTCCAGGACCTTGAGATGCTTCTTACGCAGTCACTCCTTAGTTGCCCTGGCTGTGTGTTTCGGGTCGTTGTCATGCTGGAAGACCCAGCCACGACCCATCTTCAATGATCTTACTGAGGGAAGGAGGTTGTTGGCCAAGATCTCGCGATACATGGCCCCATCAATCCTCCCCTCAATACGGTGCAGTCGTCCTGTGCCCTTTGCAGAAAAGCATACCCAAAGAATGATGTTTCCACCTCCATGCTTCACGGTTGGGATGGTGTTCTTGGGGTTGTACTCATCCTTCTTTTTCCTCCAAACACAGCAAGTGGAGTTTAGACCAAAAAGCTCTATTTTTGTCTCATCAGACCACATGACCTTCTCCCATTCCTCCTCTGGATCATCCAGATGGTCATTGGCAAACTTCAGACGGGCCTGGACATGCGGTGGCTTGAGCAGGAGGACCTTGCGTGCGCTGCAGGATTTTAATCCATGACGGCGTAGTATGTTACTAATGGTTTTATTTGAGACTGTGGTCCAAGCTCTCTTCAGGTCATTGACTAGGTCCTGCCGTGTAGTTCTGGGCTGATCCCTCACCTTCCTCATGATCATTGATGCCCCACAAGGTGAGATCTTGCATGGTGCCCCAGACCGAGGGAGATTGACCATCATCTTGAACTTCTTCCATTTTCTAATAATTGCGCCAACAGTTGTTGCCTTCTCACCAAGCTGCTTGCCTATTGTCCTGTAGCCCATCCCAGCCTTGTGCAGGTCTACAATTTTATTCCTGATGTCCTTACACAGCTCTCTGGTCTTGGCCATTGTGGAGAGGTTGGAGTCTGTTTGTTTGAGTGTCTGGACAGATGTCTTTTATACAGGTAACGAGATCAAACAGGTGCAGTTAATACAGGTAATGAGTGGAGAACAGGAGGGCTTCTTAAAGAAAAACTAACAGGTCTGTGAGAGCCGGAATTCTAACTGGTTGGTAGGTGATCAAATACTTATGCCATGCAATAAAATGCTAATTAATTATTAAAAAATTATACAATGTGATTTTCTGGGTTTTTGTTTTGGATTCTGTCTCTCACAGTTGAAGTGTACCTATGATAAAAATTACAGAACTCTACATGCTTTGTGAGTAGGAAAACCTGTCAAATCGGCAGTGTATCAAATACTTGTTCTCCCCACTGTAAGCATAATCCCATATACTGTCCCATATACTGTCAATCCCATATAATTTGACTAACTTTACATCAGAAAAAAAAAGTGCTTACAGCCTGGTGCAAAAAGTGGTTTTGGTTTATATACAGTTGCAATCGAAATTATTCAACCCCCATTGCAAATCCTGTTTATTGGCAAAATTTAAGACTTTCAGCTCTTTGCAATGAACAAATCAAACAAAAGTAATTGGAATAGCTCAACAAAACAAATGTTTCAAGTGGTTTCCCCATTCAGCTGAAAATGCATATTTTAATAACTTCTGCAAAATTATTCAACCCCTTCATGGCAAGCATCTTCAGTACTTAGTAGAACACCATTTCGCTGTTATGACCTGCTGCAAACGAGCTGTATAACCAGACACCAGCTTCTTAGAGTGTTTCTGAGGAATCTTAGCCCCTTCCTCATTTCGGCCACATTTAAGTGAGGCCGAAATGTGCCTCACTTAAATGCCTCAGCTGTCAGTTGAAATATCTGCCCTCTGGTTTTCCGAAACGGACGTAAGAAACATCATCACCGCATGTGATTGCTAGTTAACCCTTTGACGCGTTAATGCTTTAATAACAAATAATTTATCGTGAGCATTTATGCTGATGTGTAGGTGGTGGCGACACGTAGGCTAACTTGAAAGTATTTCATGGAGGTAGGCTACAGAAAAAAATCTATTTATACTTTTTTGCCGGCGGACAGAACATGAATGTTGCGGTTGGGAGCGGGACAGAATCCTGCGGGTAAAATCCGTCCTGCGCAGGTCTCTAGTTGGAGCATTTTTAATTACTCGCACTCACGTCTCGCCTCCCTCTGCCATTGTATGCTACCACGACAAAGCACGTACGCGACAAATGACGTCAGAAAAGTACATCAGTACATTATAATCGGTTATGGTCTACCGATACCAAATCGTCCTCGTCTGCATCGCGATGCATCGTAGAAACTATTAATTTCGACACCCTTAAAAACTATATTGAGTGAGTCCAACCTTTAGTTTAAACTGATAATAGTTTGTTTAACTTGTTGTGGCAAGCAGGGCGAATCAGAGGGCCTTGAGAGAACGGTTGGGTGATTATTAACTAGCGTCACCCGCACTGCACCGGCCTCTTATCTCATGGAGGAGCTTCGGAAGCATAAAAAGAGGAGTGCCGACAGTGAAGGACAAGAGAGGAACAGTCCTGGACTTTTATGTTATGTTTTGCTTATGTGTGTACGACAGTCGTTCGTGAGGGGCTGCCACCTTTACTTTGATTTATTGGTTGTTTTGTTATTAAAGTGTTTGAATGTTCGCCAGTTCCTGCCTCCTTCTTCATCCCGGGTTTCGGCACCAACGAAGTATGTTGTTATGCCGGGTCCCAACTCCTCCTTCGCATAACATGTAAGTCCATGCAGCAATCAGCGATCATGCAGCAGCTCTTTTGACACTCAGTTCGGCTGAGGGGGGTGTGTTTCGTCAGGAAAGTGACGTCAATGCATACCCTCTATTCGACCTCTGCTTATTCATTATTTTATGGTGATGTCCAAGAACTTCTGTAATTTAACACATTAAACACATTTTATTGGTGTCAACAGCACCATGTTTTTACGAACATTTATCCTGCTGGTGTGACCAAAATTTGATATAGGTCATGCTGGCGCAACCACAACATTGCCCAGCATTACATGGAAACTGAAATAAAAAAGTGGAACAAAACTGCGCTACTCATCTGAGCTTCACGGACCGTTTATTAGTTCGGACTTCTGACCAATAATAGACAGCGCAGCGTCGCGACCTACTCGATCACACGACACCGTTACTACATAGCGCTGGGAGATTCAGTGAAGAAATCCATTGAATTCGCCACAGAATTAATAACATCGCAGAGAGACCCAGTGAGAAACATTCAGATTTGGCACAGAGTTCTCTGTTATAAACCATAGATATCAGATCAAACCACGCTGACTTGGAAACCAGGATGAATTAATAAGTTATTGAAGGCTTTAAGTTCACAAATCAGCAACATTCACCATGGATTTAATGTAGTAACACTAACTGTAACTATGGTATTGTGACAGACAATAGTCAGACGCTTACGAGTACTAGACATCTTTTTTTGCACTTCGAAACTATAATATCATATTAAAAAGTTATTTTTAATGTGATGACCGAAATATTTTTTGTTCATCCTTCGAAGACGGTCCCCATTTACCAAACTAAAAGTTTCCAGATTTAGGAAAACTCACACTTGTTTAAAAAAAAAAAAGATTAAATTACCATTGTAACCAGCAGGTGGTTGCCGAGGACCACTTTAATAGCTATTTTCACTCCCTAATATCTATTTTTTCCCTCGTTTTGCTTTTAGATTAATATGAAGACATTATGAATGATAATAATTAAAGTTAATTTTAACTACACCTCAAATTAAACTCAGTGCTTTGTCAGCTCAACAGTATTACCACTTTCTGTAGAACTTAGTGGCTCTGGTGCTGCTGCCCTAAAATGTTAATCTGGAGCCCTGTGAACTTAAAATGAAACTGCACATTGTAATTTATGGACGTTATGTCTATTTTTACCAAGGCATTTGTAAGTAATACAGTCAAAATAGGGAAAAATGTAAATTTTCAGCCTGTGCTCCTAAAAAAATGTCAGTTATGGGCTACAACAGTTACTAGTAAAAAGTTTTAGTCTGGAGCCCTAAACCAATACCAACAAAAATATATATTTTCGTTGACTGACTTGTGCCTAAAATTAAAGTTACCCAATGGGTCAAAATCACCATAAAGTGCCTTTGAGACTTCACAATTTCCACAAAAAAATCTGAGATTTTCCATTTAACTTCATATGTGTTGTATTAAGGAGACATTAGGCTGTTAGAAATGCATATTGGTCAAGCTCCAGCACTTTCTATAAATTAACTGCAAGCTGACAATATACGAGCAAACCATAAAATATGTCCACCCTGTCATGGACAAACTCATAGTAGAATAAATACATTTTCATTGCATAGTGATTATAAAATGTAGATCTGAGGAAAGATAATGTGTCCCTTTCCCAACAAAACATTTTAGTTAATGGTAAAAGTATTTTGATAATAATGAAGTTACTGCTTAAATATGTATTGCCCAATAAAATATGCGATAGTTGCACATTCTATTCTAAATAAAATCTAACAACAAAGATATTTATTCAAACTTTAAAACAATACTAACTGGCCCTCATTTGTTTATTAAGAAATCACACACATTAAAATAATTAGTTTATTTTCATCATAAAAGTTGCACATGACAGGGTGGACAACAAAATGACAGGGTGGAACTTGGCATGACAGGGTGGACAGATGCTTTAATGGGTGAACTAGAACGGGGGAACATTTTAAAAACAACAGGACCTTCAAGAAACCCTCAACCAATATAGAAGAAGGAGGGGCCTGGCTCAGGCTGATTTTCAGGAGTTGCAAATGTCCACCCTGTCATGAACCATGTCCTGACATTTTTTGGCTAAAGTTAGTATTTAATGAGCACATGGTGTGAAGCAGTAAGCAAAGTGATTCACTGTTGAAGCTGTGCACTGTTTAAAATGTATATTTAGAATTTCTGAAAAGTTTTTATATTAATTAATATTTCACAATGACAGGGTGGACATGTTAAGCTTGACAACACGCAACTACAAACACAATATGATGAAAATTAGGAAATATAAGTGTAGATACTTTCTGTGTGTGTTGCAGATGTTTTAACCTCCACTGAAGAAAGACCAAATGGGGGAGGGGATGTCACTGAGCACATCAGTTGGTTTCTTAAAGGGGAGTTTACCCCATAATGACAGGGTGGACAGCAATTTCAGGGACACATGCAAACTGCTTAATATTATTATGAAAATAAAATATAAATAATCAAAATGACTTAGTTTATTAAATAACTTGCTGAGGACAATAAGTACATTAAAAAAGTATTTTAATTTTATGTAATTTAACACTTTTTACACTTGCCAGAATCACATACATCCAATCAAAGAAAATGGTATAAAATCAGAAAAACACATTTCAAGAGACGTATCATTGTACTTGTATGTGTGTAAGTGTTTGGCCATTTATAATAAAACCTCAGAATTTCATTATTTTGCATTATGTTCATGATGACTGAGCGATTCTGATGAGGACACCAAAGGCACTTTATAGTGATATTGACCCCAATAATAACTTGTTTATGGAGCTGTTACATCAAATCAATGTCATAATGTGATAATGCTCATATGGAAAACAGCACTTTTGCTTGTATATGTTGCTTGATTTTATGATACTTGCCTGTATTGATCCTACATATAATTATTTTTAAAAAGAGAGAGAATTTTTTTGGTCCCTATATCTTACACGTAACAGATAGTGAGACAAGAGAGAGATAAATTACACTAAATTACTTTGGTGGAAACTAAAAAAATATCATTCTCACTTAACAAATCAAACATAAATGAATTTAACATTTTTTTCTAAATGTTCTCTTTTGAACTAAAAGCCTGAAAGAGTTGTTCTGTGCAGTCTTGTGTCCACAATTAAACAGGAGCAAACACAATTGAATAAGTAAATGTCTTGTGCATTTATGTGAAACAATGATAAAACCTAATTTGATATGGTCTGTACAGTGGAAATGCGGTTAATGATTTCTGACTGACAAATAATGAACAAATCAAACAAATGCAAACAGGTAAAAGTGAAGCCCCTACCGGACAGAGTCTGTATTTTCTGCTGCTGTTCAGAGTCCAGCAGTGAAAAACTCTTCTCATAAACACATATTAGACTTCTCATCTGCATAAATCTTCAGGTGTGTGATGGATGTTTGAGGCTGGGATCGAACTCTGGTCTTCTAGTGCAGTGTTTCTCAACCTTTTTTCAGTCACAGCACCATTTGAAAATGTAAAAGAAATACACAAACACTAATACCAACATTCTTCAAAATATCTTCTTTTGTGTTCAACAGAAGAAAGAAACTCATACAGGCTTGGAACAACTTGAGTGTGAGTAAATGATGACAACATTTTCATTTTTGGGTGAACTATCCCTTTAATACTACTGTTTTCATTTGGAGTGGACTGTTTATTGTAGTCTGCTTTTTGGTTTATTGGTGAGTGTTTCTACTGTTTTCTCTTTTTAAAATTGTGCAATTTGCTTGATTTATGAAATGTCCTGTTTAATGCCTTACTGTATGTATTCATATGCTTTTATCTGGCACAATGTATAAAGGCAATAAACACTTAAATCTTATTCCTGGATTCTCTTTGTATGTTTGTTTAAAATGGGGTCATAAAGAACATTTTCATGAATGGTTCTACAAAGAATCTTGTAAAGTGACAGTACAAAAAAGTTCTTGCAGTACAAAAAACAAGGCTCTTTATGTCACTAAGAAAAAAAAAAAGGTTCTTCTCACTGTGAAAACGCCGTTTTGGTTATTTCTGGCACCTTAATTTAGCTGAGATAAGATATCAAAAGATAAAAATATCATCATAATAACCTTGTCTGATTCTGAAATGTTGCCATAGCATGTAGCTACTACACATTCAACAGTTCAACCAGCTCACCAGAACTTGTTTTCAACACTTCTATTAATCATGCATTGTAAATTGATAAGTCATGATATCAAGAGACGTATCCAAAAACTGATTAGGATTTGGGGGTTTGTTCAAATTTGGGATGATGAATTGGAAATAATTTTGTCCAGGATAAAGAATAAACATTATAATATTCAACAGTTCCAACATCTTTATCCAAGCTGAACTATAAGGTGACGCTCTTCAGCTTCATCCACAGTGGAAGAAGTACTCGGCCTCTGACTGATCACCTGAAGGAAAAAGAAGATGTTCACATTCGTACAACAATGGAAACCTGTACATGGATTAAATCTGAATAAACAATGTGCATCACTTGATCAAAGCATTCAACACTGGCATATTAAATCTTACTTGTTTGGTAGTAATCGTACACTTTAATCACAGCTGGCTTGAGATTCTTCACTTGAAGAACCTGTTTCATTTGTATCTGGTAATTCACTGGAATATTTTGTGTGATCTACAGGAGGAAACAAACTCATCAGTCATGGACATTATGGATAAAACGTTTATGAATCAACATAAGACATAAAATCATATGAATGTTGCTGTTTTCTCACCTCCTTCAAATACACAATGACACGATCAGCTTTAGAATCGACCCGTTCCACAGGGTTTCTGTACATTCTGAAAAACATTTTAAGCTGTGGAGAAAAAGTGCTGGTTAATTTCTAAAAAGAGAAACTCTAGAAATGTGTAAAATTTTGTGATGAATCACTCAAACGCACCATTGATGTATCAGCTTTGAATCCAGATAAGAGTTTAATATCCACAATGACCATGTTAGTCCTTTCCTGTAGACCATCATATCTGGAAAAGAGCAAATGAAAAGGATCTTAAATGCCTCACTTAAAGTCCTCCTGTGGTGAAAATCAAGCTTTTAATGTTGTTAATATGTGTATGTGGTGTTTTTAATATGCTTTAAGACAAACCACGTGAAAATTCACAAGTCAACACCATTTCTGAGTATTTTCTCCTTAAAACTGCAGTGAACCAAAGACAGTCTCAAAAACACGGTTTGAAATTGCTGGTGTTTCTGACGTCACAAACTACCTTGTAACCAATCAGATCAATGTGTGATCGTCAACGAGTGGATCTCTGAGCTACTGTGAGTGAGTGAGTGGAGATGTAAGAACAGATTTTCCTGCTAAGACAAAAGCTGAGATAAAACTCACCCTTGCAATAAAGCAATAAAACGCACCCTGGACAGAAGATCGCACAGGACATCGTCCTGTCCAAACTTTTCTCCTTCCTTTTCTCTGCATCCCCCTCTCCCTCCCCTTCCTCTCCCCGCGAGTCAAGTCACCAAAAGTTCACTAAGAATGTCTATCACATATGATGTATCTTGTGAATCTATTGTTTTCCTTTTCATGTTTGGTATCATTTTAAATGTCTCAGTGCGATTGGTAAAATGGTCTTAATTTCATTGCAGTCATTGGTTTAATGAGAAAGATTGAGAACTTTAGGAGACCTGTTCTCCTCTTTGGGTGGTGTCTCTTCAAGATATCTCCCCTCTCCTCCGAAACCAGGTGTTACCCCCTGGGGTACATGAAGTGACCCAAATCAACCCTAAAAAATATTGAAGGGTATTAAGGGTAGGTGACAGAGCAGTCTTTGGGAACCTGTAACCAGGGAAAACCCCCATGTATTGCTGTGTCAGAGTTTTCTCAAGTCTTACACTTGGAACACACTCACACACACACCACTGTGTGTCTCTGTCAGGAATACATTGCTTACTTTTAGAGTCATCTTTGAGTAATTTATGTCATGTATTTATTATTTCTGAATTGGCTTTTAATCACTTGTGTAATTGGCATGATACATTTTTACCCGACAAATAAATGTTACATCTTGATTTATACTGAAGTTTTCTGAAATCATTATTTTAGTAGACTATGAAGAGGCTGGTGCTACCGCAGCTCTGTGTCCAGGATAGGTCAAACTAAAGGCGCATATGAACGGAGCAGTAGGCACGTCATTTGAAGACCTTTTGATTTCTGTCTATCACTGACTTGGCAAGTTGTATGGAAGTGGCTAAATCACTTTTTTGTATGAGTGAGCAATAGGCAACCAACTAAAGAGGTATTAGCAAACCCTGCACCCTCTGACCAAGATCAGACTGGCGAGGCTGTGTCCGTGAGATCCACGTAAACCCGGGGCGTGTGACTCTGTGCGGCATTGGGTCCCTTAATGAATGACTAATTGAAAATATGGGATCTAAATGACTTCATAATCAATATTTATGATTATTTTCTAATAAGAAACACGATCTAAATTTGATTATCATTTGAAATTGGAGTCAGATTAAGCGTAAAGCTAAAGGAATATTGAAACTAAATTCCAATAAATTAAGTGAACTTCACTGGAGCGCTAAAAAGACATACACGCATTATCCCTCACTGTAAACCCTAACACTCAAAATAATTAATTGGTTTGAGTAGGACAAACTTAAATTAAACTAATTAGTTCAGTCAAATTCATTTTTATGAGTATTTAGCACTTTCTTTTTCTTTCAAGTTCACAGAACTGATATATTTTAAGTAAACTGAACTGTTTCATTGTTTTGAGTTTTATGAAATGATTTATTTTAATTTAAACAAACTTAAGTTTAACTGAAACGGCTGGGATGTCTATTTCCCAGCATGCTTTGCCGATGGCACTTGAATGGGAAAGTAAATGCTAAAATTAAAATTTTTTGTGCAAGATTAATGTTAAGTGGGAGATTTAATAGTGATTAATGTTTTGTTATGCTAATTTAGAAGAATTTCTGTTAATGTTGGTTTTAGGATAGTTACCATCATGGTGACAAGTGGTGCATGCGGCTTGATTTGAGAGCAAATTAAATCTTTATATTGTTGTACTCATACAGCAAGTGCTGTATAACATACTATTGTTAGCATGATAACATAATAGTATGTTAGTAAACTAGCTTGTTAAATCTAAAAGTTAATACTAATGAAAGTGTTCACATTGAGATTACATGAAGGTTTTAAGTTAAATGTATGAAATAGTGTACTCTGATTTTAATTGTTCTTAACTTGAAATCTTTAAGTACAAACTTAAAATCTTAAGTTCTGCTTACTTAAACTTTGAATTTCAAAACTTAAAAAAAATTGAGGCAATCGATTGCCTTACATTTTTTGAGTTCTGCTAACTTATTCGGGTTTACAGTGCTTCGCCCAGGCCGTTGGATTTCCGTCGTTGGGCCAATGGGTGATCTTTACAGAGGCGGGGCTCATTTACATATTCATAGAACCGCGTATACTAAATGAGGCAAGGGTGTAGAGTTACATTCAAGCTATTTTAAGGCATGAAGGAAAAAACGTTTAAATGTTATTTTGGTGATCAAAGATGAGTTTTAAGGGATACAATTATTGACTACAGGGGGACTTTAAATACAAATTCTCTTACTTGACAGTTAATTTCAAAATGAAATTTTGTCCCAATGTTTTGCAATCTCCCTCAATCTTAGCATCAATGCTCAATGCTTTAGCTTCAGTTGGAGTGGGAATGTTGTAGAACTGAGCCATCTGAGAGAGTCAACACAAAGAAAAACACATTCATAAATCATCTCACAGCAGAATAACCACCCTGACAGCAACATAAAGGCGGCTAAGATCCGGCCCACATCTGATACGCGATGAATCCACATGTACCAGATGTGGCCCGGATCTGGGCCGACACTATGTTGCTGGTCTGGGCATAAAATGCCAAGAGAGAAAGTGAGTGTGAGTAAATGAAGCTGAACGCACTACAGACCTGCACAGACACACAGGTTGAGCCCTTCACTTCAATGCTGTATTTGGCTGGAAGTTTCTGCAGCTGCTTCTCCTGGTACAGTAACTTGTTGTCCTGATTGACATTAAAGTGGAGAGTGTCTCCTGCTGACCGTACCGTCACTGTGCTGGAGCCGTCAGAGCTGAACACTTTGGTGGCGTACAAAGACAGAGCCTGAAGAGCCACCACTGTGTCCTGGGAAATAAATGTGTTCAGTAATGCCACTTTTACTCATTCACACCAGCAATAATGTGTTTGATTGAAGAGGTTTGAGTAACCTGTGTGGAGGAGAATCCTCCATAAGCATTCTGCTGCTTCACAAGCCAGCTAACAATCCTGTTAGCATAGCCCAGATCAGCTGTAGTGACTGAATCTGCAGTGAGAACAGCAAGCAGCACATATGAGCTGATCTCCACTGCCAGAGAATCAGAGTCATCAGCAGAGCCAGACTGAGACCAGTGGAGAGAAGAGCCTTAAGGACAAAAGACACACGTGTGACTCAAGGAGCATGATTAAAACAAAAAGGTAACACTTTAGAAAACTGTTCCATCATTAATGAATAACTACACAAGAACAAATGAGTAACACACTATTACCATTCTAGTTACTACTATTATTATATCTGTGGAATACTTGATTCTGATTGGTCAATAGCACCATCCAGTGGTGTGTTATTGCTCGACAACAACCGCTGAAAACACAGGCTTAACGGGCTTTCTCCATGGAAGTTTTGCTTTTGGTGAGCTAATAAAATATTAAAACTCAGTCGAATCAATATTTTGTGTACGGTTATTTAATTATGCCATCCAGTCTCGTGGACTCGCTCTCTCTTGTTTCATTCAAACGCAGATGCTGTCATTTTGCGACAATTTTTTTGTACACTGTTGGATTATTAGACAACAAACAGGTCCGTTTAATTTCAAATCAATATCTCTTATCCCCATAATTATATATGTGGTGAAATGCTGTGTAATAAGTAGTATGACTGTATACCGTATCTCTTAAATGTCCGTCTAGTTTGAACTTGTTGCGCTATCAATAGCTCTCACCGCGGAACCTTTGCGTTTAAAGTGCTAGTTAAATATTTTGAATCAGATCAATATTTCGTGTCTAATCATTTACTTAGTCGTGTAATAAGCGGCATAATGCACATTCAGTTGTTATCTCAGAATAAACCCCTTCTGGCTCACGCAAGACGCTCCTGATCACCCTGTCGGGTTTATTCTGACAGGAACAACCAGCTGGATGTACATTATCCCATACTTAACTAACAAGAAACTCTGATTAATGAATTAGTAAGAAATAGTTGAATGTGGTAGTTCACTCTTAGCTAATCAGTAACTACTACTTTTTCATAACTCACAGAGGACTACAAAGAACTACTGTATACAGGTTCATAATTAATGTTAATAATCCATAATGTATAATATAAGGTTATGGTAATCCACTAGTAATGACTCAAATATTACTACATCCTTCTAAAGGAACTAATAATAATTTGGATCAATATTCTAAAGTGAAGATCATGGGAACACGCTAGTAATGACTAAAGTTTTACCAAATCCAAAATCGTACAAAAATCTTAAAAGCTTACAGTTACTTATTAATTACTAGAGAGTTATCATGCTTTTTTCACTTTAGAATATTGATCCAAATTATTATTAGTTCCTTTAGAAGGATGTAGTAACACTTGAGTCATTACTAGTGGATTACGGTTACCTTATATTATAAATTATGCAATATTCATGTTAATTATGTACCTGTATACAGTAGTTCTTAGTGGGAGGTATGAAATAAATAGTAGTTACTGATTAGCGAATAGAGAACTACCACATTCAACTGAGCCCTATTACTTACTAATATGTTAATCAGATTTTCTTGTTAGTTAATAGTATAGTTACAAGAACGTTAATAGTGTGTAACTCATTTGTTCCTGTGTAGTTATTCATTAATGATGGAACAGTTTTCTACAGTGTTACTAAAAACAATAGTACAGTCATAAAAGACAACAGAAAGTCATCAGAAACAAACCTCTTACCATCTGAAATAGCAACATCTTCCAGTTTCTTGAAAAGCCGCTGTCGAGTGTCCGTGTCTCTAGCCAGACTGAAAGTGTAGGTGAGCAGGGCAGTGGTGTAAGTGTTATTGACATTCTCAGTGACGGACCTCAAGCATGACAAACCTTTACTGACGACAGGATCCTGTGACAAAAAAAACACAGAGGAATAGACGCTGTGAGTGTCATTTTTTCTATGAGTTTATACCATGTTTCCTACAGATGAACTTACTGTGACTGGAGTTTCCAGTTCAAGCAATGATGCAGTAATGTAGGCAGTCATGGTCACATCATCATTCACCCCACCCTAGAATTTATTAGACATAAAGGATAAATAAATCAACACACTCAAACCACTGAAGGAAAGTTCATCTAGACAAACTGTGATGTTGGCTTGAGAAAGTCTGAATAAAGACGATAGATAGAGAGATAGAGAGAAGATGACAGACCTTCATTCTGTTGTTGAACAGTGTTCCCTGTTGGATAAAACAGCCGTCTGAATCCCGTCTGCTTATTAACCAATTCTTTGCACTCTGAATAATTTTTGGATCAATAAATATGTATTTCTGTGCTTTGCCAAAGGACCTCAGCACAAAGGTAGTCAACCTGATGGTGTGGAAGATATAATTAAAAAAATGTCATGAATGAATGTTCAATGAATTCCATCCACCATAAATCTCAAAAAGTGATTTGAACTGAGACAATTTTTTAAATGTGTTAATTGGGTTTATTATTGTATAGATTACCTTGATAGTATTTCTGTTTAGGGCTGGGTACGGAGTACGATAGTTTTTAGGTACCGACCGAATTGCTTTGATACTATCGAGTATCGAAAAATGACTTCTTGTTCGGTACCAGATTTCGATACCTAAGGGTTAACTCGTCAACATCAGTGAGCCAATAAGCACTAAAAACGTACTCGGTTACTAACGTAACCTCGGTTCTCTCTAGAGAGGGAACGAGTACTGCGTAAGTCTTACACTAGGGGAAAATCTCTTTTCCGCGAGATACTGAAGCCAAAAATTATCCTTAATTTTGAAATAATGTAAAACGCGTTGCGGCAGCATGCAGACACAGGCGAGACGGCTCGCGCGCCTATTGGCTGCCCTGCGGCAACTGCAGCAGCCTATCGACAAGGCCCTATCGTCACCGAGACGGGCGTGGCCTAGGGCTATAAATGTAGCTTCGAGAGGCTGGCTCACTGGTTTTTCATCGCCGGAGCGAACCAGAGCGTGTGCAGGCACGGCAAGATACGCAGTACTCGTTCCCTCTCTAGAGAGAACCGAGGTTACGTTAGTAACCGAGTACGTTCTCTTACGAGAGGTTCTCTCGTACTGCGTAAGTCTTACGCTAGGGGAACACAGTGTAAAGCGCCATGCATGCTAAAGATCCCGCACCAAAGTCCCAAGGGCAAGTGCCCGGGCTCATATAGTACATGATCATAAGGGACTCACAGAAAGTCCAGGAAGAGTGGCTAGAATAGCATCATTCCTATAATAATATAACATCCTATAAGGAACAGTTATACTGATGATGTTTCATACAGTCAGGGCGACCCCCGGCCTGAACTGACGAATATAGTGGGTCTTACACACTGCCCATAGAGCTGCGCGATCAATCAGCGAGCGTTTGCTCAGGCAGTTTCAGTATTCTGGGCCGAACACATCGGGCCAGACAGTACCGATTTTAGACCGAAAGCAGCCTAGCCTGCAAAGCGGGAACCTCTAGGTTATAAAACCTTATAAGTGTAGACGGGGAGGCCCAGCCTGCCGCCATACAGATATCTTGCAAGGCAATCCCATGTAGCCACATTGGCTATGAATCATGGCTCATTGAATCAGAACATAAACGCACATTCCTTCTTGCTGTCCCACTCTGAACCCCCGAAGGTAAATCAGTTGTGTTGGCTCCAGCTAGTCAGCAATAAATGGTCCTTCGCGACACTTTATTGCACCTTGGAGGATAAGTTCTGCATTCCAAACCCCCCTTCCCCTCTCTGGACCACAGAGAGATAACGAAACTTGAAACTTTCTACACACACACACACACACAAACATCCTCCTATAGAAATATAGTTTTAATGTATGTAACTCAGATTTGGGTTTGACCTTCCTGTATGCATGTTTTATTAATTTGTTTGATCATATAATTATGATTTTCTAGAGGTGTGGTTTTGAAATGTATTCTTTAATCAATAGTGTTTTAGTTAGAGAAGGTGCACTAACATTCTCTGGCAATCCCTTCCCCCCTGTGTTGAACTGTGTTTTATTGCCTAATGGAATGTCCAGCAACAGAGATTTTAGGAGTGGAGCAGAGTTAGTGTTAATCTTTAACCCTACTTAAATCCTACATTTTCCATATGTATAACCATTGAAGAAATATGTAAACCTGAATGTAATTTCTCTTTTCCACGATTGTTCTTCTCTGTGATGGGTTTTTGTATTCTTGTAAACCTTAAAGGAATAATGTTTCAGATGTGCACCCTGTTGCAATCATAGATATGCCATGTGGATCTTTTTAAAAGTCCAATTTTCATTTCCATTTGTAAATGTACATCACATTTTGGGTTAATCTTATTCCTAGATTGTTAGTAGAACTCTTAATGCGTATTTTACAGAATAAGAAGTAAGTTCTATGCCGTAGCTTTTAAACATACCAAATGTGGTCTTGAATTGAACCTCCATACACCCGTAGGAAAGATATGGGTACCAAATTATGATAAAATGCATTTTACTGCAGTTATAATTGTTTAAAGTAGAAATGGCATGATCCTAAGACTGTCATAAAACATGCAAATCGAACTCCTAAGTGAGACAAAGGAAATTTCTCCCGCCTGGAATTTCGCGTTCCAATTGGCCCAAGCGCCAGGGAGGAGGGAAATTTCGGTACCCTAGAAAAGCGGAACACTCCGCGTTCTGTTCAGTTGAGTTCGGTATTTTCTTTCGTCTTGTTTGTTCCTGCTTGTTCGAACCCTCCTCATCAGGGAGACCATCAATGGCTCCCGTTTAGGGGGCTTTATATTTTCTTTTCTTTAAGTCTTTTAGTTTTGTTTCGTCTTCGAACTTCAGCCGACAACTTCAACTCAAAGGAAAAGACTCTGTTGAAAATCCCGCGGCGCGCGCTCCTCTTCATTGAGGACGTGCACGAGCACTGCGTCTGAGGAAATTCCTGGCTCCATGGGACCTAGGGAGTCCTCATCTCCGTTTTATTTTCTTTACTAAGTTTTATTTTCATATTCGTTACTCCCTCCACAAAGGGAACTGAACTCTGAATCATGTTTCTGGCCACTTCACGTTTCAGTGAACCTTTAAACTGCGCGCGAGTCTGCTCGCCCCGAAGACACGAGGAAACACGCCCCGCTCTTAAAGGAGCTCTTCTTCAGCAACAAAGAGAACCATTTTGCAAGATAAGTTTACTGAACTTTTAATGTGATTTGATTCCTTGTTGTCTCTCAAGGTTACTGCCTGTGTTTTTGCCATGCTGAGATCATCTCGGTGATCTCTCTCATCCTGAAACTTTAGTTTCACTTTCTCCCTTCCTCTCCCTCTCTCATCTGTTATCCGTTTAGTCGTGTATTTTGTTTACGTGTCCTGTACATACATATTTACTCGTGTAAATTGTAGAACTTGTATTCCTTAGTTCGATGTAGTATTAGTCCAATTATTAAAAAAACCATTATATCCTAGATTGTCTCTGTATAAGTGTTCATTGTACAAGTCAATGAAATGATGATCGAGCTACGCTTTACAAAGGTGCTACTGTTAAGTAACCTACATTTTATAAGAACAAGAAGCTAATTTTCTTGGCCAGAAAACATAGCTTTCTTCGAATTATAAGAAAGAGATAATTTTGTTGAGAAGTTGATGGAATTAATTTTACGACCAGTTTGCGGGACAAACAACTGTTTAATTAATACATTAATTTCCCTTAAAATTATTCTGATTAATTGATCTGAAAGAGGGACATTTTGGTATATTAATGATTGAATTATAATTCATTGTAATTGAACATTGATGTATACGAATAAGTCTAAATTTCAGCTTCAATAATTTATTAATATTGTAAGAATATAGATGAATCAACCCGATTCATAATTTTGATTCCCTATAATCATTTGAGCTAAGTCATATTCCTTACACCCACTAGACCAAGCCCACGACGAGGCGACACCTCTCGTGGAGTGCGCTCTGACACCTAATGGGCACTGCAAGCCCTTAGAGGCATAAGCCAACGCTATAGCATCGACTATCCATCTGGATAGACTCTGTTTCGACACGGCAAGTCCCTTAGAACGTCCGTAGAGTGAAACAAAGAGCTGCTCTGTCTGTCTGAAAACAGACGTGCGAGACACGTAAGCCCTTAATGCCCTGACCGGACAAAGGAAGCTGGCGTCCTTTTCCTCGTTAAAGACCGGCAGGGCAGACAGGGAAATCACCTGAGCCCTGAACGGTCTGTTGAGGGATTTAGGAACGTACCCGTGCCTCGGTTTGAGTATGACTTTCGAGTCATTTGGCCCAAACTCCATACATGTCGCGCTCACTGAGAGCGCTTGTAAGTCCCCTATGCGCTTTACTGAAGCGAGAGCCAGAAGAAACACTGTTTTGAAAGACAAGTGTTTGATATCTATTGATTGGATTGGCTCAAATGGGGCACCTTTCATGGTCTCCAAGACCGTAGAAAGGTCCCATATGGGAACTGAGGGAGGTCTGGGAGGATTTAACCTCTTAGCTCCTCTAAGGAAGCGAATGACCAGATCGTTCCTTCCCAGTGACTGACCAAGCGTTGGTTTTGAAAACGCTGCTATAGCCGCCACATAGACTTTGAGCGTGGATGGGGCTCTGCCCTCATCCAGTAGCTCTTGTAGGAAGGAGATAACCTCCGTCACTCCACAGTCTTGGGGTGAAAAGCCGCGTGCTGTGCACCAGCTAGAGAACACAGACCATTTTGAGGAATAGAGCCGTCTCGTAGAGGGGGCGTTTTCTTGAGACGCAAACAGGTCTATTTTCGCTCTGCCGAAACTCTCCCACAGCAGTTGAACTGTCTGCGGATGTAGAGACCATTCTCCTGCTGGAACATTGTTCCTGGACAGTCTGTCTGGTCCCACATTCAGGTGGCCAGGCACATGCGCTGCTCTGAGCGAGCGCAGATTGTGCTGAGCCCATACCAGGAGGTGTTCCGTTAACCTGTAAAGGTTTCGGGATGTGATGCCTCCCTGGCGATTTATGTAGGCTACCACTGACATGTTGTCCGAGCGGACCAAGACATGGTGCCCTGCTATTCGGGGACGAAAGCGCCTCAGCGCGTTGTCGACTGCCATCATTTCCAGGCAGTTTATGTGCAGAAGCTTTTCCGGTTCTGACCACTGGCCGAAGAACGGTCTGCCCTCGAGCAGCGCTCCCCATCCCGAGGTGGAGGCATCCGTAGACACCACCTTCACACTCGAGGAAGTCCCCAGGCTTACACCTGACTGGTACCAGTCGGTCGCTCTCCAAGGTATCAGTGCTGAGATGCATTTTTGATCGACCTTGAGGCGAAAAAGACCGGGAGTTCACGCTCGGCGCGGTACAGCTGCAGCGGGCGCATGCGAAGCAGACCCAGCTGAAGAACTGCTGATGCTGCGGCCATGAGACCCAGCATCCTTTGAAACTTTTTGAGCGGGACTATAGTGCCGCGGCGGAAGGTTTCCGTCATGCGCTGAATAACCAGTCTGCGCTGCGGCGACAGTCGCGCTGTCATGGACAGCGAGTCCAGTTCTGTGCCCAGAAAAGATATTCTCTGACTGGGAGACAGTGAACTTTTCGCCCAATTGACTTCGAGACCCAGATTCTCGAGATGCTCGGGTAAAATGGTTCTGTGTTCTATGAGCTCTGAGTGTGACTGAGCTAGAACCAGCCAATCGTCCAAGTAGTTCAAAACTCGCATTCCCCGAAGTTTCAGGGGAGCGAGGGGAGCGAGCGCGTCCATGCACATCGTGAATGTACGGGGTGCTAGGGACAGGCCAAACGGTAGGACTGTGTATTGATATGCCTGGCCCTCGAAGGCGAATCTCAAAAATCGCCTGTGACGTGACGCTATTTGTATTTGGAAATAAGCATCTTTCAGATCTATTGACACAAACCAGTCCCCCTGGCGAACATGCGAGAGGATTTTCTTGGTCATGAGCATTCTGAACCGGCGTTTTGAAAGCGCTTTGTTCAGCTGTCTTAGATCTAGAATGGGTCTGAGACCCCCGTCTTTTTTCGGAACCAGAAAATATCTGCTGTATAGCCCCCCTTCGCTCTGAGCTTGAGATAAAGGCTCTATGGCCCCTTTGCTCAACAGTTTCGCAATTTTGGCACAAAGTAGATGTGCTACTTCTTTTTCTACCGTGGTTTCGATTCGCGCCGCACAACGGCGGGGGCGTCGAGCGAACTGTAGCGAATAGCCTCTTTCTATAATGTTCAGCACCCATTCTGATACCCCGGGAAGCTTTGCCCACGCATTTGCATGGATAGCTAGGGGTTGAATGAAATCTGGGCTCTGGCCGTGACATAGTGGCGGTCGGAGAGCTTCGGTATGCTGTAATATAGACACCGCACTTGCAGCGTTAGAGGCGGGGGGTGCGCTGATAACAGCGGGCAGTCCGCCCGCGCTCGACTCTCTCACGGCGGCGCTTTTTACGGCGCGGCATCACAGCGGGGAGTGCAGTCTCGTGGAAGGCTGCCAGGCGAGTCCTCAGAGTCGCCATCACAGATGAAAAATCAGTGAGCCAGCCTCTCGAAGCTACATTTATAGCCCTAAGCCACGCCCGTCTCGGCGGGACGTGACGTATTAGGCGCGAAGCGCCCCCATTGGAGCTGACGTCACGATAGGGCCTTGTCGATAGGCTGCTGCAGTTGCCGCAGGGCAGCCAATAGGCGCACGAGCCGTCTCGCCTGTGTCTGCATGCTGCCGCAACGCGTTTTACATTATTTCAAAATTAAGGATAATTTTTGGCTTCAGTATTTGGCTTCTATCTTGGAAAAGTTAGTTGAAGAAGATGTGCCATGCGGGACGCATGGAGTATTTATGTCTATTGCTGTAGCTGTTGCAAACAGAAAGTAAATTATTAACTTCAACTCAATTCATGTAGTAGGATGATTATTATGGAAGATATTACAAATGGATTTCATAAAATTGGTATTGAAACAAGTATCATTCAGGAACCGGTATTGAAATCAAGGTATCGGTATCGGTATCGGTATCGAAATTCTTTGAACGATACCCAGCCCTATTTCTGTTTAACAATAGTAATAGTGAGAATATATTTACCATGTATTCCCTTTACCATAACCACATGTCTTGTATGATCCATCCAAATGCTTGTAGTTCATTTGTCTCTGGTATCCTGTTTAGTGTGATAATGGTTAACACTTCAACAGTTTGTTTGGGTGACTCAATGTGACATTCAGGTGTGTTGAATAATGTATAATTTGGTATCAAACCGTCTCAGTATTTTCTTGACATGATTTTGTCTCTCACCGCTCTGCAGGAAGCCTGTGGCTCTCTCTCGGATGGCCGAGGTGAGCTGCTCCGTGTTCTCCAGATACTCCAGAATGTAAATATTGGGAGAAAGAACAGCCATGTTTTGCTCTCCACAGCCGTACGGCATCCGTAATAATCCGTGAAGGTTCCTCAGTGCACGACCCAATATGTCGCCTGTAAACCATACACAAATGACACTCACTACATTTTATAAGTCTAAAGCCAATCTCCTCATTTCTGCTCATGTTTGTAAATGTTACCAATGACTGAAACAGAGGATCTGGCTGATCCCTCTATCACATCTTTAGGAAGAGTCAGAGTCACTTCCTCTGAGAGACTGTCACCTATGAACCAGACAGACAGAAACACATCAGTGATCAGCAGAGTAACGCTATAAACATTTTAATACCACCTGTGAAGTCCCAATAATAATAATAATAATATAATCACAAACAGGAATTATTGTGATTCAAGCACTTTAGAAAAGGGGAGAAAATAGCCACAATTTCAAAATTTGGCACAGCTGAACAACTAAACTACAGTTGTCATGAAAGGCTGACAAATTTCAGCTTTCTCAATTAAAATGTCCGATACATATGAGTATATTTTAGCTCCCTCTATTAGTCCTCAAATTTGTTGTGTCCTCAAAATGTCCTCTATGCAATGTGTACTTATTTTCATGAAGTTTGTGTTTAGAAGACAAAGAGGGTTGCAGCATTATCAGCGCTTGTACACCAAAACATCTGAAATATCTGCAGACTAACCCTTTGGACACAGTAACCAGCTGTGAGTCTCTGTCTTTTCAGTTCCTTCCGCCTGCAGCAGAAATCAATCACATCAACACATCATACATAAGCAGCATTAAGATCATGAGTAAATGATGACGTGTGCTGACCTGTACGAGCAGACTTCGTGTGACCGTGTCAATTTGTCCTCTGTCCGGGACGCTCACAATCTCATTGTCACACACAGTCTGGGACGCCTCTGCCTCTGCACTGACTGTAATATTCAAGACTCCTACAACACAAGACAAACGTGAATATACAACTGAGAAACAGACGCGTTTCCATTACCCTTCAAATTGAGCAAATTGAAAAATACAAATTAAGTTTCCCATTGTAAACACGTCCATTTCGGAAAAAAATCCCATTTATTGGTATAAACATTTATATGCTACGCTTTTGCGAAATTGATGCCGCTTACATTAACCAATGTTATGCGACTAAAACATCATTTTTTCATCTTGTGAGAAGCCAAAATTATGGCGATGGATGTTGGTAGGTTTACGTATATCGCAGCCACTGTCGTCATTATTTTTAATCGAAGGAGACGTAGGCGTGTTATCCAAGCTTTAATGGCAAGGAAAGCCTCTTATACTTTAAGGAGCGAAATATTTTGTAAAATATTCCTTTTTCGAACAGCCTGAAAAAACCTCCTCATGCGAGCATAAATACATTTTATTTTCAATGGAAGTTTTTGCGAAATTGACGTCTTTCCAATGGGTGTATTTTCAATTCGCATTTTCAATTCGTGCAATTTGAAGGGTAATGGAAACGCGGTGAAATTGCATGTTTATCATTTACATTAACATCTTCCCTTGCCAACAATGCTTGGATAACACGTCTACGTCTCCTTCGATTAAAAACAATGGCTAGAGTATGGAAGCAGATTAGTCTCAAATATAATTCACGCAAAAAACATGATTCACAAATGCGTAGACAATTTCACATGCATGAAACCTAATTCACGTGCACACAAAAAAAATCCACGTGTGTGAAAAAAATATATATTCACAAAAAGCAATTCACATGCACAAAATAAAATTATATACTCATAAAATACATTTCACAAATGCAAAACACAATTCGTAGATATACAACTGTGCACAAAAACCTTTGAATGTTTAAAATGTACGAGTGTATCCTTGCATTTGAATGTGCAAATCGTCATTCACGCACGAATCGCCTTAGATATGTGTGTGTGAGTTTTTGAGACTTTGCTGGCAGCATAACACTCGTAACACAGAGCAGTCGTACTCTTTAGCCAATCAGATTTAAGCTTTTCAATCGACCAATCAGTATCACGTGAGGGCGGGCCTACCTACATGTTACGTCATCAGCTTTCGACCAGTTCATGGCTGAGCAGAGGTAAGTGCAGTTAATCGTTCATTTCTGTGTTTAGAAGTTAGAGATCATTTGAAGCAATAGTTTATTAACTGCTGTTTAGTCCACATGTGAATATAAACATTTATTTTTAGTATTGATGGATTTTCATGTCCTGTCAACCTATGATAATGTATGTAATGACGTGCATATATAGGAGACATGTTTTGATCTGCATATATTATGTAGTTTTATTGTTTCAGATTTCCAAGACAGATGATGTATGAAGTTGCAGACAACCAGTACTGTGATCTTACCATTTCTACTGTAATTCTTTGAAAACAGTCATGTTGCAAGCCATCCATTTTGACAGTTTCAACAAGTGGTTGAAAGTGATGCATTGTTACTGTTTTAATTTGTCTCCTGCGACTATATGTACACGCTTTGGGAATAAAGCCTTGCTATGCATGCATTATTAAATGTTCTTGTAAGAATTAAAATTCAATTTGAAGTTTCTGAATCCTTTGGGAATAAAATATATAAAATGACTTGATCATGATTAATGTTCCTGTTACATATGAAGATCATGAACTGACAGTCTAAACTGTGAAGCACAATATTCAGTACAGAGAAATATACGTCTCTTCAGGAGTTGTGAGATCCAGTCAGAGTGTACTTTGCTTTTAGAGTATATAAATATAAGTGCAATACATCAAGTGAAAAGTTAAAAAATGAATTGTGTTCCGTCCGGTCATCAGTAGACCTCTCTGTTAGGACATATAAGATAAAGTACTAAAACCCTATAGTACAAGAGGTGCAGACAGATGACGTGGGAAATTAAGTGATGGTATTTGAATAGAGTTTACGGAGTAATCTTAGTCGGATAATCTTAATTGCCTCTCTATGATAAGTACCTTTGTCTCATCAGCATAAAATCAGATTTGCCTATTTTACTAGGCAAAGTAAAATTAATGCTTCACAATATTGTCCTGAGACCTTAAGATGACAATAAAAAACTTTATTTAAAAACCTTGCGATGACAATACAGCACAAAACATAAGGAAATGCATGTTGAATATATTGCTAACACTCTACAATAAGGTACAATAACTTAGTTAACATTAGTTCATGTATTAAATAACCATGAGCAATACATTTGTTGCTGTGTTTGTTAATCTTTATTAACGTTAGTTAAAAATACAGCTGTTCATTGTTAGTTTACAGTGCATTTACTAATGTTAACAAGATTTTAATAAAGTATTAGTAAATGTTAACATTAACAAAAAATAATAAAGGCTGTTCACGTGCAGTTCATTATTAGTTCATGTTAACTAATGAAACGTTTTAATAAAGTGTTACCAATTAAGACATAAATACAAAAAAAAAAAGTATAAAAGAGAATTAAGAAACAACATGAATTAAGATGTTCGTGACTGCTATGTCACACCAAAGGTGAGTAATCCTGATAAAATGCAGGGAAACAAGTGTTAATAATAATTTAACATCATACACAAATGGCAAAAACACTGGGTGCTCATTAAAATAGGTCTATTCACTATTTAAAGAACAATCTCGATGGGTATTGACCACAGATGATTGTTTTGCAATCATTAGCGTGATTGTAGCTGTGAGAGCTGTCTGTACCTTCAGCTAAAATACAACAAAACAAGCATCATTCTTCTTCATTTTTGACATGATATGGGACATCTGATTACAACAACACTTGCTTACATCAGTTAATAGTTCATAAACTATTGCTTCAACTGATCTCAAACTTCTTTAACTTCAGTTAACACAGAAATGAACGATTAACTGCACTTACTGCTCAGCCATGAACTGGTCGAAAGCTGATGACGTAACATGTAGGTAGGCCCGCCCTCATGCAGTGGCGCCTCCAAGGGGGGGCCAGGGGGGGCCACGGCCACCCCCAAAATGACACTGGCCACCCCATTGGCCCCCCCAACCAGAAAGAGTGGAGTTTTTAGTATAGTGATTTTATTTTATAAATTAACATAGTTATTAATGAAACACTATATTAAAAAATTTAAATAATAAACTTGTATTATATGAGCTGTATAATACGCTCTCAACCCCTCCCCCTCTTTACGTGCATTGCGGCAACTTCGCGCACTTTACACGTGCAGCCGCCATAGCCGCAATACCGCGAAGCACATGGATGGTTCGTTCAAGTTCAGGAGGATCAAGCAAGAAGCAACGCAGGAGAGGAAACTTAATGTAAGTAAAACTTGGTTTTCGTATGTCATATAACAATTCTGTCATTAATTGCTCACATTCGTGTCATTTCTAAACGTGTAAGACCTCCGTTCATCTCCAGAATGCAAATTAAGACAGCAGAGTATGACGTTCAAGGCCCAGAAAAGTTCCTAGATGATCGAAAAGGTAGTCTATGTGACATCAGTGGTTAAACTGTAATTTTACGAAGCTACGAGAATACTTGCGCAAATAAAACAAAAATAACAGCTTTATTCCACATTTTCATCTCTGTCTGCGTCACTTGTGTTGGTGGTGGCGCTGACCGACTCGATAGATTTCATACAGCGTGAGTCTTTCAATTACATTTAAACAGCTTTATTGGCATGACAGAAGCACATTTTGCATTGCCAAAGCATACATAGGCATGGAGAACATATAACAGAGTCTTTTTCTCCGTGTGTAAGTTAAACAAGGCACGGCTCATGTGTTCAATGTCATAACGCCTTATCTGGGTCGGACGGCACCGTGTGCAAATATCCTGGTCCACGCTCCAGTCCAGTCGGTGGCGCCGGCGGTAATGCACCTGTAAGCTGCTTGCCAACAAATCACGAAAGCAACAGCCCCGGCGGTGCCACACGCCTGCGTCATGGTGCGTGCGTCACGCGCGCTTCCACAAGTGACGCAGAAGAGACGAAAATGTGGAATAAAGCTGTTATTTTCTTTGATCATCTTGATACTTTTCTGGGCCTTGAACGTAGTAGTATGTTACCCTTGCTGTCAATGGGAGGGTCAGCTCTCGGATTTCATCAAAAATATCTTAATTTGTGTTACAAAGATAAACGAAGGTCTTAAGGGTTTGGAACAACATGAGGATGAATATTTAATGACTGATTTTTCATTTTTGGGTTAATTAACCCTTAATATTACTCCATCAATTTGTCTATAAATTATTGCAGATTTGGGTAACATTTAATGCACTGTCATTTGCTCTAAGGTTACAAATGTAGAACAGTTAGTCAGTGTTTCCCATTAATTTATTAGACTATTGTGACACGTACTATTTTATTAATGTATGTCTAAACAACAGAAACAGAAAATATGCTATTTAAACTCTGACTGGATATTTTCACACAAATATAGGGTTTATGAATCAAAATGAAGAGGAAGGCAGTCAACATATCCACCTTCTTCAGCAAAAGGTCTGTACATTCTGAGAAAGGTGATGAGGCAGTTAGGATGGAGGACCAAGTCCAAGAGAGTACAGAATGCAACAGACAGCAGCTGGAAGAGACGGACAGACAAGAGACGGACAGACAACAACTGGAAGAGACAACTGCACACACAGACTGTGACCCATCAGGTACGGACTGCTGTGCTGCACTCACTAACAGCACACTTAGCAAATATTCCTGAAGGTGTTTAGGCTTTTCTCAGGAGACCTTAACAAATGTCCAAGGGGGTCTTAAAATAATTTTATATTTTTTTCAAATGAATTAAAACAAGTAAAAATAAGGATATTTGTTTGCATTTGGCTTTTTATGACATTTTGAGTAGAAATTGTAATTGTGCCTTGAATTTAAAAAGATTGGTAAGCACTACTTTATTTAGACTTTAAAATTGTTCAAATCATTTGTAAATATTTTAAGTAAACTGGGGAGATGTATCTAACATAAGCATTAAATAAATCATATAATGAATGATCATATACTTAACGAATTGCACTATTAATGCTGCTTTTTGCTCCATTATAGATATATCAAAATCAAGAGATGAGGATCCTAAACAGCCCCATCTAAAGCTCTTTCCAAGAACTGCCCAGGGGGATAGAAGACGCTGTTTTAAAGCAGAATGGTTTAAGACTCACAAATGGCTTGAATACTCTCAAAGTAAGGACTCTGCTTACTGCTACGCGTGCAGACACTTCTGTCTTCCAAATTCTGGTGATTCAGTCTTTACATCTGTTGAGGGTTTTCGAAACTGGAAAAAGGCCACTTACAAAGATGGAGGGTTTGCAGCGCACACAAAATCAGAATCTCACATCAATGCAATGCTAGCATGGACAGAGTATAAAAGATCAGCTGCAACCAGCTCTTCTCTGCTGAACTCTTTAAGTAATGAATACGATAAACTGGTCAAGGCAAATCGTGAATATATAAAGACAGTTGCTGAGGTACTGCTACTTACAGCAACACAGAATATAGCTCAGCGAGGCCACAGAGATACGGATGGTAATAAGGGTAATTTCCTTGCTATAATGGAATTGATCGCTAAACATGATGAAACGGTTAAAAGAAAGATGTCAAAACAACACAATGCAACTTACACAGGTCACGGGACACAAAATGAAATTTTGGATTGTCTTGCTGAAATGGTCCGTTCATCTATAATAAGGGAGGTTAAAGAGAGTGAATGCTTTAGTGTAATGGTTGATGAAACAAAAGACGTGAGTAAGAAAGAGCAAATGTCGATGGTCTTAAGATATTACTACAGCGGCACAGTACATGAAAGCTTACTACATTTTGAGGCTGCGCAACACTTGGATGCTGCGGCTCTAACAGACAAAATCATTCAAAAGCTTCAGCTTTATGGCCTTGATTACAAACATAATTTAGTAGGCCAAGCATACGATGGTGCCTCAGTAATGAGTGGGAAAAACTCTGGGGTACAAGCACGGATTAGAAAGGAAGCTCCTTTGGCATTCTATGTGCACTGCAATGCGCATTGCCTAAATCTTGTACTTGTGGACACTGTTAAAACAGTCCCTGATGCGCATTGTTTCTTTTCACTGCTTCAAAAGATGTATGTCTTTATATCAGGGTCTTACGTCCACCAAAAGTGGTTAGATGTTCAGAAGCAAATGTATGAGGGGCCACCTCGTGAAATGCAACGACTATCAGACACTCGATGGGCTTGTAGATATTTTGCCTGTAAAACTGTGAAAGACAGACTACCGGCTATCATCAAAGTACTTGAAGAAATTTCACAGGAATCCAATGGAGAGAGGGCTGTTGAGGCACGTGGTATATTAGCTCAAATTGATTTGAAATTTGTTGGACTGCTCGTAATCTTCACTCAAGTTTTTGGAGATGCAAAACACTTGTCTGATGTTTTACAGTCCCCACAACTTAACCTTAGCACTGCCATTGACCTTGTTGGTTCTCTTATTGAGACTTTTACTGACTACAGAGAGAGATCACACTTTGAGCAGATCTGGGACAATTGTATGAATCTTGCCCAACAGTGCAACATTTCACCTTTAACTCCAAAGCGTGAAGTAAAAGTCAGCTCCAGACTAGATGGACATTGGGTTACCTCTCCAATAGTAAACAGACAAATGGAAATGGACAAAGACACCTTTCATACATCCACATTTATACCTGTCCTTGATGTTCTGCTCTGTGAATTAAAGAGAAGATTTTCTAAAGACAACTGTGACACGCTGATTGGAATACAGGCTGTAAACCCTTCCAGCCCAACATTCTGTGATCAAGATGCTATTTCTGTGTTTGCCTCGAAATACAACTGCAGCGTAGATGACCTGAAATATGAAGTTCCTCAGATAAAAAGACTAATTATGAGAAAGAAGACAAATGGATTAAAAACACCAGAAAATCTACTGGAAATGACAGTGTTTATTGAGCCTTTTAAAGAGGTGTTTAATGAGTTTTTTAAACTCTGTAAAATTGCACTTGCATTGCCTGTCAGCACAGCAGCTTGTGAGCGTAGTTTTTCTGTACTTAAGCGAACTAAGACCTACCTAAGAAGCACCATGAGTGATGAAAGACTGAGTAATTTAGGAATTCTGAGTGTAGAATCAGAAAGAGCTCGGGCCATTAACCTGGAAGATTTTGTTGATGTATTTGCAAGAAGACATGGAAACAGGAGAATAAAGCTGTTTTGATTTTGAGCAAATACAGGCAAAGACAACTGTGACTACAGACAAAGGAAATGGATAATAGACAAAGTAACTAATGTGCTGTTATGGTTAGGGCTGTTAGGGCTTTATTATATATATTAGGTTGTTGCATATATAAAATGCATTTACATAACCTATGCCTTCTTACACCCTATGCACACAACTCAATATGAATTAGTATATCTTCTTACTCTGCTTTTATATTCTTAAATCATTTTCTAAAATATTATTTTATAATTAGTAATTGTAGTATAAATATGTGACTAAGAATAATATGCAATATAACTTCTAAAAAGTTTCTTTGTTAACTGTAAAATGTCTAGTTAGTTTTCTTTCAACTTTTTACATTGCATTACATTTGCAGCAGTGTAACAATTGTTTTAATAAAGTGATGAGTTAACAATCTATGCTTTCTTGTTTACTTTTATTCTCTGTTGAAATGAACCAGCACTCCAAATAAACAGGCTACTTCCAGTTAAAGGGATAGTTCACTCAAAAATGAAAATTGTGTCATCACTTACTCAACCTCGTGTTGTTCTAAACCTGTATGGGTTTCTCTGTTCTGCTGAACACAAAAGAAGATATTTTGAAGAATGTCGGTAACCAAACAGTTGACGTGTCCATTGACTTCCATAGTATTTTTTTTTTCCTACTATGGAAGTCAATGGACACGTCAACTGTTTGGTTACCGACATTCTTCAAAATATCTTCTTTTGTGTTCAGCAGAGGGGGGAGGGGGGGGGGGTGGATCCGGCGACTCAAAACGGGGGTTGGAGGTAACGAAAAAAAAAAAAAAAAAAAAATACACTGCCTACGTAGCTTCAATGCAGGGACAGCGCCAGAGAATTTTTAACGCATGTGCTGAGTGGGTGCTAGATCATTGACGGGGAGCTGCGCAAAACTTGGTCACTAAATATTAATATTCAGTTATGTTAATGATCACAATTAAAGTTTTAATTTTATTAAATTGAACAAGCGCAACATTCAGCATTCAATCAAATAGGCCTATTCTAAAAGATGTAGGCTATTATTATTAATAATGTTATTTCAACACAATATCTCGTTATTTCGAAATAATATGTGTGCATGCATCTGTAAATCCGGTGATGCGTGTATTGATTTTTATTAATAAACAAGTGTTTTCTCTAAAAGTGTCGACTCGGCTGCAAAGATTAAGTTGACGATCGGCATCTCTGTGTGAACGCGCCTATAGAGAGAAATGCACATAAATAAGCCTAATGGATTACATAATCAGAGAGTAGCCTTTTTCTTTTTTCGTTTTGAATTATTTCGTTTAAAGACATTTCAAGCTTTGTGTATTTGATTTATTTGTCATGTCTGTGTGAGGCATACACCGAGTTTCGTTAAGTTAGGATGTGCTAGTTCACGTACAATGCAACAATGCAAGTGAGCGCGCAGGCGCCTCCGTTATATTTGTTTCGTAGCCTATTCATTAAATACAGGCAATTGGTTGATGAAAAATTGATTAAAATTAAGATACAATTTATACAAAACGAAATTCACTTTAAAGAAAGGCTTTTCTACAAAACAACTTCAACTTCAACGGTCAAAATCATGTCTGACCCGCTCCATGTCTCATATTGCACATCCTTACTCGCTTGTGTTGTTCTGTTCACTTTTCATAAATCAACATAAATGAAAAAAAAAATAACATTACAATATTTTAACAAATATGAAACTAAATGCGTTTTTTAATGGCTACAACATTATAGTAGGCCTACATACCCTCTATTTGTACAAATTTCTGCACATTCATTTAATTCTGAATTTTGCACAAGTTGAAAGGTATTTGTTCAAATCAAGTTCACGGATAATTACGCGTGCATTTATTAATCATTATGATACTAAAATTCTAACAAATAGGCTATGCTATGTACAAAAAATCGAGCTTCCCCTCGATGTTGTTATTCAACAGATGAGCCCATAATATGAACGCATTTACACGTTAAGCATTTTCCTCCCATATAAAACCATGTGGCTTAATGCAGATTAGAATGTCCCCTTATTTTTTCGAAATAACGAGATATTATGTCGATACTAGGCTGTGTCCACCGCGTGGTCTCCTTTTTGATCAGCGGAAACGATTTTTGCTTGTTTCGGATCTGACTGTCCAGCGTATTTGAAAAAGTTAAGCAAACTTTCCTGTCTTTTTTACATTTTTCCTCTGAGTGAAACGATCGAGGCTATACAGCAATCTCGACTCGTACAACAAGCGCGCACGTCACAAATATTGAACACTACACAAAAAGTAATTTTATTTTTTTTCATTTAGGCATTTAATTTTAGTGACACGGGAGGTGCCGGATGATGGATCCAATAAAAAAGGTTCCGGATCCAATGTCGGAGGTGACGGAACGTGTTCCGGCTCAAATAAACCCCTGGTATTGTGCCACCCTAACATTTTTGCTGGCCCCTTTCGGCCACCCTATGAAAAAAATCCTGGAGGCGCCACTGCCCTCATGTGATACTGATTGGTCGATTGATAAGCTTAAATCTGATTGGCTAAAGAGTACGACTGCTCTGTGTTACGAGTGTTATGCTGCCAGCAAAGTCTCAAAAACTCACACACACATATCTAAGGCGATTCGTACGTGAATGACGATTTGCACATTCAAATGCAAGGATACACTCGTACATTTTAAACATTCAAAGGTTTTTGTGCACAGTTGTATATCTACGAATTGTGTTTTGCATTTGTGAAATGTATTTTATGAGTATATAATTTTATTTTGCGCATGTGAATTGCTTTTTGTGAATATATATTTTTTTCACGCACGTGGATTTTTTTTGTGTGCACGTGAATTAGGTTTCATGCATGTGAAATTGTCTACGCATTTGTGAATCATGTTTTTTGCGTGAATTATATTTGAGACTAATCTGCTTCCATACTAGTGCGGTGGCTGCGATATATGTAAAACTACCAACATCTGTTGCAATGATTTTTGGAATGACTTATCGTGAGAGGGAAAAATAACGGTTTAGTCGCATAACATCGGTTAACGGAAACGCCATCGGTTTGCAATAGCCTAGTTTTTTAACAACATTTAAAAAACATTGCAAAAGTTTTGTGCAAATCTGTAATGAAAAGGCGGCTACTGATTCAGACTGGAAAACTCACCAAGAACAGAGGGAGTGAGGATCCATTTAAAGGTTTTTCTTCCATTAGCACATAGACAGGATGAATACTGATCATCAGAGGAGGCTTTGAGAGTGTAGTCTGAGGAAGGAGCTGGAGACACTTTAACCTGTCAATCATACACACATGATTAGTGGCATATTTGATATGATTTGATTAGAGTGCGTCTGAAATCTCACCATGATGCACTTGGACAGATAGCTGAAGACAGTGGCCTTCAGCTCAAAGATCTCCCCGCGGATGATGGAGTAAGGCAGAGAGAGCTCTAGGAAGAAGGGCTGGAAAACTGTCAGCTGAGCAGGAGGAGCCAGACCCAGACCTTCAGAGGACAGGCAGAAGGCCTCCGTCTCCCAAGAGGTGATGGTGTCAGGAACCGTGACAGGAACCTGAGCTGATCCAGAGTCCCTGTGGAGGAATTACAACAATAGGCATATTTGATTCTGACTCAGTCATTTTTCCTGTAATAAATGACAACATTCAGCACACAGATGATGAAAAAACTGGATTAAGAATCTGCAAAGCAGGCAAGGTATTAATAAGAATAAGTAATAGGATAAATATGATGTTAAATGTTCTGATTATGCTTTAAATACCCCACTTCAGCAAGTTCCCAGATCCAAGTTTCTGGAAAGACAGTTCGAACTGGAGAATCAGGTGTTTCAAATAGATATTCATTCCTAGAATCTGAGAGAACCTCTGACCAATAACAAGAGCCTGGAAAAAAAGAGTACGTCAAAATGATCAATTCTATATCCAGTCATAAGTGAATAGAAAACGGAAAGCAGATCATTATTTTAATACACATATTTTAAACGTTTCAGTTTATTTCGTTTTCATTTTAGTTTAAGTATTTTAAGGCTGCAAATGTGTTAATTTTATTTTACAAAATTTATATAGTTTTATAGATTAGTTTGTCCTACCAATATTAACACTGATTCAAAGTTCACTAATAACCCTAGAAAAAAATGGTCTTTTCCTACATCTCTATAATTGTGGAATTGTGCAAGTTTCACAATTTCACAAATTGAACATATTTAATTTTTTGAAATATATTTCATAACAAGCACCAACATATTAAAACATTACAGCTTGGATTGTAATAACAGTAAATGTACCTACCAAAATTACACACAGGGAGTTCCACAAACAAATTTGTTGCCATCTTCAATCCCACTCTCTGCCAAATGGCAATGATGAACCACAATAAAAGTCAAGAAAATACAAATTACTTTTAAATGTCAGTATAATCATAAAGGCTTTTTATACATTTACTTACACATGTGCAGTATATACTCTTCCAATCATTATCTACTGCACTGCCACACATATAATCCAACTGTTACCTTTAAGGATTCATAAGTGAATGTGTAACTCGAAAAACGCGGACACGGACACTCGTCATCTTCAACAGTCTCAGGGTAATTTGACCACGATTGCACTGGCAGCAGGCTGAAGATCTGTGACAGGACGGGACCATGTTCACACACTATCAGTATGATTTCTAAATAATACATGTATTTCCAACGAAAATGTATTTCCAATTTGGTGAGAAAGAATGAAGATTAATGCTAAATTTCCTGAGATCAAAATGTCAGCTGATGGATCATAGGCAGCAATAAGTAAAGTCTGTTATCATTAGATTCACACTGTAGATTCCCACTATGAAGACACACATTTAATCATCACTGAATCTTAAAGCATCTAGACCTTGTCAACATCCAGACGTTCTCCTGACTTCAGGATCAGGACGCTCTGATCTACAGCACTGAGGCCACACAGTGAACCAGGCTGAGCTGAGAGCTGGAGAGTGTTTTTCTCACTGGGAACTGCTTTAGCAGGAGAAAACTGCAGAGATACCTGTGACATACAGGGAATATGATTTATTTTAGCAATGAGTCAGTAATACAGTTTAAAAAGGTTAATTTCTAAAGCTACAATGCATACCTTGTTTTTGAAACACTTTTCAATGTTGAAATCTTTGCTACTAGCCACAACCGTTTCACTGGGCAGAAAAACACAGTACGCCAGAATCTGCATTACAGGAGCCAGATCTGCACTAATAGACAGTTTGAACGACATTGAGCCCCTTGCTCCATCAGAAATCTTCACTTCAACCTTCTCATATCCATGATGAACAATCACTCCTCTGGACAAGACCTGAAACAGACAGATGACACTCTGATAACAAACTGACTAGTGCAGCCAAATAATACTGTTAAACAAAAACATCTCTGTGATAATGTACATACTGCACATGTTCTCACCATATAGACGATGTCAGTTTTGAAGTTTTTAATTGTCTCTCCAACAAAATAATACTTGATGGTGACGGTAAATTCAGAGTCACACTTTAATGGTTGTTCAGTATTCTCTATAATCAATTCACTTCGTGATGGGGTGTATAGAGAGTCAGGTTGGATGATATGGACTGTTTTTTTATCAGCAACGATGTAAGGCGTGTTGTCATGGTTGTAATAACGGACCTCTTGATAGACACTTGCCTAGATTACAAAAAAACTGAAATAACTCATGTAACTCTTCAGGCATTACAAAAGAAAACTAAGTGAACACAAAATATCTTACTATTAGAAAAATATGACTTTTAGAAAGACTGGATGTATTAAGAGAGAAGTTGGCCAGTCCATCGCTGTCTGTAGTGAGATTTAGGAGCAGTTTTGTGGACCAAGTTTGACCCTCCATAAGATAAACCTTTTTGTTTTGAATTGGTGCACCTTTGAAATTTGAGAGTTTTATCTGTTGAAAATTTGAAGATTTGAAGGAATAAATTAATAAATAATTCTGTACATATCAATGATGTTAAACTGAGACAAACAGATTTTAGACGTACTTTTCCTTCAATAACTGATCCGTGTTCATATGTTTTGGGCAGGTCAGTAAATGTGACTTTACCAATTTCATAAGTGAGAGATACAGATTCAAATTTTGTCATGGTGATCTCTGTAAATAGTCAAAACACCTACATAAATACTTGTTCAAATAAAAGTAAAAGGTCAAAAATGTGAAATTCAAGACGTGTATGTAACAGAGATCTGACCAAATTAAACAGCTCACCTGTTCCTTCTTCTGTAACCATTGCCTCAACATGAAGAGAATTCTGCATCACATGCCGTGGATACCTGTGAAACCTACGACCATTTACCAGTGTGAAGACGTCAAAAAAGTATGATGGATCTAAGGTATGGATGGCACAGCCTGTCTGTTTTATCTAATTATGAACACAAACATAACTATTAACTGAAGAGTGGTTTAATGAGATAAATGGAGGAAAGATAATGGACTGCGTTTCAACTCACATACCTCAATGGTTTCCTCTAAACACCCTGGATTGATGGGAAGGGAAATATCAGGATCTGTGTATATGGCAGTGTAGGGCCAATTATTACGGCACACTTTCACCCGTGATTTACCAGGTACAGGCTGTCCGTAAGTGTATCTGTGAAAAAGGTACAAGCAACTGATCTACAGCCCAGGGTTGAGTTAAGCAACTAATATATTAGGATGGGGGGTTAAAGTAAGAAACTGACCCAAGAGTTAAATAAATAATAATACAATTAACAATTAAATGAAAGTGTGAATGGAAGAGCACTTTGCTTTATTAATGCAGGAAATAAAAAGAAACCACTCACTTTCCGCAAACCTCAATTATCAGTTCCTCTTCTTCAACACTTACTTTATTTGGGCTTTTTACAGTAACTTCAAACTTAGGCAAAACTAGAAGTCAGAAGGCAGAAATCAGAGTTATTAGTACTCAATTTATATATTAAAAATTAAAATACAAACATATTATTGAAACTCTTCCCATGCAAAACTGCAAATTGTCTGTTCCCTTTCAAGAGAACTCTGCTGCATCATAAGTTACGACACTATGGGAACACCTCTGCGTGATTGCGTCTTGAAGCACGTGTGAAATCAGTCCAATGGTGTGGCGGAACGTCATAGGCGGGAGACATCATGACCTGGAAGGTATAAAGCACCCCTGAACCAAACAATGTCAGCTTCTGTTTCTTCAGCAAGCGGTCTGTGTTACTCTATCTGTCATATGTGAGGTTGTGTGTCTATATATCAATATATATTTCCTCTCTCAGGATCAGGAAGCACACTCTGCGTTTTCTTCCGCCCTGAGTGAGTTAAGCCCCTTTCACACAGCGCATTGAACCCGGGAAATTGCCGGCAAATTGCCGGAACGCCTTCTGTGTGAACGCAAACACGACCCGGGTTTAATGCCGGGATCGATGCCGGGTTGGGGACCTAGTAACATTGCCGTGTTCAGTCCCGGGACGCGCGCTGTGTGAACAAAAGCCGTAATAATGCCGTGTCGTAGTGATGACGCTGAAGCCGGGATCGTTCGCCAGCTGTGAAACGGTACGAAATGCGCAATTTTATGATCGAATCAGAGAAATAAATGCACAAGCGTGATTTCTCGAGAGAGAGAAATCGCAGCTCATAAGCAAACTGAAGACGCTGCTGAGACATTACAAGTCACATCGATGTCACGTGTCTTTCCGGGACATACACGGGTTGTGTGTGAACGCGCTCTCTGATTCCGGAAAATCACTGGCAGTGTGAATGAACCAAAATCAAATGAACCCGGGTCAAATCCCGGGTCACTTTATCCGTGTATTTTCCGGAATCTCTGTGTGAAAGGGGCTTTAGTGTCTCACTCAGTAGTATCGAGTCAGTGGATATCACACAAGCAATGTACATACTTTGCTCTACAGTTATGGTGGTGAAGAAGTCTGAAACCTCAGTCAATTATTCACTAAAGAAAGTGAAAGCAAAAACATTTGACACTGCATTAACGGTTCATATTCTTTCAGAGACGATGAGAGCTGAATCTACTTCAATGTGCTGATAATGGTATATAGGCCTAGGCTAATTGTCTTATTTTATTTGCTTAATATTTCTCTTGTGGCCCATATGTAGTGGAAAAATTAGAGTTGCTAATCTAAGCAATCTAATCTAACTAATCTTTTATTTTCCTCACAGCTCTTTGGTAATATAAAATTATTGTGTGGAAGTCCTCTTCTGATCATCGTCTATCGGCGCATAAACGCACTGCATCTATCAACTGAGCTTCGTCTATCGGCACAACCTGGTACGGGGGTTTTCGTGGGGCCCTTCAAAAAAGCAGGTGGTGGCATTCCAGCAGGTCTTCCCTTGTCGATCAAAGGTCTCAACCTCGAAAGAGGTTATTAGAGCGGTCAGTTCAGCCGTTTCCTACCTGGAATCTGCTTCAGGATGCCAAACTTACTTCTCAAAATACACCAGATACCAGTCTCAAAAGACTGGTTTCCTTAGTAGACCCAGTGTTGGGAGTAACGCGTTACAAAAGTAATTAATTACTGTAATGCATTGCTTTTTGCTGTAACGCGGTAATGTAAGGCATTACAGGGGGGAAAAATGTAATATTTTACTCGGTACAAATGTCAGTAACGCGCGTTACAAGCAGTTAACCTGGAATAAAGTGGTAGTTTTTTTTTCCTTCATGCAAATTCGCCAAAATCACCGCGAGATCAGCAGAGGAGAAACGTCCGCGCAAAATGTTTCACTCCGTTTCCATGGCAACTCTGCGCCGCGGCCGCTCCAGTGTTTGAAAAATAGACAGTATGGGTTTGAAAGCGACATGAATGTTCAAAGTTCACGCGCACGGCCATTGATTAAACCACGTCAAAATCATGCAGCATTTACAAACATATAGAATTAGAACATTACTTAAATAAAAATCTCATTAATATTACATTATACATTTAAAACTGATTTTGGAGATCTATGACTCGTTCATAGACCAAATGGCCTATGCCCACACTACTGCAGTCACTCACAATAATAATTAAAATAAAATAAAAATATTTGGCTTAGTTATTTTTATTTTTGCTAAAGTTTAACCCTAAAGTTTACCCCGGGCTTAAAGTAAAAAGATTTCTGTACCATGCGTCCATGCAAAGTACCATGGTAATATTTGAGGTACCAAGGTTATATCTGAGGAAGTATGTACCATGGTAATATGTACGGCAGAATGTACCATGGTTATATCTGAGGTACTAGGGCATGTACCATGGTAAATCTGAGGTACCATACTATGTACCATAGTAACATACTGTACAGTATAGTACTTCAGATATTATCATGGTACCATGATAATATCTGAAGTACTATAAAGTATGTACCATAGTTATATCTGAGGTACTATGGTATGTACCATGGTAGGTACCACGGTAAATCTGAGGTACCATACTATGTACCATAGTAACATCTACAGTACCATGCAATGTACCATGGTACCATGATAATATCTGAAGTACTATATAGTACCATGGTTATATGTAAGGTACCATGGTACTACCATAGTACTACTATGGAATACCATGGTACTACTATGGTATACCATGGTATGTACTATAGTACATCATAGTAAATTTCTTATGGGTCCAAGCTCAGTCGGATACCACATCACCTTCTACTGGATGTGTAATGAGCTAATTGAGCATCATAAGCTACATTTAGATTTCCAAATCCATATTTGCAGTTATTTGGGTGAGAGTAACTTAAAAGTAATGCAATAGTAGTGTAATGCCTTACATTTTAAATACAGTAATATTGTAATGTAACGAATTACTTTGAAATGACAGTAATAAGTAATAAATAACGCATTACAGTTTCGAAGTAACTTGCCCAACACTGGACGCGAGTAAAAACATGAACACACTGGACAGACGCTTGATAGTAGAAATCTAAGTTTTAATTCTAATTGAAAGAGACACTGAGGGCCCTATTTTAACGATCTGAAATGCGAGTATCAAACGCGAAACGCAAGTAACTTTGCTGGCGGATCTCGGGCGCTGTTGCTATTATACCGGCGGGATAAATGACTCTTGCGCCCGACACAACTCTAAAATGGGTTGGTCTGAAGTAGCTTCATTACTCATCAGTGTTGGGAGTAACGCGTTACAAAAGTAATTAATTACTGTAATGCATTGCTTTTTGCTGTAACGCGGTAATGTAAGGCATTACAGGGGGAAAAAAAGTAATATTTTACTCGGTACAAATGTCAGTAACGCGCGTTACAAGCAGTTAACCTGGAATAAAGTGGTAGTTTTTTTCTTCTTCATACAAATTCGCCAAAATCACCGCGAGATCAGCGAAACGTCCTGGAGAAACGTCCGCGCAAATTGTTTCACTTCCTGTACGTTAATACAGAGCCGAGATGAGTGAGCCTGCAGCGGATAGTACATTCTCAACAGCGAGAGAGGGAGTTTCCTGCTTACCAGTCGCAGTGGTCCAGCGTCGTTTCCATGGCAACTCTGCGCCGCGGCCGCTCCAGTGTTTGAAAGCGATATGAGTGTTCAAAGTTCACGCGCACGGCCATGATTAAACCACGTCAAAATCATGCAGCATTTACAAACATCTAGAATTAGAACATTACTTAAATAAAAATCTCATTAATATTAAATTATACATTTAAAAATGATTTTGGAGATCTATGACTCGTTCATAGACCAAATGGCCTATGCTGCACACTACTGCAGTCACTCACAATAATAATAAAAATAAAAATATTTGGCTTAGTTATTATTCATTAGTTATTTTTATTTTTGCTAAAGTTTAAGCCTAAAGTTTACCCCGGGCTTAAAGTAAAAAGATGTCTGTACCATGAGTCCATGCAAAGTACCATGGTAATATTTGAGGTACCATGGTTATATCAGAGGTAGTATGTACCATGGTAATATGTACGGCAGAATGTACCATGGTTATATCTGAGGTACTAGGGCATGTACCATGGTAAATCTGAGGTACCATACTATGTACCATAGTAACATACTGTACAGTATAGTACTTCAGATATTATCATGGTACCATGATAATATCTGAAGTACTATAAAGTATGTCGGTCCAAGCTCAGTCGGATACCACATCACCTTCTACTGGATGTGTAATGAGCTAATTGAGCATCATACGCTACATTTAGAGTGCCAAATCCATATTGGCAGTTATTTTGGTGAGAGTAACTTAAAAGTAATGCAATAGTAGTGTAATGCCTTACATTTTAAATACAGTAATATTGTAATGTAACGAATTACTTTGAAATGACAGTAACAAGTAATAAATAACGCATTACAGTTTCGAAGTAACTTGCCCAACACTGAGTAGACCAGACTTAGTAGAAAGGTTGCTGTCAGCATGGGACTTTCTGCCATTGGGTTATACAATAAAGAAAGAGAACAGAATTCAGTTTTGTTCTCGTCCTCACTTTCACTGGGTTCTGCCCACTAAGGTGGATCCAGAGCAGGCTCTGGTTATGGAACAAGATGTGAAAACTTTCTTGGAGAAGGGGGCCATAGAACGTGTTCCCCACCAGAATTCGGATTTTACAGCCGGTATTTCATTGTTCCAAAAAAGAACGTCCGATTTATTTGCACCATGTAAATCGTGCGGCCAAAAGCTAAAATTAAAAATGTTAACTTTAAAGCAAATCGTGACTCCAATCAGGTCAGAGGACTGGTTTGTCATGATAGACCTCAAAGATGCATACTTCCACATATCCATCCTTAAACACCAAAGGAATTACCTCAGGTTTGCTTTAGGCGGCAAAACATACCAGTACAGGGTTCTTCCTTTTTGCCTAGCACTGTCAGCTCGCACTTTTCATGAAATGCCTGGATGCTGCACCGGCTCCTCTGCGACTCCAAGGCATTCGCGTGTTGAATTACATCGGTGATTGGTTGATATTAGCTCATTCAGAGCACATGGTGGTTCAATATCAAAATGTTGTCCTCACTCATATGAAAGAGCAGGGGTTGAGGCAGAACGCAAACAAGAGTGTTCTTTCTCCAGTACAGAGATCCACCTTTCTGGGCGTTATGTAGCAGTTTGTGATGATGCAGGCACGTTTCTTTTTTGCACGCTTAGGCTATGCCTCGTTTCCACTGAGCAGTACGGTACGGTACGGTACGGTACGGGACAGTACGGTACGGTTCGGGTCTGTTAACCATGATCTGGCTAGCGTTTCCACTGCCAACAGTACCCTTACTTGATAGGCGTGGTGTTTCGATCGACGTCATTTTCGCGTGAAGAAGAACATAGTAAACTACAATGGATGACATGCAGCAGATCTTATTCTTGCTCCTCGACATGTTTGTCACAAGAAGACAAGCGCCGACATTAGGCTTTTCTCAATATCAAGTACGCAAAGTTTGTACTTGCCATGCACGCGACTCCTACATGCAAATGGTACAGCGCGTTCTTAAAAGCGACGCTGATACACCGGTTATCTCGGTTACTCTGTATGTACATTTTAAGCAACAATAAAACGAAATATGTTATAAAACACCACTCTGCCTCTTTTCGTTTTCATTTAAATAAATTAAACATTATAGGGACACAAATGTGGTTCATGCGCAACGTTATTCACTGCACGTTATACGTTATTCTATTTATAACGAAACGAAATTTAAAACACAACCCTAACGTTACCTCTTTTCGTTTAAAAAAATAAATAAAATAAACATATTCCAGGCAATATATGCATTTGTACAAATGTTGCAATAAACATCAGTGATAATCTTGTAATAAAAAATTACAAGAAACCATATTTCTTTTTGTTAAATTTCAGTTTTATCAATAATAGCCTATATAAAAGTTTAAGTAAAGTACAAGAAGCTATACAATAAGAAATAAAGCAAACAATTCAGTCAAATATCCAAATGCAGCGCTCTAGTCTAACATTACAAGTTAAACACAAATAACGTTAATATAAAACTAAACTTAGCCCTCAGCCAAAACGATTGACAGGGAACTCATTATATATTCACGAGACCAAAGATCGCCCGTTAGGTCTACACAAAACAAATTATATCTTATGTTTAACCACTACCGTCGGAGTCCGCGACGAACGCCGAGAAAAGGCTCATCCAGCCGGGAAACATGAGCGCCGAGCGCCCGCTGAACGCATGGATCTCACAACCGAAAAAAAAAAAAAAAATCATCTTTATAAATAAACCACAGATTTGAGCTTTAAACAACTACATTCTCGCCTGAAAAACTCTTAAAATTACATTTCGTGACACAGTAACAGTAGTATTATATTAAACTGTATATTAAAAAATGGCCTTCTTATGTTGTCATTCCTCTTGTAGCACGCGCAAGTGACGATTCTCTGTCAACCAATCAACGTCTTGCAGTGAGTCTAGCTCCACCTTTTAGTACCGTTCCACTGTGCTAGGTACCCCAATGGAAGGGTACCTAAAAAGTGGTACGGTACGGTTCGGCATTTTGGTACCATTCACAACTTTTGATAGTGGAAACGCAAATAAATGCGTACCGTTCCGTACCGTACCGAACCGTACCGCTCAGTGGAAACGAGGCATTAGATGTCATCCTCTCAGCATTAATAAATCTGAAGCTAGGCCAGTCACTGCACTGTCAAACAGTTTTAAAAGATCCATTCCAATCCATTCCACACGATCAAGGTTACAATAAGATGTCTTCGTTACTTGACAATGTTGAGGAAACCATGGTTCATGTCCCAAGGCCCAGTGTTATGACTTCCTTGTCATCACGTGATGTTAATGACGGATGCTTCTCTCGTGGGTTGTGCTCATGCCCACTTTACAAACTGTCGCAACAGATCCTCACATGGGCCCATGGAAAGTTATTGTCACTGAGAGCGGCATATTTTACTGGACGTCTGAATCAGGCAGCAGACGTCCTGTCGAGACAAGGGCTGAGGCCTGGGGAATGGAGACTTTACCCCGAGGTGGTGGGTGTGGAAGAAGAGGTTTGGCCAAGTGAAAGAGGACATATTAGTGTCTCAAGAAACGACACACTGTCCGCTTTGGTTCTCTCTGACTCATCCAGCCCCACTGGTGTTGAATGCCATGGTACAGACATGGCCGATGCTACGCCTGTATGCAGTTCCCCCTTTCGCTCTGCTCCCGGGAATTCTCTAGAGAGTTTGCTGGGAGGGTGCCCATCTACTGTTGGTGGCTCCTCATTGGCCAACTCACATCTGGTTTTTGGACTTGAAATCACACCTCTACGGCTCCTCTTGGGAGATTCTGATCAGGAGGGACCTTCTGTGTCAGGTTGGGGCTCAATATTTAACCCCCACAAGTTATGAAAGTTGTGGGACCAATTCATAGAGGCTGGTCTCACAACGGAGGTTTAGACCCAGTTAACTGCCCGGTTGGGACAGTGCTAGAGTCTCCGCAAGATTGTTTCTCTACACGATTAATCACCTTTTACACTCAAGGTTTATTTGGCCTCCATAGCTGTTTACCACACTCCTTTGAGCGGTGTATCCTTGAAAAGAGACCCATTAGTATCTCGTTTCCTCCGTGGAACCTTGAGGATTAGGCCTGCAGCTCACAAAAGGGTGCCAGCATGGGATTTGGCCTTGGCAATGGAGGGCCATTCGGCTGCTCCCTTTGAGCCTGTAAAGGAGGTTTCAGGAATATTTCTGACCTTGAAAGTGTCAGGAAGAACAGAGGACCCAAGAGCGAATGCAGGTAGTTTTAATATAAAAGAAAACAAAGGCAGTCAGCCGCCAGGCGGGCACAGAACTGGTTAACACAAATATTCTTGACTTGGCTTAATGAAACAGAAACAGCAGGGATCCGAGCTGGATAGCAGCGGCCAGCGAGGGTAACTCAGTCTTAGACTAGTAGTTGCTGGACGGTAGGTTGAGGAGTAGTCAAAGGCCACGAGCAGCAGGATGGCTGGGCAGAGCACAGTGTAAGCAGACAAGTAGACGAGACAGGATAAGACAAGACAAGGCAGGTATCCAGTAGAGGAATGGCTGAGTAGATGATAACGGTAGATAACACAGGAATAAGCCTTACAAAGCAACAATAATCTGCCACTGAAACAGGTCACCCAGAAAGGCGTACCCAGCATCCAAGCAGAGAATTAGTAAGTGAGTAGTCGAGGTTATCTCTCTTGCTTATGAATTGGCCGGTCAGCCTTCTCCCTTAGCTGTCTGGGCCCATTCTACTAGGAGTGTGGCGGCTTCTAAAGCCTTGCTCTCTGCGGCCTCTCTTCATGATGTTTGTGTTGCAGCAGGCTGGTCCTCTCCGCACACATTCGTCAGGTTCTATGATCTTGAGTTGTGCTCCAGACATTATTCACACTAGACAGGCACTGGTCAGTATGGCATAGTAGGCATTAACATTCCTATATTATTGTAACTTGATCAAATATTCCCTTGAAAGGGAATGCCTCAGTTACGACTGTAACCTCGGTTCCCTGAAGAGGGAACGAGATGCTGCATTGCGATGCTGCATTGCTCCACCATAACTTACTTCATGACTTCAGCCTATCAGAAGCTGACAATGTTTGGTTTAGGGGTGCTTTATACCTTCCTGGTTGTGACGTCACCCCCCATGATGTTCCGCCACACCATTGGACTGATTTCACACGTGCTTCAAGACGCAATCACGCAGACGTTCCCATAGTGTCGTAACTTATGACATAGCATATCATTCCCTCTTCAGGGAACCAAGGTTACAGTCATAATGAGTCTTTTTTATGACTTACCATATGGTTTCACTTCAAAATCATGTGAGATCTTCTTGTCACCAATAAAAGCCTTCAGTTTGTACATGCCTTGACAGGCCTCTGGGCTTAATTCATAAGAACGCTGCAAAATCCAACTTGTTGACGAAACATTTGTCCATTGGCCAATCTGGTTCGTTTTATTGTCCTGTTTAATAGCAAAGACACAGTGTAGATATTTTGTGACAGTCAGCTAAACATATCCTGACTATCAATGAAGAAATATATAATTACTAGGGCTGTCACGTTTTATTCGATATTCGAATATGCATTCGAACATGATGAGAAATATCAGTAATCGAACTATAAATAAACTATTTTAAAATGCCATTTGTAGCACATTTTTTACAGTCTATGATTAGACTGTTTGTTTTTTATTTTATTGTTTGCCATCTCATCCGCTCTAAACGTATTGTAGCGTAGGCCCATGACCAAATCAAGCGAATAATAGCCAACAGCCACCCTGTTTTGAAAATGGAAGATAACCCACAGCACGGCCAGCCTGAGCGGACAATAGGTTGGTTTCACGTGACGTCACGCTGCTGCATAGCGAGAGCGTGAAATTCAGATGGAGGGCAGGAAGTGAAATAGCTGAGGATCTGCCGTCTGAAAAATGCCAATGTTTTGTGTAGTTTACGGCTGCTCCAATCGTTCTAATCTAGAAAAGGGAAAGGGTTTTTATAGAGTACCGAAGATTGTCACTCATAAAGGTGAGAAATGTAAAAAGCTCACAGAACAACGCCGTAAAAAGTGGATTTTTAACGTAAGTTACGCCTGCGGTCGGGAGGAGCAGAGTCTGTTAATGCCCGTGTCTGCAGCGACCACTTCGTCGGAGGTATGTTAGCTAGCCAATGTGTTTTTTGTGTCTGTGTTTATATAGCATTAGGTTGTCGTTAAATGCTCATTTACTTAGGTCTCATTTACACTGTCAGTGAAATGTGACCCAATCCCAATTTTTTGCTCATATATGAGACAGATCCGATGTGTTCTATGACAGTGTAAACAGGAAAAAAACTCATGCATTCGGATATTTCGAGATCGGTTTCAGGCCTTATATGGTGAGAAGCTCGGCCACTCGGGAGGAGATCAGAGTAGAGCCGCTGCTCCTCCACATCGAGAGGGGTCAGTTGAGGTGGCTTGGGCATCTTTTCCGGATGCCTCCTGGACGCCTTCCCGGGAAGGTGTTCCAGGCATGTCCCACCGGGAGGATACCCCGGGGAAGACCTAGGACACGATGGAGAGACTATGTATCCCGGCTGGTCTGGGAACGCCTCGGTGTCCCCCCGGAAGAGCTGGAGGAAGTGTCTAGGGAGAGGGAAGTCTGGGCATCCCTGCTTAGACTGCTGCCCCCGCGACCCGGCCCCGGATAAGCGGTAGAAGATGGATGGTTTCGGGCCTCATTCATATGTGGAAATAAATTGGATATGTGCCAATGCGACTGTCATGTAAAACAGGCAGATCGGATTTTCTGAGGCATTAGGCAACGTCTCCGCGGTTAAAGCCAATATTTAAACACAATATGCTCCCACCAGTCCTGAGATCTCTCTCACACACAATAACTGAAGCATATGTGCAATGATGGCACTTTTCGTCCTCCTCCGCCTCATAATCATGGTGATGTTTGGCGAACTTCGCATACATCGCAGAGCTAGGATCAAGCATATTTCGCGTTCGCCCATCTGTGCAAGATAATTTAACCCTTTAAGCATGTGCGATGTTTCAGATAGTATGGCAAGTGTAAACACATGAATCGGATATGGGTCAGAGTTGAAAGAACGTGTAAACGGATGGTCAAAAAAATCGGATAAAGGTACAATATGGACACTCCGCAACGGTTTCCTCCATAGACGTATTCTCCGTGTTTACTTCCTGCCCTCCATCTGAAATCGCCCCGCCTTCGCGCGTCATCATAATCACGTGACTGAAACCCAGCTATTATGACCCCAACTCATCTAAAAAGTACTGTCTGGAAATATTTTGGGTTCTACACCGTAGATGGTAAAGTAACCATTAATGATAAGGTAGTTTGCCGAATTTACTTACTTGGGTATTTACTTAGGTTTACTTATGCATCCTCGACATCCAATCTTCGCGCTCACCTGTCGAGTTACCGTCCAAATGCCGGAGTCAGAGACACAGCAGATGGCCAGAACATCGCCAGGCGTCCAACATCGTATGACTGCATACTTTCCTGCACAACCGGTCGGCACATTTTTTTCCATGTAGCCTAATTTTGTGATTGGCTATGCACTGTGGCACTTCATATAGATTAAGTTGATAACCTGCTGTTTCAAACATTAAGTAAAACATTTTTTTTTTAGACAGGCTGAGTCCTGTTTATGACTGTCACGGCCCATTCACACCGGACGCCGAAGCGACGCTGAAGCGGCGCGGAACGGAGGCCGCTTCCTTTCGGCGCCCATGTTAACCTATGGTGTCGTTCACACCAGACGTGGTGCGCCGCGGCGCGTCGCGGCCGGCCCGCGCCGTGAAGCGCCAGTTTCGGCATCTGGTCTATTTTTTTCGCGAGCCGCGAGTGATCCGCGTCCATTCCGGCAGGAAGTCACACCAAGAAACACGAGACATCCGGTCAATTGTCAAAATATAAGCAATTTTCAAATTAAAATACCGCGAGTATTAACAAAAAGTATTAATACAAGAAGTGTACAAACTTCTTGGTTATAGAAACATGGTGTATTCATTTTATGAGGTTATTTACTTACCCATGATGTAAAAAAATAGCTCTGAATAAACAACAACTGAGCAGAAGCGCTTGTAGACCGCCGCGGAGAATACGCGTCTAGTGTGAACAGGCAGGCGCCGGACCGCGCGTGATTTTCCGTTCCGCGTCGCTTCGGCGTCCTGTGTGAACCAGGGGTTAGACTGTTAATGAATTTGTGATTGAATCTCCGTTACGGTGTTTTTTTTTTTTTTTTTACATATTCGAATATATTCTAATACATTGCTTGATATTTGATATCCGTTCGAATTAGATTTTTCTTAAAAGTAACAGTCCTAATAATTACCCTACTGAAAATACAATAATTGCAAATATAACTGAATTTCTAGTTTTAATCAGATTTAAAAGGTGTGTTTGTTATGACTGCACAGAAGGTTTTGTGTTCTTACCTCAAGAACCACTGTACTATACTGTGAAAGAGCAAATAGAAATTTAAGATTAAAAGCCAAAAATGTGTTTATTTATTAAACGTGTATTCAACAATGCAAGAGAAAATAAAGATGCCAGATAAACACATCAGACCTGCTGATCAAGGGGTGCAAAGTTTGTATCCATTGTAACAACTCTGAAGTTCACTGTAAAATAGAAATGTGTATTAAAAAACTTCACTTTTAATGTCTTCAGCTCTTATGTAAGGGACAATTGCTTACAGTCATATTTCTCTCCTGTAAATTACCAAACTGTGTGTGAACTGTATTAAGTGTCAAATACAGGACTGACAACTGTATTCTGCTGCTGGGTGAATGTGCCTTTTGAGCCAAATTTAACTTGCTGCCTGTTTTAGCCATAATGTTTGTTACAGCCCTGCCCCTCTTTTTTTTAACTTTAGTTTTTTTGTGAGAATTCTAGGACCGACTCCTCCTTGGTGGGCGGGATTGCCCTAATGAAAACCAGCTGCACCTGTGGCAACCTATTTAAGAAGCTCCTGGATTTTGTCTAGCTCTCTCTCATTTTTGTTTTGTGTCTTTGTTACATATTTGTGTTAGGGCTGTATTTTATTACATTATCAGGTTAGAAAAGTTATAATATATTGTTATTATTAATTATAGTAGCTATATTATAGTCTTGTTATATTAATTAGTTAAGATTATTTGGATTGCTTTGGATTTTGGGATCTGGACTGGACTGCTTTTTGATTTGGATTGACCTTTTGGATTTGTTTGCTTTTTGTGACCTCTTCCTTTTTCCTGGTAATGGAGCCAGCACTGGTTCATAATGAATGAATTTGTCTGCTATTCCTTTGCAAGACAATAACGACAATGACAATGATAGTTATCAAACTCTCTGACTCTTGTGAAGTGTCCTCTTTATGTTATGACTTTGAGCCGGGTCGTAACATGTTACAAAAATGTCTGACAATTTGCTCCAGCTGACCAGTTAGAATCAAGTAGGCCTATCCCAGACAGCTATGAGGTTTATTACATGTAACGATTTATAGCAGGGGTGTCAAACTCCTGGAGGGCTTCAGAGTTTAGTCCAAACCCTGCTTCAACACATGTACCTGTAGTTTCAAGGTAGTTTTTGGGTAGCTTTTCTTATCTTTTCCTCTGCTCCTCTTTTCGGTTTACAAGTTTGTAAATCCATTGAACTGTATACTTCATACTCTTTTACCATCTACTGGTTTGTGCAACATTTGTTATCTTTGACCTGTGCTGCTACATCAGCTTGTTGCCTGATCATAGTGTGCTTTACTTATATGTGCTACATCAGCTGTGATCAGGGTTTAGATGTCAGTGACACCAGCATTATTTACTGAGCTTTAGCCTTTGAGACATTCACAGCTCACCTGTCTGTCCTGGAGTATAGATGGGTTTATCAGTCTGGATAAAAGTCACAGGATTGTAAGGCTTGAACATGACTTTTCTCTCTTCAGTCGTTCTGAAAGTCTCTCCCTGAAGTTCAACCTTCATTTTCTGCACTGATTCTGCCTTGACCAGAGGAGCCTGATAAGAAATAATTTCCTGTATTCACAACCTGCCACAAAAACTAGATGCATTATGATGAAACATATTTGATAATATTTATTATGTGCATGTTTTGATGGCAAACCTTGAAGTTAAAGCAGCGATGAAACTCTTCCTCAGCTTTCTCCTGCAGCAGTAATGTGCTCTGGATACCATGAACCAGATGAATGTTCATGACAAGGCTTTCATTGGGCTTGAGAAGACTTGCACACAGTTTGGCCTTAGATCCCGAGTTTATCACTGCGGGAAACGTCACTATGAAATATCTGTCCAGAGAAAATGATCATACAATATTGCCTGAGTGGTTAGATGTAATAAGAAAAATAAAACATAAACTGAGAGGGAAAAAAATACAGTTAATTTACTATTTCTCAATTATATAAAAAGTGTGAATAAAAGAGCAAACTGCGTAATGAAGTCTGGTGACTTAATTCTTTATTTTTGTATGTTTATTCAGAGAAATATTGCTCTTAAAAATACACTGTCAGTAATTATAAATAATCGTGTGCCTTAAGTTGTCTTTCAAACAGTAAACCTCTACTGTGCAACACAGATCGGTTAAATAAATACAGCAGAAATCATCAAGACTTACAAAATTACTATTGGTATATTAATAATTTATCCTGAGCAAAAACTGTTATAAACTTACGGTCCTGATGTTTGTCCATTGACACAGATCAGGAGGAAAGAGAGCAGAAGGAGCCCTTTCCAACAGCAGCCAATATTCAGAGCCATGATGACGAGCGATCATCCACGGCATGAGATGAACTGGACCGTCTCTTTTAAAGGGGACTCTCATGCTAAAGGAGGTCCTTCAAAACATGTGTATTGATCATCTGATTAATGATTCAACCATGAAGGCACTGCAGTTCAAAAACATGTGCTAAATTAGATCTACTAAAGCCTTAGAAATACATTTGCGACAAATATTAAAAATAGAAGTCTGGCATGCAGTAAAAGTCAAGTCAAGTCACCTTTATTTATATAGCTCATTTTACAATACAGTTTGTTTCAAAGCAGCTTTACAGTCATAACAGGAAAATAATGCAACAAAGTTTGTTTTGGCTGAACTCCAATAGAGTTCAGAATGTCTCTAAATGCATCTTTTTCATTATACATGGATTTTAAAATGACCAACAATTAGGACTTTATCTGCAGCCAGTACTAACTCCGATATAAAATCAGTCATTTTTTTTGATAAAGTCTGTATGTTGGCCTGTATACAGTAGCCAGCACAAAAGTAAAATGGGATTTATCACTTACACTAAATAATGTTACATAAAGCACCAACATTTCAAAATAATTGTTTAAAAACTGAACCACAGGTTTCTGTCAAACACAACTCAACTAGATTATGATCTCTAATCATATCATTTACAATAAGTGCTTTTGAAGAAAGGGATTGAATATTCATCAACCCGAGCTTTATCATTTGTTCATCTGTATTATATCCGTTTTTTATTTGTTGAAAATCAATTACATTTTTATCCTTAAATTGGTTTGGGAGTTTCTTGTATTTAAAAATTCAGGGAACAGACCCAGTCTCTATGTGATGATATCTACGTGAAAGAGGCTCTATGTGATGGGATCTGACTTCAGTGACGTGAGACAGCTAGAAGATGGACGGTTTAGCCCCAGATTGTCATGTTTGAGCTCTAAGATTTTGTGCCATATTACTAAAGAGAAGAGCAGCACCATCCCAGGAGGGATGAACACAATCTCTTTTTAACAGGTCAGATCTGCCCAAAAATTGTCTATGAAACCTATATTATTCTGCGGACACCACTAAGACAGCCAGCCATTGAGTGAGGACAGTCTGCTAAGTATCTCATCACTCCGGCGAACAGGAAGGGGGCCAGAGAATATTACCGTGTTTGACATCATACTTCTACTTTGTGGTTCTCGCATCCAAAGCAGTATCTAAAGCCCTTGCATTCTTACTATCCTCGAAATGCAAACGTGTTGTGCTGGCGATAGGGATTTAGATTAAAGGTCCCGTATTATGCCCCTTTTCACAAGATGTAAAATAAGTCTCTGATGTCCCCAGAGTGTGTATGTGAAGTTTCAGCTCAAAATACCCAACAGATCATTTTTTACAGCATGTTTAAATTTTTAATTAAAATTTTTAAATTTTCATTTTTTGGGGCACAGAAAAACGTGCTGTTTTAGTGTGTGCCCTTTAAATGCAAATAAGCTGCTGCTGGACGACCCAGGGGGCGGAGCTTCATGAGCTCGCGCTCAGTCTCTCAGGACAATTTCATCTCACGGAATGATGATAATATCAGAAACTCTCAGTAACGGTGTTCATTTCGAGTCGGACAATAATGCCTACAGAGTCAGAGTGCAGCATAGAGATGAAACAGGTATAGTTTAGTAGTTTAATTACGGTTATTATAACGTATTTGTCATCTGCTTGTATGTATCCATTATTTATTAATAGCCTACAAGTCTGCTGTCTGAATGATGATCAAACATATACTGATGAGTTTAATAAAGTTTATTGTACATCACACAAAAGATGAAGCGTCAGTTTTACTTCAGAAAATCACCGTAAGAGCTGAGTAAACACAGTAAGTTATAAGAAGTGTGCAAGTACATAAACGAATTTCGGTAGAGTTGAGGGAGCATTCCTGTGGGCGGAGGTTAGTCAAAAAACGGTTCTAGTGACGTCATTAAAGAAGGAAGTAGAGGGGTGTAGTCCAAACGGGCCGTTCGATGTAGGCGACTTCTGTTAAATAAAATATCTCGCTTGGCATTGAACTTTGAGCTTTATAATTTTACAGATATTATTTATGCTCTAACAGCAACATTACACACTAACTAAAGTTTGAAACATGGGATCACGAAGAACGGGACCTTTAAAGCTAACGATGTCAGATCAATGTGAAAGACAATATTAGATCATTTCAGATATGTGACCCTGGATCACAAAACCAGTCACATGGGTACATTTTCTGAAACTGAGATTTATACAACATTTGAAAGCTGAATAAATAAGCTTTATATTGATGTATGGTTTGTTAGGATATGATAATATTTGGCCGAGATACAACTATTTGAATATCTGGAATCTGAGGGTGCAAAAAAATCGAAACATGGAGAAAATCGCCTTTAAAGTTGTCCATTTATGTTTGCGATTGTGCTGCATTCACTCACAAAAATAAATGTTTTATATATTTACGGTAGGAAATTTACAAAATGTCTTCATGGAACATGATCTTTACTTAATATCCTAAATCGATAATTTTGACCCATACGTATTGTTGACTATTGCCACAAATATACCTGTGCGACTTGTGACTGGTTTTGTGATCCAGGGTCACACACACACACACACACACACACACACACACACACACACACACACACACACACACACACACACATATATATATATATATAGAATATATATATATATATATATATATATTCTGGAGAAAATAGCAAAATATACATCATATCATCTGAACAAACTATACACACACACAAAAAAAAACTGAAAACCTGTTTTGTGAAAACAAACAACACAAATCAAGGGTCAACAATCCCCTACACCCACTCAATGAGAGTGAGAGAGTTCCAGTCAATGTTTGTTTATATTTGCAAATCGCTTGACCCCTTCCTATTATGGTGTCTGAAAAGATTTTATCATTAAAATAATTAAGTCAAGTAAATCTGGTAAAAGATTCATGTTCATGCAGTTCAATTAATAATAAATATTATACAACATGAGGACCTACAATGTAAGAATAAGTCAGGAGCTGACTATTTCAACACGACAACTTGACAACTCAACACGTAACCATGGGAAAACATAGTCCAATATTTATTTATTTACTTTTATTTCTAAAGAACTCTTCAGGATATGTTGGTGTGCTTTAAGCAGTCATTCAGTAATCACTTTTTTGACAATTCTACAGTTGTTACCTGGATGGGATGATTTTTTTTTATTAATTTACTTAAATTAGGACTATATTAGTGTGAAATTATTTGTAACATTTTTTATCTAAATATATATTTTTCAAATGTCATAAACTGTATATGTCAGGATTATTTATTATATATGACTCATATACATGATAAATTAATAATAACATTAATTAGGCTATGTAAGGGTGGATTTTCTGCAGTGGTTCAAGCTGCAAGACTGCCGAATGACTAAAGTCAAGACAAGTCAAGTCAAGTCATCTTCATTTATATAGCGCTTTTAACAATGTAGATTGTTCCAAAGCAGCTTTACATTGATAGGAAATTAAAGTAAAGTGTTCTGGCTTTATAGCAGCTCTAGAATAAAGTTATTGTCCAGCTAAAGTTAGTTTGATTGATTCACTTCCGTTGCAACGATCATTAGTTGTTAACTTAGGGGCCGCTAACACGACACCGATTTAACAGAAAACTCTTAAGTTCTTTCTGTGCAAACTTCAAAAACGTGAACCTGTGAGAACGCCGATGGTGTGCACAGAGAAGGAGGGGAGAGGGTTATTGGCTGTGGAAGGGGTCGGTCTGGGTTCCTGTGTGTGTGGAGCTGAGAATTGACTGCTGATACATTAGTTGTTGTCAGATAGTTGATCTAGAAAAGTAGGCGTTTCATTCAGGCAGCAGACTGTCAGTTGGCGGGGCGAGGTTAAGGACGTTTAGCCGAAGCCCAATCTGTCAAACTGACATCAGAGAAGGGCCGTCATTGCAGAGGGGAGGAGCATTTTCAGATTTTGATCAAAGATTACAAAGCCAAAAAATTGTTTGTATGGATTGACTTGCATGGATGAATTGTTCACCACAAAACTAATAATTTGCGCTAATAAAGTAAATATGATCAATTTTGATTTCACGTGTACTTTAAGTAAGTCACTTTTCGTCATACGTAGCAAATACACTATCGTCATACTTATGACTTTGACAGTCTAGTCGCCTGAACTGGGTTAATCAACCGTTATCAATACCAACATATTGGTATTATGTTGAATCAGCCCTTCAGCGGAACTGCTTCAGCGCCTGGCACTTCCTCGCCGTCAGCTGATAGCCGTTTCCCTGTGGCATCCGATGAGTATATCCTTTACAAAGCTTCTTTCTAAAAGAGCAGAGCGCGTTGTTGCAAATGCCGCTCCCCATCTGTGAGACCTGCAGGATTCCCCTGCATGTGTCTGACAGACACACTCGGTGTGCTGTCTGCCTCGGCCCTGAGCAGAAGTGTCAGATCCTGGTGTGGGCGAGGCACGCGGGGACTGGCCCGGCGTACACGTGCTTGAATCACCGCGTGCCTCGCCCACACCAGGATCTGACACTTCTCCCATGCTGTTCGTCAAGAGCGATCAACGGCCCTCTCTCGAAGAGGCTGGACTCGTCTCTTTCGGTGGATTGGTGGAGGAGTTTGATGACGCAGTTTCCGTGGCGGCATCTGAGGGGGAGGATTGGTCTGTCTCCGCGGACCCCGCCCCTCCCTCTCAGTCTGAACGAGACGAGACCAGAGCAAACATTGACGCCGAGCTTCTCCGTGTCATTATTCGCACTGGAGCTGGGTCTTGACTGGCTTCCACTAGAAGCCGCCTCGACGCCCCTCGCCAGCGTGCCGCTCCATTCTTCCCAGAGGTCCACGATGAGCTCACGAAATCCTGGCATGCACCATTTTCAGAGCGAACGTGCTCTACTGCCTCTTCCACGCTCTCATCCGTTGACAGCGCTGAGGAAAAAGATTACGTGAAGCTCCCACCACTGGAGGAAGCGGTCACCGCCCATTTGTGTCCTCCCACTGCAGGCGGTTGGAGAGCAAAGGCCACGCACCCATCCAAGCCGTGCAGAACTTCTTCTGCACTTGCTGACCATGCGTACGCCGCCGCCGGCCAGGCCGCCTCTGTACTACACACCATGGCAATTCTTCAGGTGTTCCAAGCAAAGCTCCTCTGTGCTATGGATGAGTCGGGACCTGATCCAGACGCGATCCAGGCGCCACAGACCTGGCCCTGCGGGTGACTAAGACCACCGCTCAGGCCATTGGCCGTAACATGGCCAGCTTGGTGGTGCTGGAGCGCCATTTGTGGCTTAACCTGACAGAGATCAGGACAGGACTGCCTTCCTCGACTCGCCAGTCTCCACTACAGGTCTCTTCGGCCCTTCCGTTAAGGGATTCGCGAAACGTTTCACCGAAGCCCAGAAGGCATTTAGAGCTATGAAGCACTTCCTTCCAAAGCGCTCCAGCCCTGCTTCACGGCGCCCTAAGAGCACGCCGTAGCCAGCGAAACCATTGCCTCAGGTCCACCAGCCCCGCCCAACGACTGAGACCAGCCAACGCTTCAAGCCACAAAACGTTACCCGCTCCCCAAGCGCTAGGGCTCTCGGCCAAAGCTCACGCTGGATCACGAGCCTAAAAAGCCGTCCTAGCCGGCGGAAAGAGGGGGCCATGTCCCGCTGCGGCCGGACCACCCCCGAAGATCGCTCGAGTGCCTCTCACAGCCCCCTCTTCAGTTCAGGCGGCTGGAGTTGTGTTAACTGCAGATCATGGGCCCGTCATTTGTCATGCACCCCTGCACCCAAATGCTGTTTTAACAGACACCCACACAGAGCACGAATCGAGCAAATATCTTCACAGAAACATCTGTCAGGTCGGGCCCCCGGGTCTGGGCACTCCACCTTCAGATACAATCCAGCCACTGGCTTATCGGGCTCTGGCTTGGCAAGCCATCCCCGAAGTGTCAGATTGGGTGATGAATATCATAAAGCAGGGTTACTTGCTTCAGTTTGCCCACAGACCCCCGCGCTTTCGCGCTATAATTTACACCATGGTAAGGAGCACTGTTTCTCATGTCCTCCACTCCGAAGTGTCGAGTCTGCTGGCAAAAGGGGCTATTGAGAAAGTTCCCGTGTCACAAAGCGAGTCGGGCTTCTACAGCCGTTATTTTCTCGTTCCGAAGAAAGACGGCGACCTGAGACCCATTTTAGATCTCAGACACCTGAAAAAGGCCCTCATGGTACGACCATTCAGGATGCTCACGACCAGACACATGCTGGCGCAGATTCGCCTGGGAGACTGGTTCTTCTCAGTAGATCTGAAAGATGCTTACTTTCACATCCAAGTGAACCCCCGTCACAGGTCATTCTTGAGATTCGCCTTCGAGGGGCAAGCATATCAATACACAGCCCTACCATTCGGACTGTCTCTAGCGCCTCATCCATTCACAAAGTGCATGGATGCGACTCTCTCCCCCCTGAGACAGCGGGGAATGCGTATCCTGAACTACCTCGACGACTGGCTCATACTGACTCAGTCGAGGGCGGAGTCCCATACTCACAAAGCCTGGCTCCTCGGCCATCTAGACCGCCTTGGGCTCAGAATAAACTTTTCTAAGAGTATACTGTCCCCCAGCCAACAAACCACGTTCCTGGGAACAGTTCTCGACTCCGTGCATATGAGAACATGGCCCACGCCAGACCACGCTCTCTCAATTCAGCAGCTCGCCGCGTCGTTCAAAGTGGGCTCCCACACGCCCCTCAGAACGTTTCAAAGGGTTTTGGGCCTTATGGCCTCTGCATCGTCAGTACTCCAACTAGGCCTACTGCGTATGCACCCCCTTCAGCTATGGCTAAAGCTTCAGCCCATGCGTGGCGCTCGGGCCTCTTATGCATCAGGGTAAACCAGCGCTGTACCAAAGCCCTGCCCCCCTGGAAAGACACCAGCTGGTACCAGCAGGGTGTGAGCATGGGTCTGGTTTCGAAAAGGAAGGCTATCTCAACAGACACTTCCAACTGGTCGAGCTCGGAGAAACGCCTACACATCAACTGCCTCGAACTAAGAGCAGTTTTTCTAGCCCTAAAAGCCTTCCTTCCACACCTGGCGGGACACCACGTCTTAGTCCGAATGGACAACATGGCGGTGGTGTCCTACATAAATTGCCAGGGTGGCCTCATGTCTCGCAACCTGTTCACCATGGCCAAACAGCTCCTGTTATGGGCTCACACCAACCTGCGCTCACTCAGGGCAGCTCACGTGCCGGACACGATGAACCTAGGGGCAGACATGCTATCTCGGGGCAACGTTCCCCCAGAGGAATGGTCTCTCCACCCCCAGACGGTTCTCTTGTTGTGGGAAGTCTTCGGCGAGGCAGAGGTTGACCTCTTCGCCTCAAAAGACAACTCTCAATTTTCTCTGAATTTATACCCTTCAGCCACGCCCATTTTTGCGTGCTCGAGGCTAGCAAGGCGGGTCTGATTGGATCACGCGTCATTGTTGATTCACCATAGGTCTGTGCAGTTGCCGCAGCACAGCCAATCAGCACGCTTTAGCCAGCTATGATGTGCTTGCTGTGCAGCTGCACTGCGTTTTAAAATAAAGGCTTCAATATTCTCGAGAAAAGGAGTTTTCCCATAGCGTTTCCAACGCAATACTCGTTCCCTTATCTCTAAGGGAACCGAGGTTACGTAAGTAACCGAGTACGTTTATGGAGCCGTTACAAACAACACTTTTGCTTGTATATTTTGCTTGATTTTGTGAGGCATGCTTGGATTGATCCTACATCATATAATTATTTAAAAAAAACTCTAATTTTAACTCTAATTTTTACTCTAAATCAAATTTTCACTACAGCAGTGAAAAACTCTTTCCACAAACACATATTAGACTTCTCATCTGCATAAACCTTCAGGTTTTTTTCAGAATCGATGTTGAAGTAAAGTTTTTACCATACTGATCAAAGATATGGTTTTGTTCATTAGATCGGTTTATTCTTCATAATTGCATGTACTATCAAAACACAATGTGGGAACTACAATAAGTAAATTATATGAATATATCTAATTCAAGAAAGATCTACTCAGGACACAACCTTTTGCAAACTTACCACTAAGAAAGAAACAGATCATTATTTACACTGCAAGAATTATTTTCTGAAGCTTCAAACACTCTTTTAATTCCCTGATCAAACTACAAACAAGTCTTTATAGTTCTATAAGAATTTCACCAAATTCACAAAGTTAAAAAAGATGATATTGTGCTTTTGGGAGCAACTCCATATTTTGTTAAATTCACAACCTTTACTTGACAGTATTATACATGAAAACCACATGTTGCTCACTGTGACGACTTATGCAGGTTTTGGAATGAACTTTTTCACTCACCGGCCAGTTTGGCTACTAATTTTTTCAAGTTAAAAGTAAAAAGTTACCGGCCATTCATAACTTCCACTAGCCAAAAAAAAATACAAATAAAAAAGCCAGCCTAACTACATCATAGCTTATATATATATATATATATATATATATATATATATGTATATATATATATATATATATGTATATATATATATATATATATATATATATATATATTATATATATATATATATATATATATATATATATATATATTTATTTATTTATTTATTATTTCAACATAATACTCAACCCATCCTCATCCTTTTCACCAAAAATGTGTTTTAGGTGGACAGATCAATACAGTACAAAGAACATCATAAAAATGTAGGATGTTGGAAAATAGCAATGTGTCTTCTGTTAACCAAACGCTTTTTAATATTTGCTATTGCTTCAATGCAAATTAACAAGCACGCTGTTATATGTTGCGTAGTGACCCGCCACAGGTTATTTTTACCTGCATTTGGTGAGTTGGCGAGTGTTAATTTCAAACCCTGGACTTATGATATTTCTTCATGTGACTGAGAAAACTACATGAATGTCTAAAACTCTCTCCACACTGAGTGCAGTCGTACGGCTTCTCTCCAGTATGAAGTCGCTCATGTACTTTCAGTGTTCCCAACTGAGCAAATCTCTTGTCACAATATGAGCACTTGTAAGGTTTTTCTCCAGTATGAATTCTTTGGTGCCGTTTCAGATGGCCAGCTGTAATAAAGCTCTTCCCACAGTCACAACACACATGATCTCTCACGTCATTATGTGTTTTCTGGTGCAGTTTAAAATGATCCAGCCTTGAAAAACTCTTTCCACAGAAACACACATAAGGCTTCTCATCTGAATGAACTTTTAGGTGTTGTTTTAGATCTGATGATGCATGAAAATCTTTACCACACTGATCACAGTTAAACGTTTTTTCTCCGGAATGAATACGCAGATGATGACTGAGAGTTGATGCTTGAGAATAGCTCTTCTCACACACAGAACAGTAGTACGGCTTCTCTCCAGTATGAAGTCGCTCATGTACTTTCAGGTTTCCAGAATGAGTGAAACTCTTGTCACAATATGAGCACTTCTAAGGTTTTTCTCCAGTATGAACTCTTTGGTGCCGTTTCAGATTGTCAGCTCCAGTAAAGCTCTTTCCACACTCACAACACACATGATCTCTCACTCCATTATGTGTTTTCTGGTGCTGTTTAAAACTGTTCAGTCGTGAAAATCTCTTTCCACAGAAACACACATGAGGCTTCTCGTCTGAATGAACATTCAGATGTCGTTTTAGATCTGATGATGAAATAAAACCTTTACCACATTGATCACAGTTAAATGGTTTTTCTCCAGAGTGAACCTGCTGATGAAGACTGAGACCTGATGCTTGAGAAAAACTCTTTCCACACTGAGTGCATGTATACAGTTTCTCTCCAGTGTGAATTCTCATGTGCATGTTAAGGTTTCCTCTTTGACTGAAACTCTTTCCACATTTAAAGCATGTATATGGTTTTTCTCCTGTGTGAATTCTCATGTGTATGTTAAGGTTTACTTTTTGACAGAAACTCTTTCCACACTGAGAGCAGGTGTGACGCTTTTTGGCTCTTGTTTCTTGAATTTTAAAGTTGTGATGTTCCTCCTTAAATTCCTCCAGTTCTTGTCTTTGCTCTTTTACTTCCATTTGATCTAAAATAAACATAAAATTAGAATCAGTTAAAGTGAACCCTGATTTAACCCCTTAAACCCAAAGTGTACCGCCGGCGGTAATTCATAAAATTCATAAAGTAATTCATAATTCCTAAAATAATTTGCCGGCAGTGAGAATGTCCAAATGTAATGTAATGTATATTTTAAAAAAAAATATAAAGTGTTCTATCAAACGATACCAACCTTTTGACTCTCCTTGCTATAGTTTTGGAGTTATGAGTCTTTAGTTTTGTGTATGTCACTCAGAAAACATCTCTAAAACGCCCTCAGGGCTTACGGGTTAATAGCAGAAAGCAACAGAGATCAAGTATCAGACCTTTGATGTGCCAAAGTTTAGTTCTGTCATTCTCCTGTTAATATGATCAAAATGAGTTTGACAACTGTTATAGCCTACAAGATTATGATTAAAAGTACATAAAAGATGACGATTAAAATGATATAAGCATTTCTATAGAATTTTTCATTTATATACTGATTATTATTTCACAGCTACCAAAGCAAACAACAATGAAGAATCAAGAATGGACACCAACCTATTTGTTCCTCAGTATCTTCATGTTTTATTCTGGATGGTTCTGGATCACTCATGTCTTCAATCTCCTCTTTAATAAACTCCATATTTAACAGTCACACAGATTTCAGCTGCTACTCCTGGAGTTTGTCCTTCTCTTGTAGGATGATGGGAATATTCCCAGTATTTACTGGTGAATTGTTGTGGGAGGGACACCAGATCTGCAAAATTCAAAGAGAAGTTACTGAATTACTTTACTTATATTTAAATTAATCGAACATGTCTTTTTTCTAATATATTATATGGATGCAATTGCATTTAAAAAAAGGTTTGTTTAATGCTTGTCCAAAGTCTGAGAGAAATAACAAGACCACCATGTTTAACTGAGCTGCTGAAAAGCCTCTTTGTCCCCAATAGTTCCCTGTTTCCACCTCATTCACAGGGCTTGATTTGAGGGGGGAGGCAGAAAACATTGTTGTAAAAAAAAGCACCCCCTCTGTAAAACCACCATTCACCCTTACCCTTACCTTACCTTACCTTACCATCCCCTTACATTGTTGGATTTTTTTTTTTTTTAAGTATCCCCTCTGTAAAACCACCAACCCCTTTAGATTAATAGTGTTGTGTATAATGTTAAACTTAACATGTAAATTAAATGTTAAAATTATCTATATGACAATTAACAAACTATAAATAACAGTGACTGACCAATCAGAACTCAATATTGTAACGCACTGCGCACGGTTACGCCAGAGCTCTGATTAAAGCAATCTTTCGTCATTTTTCGCACTTGTTCAAAATGGTCAGAATAAAAAACTATGAGTTCTGTTCATACTCCACTGATAAATCTGCATAAATCATCCATTCAAGCCAAAGCTAACAAAGACTGTACCGCTAATTGTTCGGCATACAGTGGGGAGAACAAACTGACGATTTTGCAGGTTTTCCCACTTACAAAGCATGTAGAAGTCTGTAATTTTTATCATAGGTACTCTTCACCTGTGAGTGACGGAATCTAAAACAAAAATCCAGAAAATCACATTGTATGATTTTTAAGTAATTAATTTGCATTTTATTGCATGACATAAGTATTTGATAGATCAGAAAAGCAGAACTTATTATTTGGTACAGAAACCTTTGTTTGCAATTACAGAGATCATACGTTTCCTGTAGTTCTTGACCAGGTTTGCACACACTGCAGCAGGGATTTTGGCCCACTCCTCCATACAGACCTTCTCCAGATCCTTCAGGTTTCTGGGCTGTCGCTGGGCAATACTGACTTTCAGCTCCCTCCAAAGATTTTCTATTGGGTTCAGGTCTGGAGACTGGCTAGGCCTCTCCAGGACCTTGAGATGCTTCTTACGCAGTCACTCCTTAGTTGCCCTGGCTGTGTGTTTCGGGTCGTTGTCATGCTGGAAGACCCAGCCACGACCCATCTTCAATGCTCTTACTGAGGGAAGGAGGCTGTTGGCCAAGATCTCGCGATACATGGCCCCATCAATCCTCCCCTCAATACGGTGCAGTCGTCCTGTGCCCTTTGCAGAAAAGCATACCCAAAGAATGATGTTTCCACCTCCATGCTTCACGGTTGGGATGGTGTTCTTGGGGTTGTACCCATCCTTCTTTTTCCTCCAAACACAGCGAGTGGAGTTTAGACCAAAAAGCTATATTTTTGTCTCATCAGACCACATGACCTTCTCCCATTCCTCCTCTGGATCATCCAGATGGTCATTGGCAAACTTCAGACGGGCCTGGACATGCGCTGGCTTGAGCAGGAGGACCTTGCGTGCGCTGCAGGATTTTAATCCATGACGGCGTAGTATGTTACTAATGGTTTTATTTGAGACTGTGGTCCCAGCTCTCTTCAGGTCATTGACCAGGTCCTGCCGTGTAGTTCTGGGCTGATCCCTCACCTTCCTCATGATCATTGATGCCCCACGAGGTGAGATCTTGCATGGTGCCCCAGACAGAGGGAGATTGACCATCATCTTGAACTTCTTCCATTTTCTAATAATTGCGCCAACAGTTGTTGCCTTCTCACCAAGCTGCTTGCCTATTGTCCTGTAGCCCATCCCAGCCTTGTGCAGGTCTACAATTTTATTCCTGATGTCCTTACACAGCTCTCTGGTCTTGGCCATTGTGGAGAGGTTGGAGTCTGTTTGTTTGAGTGTCTGGACAGATGTCTTTTATACAGGTAACGAGATCAAACAGGTGCAGTTAATACAGGTAATGAGTGGAGAACAGGAGGGCTTCTTAAAGAAAAACTAACAGGTCTGTGAGAGCCGGAATTCTAACTGGTTGGTAGGTGATCAAATACTTATGCCATGCAATAAAATGCTAATTAATTATTTAAAAATTATACAATGTGATTTTCTGGGGTTTTGTTTTGGATTCTGTCTCTCACAGTTGAAGTGTACCTATGATAAAAATTACAGACCTCTACATGCTTTGTAAGTAGGAAAACCTGTAAAATCGGCAGTGTATCAAATACTTGTTCTCCCCACTGTAAGCATAATCCCATATACTGTCAATCCCATATACACCCCATGTTAATTTGACTAACTTTACATCAGAAAAAAAAAAGTGCTTACAGCCTGGTGCAAAAAGTGGTTTTGGTTTATATACAGTTGCAATCGAAATTATTCAACCCCCATTGCAAATCCTGTTTATTGGCAAAATTTAAGACTTTCAGCTCTTTGCAATGAACAAATCAAACAAAAGTAATTGGAATAGCTCAACAAAACAAATGTTTCAAGTGGTTTCCCCATTCAGCTGAAAATGCATATTTGAATAACTTCTGCAAAATTATTCAACCCCTTCATGGCAAGCATCTTCAGTACTTAGTAGAACACCATTTCGCTGTTATGACCTGCTGCAAACGAGCTGTATAACCAGACACCAGCTTCTTAGAGTGTTTCTGAGGAATCTTAGCCCCTTCCTCATTTCGGCCGCATTTAAGTGAGGCCGAAATGTGCCTCACTTAAATGCCTCAGCTGTCAGTTGAAATATCTGCCCTCTGGTTTTCTGAAACGGACGTAAGAAACATCATCACCGCATGTGATTGCTAGTTAACCCTTTGACGCGTTAATGCTTTAATAACAAATAATTTATCGTGAGCATTTATGCTGATGTGTAGGTGGTGGCGACACGTAGGCTAACTTGAAAGTATTTCATGGAGGTAGGCTACAGAAAAAAATCTATTTATACTTTTTTGCCGGCGGGAGCGGGACAGAACATGAATGTTGCGGTTGGGAGCGGGACAGAATCCTGCGGGTAAAATCCATCCTGCGCAGGTCTCTAATTGGAGCATTTTTAATTACTCACACTCACGTCTCGCCTCCCTCTGCCATTGTATTCTATCACGACAAAAGGTTGGACTCAATATAGTTTTTAAGGGTGTCGAAATTAATCGTTTCTACGATGCATCGCGATGCAGACGAGGACGATTTGGTATCGGTAGACCATAACCGATTATAATGTATGCACGTACGCGACAAATGACGTCAGAAAAGTACATCAGTACATTATAATCGGTTATGGTCTACCGATACCAAATCGTCCTCGTCTGCATCGCGATGCATCGTAGAAACGATTAATTTCGACACCCTTAAAAACTATATTGAGTCCAACCTTTAGTTTAAACTGATAATAGTTTGTTTAACTTGCTGTGGCAAGCAGGGCGAGTCAGAGGGCCTTGAGAGAACGGTTGGGTGATTACTAACTAGCGTCACCCGCGCTGGACCGGCCTCTTATCTCATGGAGGAGCTTCGGAAGCATAAAAAGAGGAGTGCCGACAGTGAAGGACGAGAGAGGAACAGTCCTGGACTTTTATGTTATGTTTTGCTTATGTGTGTACGACAGTCGTTCGTGAGGGGCTGCCACCTTTACTTTGATTTATTGGTTGTTTTATTATTAAAGTGTTTGAATGTTCACCAGTTCCTGCCTTCTTCTTCATCCCGGGTTTCGGCACCAACGAAGTATGTTGTTATGCCGGGTCCCAACTCCTCCTTCGCATAACATGTAAGTCCATGCAGCAATCAGCGATCATGCAGCAGCTCTTTTGCCACTCAGTTCGGCTGAGGGGTGTGTGTTTCGTCAGGAAAGTGACGTCAATGTTCGACCTCTGCTTATTCATTATTTTATGGTGATGTCCAAGAACTTCTGTAATTTAACACATTCAACACATTTTATTGGTGTCAACAGCAGGGCTCCAGACTGCAAACAGAGATTCAGTGAAGAAATCCATTGAATTCGCCACAGAATTAATAACATCGCAGAGAGACCCAGTGAGAAACATTCAGATTTGGCACAGAGTTCTCTGTTATAAACCATAGATATCAGATCAAACCGCGCTGACTTAGAAACCAGGATTTATAGAAAGCTTTAAGTTCACAAATCAGCAACATTCACCATGGATTTAATGTAGTAACACTAACTGTAACTATGGTATTGTGACAGACAATAGTCAGACGCTTACGAGTACTAGACATCTTTTTTTGCACTTCGAAACTATAATATCATATTTAAAAGTTATTTTTAATGTGATGACCGAAATATTTTTTGTTCATCCTTCAAAGACGGTCCCCATTTACCAAACTAAAAGTTTCCAGATTTAGGAAAACTCACACTTGTTTAAAAAAAATAAAGATTAAATTACCATTGTAACCAGCAGGTGGTTGCCGAGGACCACTTTAATAGCTATTTTCACTCCCTAATATCTATTTTTTCCCTCGTTTTGCTTTTAGATTAATATGAAGACATTATGAATGATAATAATTAAAGTTAATTTTATCTACACCTCAAATTAAACTCAGTGCTTTATTGTCAGCTCAACAGTATTACCACTTTCTGTAGAACTTAGTGGCTCTGGTGCTGCTGCCCTAAAATGTTAATCTGGAGCCCTGTGAACTTAAAATGAAACTGCACATTGTAATTTATGGACGTTATGTCTATTTATTACCAAGGCATTTGTAAGTAATACAGTCAAAATAGGGAAAAATGTAAATTTTCAGCCTGTGCTCCTAAAAAAATTTCAGTTATGGGCTACAACAGTTACTAGTAAAAAGTTTTAGTCTGGAGCCCTAAACAGAGTCTGTGAAAACACTCTACCAACATATTATTACACTCTAATAATAATAAACCAGGACACACAACGCATTTCATTACATTGGCACATAAACACGCAAACTCGAGGAGCTGGTTAATGTTGAACTCTGTAATCTTGTAACATCTCTCACCTGCAGACTGGAAATATACGGCATTTCACAAATGCAAAACACAATTCGTAGATATACAACTGTGCACAAAAACCTTTGAATGTTTAAAATGTACGAGTGTATCCTTGCATTTGAATGTGCAAATCGTCATTCACGTACGAATCGCCTTAGATATGTGTGTGTGAGTTTTTGAGACTTTGCTGGCAGCATAACACTCGTAACACAGAGCAGTCGTACTCTTTAGCCAATCAGATTTATGCTTATCAATCGACCAATCAGTATCACATGAGGGCGGGCCTACCTACATGTTACGTCATCAGCTTTCGACCAGTTTTTTATATATTTTTTCACGCACGTGAATTAGGTTTCATGCATGTGAAATTGTCTACGCATTTGTGAATCATGTTTTGTGCGTGAATTATATTTGAGACTAATCTGCTTCCATACAGGAATGAGTGTCCATATGTGTGTGTGTGAGAGAGAGTGTACATGACCGTGTGTGCATAAGATCTCTGTGTTGAAGTGATGTGCTACGTGCTAGTAGTAGGGGAGCCGGGACACAAACTAACGCGGGGTTAAATGTAACACAAACCTTTTACATAGTTAGTCAGGGTCAAGCGGGTTGTGTTTCCGCTATTTTTCTCTCGCTGCCAGAAAACGTCTCCCACGGATTTGTGGAAAGTTTTGATAAGATTTCATGAAGATACTGGACAAAGAGTGTTTTGACAACATCAAAGTAATTTTCAGTTTCTGAGTTGGGTGTGTACGTCACCAAATCTAACTTTATATGACCTTAATCACTGTCTTGTTGGCTAAAACATAGTGTCATTTTGAAACATATCAGCAACTCCTAGCAACTGTTAGCTAGGCTTAAAATATTTTTTTACACAGCGGTGTTAGTTGTAGCACAGTGTTACAACTAAACCGCCACACAACTTTTCAGGTTTGAGTATTTATATATATATATATATATATATTTATATTTGCCACATTTAACTTTGTTGGACTTTACAAACAATGTTGGAATTTAAATGTCAAAGTAATGTTTTTTTTTCACATTTGGTAACTATGCATTGATCACTTGTTTTATTTTCTATTAAAAAGCCTGTTTTTCATGCAAACCCTTTAAAGTGATTTTGAGCTCGTTTTTATTATTATAACTGTTATTAATAATAATAATTTTGCATGCAGCTGCCACACACAAATATAATTCCATAGCAATTACAATATTAGATGATTTTATTTTTACAAAACTGTGCAGCCCTTTCCTATATCTCTATCCATGATATTGATCCATAATAGAAGGATGTATTGATGAGGGATGGATGGATGGATATCTATCTAAATAGATGTACAAACACTATCAAACTATACAGATAAAATAGTACTGAATTATGTGTGTTACACACAAGTGTTACAACTAACCCCTCTGTCTGTTACAGTTAACAGTTATGGAGCTATTACAAACAACGTTTTTGCTTATTCATGTTGCTTGATTTTGTGATGCATGCTTGTATTGATCCTACATCATATAATTATTAAAAAAGCTCCAGCAGTGAAAAACTCTTTCCACAAACACATACAGTGAGGAAAATAAGTATTTGAACACCCTGCTATTTTGCAAGTTCTCCCACTTAGAAATCATGGAGGGGTCTGAAATTGTCATCGTAGGTGCATGTCCACTGTGAGAGACATAATCTAAAAAAAAAAAATCCAGAAAACACAATGTATGATTTTTTAACTATTTATTTGTATGATACAGCTGCAAATAAGTATTTGAACACCTGAGAAAATCAATGTTAATATTTGGTACAGTAGCCTTTGTTTGCAATTACAGAGGTCAAACGTTTCCTGTAGTTTTTCACCAGGTTTGCACACACTGCAGGAGGGATTTTGGCCCACTCCTCCATACAGATCTTCTCTAGATCAGTCAGGTTTCTGGGCTGTCGCTGAGAAACACGGAGTTTGAGCTCCCTCCAAAGATTCTCTATTGGGTTTAGGTCTGGAGACTGGCTAGGCCACGCCAGAACCTTGATATGCTTCTTACAGAGCCACTCCTTGGTTATCCTGGCTGTGTGCTTCAGGTCATTGTCATGTTGGAAGACCCAGCCTCGACCCATCTTCAATGCTCTAACTGAGGGAAGGAGGTTGTTCCCCAAAATCTCGCAATACATGGCCCAGGTCATCCTCTCCTTAATACAGTGCAGTCGCCCTGTCCCATGTGCAGAAAAACACCCCCAAAGCATGATGCTACCACCCCCATGCTTCACAGTAGGGATGGTGTTCTTGGGATGGTACTCATCATTCTTCTTCCTCCAAACACGTTTAGTGGAATTATGACCAAAAAGTTCTATTTTGGTCTCATCTGACCACATGACTTTCTCCCATGACTCCTCTGGATCATCCAAATGGTCATTGGCAAACTTAAGACGGGCCTTGACATGTGCTAGTTTAAGCAGGGGAACCTTCCGTGCCATGCATGATTTCAAACCATGATGTCTTGGTTTGATGATGAAACGGTGGTCCCAGCTCTTTTCAGGTCATTGACCAGCTCCTCCCATGTAGTTCTGGGCTGATTTCTCACCTTTCTTGGGATCATTGAGACCCCACGAGGTGAGATCTTGCATGGAGCCCCAGTCCGAGGGAGATTGACAGTCATGTTTAGCTTCTTCCATTTTCTAATGATTGCTCCAACAGTGGACCTTTTTTTCACCAAGCTGCTTGGCAATTTCCCCGTAGCCCTTTCCAGCCTTGTGGAGGTGTACAATTTTGTCTCTAGTGTCTTTGGACAGCTCTTTGGTCTTGACCATGTTAGTAGTTGGATTCTTACTGATTGTATGGGGTGGACAGGTGTCTTTATGCAGCTAACGACCTCAAACAGGTGCATCTAATTTAGGATAATAAATGTGGAGTGAGTGGAGGTGGACATTTTAAAGGCAGACTAACAGGTCTTAAAGGGTCAGAATTCTAGCTGATAGACAGGTGTTCAAATACTTATTTGCAGCTGTATCATACAAATAAATAGTTTTAAAAAATCATATATTGTGATTTCTGGATTTTTTTTTTTAGATTATGTCTCTCACAGTGAACATGCACCTACGATGACAATTTCAGACCCCTCCATGATTTCCAAGTGGGAGAACTTACAAAATAGCAGGGTGTTCAAATACTTATTTTCCTCACTGTAGTAGACTTCTCAACCTTCAGGTGTTTTTCAGAATTTATGTTGAAGTAAAGTTTTTCCCATACTGATCAAAGATGAATGGTTTTGTTCATTAGATCAGTTTATTCTTCATAATTGCATGTACTATCAAAACACAATGTGGGAACTACAATACTACAAAGACACGACCCATCCTGACAGATTTTGCAAACTTACCACTAAGAAAGAAACAGATCATTATTTACACTGCAATAATTATTATTTGAAGTTTCAAACACTCTTTTAGTTCCCTGATCAAACAAACAAGCCTTTCTAGTTCTAGAAGAATTTCACCAAATTCACGAAATTAAAAAAGATGATATTGTGCTTTTGGGAGCAACTCCATATTTTGTCCAATTCACAACCTTTACTTGACAGTATTATACATGAAAACCAAATGTTGCTCACGACTTGTGCAGGTCTGAAATGAACTTTTTCACTCACCGGCAAATTTGGCTACAATTTTTTTTTAAGTTAAAAGTAAAAAGTTACCGGCCATTCATAACTTCTACTAGCCAAAAAAACTTAAAATAAAAAAGCCAGCCTAACTACATCACAGCTTATATATATATATATATATTTTTTTTTTTCAACATAATACTCAACCCATCCTCATCCTTTTTACCAAAAATGTGTTTTAGGTGGACAGATCAATACAGTACAAAGAACATAAAAAAAATGTAGAAATGTAGGATGTTGGAAAATAGCAATGTGTCTTCTGTTAACCAAACACTTTTTAATCTTCACTATTGCTTCAATGCAAATTAACAAGCACACCGTTATTTGTTGTGTAGTGACGTGTGTGTTCCAGTAAGCCAAATATGAGCAGATTCTGCGCAGTACGCTGTATTTAATATATCATGATGACTCACGAGTTGAGTATTTGCGCTAAATCTGTGCAGATTTGGCTTACACGAACTTCCCCAGCAAAGTGAGTAAACACAAAAACCCGCCAAATTGGCTAGTGATTTGTCAAGTATATTTGTATAGCGCTTTTCACAATACAGATTGTATCAAATTTGTCAGCGTTACCCGCCACGGGTTATTTTTACCTGCATTTGGTGAGTTGGCGGGTGTTAATTTCAAACCCTGGACTTATGATATTTGTTCATGTGACTGCGAAAACTACATGAATGTTTAAAACTCTTCTCACACTGAGTGCAGTCGTACGGCTTCTCTTCGCTCATGTACTTTCAGTGTTCTCAACTGAGCAAAACTCTTGTCACAAGATGAGCACTTGTAAGGCCTTTCTCCAGTATGAACTCTTTGGTGCCGTTTCAGTTGGCCAGATGCAATAAAGCTCTTCCCACAGTCACAACACACATAATCTCTCACGTCATTATGTATTTTCTGGTGCTGTTTAAAATTATCCAGCCTTGAAAAACTCTTTCCACAGAGAGAACACACATAAGGCCTCTCACCTGAATGAACTTTCAGGTGTTGTTTTAGATCTGATGATGCATGAAACTCTTTACCACACCGATCACAGTTAAATGTTTTTTCTCCGGAATGAATACGCAGATGTACTTTCAGGTTTCCAGAATGAGTGAAACTCTTGTCACAAGATGAGCACTTGTAAGGTCTTTCTCCAGTATGAATTCTTTGGTGCCGTTTCAAAGTGTCAGCTGCAGTAAAGCTCTTCCCACAGTAACAACACACATGATCTCTCACTCCATTATGTGTTTTCTGGTGTACTTTTAAACTGTTCAGCCGTGAAAAACTCTTTCCACAGAAACACACATAAGGCTTCTCATCTGAATGAACATTCAGGTGTTGTTTTAGATCCGATGATGAAATAAAATCTTTACCGCACTGATCACAGATAAATGGTTTTTCTCCGGAGTGAATGCGCAGATGTTTACTGAGATTTGATGCTTGAGAAAATCTTTTTCCACACTGAGTGCATGTATATGGTTTCTCTCCAGTGTGAATTCTCATGTGTATGTTAAGGTATCCTTTTTGACTGAAACTCTTTCCACACTGAGAGCAGGAGTGCAGCTTTTTGGCTTTTGTTTCTTGAATTTTAAAGTTGTGATGTTCCTCCTTAAATTCCTCCAGTTCTTGTCTTTGCTCTTTCACTTCCATTCGATCTAAAATAAACATAAAATTAGAATTAGTTAAAGTGAACCCTGATTTAACCCCTTAAACCCAAAGTGTACAGCCGGCGGTAATTCATAAAATTCATAAAGTAATTCATAATTACTAAAACAATTCGCCGGCAGTGCGAATGTGAGAATGTCCAAATGTAATGTAATGTAATGTATATTTTCAAAAAATGTATAAAGTGTCCTATCAAACGATACTAACCTTTTGACTCTCCTTGCTATAGTTTTGGAGTTATGAGTCTTTAGTTTTGTGTATGTCACTCAGAAAACATCTCTAACACGCCCTCAGGGCTTACGGGTTAATAGCAGAAAGCAACAGAGATCAAGTGTCAGACCTTTGATGTGCCAAAGTCTAGTTCTGTCATTCTCTTGTTAATATGATCAAAATGAGTTTGACAACTGTTATAGCCTACAAGATTATGATTAAAAGTACATAAAAGATGACGATTAAAATTATATAAGCATTTCTATAGAATTTTTCATTCATATACTGATTATTTTTTCACAGCTACCAAAGCAAACAACAATAAAGCTGCAAGCAGCCTCACAGGGGCCAAGCCTTCCAATGGTTCCATGGGTTCAAAAAGTAGTTAAAAATACTTTGCTTTCAAAACTTTAATAACCAAAGTATTCTTACTTCTTAACTTCTTACCTCACAGAAGAAATGAGTTCATCCAGCTGCTGAGGTTCAGTAGGTAAAAAGAGAATGAACTCAAAATGAAGATTTTTTATATAAATTTGCTGCATGTTATATTTATAGAGTTCCTTTCTCAGATAGACACCATGTCTGGAACTAAAACAACTTTTCCACCACTTACAGCCACAGTACCTCTTGCGGTCTGGGCATGTGCCACACAGGATTCGAACCAACGACCGGAATGGTTCAGGATTCGTGACATGGTTTAGCAACTTGCGCCACTCAGAGGATGTGAATTACAAAGCTGCAGAGGAGAGGCTTCAGTGTAAGAATGAGCACACAAAATCATGTTAACGAGATTAGCATGCTAAGCTATCTTAATGCTAATGTAGCTTATGGTTATCCTGATAGCTGAAGAGCCACACTAGAAAGAATGGCATCTGGTTAGCATGCTAACCAATTATTATGCTAAGCTAACTAGCATAAGGCAACAAACACAGGCTAGGTCAACTTTGCAGATGAATATCTCGGGAACGGTAGGCTAGCGAATATTCATTCTTTTCTATGCAGCTTGGTCCAAAGATCATCTGAGCAAAAATTGGGCAAAATTGAGCAAGATTTGAAGGAGGAGTAGCGAAAAAACTGTTTACCATTTGCTTCAATATGGCGGACAGTCACATTCTTGGAAAATGACAAATAGGATATCGTCAGAATCGGCATAATCCAAGGAACATAATGACATAAAGAAATCAAATTTTGACCTGTTTTCAAAAGTTATAAGCATATTTGCAAAACACCTTATACCTCTGGAACACTAGGTGGCGCTGTGTTCAAAGTTCTCAGGTACCTTCAGGCCATACTAACGATGATCCTTACCAATTGTTGTGCCGATATGTCAAATATTTTATAAGATATTGCAATTTATGACAAAAATCAAAATGGCGGATATGTGGTTCATCCAATCCTGGCAAAATCGGTATCCACGGATTCGACATGACTCAAGGAATCCATAGACACCAATGTTATGATTTTCTGACAAACTGTTCAAAAGATATTGGCCAAAATAGCCATTTTTCATATCTCATGACCCGTAGGTGGCGCTGTTCCCAACTTTGGCATGGACCATCTGATCATGCTTCCGATGAAGCGTACCAATTTTCGTTTCGATTGATCAAACTTTGGCCGAGATACAGCCTCTGAAGCAATTTTGGGTCGACCTCTTTAAAGCCCATGTTGCAGGTTAACCACCACTGTCGATGGGTACATAAATCACTCAAGATATGTATATCGTTTGTAAAATGTCTCAAAAATGGTCTTAAAGACCAGTTTTTTACGTTTTTGGTATTAACGGGTTTTTTTCCGCAATTCGGTGATGACGTCACGTTGGGGAGAAGTGGAGGAAAGGTAGCCTCAGCCTAGTATTATGGTGCGTTCAAGCCATCTCGTATAGATCGTATTTAGCACTTGAACGCCACCACAATGTCGTAAATACTTAAAAATTAAATGCATGGTCCGAGGAGAATGAGTGGAGAGTTGGTGAAGTGTCCTGGTGAGTTGCTATCATTTAGCAACGCAACAATGAGCACTGGAGCTAGTCTACGAGCAGCAATGCACAATAACGACACATTTTTTATTTTATTTTTACTGTCTTTGAATAGCACCGAGTGAAAAATCAACGTTTTCTTTATATCAAGTGGCAGTGATCATGACGTTATTTCAGATAAGTACCGGTAACCTTTGTCATAGTGTCGTAGTACTGGTAAACTTTGTCTTTGTCATCTAGAAATAGAAGGCATCATGCTAGCTATATGGGCATTTCTAAGCGTTTATCTCTTCCTCCGGTGAAAATGTTGTTGCAAACGTAGCCGCCGCGTGTCTGTCACTGTGTTTGGCAGGTGCTTGTGTGGGCGCCGGCGGTGCCGTCCCATGGAAACTGCGTTGGAAAGCTTTAACGTAACGTTTGCTGTAACGTTAGGGAAGTGAGTGCGTTTTGGTCGCTGGTCGAGGAGCTCACCCTGCGACCAGATGTGACGTGCCTCACTCAGCATCCAGAGTTTTTACACCAGCACAAACACAGTAGTTCACCATTGTCAATCTACCTACTATATATTTCTATATATTTATCTATCTAGCTGCTAGCTATCTATGCCAACGTTATGCTATCTGGCTGTCTGCCTATCTCTCTCTATACTAGCCTATCTATCTATCTATCTATCTATCTATCTATCTATCTATCTATATATCTATCTATATCTATGCTTTTATCTATTTATCTATAATCTGCGCTATCTGAATACTCTCGTCTGCTACTCGTCTCTCTAATCACTCTTAATGCTCTCAAGGCAGGCTTTGGTAAATTCTCTCCCCAACGTGACGTAATGCAATGCATTGTGGGGGAAAGGAGAGTCGTTGCAAACCGCTGTAAGATAGTACCTACTTTTTCGTATTATATTCCGTTTTGTGATACCCAACAGCATAAAATACAATGGATAACAGTTTAAATGTTTATTACCAACAAGTAAATTGCACAAATTCGTTGAAAAATTAACCCTGCAACACGGCCTTTAAGTTTGCGACACCATAACTTTAGAACAAAGTTGAATAAAAAAAATCTGTTCAGTCATTTCTGTGCGTCTCAGTCCAAAGATCATTCGAGTAAATTTTCGTCAAAATTGGACAAATTTTGAAGGAGTAGCGAAAAAACGTAATACTGTACTTTTCAAAATAGCCACTACTGTAATGGGCGGAGTCTTAATGGACTATATTGGTTGTGATCACCATGATGAGAGGAATCAAGTGTACTAAGTAGGGCTGTCATTTAAAAAAAAAAATTCTGTTCGATTTTTGAGACATAAGTGTTCATTGAATCGATTGTAAAATCGATTTTCCATGTCTAAAGACGTTTCCATTTTAAACGCCAAATATAGGCAAATCCACGGACAACTAACAGGCATTAGGACGAACGTAAAGAGGGCGCTTGAGACGCGCACAAGTCAGCAATATTTCTGATGATTTATGGGCGTGAAGTTTCGTGCATAATGACAAGGAGTGCAACATTCTCGAAAAACAATAAGCAGAGTGGACTGCCATAACATCAATGAAAAACATTACTGCAGTCTTCAACATGGCTGTGTATACGATTAGAAATGTCAAACAAATTTCGACTATGCGATTGTAGCCCGTAGTTCGAATCTGTATCTGTATGCATGAGACTGTCTGAATACCGGCAGAATTCACATTTCTGTAGTAAAAAGAGACACATAATGCAGAAGTATAATTTGCTGTTATGTGTGTTTGTCACAGTTGCTGTGTGACGCGCATTCGCTGCAAGCGTATTGTGACGAGCTGGACGCGCTCCGAGAGAAGGCCGATAAAATCGATTCCCTGTTTTCGTTTTCGAAACTTGTGTTGGTTGGTCTGATCGATTGTGCAATCGATTTTCGAACATAAAGTGACAGCCCTAGTACTAGTAAAGCCCTAGTAAAAAAGTTTCATTTTTCTAATGGTTCAAAAGTTATAACCATTTCAATGTTGAATTTTTGAACTGGTGGTGGCACTATAGAGTTGGTCCTAGAGACTCAAAAATTGGTCCAATTACTATTCATTACCATCTCTACAAGTGTAAAAAATTATTATAATTATCATTTTCCTATGTTCCGTTAATAGGGCTGCCATTGACTCCCATTCGGGAAAAAAAATAATAAGAAAACTAACAGATACAATAGGGGCTATCCCCTTTGGGGCTTGGCCCCTAATGAAGAATCAAGAATGGACACCAACCTATTTGTTCCTCAGTATCTTCATGTTTTATTCTGGATGGTTCTGGATCACTCATGTCTTCAATCTCCTCTTTAATAAACTCCATCTTTAACAGTCACACAGATTTCAGCTGCTACTCCTGGAGTTTGTCCTTCTCTTGTAGGATGATGGGAATATTCCCAGTATTTACTGGTGAATTGTTGTGGGATGGACACCAGATCTGCCAAATTCAAAGAGAGGTTACTGAATTACTTTACTTACATTTAAATTAATCGAACATCTTTTTTTCTGATAGAAATATATGGGTGCAGTTGGATTTAAAAAAAAGGTTTGTTTAATGCTTGTCCAAAGTCTGAGAGAAATAACAAGACCATCATGTTTAACTGAGCTGCTGAAAAGCCTCTTTGTCTCCAATAGTTCCTGTTTTCACCTCATTCACAGGGCTTGATTTGAGGAGGGAGGCAGAAAACATTGTTGGAAAAAATAAAATAAAAAGCACCCCCTCTGTAAAACAAACCACCATCCCCTTTAGATTAATAGTGTTGTGTATTATGTTAAACTTAACATGTAAATAAAATGTTAAAATTATCTAGGCTATATGATAATTAACAAACTATAAATAACAGTGACTGACCAATCAGAACTCAATATTGTAACGCGCCGCGCACAGTTACGCCAGAGCTCTGATTAAAGCAATCTTTCATCATTTTTCACACTTGTTCAAAATGGTCAGAATAAAAAACTATGAGTTCTGTTCATACTCCACTGATAAATCTGCATAAACCATCCTGAAGGGGTGGATTGGAATCCACTGCTGCTTCAATGTATATGTAATGAGTGATTATAATCAAGGTATTAATCAATACTTTTCCTTCTAAATATCAAATGAGTTGAATGACTTCTCTGGAGATTTTACTTTGTTATAGAAGTTACCAGTGTTATTACTGAAATGTTCTTTTCATGTATTCTTTAATGTCAGTATTTGATATCTGAATGTAGCTTGCTTATTTAGCCCGGCTTCCAGAAATGAAATGGGGACAAGTTTTGTGTTTGAGAAAGGTCTTCAACGTGTTAAAACATATAGGGATCATTGAAGTCTATAGTTTAAGGGACCATTTCTTTGTTAAAGCCTATATTTTCCATTTAGACTAAAGTGTCCTATCCTGAGAGAAAGAACGCATGATGTTTTGAGACGAGACTCCTGTTTATAGTTAGAGCCTGGCCAAATCCAACCTTGGAAAAGCTGTGTGTCGGTGTGTGTGTTAGTCTTCTTGCTTACAGGTTAAGGAACCACTGGCATTGTTGGAGATTGACTGAGTTGTTGTTCGGGACATGCTGGCACCCAGCAACCAAAATCTGCGACCTGGAAGGTCATGACGTGCCTGACTTCAGGGTCCGATTGTCAGCTGCATAATCTATGGAGATATGCTTCAGTTTATATGTTTATCTATTTCTTAGCCAATGAGAATCATTCAACCTGTAAGCAATGACGTAGCTTAGACCTTGGAAATGGTATAACTGCTGTGATCTTTGTAACTGTAAGCGGGGCGGCCTACGAACTCCTGTGTGAGTCTTGAAGCTGACTTCTGCTGATGAAACTGCAAACTATCTTCAGTAAAACTTTTCTTCAATTTTTTTATAATTCTGATGCTGGGTCTTCTTTCAAACATCTGGTCCTTGGGTCCTAAACTGTTAACCCCTAACAATCCATTCAAGCCAAAGCTAACAAAGGCTGTACCGCTAATTGTTCGACATTAGCACTCAAGCTGCTAAAGTTCGAAAGTGCCAGTTTTGATGGAGTTTCTGGCTGTTTCTATCTAGAATATTATCATTTTTATTCAGAATACAAATAATGAGTGTTTGTGACTGAGGGGTGAGAGAAAGAGAGAGAGTGCATTTCATTCAGAAATGATAACCTCGTTCTTTTTACCAAGCGGCAACCTCATGAGCAATGGCCTCCAGTTCAGTAATATTCTTGGGTTTGCGTGCTGCAACCGCCTTCTTCAAATCCCACCAGAGATTTTCTATCGGGGTCAAGCCAGGTGACTGTGATGACCACTGTAGAATCTTCCAGCACTTCTCCTGCAATCAAGGTGGAATTTGACGTATTATTGGGATTATTGTCCAGTTGGAAGGTCCAATGACGCCCAAGCTTCAGCTTCCTCACTGACAGCATGACGTTTTCTCCTAGGATTTCCTGATACCTCAATGAATCCATCTTGCCTTCCACATGCTGCAGGTTCCCAGTGCCAGATGATGCAAAGCAGCCGCAGAGCATTACCAAGCCACAACATGTTGAACTGTAGACAGAGTGTACTTTTCAGCATATGCTTCATTCTTCTTCCTCCAGACATACTGCTGATCCAAAAGGCTGAAAAGTTCCAGTTTTGTTTCATCGCTCCACAGAACAGAAACCCAAAACTTCTGTGGCTTATTTTATATGATTTTGAGGAAATTGGAGCCGACTTTTCTTGTGATTTTGGGTCGTGTACGTCTTGGAGTTCTGGCATGTGTTTAGGACGCGCCTTACTGTGCAGCTGAAACCTCAGAGCCTGTGGCCAACAAGTCTTGCTGCAGGTCTTTCGCAGTCACTCGAGGGTTTTTCTGAACCTGCCTTCTCAGAAATCTGGTTGCAGCCATTGAAAGCTGCCTTTTTCTGCCTCGTCCAGGTAGTGTAACCAGTGTTCCGTTAACTTTGAACTTGTAAACTATGCTTTCAACTTTATCTCTAGGAACATTTAGTGCCTTCGCTATCTTTTTGTATCCTGTTCCTTGTTTACGAAGGGCGATGAAATTTTCTCTTATCTTTTTGGACCATTCTTTTGACTTCGCCATATTTCTAACTTGCAGTCAAACGTGACACTCAACAAACCAAGCCAGATCAGATATTTCATGTGTTCTAGCTCAAGCAAACCTAGTGCAACTAATGAAGCCCTTGATTAGTTGCATCAGGTGTGCTTAACACAACACCTTTTTTGCAGATTTCTGCTGTTGTGAGGGATTCTATTCAGGGGATTGAATAATTTTGAAACTGCAGAAGTCTTTAAAAATTGCATTTTCAGTTAAATTTGGGGAAACCACTTGAAACATTTGTTGTGTTGAGCTATTTCAATTACTTTTGATTTGTTCATTGCAACCAGCTTAAAGTATGTACATTTTGCCAATAAACCTGATTTGCAATGGGAGTTGAATAATTTTGATTGCAACTGTGGCTAATTTTGCCCTTCATAACAACTGTGAGGGGGGTGAATTTTTTTATGACTCATCCGTTTAAATTATATTAAGCCTTAATGTTCTGCATAATTAAGGGCTGGCCACTTGAACAACAGGTGGATTGCAGATGCTTTCACTCACTACACGCCGTTTGTCTGCTGTCTGTTAGCGTCATGTCACCTCAGCTAATCCCACCTTTACGCCCATTTTCGTTAATCCGAGAGTGACGTGCTACCAAGATGGCGACAACCGCCCACTTTGGGCTTCAAAAATGTTCTTCAGAAACCTACGGGTGACGTCACGGACACTACGTCCTTTTTTTTTTTTACAGTCTATGTTTTTTACTCTTAATTATCTAATGTTGGAGCTTTAGAGCGCTGAAAACTGGGGCTAAAAAATCAGTGATATTTGGAACTCATTTATTGAGTTTTTTTTATTATTATTAAAAATATATGTTGATAATGATTCCCTCCGAATGCATCATTTTCGGTAGTTTGATATCACTTATATAATGAATAATGTCCATATTTTTCTACTCTTTAATACAATATATAAAAAGTTTAAGGTACAGGAGCACACCTGTACAATTATCATTTTGTGTCAATATGCTGAATTTAGGGATAAAATCATACCCTATATATTGTCTTGTTATATTGTATTGACAACTCATCAATTAAATATTTACCATCATATATTCTGCATAATTGGACGTTTTTAAATAAATACTGACAAAAAACGGTAAAAGTTTTAGGGCTGGTCAATATGATTAGTGATGGTTAGGGTTGGTTACCGAAACCGGGCACCGATACGGAACCCAAGTAACCAGTATGTAACCGGACTGAATCAAAACGCAGATTTCGGTGCCTCATTTCGGTGCCACTTAAATGCCTCAGCTGTCGGTTGAAATATCTGCCCTCTGGTTTTCCGAAACGAACGTAAGAAACATCATCACCACATGTGATTGCTAGTTAACCCTTTGACGTGTTAATGCTTTAATAACAAATAATTTATCGGGAGCATTTATGCTGATGTGTGGGTGGTGGCGACACGTACAATACTTTTTTGCGGGCAGGAGCGGGACAAAACATGAATGTTGCGTGCAGGACAGAATCCTGCGGGAAAAATCCGTCCCGCGCAGGTCTCTAGTTGGACAAAGCACGTACGTGACAAATGATGTCAGAAAAGCGTCAGTACATTATAATCGGTTATGGTCTACCAAAACTAGGGCTGTGCCGAGGGACGATATCATCGTCCATCGTGATGGCTGACCAACATCACGATGGAGAGCCACCATCGTGATGCCACGCCCCCCACCCTGTCAGACCAGCTCAGTCTCAAGGCAGTTCGTGAAAGGTCACGTAATTTTATCTATTGATTCGTGTACACCAGTGGTTGGGAACCTGTGGCTCGCAAAACATACCTGGCTCTTTGGCAAAAATCATGTGGTTCGCAAGGTCTCTCACCCTTTACCAACAAACGACAAAAAAATTAAGACACATCAACAGAGATCGGCTCGCTGCAGAAAAAGCAGCCAATTACAATTCCCTTGTTGTAGAGCCTACCAGAGTTAATGGAAAGTTTATGATAATTATATTCAAGTTGTACCAGCAAAAGTGGTGTTCAGTGCTGTTCGCGAGTGTCACGACTCACCACAGCAAACAACTATCCACTTACGTTTCTGTGGTAAGTTGCAACCTACAACTCCTGCACTGGCATTCAAGCAGCTGCAGCTTGTTTAAGATAATGGCGAAAACCATTTTAGAACCGCAGCGAAAATGTAAAAGTAGGCTATATAAACTTTAATATATCCTTTTATTGAAACGGGTGCTTTGCTGTGCAAAGAGACATTTTGAAACATTTCACCCGCTGGCCGTTGGTAGGCTACTTTCACTTTTGCCGCAGAGACCCTTTATGTCCTATAAATGTGTCATATTTTTAATAATCCGCGCAGATTTCAGTTGACGATTCTGTTTAAAGTTATTAATAACAAAACATTAATGAAAGAGAACGAAAAGAGCAGGATGTACTTTATATTGAAAAACACATTGTTTTAGGCCCCGTCCACACTACTGCGTTTTCGTTTAGAAACGGAGAATTAAAACGAATACGATCTCCGTCCACACCAGCGTTTTAGCTGCGTATTAGAATTGATCTCCGTCCACATTAAAAAGACTGAAAACGCAGATCACGTGACCATTCACCAACACTGGGCATGCGCGAGCCGGTGTAAACGCAACTTCATTGATAAAATGATCCCACCATGCACTGGTTCTTCCCGGGTTAACCCAAAACCGACGCTCCATGTACACGGTCGATACCGGGAATTGTCAAACGTAAACTATTTTATCGGGAATTGTCAGTTGCACACGGGAATTGTCACATTGTCACTATTTTACCGGGAATTGTCACAGATCGCTCGAATAATAGCTTGCCTCCGGCGCATGTAGGCAGTTAGCATTGTAAAATGCAGAATTTACTTGCACAACAGCTGCTAGAAAAGATATAGCCTACGCCATGATTGATGACACCCAATCAGATCCGAGCGTGAGCCTCTACTACGTCATCGTTTCTAAAGTCCTCCGTTTTGACCCGTCCACACTAAAACGCCCTCCGGAGATTCAAAACGAAAAACGGGTCGGCAGCGTTTCTAAACTTCTCCGTTTTGGGTCTCCGTTTTTGTCGTTTTAGTGTGGACGGGAGGTGCAAACGTAGCAAAAGGTCTCCGTTTCTAAACGAAAACGCAGTAGTGTGGACGGGGCCTTACTGTAAACATCGTCAACTGCCAATTTAGGGGACATCGCCCAACCCTAACCAATACCGAATCGTCCTTGTTTACATCGCGATTAGGGATGGCGAAAACTAAAAAAAACTTACATCATAGATGATGTGCTACTACTGTATTTAAGCACTGTATCACACAAGTTGCAACTTACATCTGTGTCATTCTTTTTGGTGAAATGGTCCCACACACTACTTTTCTTTGCACGCTTCATCCTGTCGTTTGCCCTGGCTCTAACCTGGAGTGTTTTAGCCTGTAGCCTTTACTTTTCGCAAACCTTGTGAGCGTGCGAACCCAAACGCTGTGACCTCGCGCCAAATGTTTTTATTGGTTTATTAAGTACAAGCAGGCGAGTTATGAAAAATTTAGTGTGAGGGATTTGTTCACTTCACACAAAAAGATCTTGGAATGAGATGGCTAACTGTAGTAGCGTTTAGTCCACTGTCTACACTAGCCTAATTTAGAGATCACTTTCTTTTTTTTTTTACCGACTACCGACAACTTTGATAGGTTAACGTTGATACGGTCAACATTCGGTCAAACGGTCATCGGTTAACATCCCTAATCGCGATGCATCCTAGAAACGATTAATTTCGACACCCTTAAAAACTATATCGAGTCCAACCTTTAGTTTAAACTGATAATAGTTTGTTTAACTCACTGTGGCAAGCAGGGCGAGTCAGAGGGCCTTGAGAGAACGGTGGCGTGATTACTAACTGGCGTCACCCGCCCGCCCACCCGCCCGCCCGTATCTCATGGAGGAGCTTCGGAAGCATAAAAGGAGGAGCGCAGACAGTGAAGGACGAGAGAGGAACAGTCCTGGACTTTTATGTTATGTTTTGCTTATGTGTGTACGGCAGTCGTCCGTGAGGGGCTGCCACCTTTACTTTGATTTATTGTATGTTTTATCATTAAAGTGTTTGAATGTTCACCAGTTCCTGCCTCCTTCTTCATCCCGAGTTTCGGCACCAACGAAGTATGTTGTTATGGGAAGGAGGAGGCGGGACCCGGCATAACATGAAAGTCCATGCAGCAATCAGCTATCATGCAGCAGCTCTTTTGCCACTCAGTTCGGCTGAGGGGTGTGTGTTTCGGCGGGAAAGTGACGTCAATGCATACTAGGGCCGCAACAACGCGTCAACGTCATCAATTACGTCGACTATGAAAATACGTTGACACGCATGAAATGTGTTGACACGTCACACATTAATTATTTACGTTTAAATATCGAGTAATGGCAGCTTCTGCTCCCGCTCATGGTTAAAATGACAGACCATGATCATCCAAAGCATGGGAATACTTTAAACTACGGCCGAACAGAAAGGTGCTTTGTTCACTATGCAAACTGTGCCCCATTCGGCGACAATCAAATGGACTTTAATTTATAACTTAAACTTCAATCTTTCAACGAAGCTTTCAGTGCATTTGCCAGTTTTTAAAAGTTGTGTATGCACATGTAGACTAGAGACCTGCACTCCCGCGGGACCCAACGCAACAGAGTGCGGTGCGGGAACATAGATCTGATGGCCGAGTGCGGGCGCGGGTGGTAATGCACTCGTGTGTGTGCTGGTTGCGGGAGAATAAAACGATTCACGGGACTCCTGCAAAATAGAATTATAAATTTAACATCTAAAAACGAATAAATTGTCATTCATCTGTTGCACAAAAGCAACAAAAACAACAAAAACAAAATAGAAACGATTTACAGGCCAGAGTCTCTATCTATTTATAAGATGTTTGCAGCGTTGAACAATGTAGCCAATCACAGACATATGTGTTGATTTCTTGAACGCAATGGCCAATCAGATGCATTTAAAACAGAATCCCCTCACCGCTCAAAATTGACTTTTTGTTCAGTGCTGAATTCTGGATACTGGCAAATCATCTGATTATAGCAAACAAAGTGTAGATATTATGACAGATTCATTGTGCAGCCAGTTTCATTGATAATAACTGAGGTTTGTGAGATCGCGATGAACTGAGATGTCAGCTTTTTAGGAATTATTAAGGGAGAAATCCATCCCGCGCAGGTCACTAACGTTATATTTACATTAACAGTAGCCTAGGCTGCAATCTAGTGTATGTGAACCTTTTTGCAGATAAAAAACAAGTGCATTTTCGGACAAGTTAATGGACAAGTTAATTGAGTAAATCCCACTCCCACTACGGTAATTAATAACAGACTAAAGTAAACACATTTCCTAAATAGGCCTGTGACTGTATCTTACATTTTATGAAATAGCACCATTAGTTAAAAATAAAGTTTAAAATGCTTCCTGTTCGCATATTTCATAATAAAATGACAATTACCCTTTCTGAAATATTTTTTTTTTGTCATCATTCATAGATTTCATGTTAAAATAATATACAGATGCCCTACCCTCTTCAAAATATAGCTGATATAGTGTTGTACTTATTATTTATTGGAAAGTTTGCCAATGGATAAATCAGCTAATCCCAAAACTAATCATTAGATTAATCGGAAAAATAATCGTTATACTAGTCGAAGAAATAATCGACAGATTAATCAACAACAAAAATAATCGTTAGATGCAGCCCTAATGCATACCCTCTATTCGACCCCTGCTTATTCATTATTTTATGGTGATGTCCAAGAACTTCTGTAATTGAACACATTAAACACATTTTATTGGTGTCAACAGCAGGGCTCCAGATTGCGAAAAAATTATAGCATTTTACGACCATTTTTCCTGCTGGTGCGACTATTTTGATATAGGTAATGCTGGCGCAACCACAACGCTGCCCAGCATTACATGGAAAACGAAATAAAAAAGTGGAATGATACTGCGCTACTCATGTGAGCTTCACGGACCGTTTATTAGTTCTGACCAATAATAGACAGTGCAGCGTCGCGACCTACTCTGATATTTTTAATAGATGTGATATCTTTTTAATACATAGGCCTATAATTAACAGATATTTAATATCTGTGTTGAATGATTTGGACAGTCCTGGGTTTCATCAACAAGGTGTGACTAAATTGATTGAGTGGTGTGAGAATAATGCTCTTGTCATTAATACGAGTAAAACTGAGGAGATTGTATTTGGGTCTGCATCTGATATAATGCCTGTTTTCATTCATAAGGAGAAAATCAGATTGGTTAAGACATATAAATATTTAGGAGTGATTATAGACGATATGTTATCTTGGAAAGATCACATTGATACTCTCTGTAAAAAAAAAACAAAGCAGAGAATTTACTTTCTTCGTCGTCTTAGGTCATTTGGAGTAAGAAAACAGATTCTTCTGTTGTTCTTTAGGTCTGTGATAATGAGTATACTGCAATATTGCAACTCTATTTGGTATAAGAGTTTGTCTGTAATGCTAAAAACAAAGTTGTTTAATCAATTAAAAATTTGATTTTTGAGAAGCCTCTTGAGAAGCTTTATGATTCAGCCTATCATAACAATTTGCTAAGGCTGGCTAATAATATAGCTTCTAACCCTATGCATATCCTACATAATGAGTTTGAACTACTACCATCAAAGCGGAGATATAGAGTCCCCAGATTTAACAAAGTGAGGCTGAAACACTCTTTTGTGCACCAGGCTATCTTAGCGTTGAACAAAAACACTTAATCAGTTATCAAGAGTATTGCGAAGGTGTTGTAGATGCATAAGTGTTGTATTGAATGTATAATGTGTGAGGTTTAAGTGTATGCCGATGTAGAATGTATGTTGGATGTTGTAAACATAGACACTGTTATGCAAGAAAAATTGCAGACTTGTCTGACAATGAAGTATAAAGTAAAGTACTCGATCACACGACACCGTTACTACACAGTGCTGGGAGATTCAGTGTTAAAATCCATTGAATTCGCCACATAATTAATAACATCGCAGAGAGACCCAGTGAGAAACATTCAGATTTGGCACAGAGGTCTCTGTTATGTCATATTTAAATGTTATTTTTAATGTGATGACTGAAATATTTTTTTTTGTTCATCCTTCAAAGACGGTCCCCATTTACAAAACTAAAAGGTTCAAGATTTAGGAAAACTCACACTTATTTAAAAATAAAAAAAAGATGAAATTACCATTGTAACTATGTGGTTGTTGAGGAGCACTTATTAGCTATCTTCACTCCCTTATATCTATTTTGTCCCTCGTTTTGCTTTTAAATGAATATTAAGACAATATGAACGATAATAATTAAAGGTAATTTGATCTACACCTCAAATTAAGCTCAGTGCTTTATTGTCAGCTCAACAGTATTACCACTTTCTGTAGAACTTAGTGGCTCTGGTGCTGCTGCCCTAAAATGTTAATCTGGAGCCCTGTGAACTTAAAATGAAACTGCACATTGTAATTTATGGACGTTATGTCTATTTTTTACCAAGGCACTTGTAAGTAATACAGTCAAAATAGGGGAAAATGTAGCCTGTGCTCCTAAAAAATATCTGTTATGGGCTACAACAGCGTTACTAGTAAAAACTGTTAGTCTGGAGCCCTAAACAGAGTCTGTGAACACTCTACCAACATATTATTATTACACTCTAATAATAATAATAAACCAGGACACAAAGCATTTCATTACACTGGCACATAAACACACAAACTCGAGCTGGTTAATGTTAAACTCTGTAATCTTGTAACATCTCTCACCTGCAGACTGGAGATATACAGCATCCGAAGAAAATATTCCACATTTGTCCTTCATTCACGATCATTAACAGCGTCAATTTCAGCCTCAACTGATGAAAGTTTAAGCTCGTCTCTTCTCATCTCTCTCGCTTCTTCTTCTGTGCATCCTCAGTGCGCAGACTCAGAGTGTCATGTTTCTTAAAGGGGCCGCATATTCTGAAAGTCCCCGTGAACCGGAAGTTGCAACCGACTTTTTTTCAATGTTGTGACGTATTTCCCAGGGGGCCAATGTTTCGGAAAAAATGGAAGCTTCCCCGGGCGCCACCATTGATTAGCAGACCATCACCTGCTGTTAGCATTCGATTGACTCCCATTCATTTTGGCGTCACTTTGACAGCGAATAACTTTACATCTGAGGCGTTTAAAGGTGCCATCCTTCAAAAAAAATAAATTCATACACCACATTCCATACCAGACGGGGGCAGTATACGTTACCTGGTCTACTCTAGAGTATGAATATGACATCTTCAAGCTACTCCCCTTCACCTTTACCAGTGAATATGTTCATATTCGTTTTGTTCATATTACATTTTTATTGTTAGTTTAAATTACATTAATTTGACAGACAGCATTCGCTGATGTTGACCAAGCTAGCGCCAACGTAACACAGAGCTGCCAACTCTCACGCATTCACCGTGAGACACACGCAATTGACACTTTTCACACGCTCTCACATCACACATCAATTTTCTCACGCACAGAAAAATCGCGAAGCAAAGAGAACACGGATACCGACAGACTAGACAGAGCCGGTTAGTTATGATATAAAAAAAATCTCAGCTCTCAGATTCTGTCAATTTTATTATTGAATTCAAACAATAAATACCGTTTTGGCGCTTGTAATTGTTACACGACAGATCCCTAGCGCACGTGAACCGATCAACTCTACTAACGTTAACTGTTAGCTAATAGTAAAAAAAACACGAACTCTGTTGAAAGATACAGTAGGCTACAACTTACCAAAATGTATTCCTCATACATAATATCGACCAATCAGTGTTTTTATCAGCGTGAAGAGGTCAATAACACAGCTGGAGAACAATTATGTCAGATTTACCTCAGGAAAGCCATTTAATAAACATAATATAGGTCACGTAGTTGGCAAGAAAAAAGAGCTATAGAGATTGTGCTATGTGAACTATTACAATAATATATTTATGTGCGTTATATATACGTTTATCGAACAGCCTTCGATACGTTTCTATGTTATAACTTCCCGAAAAAACTACACAAACATATAAAACAAACTTCTAACGAAATACTAACAGCATCTTACTTACCAATCCAAAAGAAATGTTGCAAGTTCGGAGTCGAACCTCATTTCTTTCATGTCCATTAGTTGTCTCCAGCGATGGAAAGCAGTGCCAATGTTTACTCTGGTTCTGTTCCTTTTTTTTTTATCAGATTTTATTTGAATGTAGTAGTGGGGCTGTAGGCTACTTTCCACACGATTAACATCAGGTTCAAGTACGCCCACAAGCCGTGCGAGTTATTCGTGTGTTGCATGTTTGACTGACTGGTGGTTATGTTGCCCGCATACCGCCTCCCATGGCCGAAACTGGTATTACGACACCTGTCGGGCCGTGGCTAGTAATGCTAATGCTAATTAAGGTTGATATCTCTGCAGCACTATAACTTGACATTTTTTTAATGACATCATCGCCCTTATTTCTTCTCATTCTTTTGATGCGTGTAGGTCATTTTTTGGATATTTTTACCTCAATTTTTACATATGGCACCTTTAAAGACTCCATTTGTCCATTATTTATTTCTACAGAAACACGGAAATGTATAAAAGGCTCCATTACCTTGCATCTTACGTTATGGCCCCGTAGAAGCTGATTTTGTAAAAATAGGCTAACGATTGCATCATAACCACGCGACTCTCTGTCGCACAGTAGAGAAATTACCGTATGGACAGGAGGAGAAGCTCGCGGGCAATCGGGGGGACGTGGAGGCAAAATGACAGAATAATTAATCAGAATACTTAGCAAAAGTTTCTCCTGCTCCTAGCTCATGGACACCTCCTACTCACACTCTCCGTCTCTGCAAGTTTCGGAAGGGAATGATTCAGATTTCTCTTGGCACAGCTACAAGAAGACAGACGGGTTGCTCACGTCACATCTACGTCGTCAAGCTCAGTTTGAGTCTGTGCAGTACGCTCAGCCATCAGGAAGTGAGTGCTTCTAATTGACTTCACTTTTTGGGGTCGCTGTGTCCAGTTTATATACTGTCTATGGAATTTCAGAGAGAATCGGAATGGGCCATTCCACCGAATTGCTGACATTTGCTTGTTGTAACTCTTCAAAATTAAACTTTATTTTTATCTTTTTTCAACACTGAATCTAATACTACATATATTTAACTATTCAAAATGTGTATTAATCAATCTCAGGGAACAGGGAACTGTTACCGAAACTCATGTGCCATTGTTTCTTTTCCCCACAATAAAGTGTTTATTTTAAATAAATTGTTGGTTATACGTTCAAATAATTGATATTTGTGACCAAAAATCACTACATATTAAGGCAAGGTGTATTTTAATTAAAACACAGCCATTTTTTCATTTTAAAGAAGACCGAAGCCTCACGTTTATAATTTCTTTTATAATTTAATTTATTAAACAGTTGTATAAAAGATGGACCAAACAAAACCTATAAAAAGTAGTAACAGGAATGAACACTTGGTAACAGGAATGAACATTGTGTAACAGGAATGAGTGTCCATGTGTGTGTGTGTGTGTGTGTGTGTGTGTGTGTGTGTGTGTGTGTGTGTGTGTGTGTGTGTGTGTGCATAAGATCTCTGTGTTGAAGTGATGTGCTACGTGCTAGTAGTAGGGGAGCCGGGACACAAACTAACGCGGGGTTAAATGTAACACAGACCTTTTACATAGTTAGTCAGGGTCAAGCGGGTTATGTTTCCGCTCTTTTTCTCTTGCTGCCAGAAGACGTCTCCCGCGGATTTGTGGAAAGTTTTGATAAGATTTCATGAAGATACTGGACAAAGAGTGTTTTGACAACATCAAAGTAATTTTTTTCATCATACGTTTTTTCAGTTTCTGAGTTGGGTGTGTACGTCACCAAATCTAACTTTATATGACCTTAATCGCTGTCTTGTTGGCTAAAACATAGTGCTATTTTGAAACATATCAGCAACTCCTAGCAACTGTTAGCTAGGCTTAAAACTTTTTTTAAACAGCGGGGTTAGTTGTAGCACAGTGTTACAACTAAACCGCCAAGTTTACAACGATAATGAAATGAAAACAGGGAGCCACACAACTTTTCAGGTTTGAGTATTTATTTATTTATATATTTATTTTGCCACATTTAACTTTGTTGGACTTTAACAAACAATGTTGGACTTTAAATGTCAAAGTATGATTTTTTCTCACATTTGTTTAACATTTATTAAAAAGCTTTTTTTATGCAGTAAAGCCTTTAAAGTGTTTTTGAGCTCGTTTTTATTATTATTACTGTTATTATTAATAATAATAATTTTGCATGCAGCCACACACAAATATAATTCAATAGCAATCACAATATTTGATTATTTTAATTATTTATTTATGTATTGCAAAACTGTGCAGCCCTTTCATATATATCTATCCATGATATTGATCCATAATAGAAGGATGATTGGATGAGGGATGGATGGATGGATATCTATCCATACAGATTTACAAACAATACCAAACTATACAGATAAAATAGTACTGAATTATGTGTGTTACACACACGTGTTACAACTAACCCCTCTGTCTGTTACAGTTAACCCCACATATGGGTTAAGTTTTAACATTTGCACTTAAAAAATGGTAGGTCCTAGAAAAAACCTTAAGGGCCCTATCTTGCACCCAGCGCAATTGACTTTGTACACGGATGCATGTATCATTCCTATTTTGCACCCGCGCAAAGCGGACTTTTCCCTCCACAGAAGCACATCGGTTAACTAAGAAATACACTTGCGCTCCCCGGGGCGGTTCAGCGCAAAGAGGAGGCGTGTTCCGGCGCAAACGTTCCCTCATGCTATTTTACAGGTTTAGAAAACAATTGCGCCACTAACCGAAAAAAAACAGTTTAAAGTCAGTGGCGCATTGCGCATGTTATTAATATGCTATTTTAAGGGCGCATGCTTGGCCTTAATCAATGTAGCGTGTGCACAACGCGTATACACTTTGATTCTCTCATCTACACACAGACGCATCAGTTATCATTTTTGCAAATCATACATTATTACGAAAGATAGATAGATAGATAGATAGATAGATAGATAGATAGATAGATAGATAGATAGATAGATAGATAGACAGTTTATTATAAAAGCATACATCTAGCTTACACATTTATCCAAATGATCATACGCCTGTTTAACCGAAGTTAATTTGGGTGTGTTTCTCCATCCCCAACGTCCCTAACGGGAACGTCGGTCTCCTCGGCTGTGAACCGCTCCTCGCGTGCGCCTGGCAAATCCGCCGTTATAATAGGAATTCGCTTTAGAACAAGCGCGTCTGCTCTTAAAGGGAATGTGAGATGTCGCTCTGATTGGTTTATTTCACGTTACGCCCAAACCACACCTATGAATAATGAAGCTACTTCAGACCAACCCCTTTTAGATTTGCGTCGGGCGCAAGAGTCATTTATCCCGCCGGGAAAATAGCAACAGCGCCAAGACCCGCCCACAAAGTTACTTGCGCTTTGCGCTTTGACACTTGCGTTTCAGATCGTTAAAATAGGGCCCTATGTGTGCATCTGTAGTAGAGATGTGAATGTTGCTTTTGTAAAAAAACAACAACAACAAAAAACACTTAATTATTCTTTACTTAATCCATTTGAGTTGAGATTACATAAATGAGTTTAGTTGTGTTAAAATAGCAATATAGAAAACTAGGAACAGGATTTCCCCTTTCCATCATGCTTTGCACAGGACTGGATAGGGGGTGTAAAAAAAATTGTTGACTTGTTTATGTTCTTTTATGTTTATATTTAAAAGAGTTTCTGATATGTTAGTGTTTTTGGAGGTTACCATTGTGGTGAAGTGTAGACCATGTGCTTCGGCTGAGGACCTGCTAACAACAATTAAAGTGGTTTTAACAATAATAAACACAACTACTTTGGCCATGCAATGGATGTAACAAAACCGTCTTCTAGCAAATGCCAAATATTAAGAGTCTTTACGGAGTAAAGATTTTGTAAAAAGTTATCTTATTAGATAACATCTGTAAAGGCTGTGAAAATGGTTGAACGCAAGCACAAAATAAACGAATCAATTAAACAATTGGATTATTTGTTTTAATTTTTCTTTGATATTAATTTAGGATAATTGAACTTAATAGTTTTGGACAAAATTAAGAATGTTAACCTGATTCAACTAAATGGCATTGAATTAATCTTATGTAATAAACTTAAGTTTACTGAAATAAACAATGTTAATTAAATGCAACATAACCCAGTTATGTAGAACCTGTTGACATAAAAAGTTAAGTAAATCCAACATATATTTTGATTTTTCCAACAAATTTTTGATTAAACATTACAAGGTCAAAACATATGTACGGGAATAGATCCATAATATGCATTTAGATGAAATTTCTTTTTGTGCAGACTTTAAGTTAACTTTTACCAAAGATTAAAATGTTAAAGTTCAGTCCCTGAAGAGTTTATTAAATTGTCTCTATAGTGAAATTAAAACACAATGTACCGATTGTATATAACCCTACCCGTCGACTTTTAAACAGTAGTCTAAATTCTGAATAAACATATTACGTCTGTAAGATTCTTTGAGGTGTGGAAATTGGATCACGGTTAAACAAAAACAAATAAACATATAGCCAGAAACACTGAGATAATGTCGAGTAAGGCAAGGCAAGGCAAGGCAAGTTTATTTATATAGCACATTTCATACACAATGGCAATTCAAAGTGCTTTACATAGAAGAAATTAAAATAATAAAAGAAATAATTAAAACAGTTTAGAAAAATAAAATACAGTACAGTACAAACAGTCGGACGAACAGTGGCACAGTGCTCATTCAGTAAATGCATAGCTAAACAGATGTGTTTTGAGTCTGGATTTGAAAGTGACTACAGTAGGAGCACATCTGATCTCCTCTGGAAGCTGGTTCCAGCTGCGGCTGGCATAATAGCTAAAAGCAGATTCGCCATGCTTAGAGTGAACCCTTGGTATTTCTAGCTGATATGATCCTAATGATCTGAGTGATCTGTTGGGTTTATATTCAGTGAGCATATCTGCAATATATTGAGGTCCTAGGCCATTGAATGATTTATATACCAGTAATAATACTTTAAAATCAATCCTAAATTTAACTGGGAGCCAGTGTAAAGACCTGAGGACTGGTGTGATATGTTCATATTTTCTGGTTCTGCTCAGAATCCTGGCGGCAGCGTTCTGTATGAGCTGCAACTGTCTTATGGTCTTTTTGGGAAGGCCAGTGAGGAGTCCATTACAATAATCCACCCTGCTGGTGATGAAAGCATGAACAAGTTTCTCTAAGTCTTGTCTGGAAACAAAGCATCTAATTCTTGCAATATTTTTCAGATGATAGTATGCTGATTTAGTTATTGCTTTGACATGACTACTGAAACTAAGGTCTGACTCTAGTGTCACACCAAGATTCCTGACTTGATGTTTAGTTGTTTGACCCCTAGAGTGAAGGTATGCGTTCACCTTAAGAACTTCATCTTTGTTTCCAAACGCAATGACTTCAGTTTTGTCTTTGTTTAATTGAAGAAAGTTTTGACACATCCAACTGTTTACTTCATCAATGCATTGGCACAGGGAGTCAATGGGGCTGTAATCGTTAGGTGATAGGGCTAAGTAGATCTGTGTGTCGTCTGCATAGCTGTGGTAAGCAATTTGGTTCTTTCTCATTATTTGGCTCATTGGGAGCATATACAGGTTGAACAGGAGTGGTGCAAGAATTGAGCCTTGAGGGACTCCGCATGTCATGGATGTCCACTCAGACTTATGGTCTCCTATACTCACATAATAACCTCTCCCATCTTAGTATGACCTGAACCATTTTAGGACTATCCCAGAAAGCCCCACCCAGTTTTCCAGCCTGTCAAGAAGTATGTTATGATCGACAGTGTCAAATGCAGCACTGAGGTCGAGTAGCACCAGCACTGATAATTTGCCTGGATCAGTATTTAGGCGAAGATCGTTTATTATCTTTATGAGCGCTGTCTCTGTGCTGTGGTGCGGTCGGAAACCAGATTGAAAATGGTCAAAGGATCCATTCAAGCTCAAGAATTTGTTCAGCTGATTGAAGACAACTTTTTCAATGATCTTGCCTATGAAAGGAAGATTTGAGATCGGTCTATAGTTGCTTAATATGGTCTTATCCAGATTGCTCTTTTTCAGGAGGGGCTTGACAACTGCAGTTTTCAGGGAGTTTGGAAAACTACCAGAGAGAAGTGAGGCATTTACCACTTCTAGAAGATTTGCTTCTAGACTGTTTAACACACTTTTGAAAAAAGATGTGGGAAGTGTGTCAAGAGCGCAGGTTGATGTTTTAAGGTGCTGTACGGTTTCTTCCAAAATTTTGCCATCAATTTCTTTGAAGTCAGACATAGTAACTACTTTCTCAGGTGGTTTGATCTGTCTGACCCCAGTGCAACTCAAGGATGTGCTGATCACCTTTCTGATATTATTGATTTTCTCAGAGAAGAAAGAAGCAAACTCACTGCACTTGTTGTCTGAGAGCATTTCACTGGGAATCTGGCTTGGGGGGTTTGTCAGTCTCTCTACAGTAGCAAAAAGAGTGCGTGTGTTGTTTAAATTGCTGTTTATAATATTTGAGAAGAAAGTCTGTCTAGCTTTGCCTAGTTCCATATTGAAAGCATGAAGGCTGTCTTTGTAGATGTTATAATGGACTACAAGTTTTGTCTTCCGCCACATGCGCTCTGCTTTTCTGCATTGTCTTTTCATATTTTGCACTGCTGTTGAGTTTCTCCAAGGTGCCTTTTGTCTGCCACTCTTCTTCCTGACTTTCACAGGAGCAATTTCATCAATTACACTTTTAACTTTTGAGTTAAAAGAATCAAGGAGAAAATCAACAGAATCTGCAGATATGCTTGGTGTTAAGGATATAGCCTTCATAAATAGTACACTATGTGTTCTCATTTAAGCATCTCTTCTTGACAGACACAGATCTCGCTTCAGTGGCAGGAGAGATCAATATATCAAAGAAAATACAGAAATGATCAGACAGTGCTACATCCTTAATGACAATCGATGAAATGTTTAGACCCTTACTGATAAGTAAATCTAGAGTGTGTCCACGATTGTGTGTGGGTCCATGTACATGCTGATTCAGATCAAAAGTTTTTAAAACAGTTTTGATTTCTTTTGCCATATTGTTTTCTGCATTATCTATGTGAATGTTAAAATCTCCAGCAATGGCAAAACAGTCAAACTCTGAGGTAATTGTTGATAACAGTTCTGTAAAGTCCTCAGCGAAGGCTGGAGAGTATTTTGGAGGCCTGTAAATAATGATAAGTAAAATGCGTGGAGCACCTTTTAACACAATACCCAGATATTCGAAAGAAGGGTAATTCCCAACTGATATTTGCTTGCATTGATAAATATCTTTAAAAAGAGCAGCTAGACCCCCACCTCTCTTAACAGCTCTGCAGACACTCATAAAAGTAAAGTTAGGAGGGGCTGCTTCATTGAGGATTGTTGCACTGCAGCTGTCTTCTAGCCAGGTTTCATTTAGAAGCATAACATCTAGGTTGTTTGTGGTTATTAAGTCGTTAACTAGAAGTGATTTATTTTTAAGTGAACGAATGTTTAAAAGTGCTAACTTAACAGTCGTACTTTTTGTCCCCACATCAATCTCACTTTCACGTGTAATAGGCACCAGATTAGATGGGTTTGCTGTACGGCTATTGAAGGCCTTAGACATTCTATCTTGTATTAGAACAGCAATAGAGAAAGATACAGGCACACTGGGTTCCCGCTTGTTTTGTAAACATTTGAGAAAGTTACTGTTATCAGAGCGGGCACCCGACACATATCACTGAGAGCTGGTATCAGTTGTTTTTGGTTCACCTCGAGCAGATGGAGGAGGGTGTGGGCCCTGGCGCTGTGGCAGAGGCCGAAGAGCTCTCACAGGAGGAGGGGGAGGGCGAGCTGGGCCCGCGGGCTTTGGTGGTAATGGTGCCTGTCTTTTTTTGGTTGGTATCTGGGGGCTTGCAGCAAAAGAGTGGGATAGTTTGGTTCCAGCATACACCAGTTCTTCCATTTTCTGTGAGAAGCACAGAAGTGGCGATGATGATGCTGGGGAGAGGGAAAAGGTGTCTGGTGAAAGGGGCTGTTGCTCTGGTGTTAAAGGAGGCTGTGATATGCTGTCCTGGCTTCCCTGGCTGTTTTCCAGGAAGTCGTCCTTGGGTGCTGAATCTTGGAGCATTTCTAATATGTGTGTCTGTGGTGAGCTCTGTGGGCAGGGCTCAGCTGAGATTGAGTCCGTGAGCAGAGGTTGTTGTGGCGGGGTGGTGTTATCATTGTCCTTGTGTGATATGTCAACCGCATGTCCATTTTGCTGCTGAAGTGAAGTCCTGTGGTCAGTCACACTGTGTCCAGGTGTGTGTGTGCCATTCAGATTGAGTGGATTGGCACACATTGCAGAAGGATGATTGAGGGAGAAGTAGAAATTGTCCTTTAACACTCTTGAACCAAGTTTGTTTGGGTGATGGCCATCCCGATGAAAAAGTTGTCTCTGACTCCAGAAAAGATTGAAATTGTCAATGAAGTTTACTCCTTTTATATTGCAGGTTTTTTGCAGCCATATATTTAACCCAAGCAACCGTGAAAACCTGTTTGTTCCTCTTGCTGGGAGTGGTCCACTGATGAATGTTTGAACTTTCAGTCTTTTAAGTGTTTCAAAAAGTTCATTGAAATCCTTCTTAAGGAGTTCTGACTGCTCTTTATGAATGTCATTCTTCCCCACATGAATGATGAGTCGATTTGCAGTCTTATGTTTCATTAGAATGTTCTGAAGTTCCCTGTTTACATCAGAAGTTGTTGCTTGTGGAAGGCAGCACGTAGTTGTATCCCTGCTGCTAATGTTTTTGATTATGGAGTCCCCCACTATCAGAGTCCTGGGCCCGGCTGCGCTCTGAGCTGAGTGCCGCTGTCTGCTCGACCTTGAGCGCCAGTTAGCATCAGTGTTAGCTACTGGCCCATTCAGTCTGTTTTCGATCACATTCATCACATTTGGGGATTCCTCATTTACATTCATTAGTACTTCAAATCTGTTCTCAAGATGTATAGGCGGTGGTAGCAGACCAGTGTTTGCAGTCCTTGTCGGAGCTGTATCTGGGGTAGAGGATGCTACTGCGGCAATATGTGAGGCTCGTGACAATCTGATGTCTCGAGTGCCTTTGGGTCTCGCTCCCTGTGTGTGCCATCGATTTGTAAGTCGATCGGCTTGTTTCTCTACCTGTCGAGGAGCACTAGTTTCATGGGACTCACCGGTATGCTGTGGGTGACGAAGCTCTGTTGGAGAGGCGGTATTAACATTAAGTGACATGGCATCTGACGCACAGAAGCCAATGGCACATGTCACTATGCGCATTGGCACATCCGGTGGCACATCCGGTCTTCATTGGCATGTGCCAGTGGATAGTGGCATGTGTCACTGACATTATTGGCATGTGCCACTGACATCGCGACACACTGACACTGACATGACACCTCACTGACACCGAGTTGCGGAACATGTCACCGTGTTGCGACACCTCCAGTAGTGACTGACAGATTAATCGAACCTATAGCCTACTGACGTAATTGTGCCACAAAATCCTAAATAAATAGCCTAACTTTTTGATATTTAATATCAATTAAACGAATTAAAGTGCTTTAATATTTTAATAAAAACGTGTTATTTGTGTCACGTCTGAATTTGATTGGTATGTGTCACTGAATGTTTTGTAATACCAGTGCTACTTTATGTTGTTTATCTCGCAAAGTCACAAACTGCCCATTCTAGGAAAGACACGAAATAAATCTATCATGGGTCACTAAGAATAACGCATTAACAGTCGCGTCCGTTAAACCTTTATTTTTGCGTGATGCTGCACAGACGCACGCCAGTGTCAGTATAAGTGAGTGTAACACTGGCCAGCGCAAGATGCTCATCTGTGGCTTAAATATTTCAAGTCCTTCCAAAAAGTGTAAAAAAAAATGATTTATTAAAAATCATGTTTGTTGGGCTATGTATCAAACTAAGTGCAAAAAAAAGTGCTCAGTGCAACAAACGTTCGGTCGCGCAGGACCTTCCTCAGTAGCCTACCTTTAATATTTAAAAAATAATTTTATGGAATTATTCAATAAATAAAATACATTTTTGTTCTACAAATTAACGATGTGCATATGGTACACAATCTACATTATACTCCGGCAGACAGCTGCAGGTGTCACTACTGGAGGTGCCACAACATAAAGAGACATGTCAGTTTTAGTGACACAGGCCAACTGGCATGTGCCAGTGGATATTGGCATGTGTCACTAAAACGTGAGATGTGCCAATGGATTGCGTCATATGCCACTTGCATAACAATTTGCTTTATGCTGTCAAAAAATATGATTTATAACATCGCTAAGTTAATGTGTAGCCTATACAACATACATAATTCGATACAATTATTTTGAAATATTAAAGCCACAGATGAGAATCTTGCGCTGGCCAGTGTTACACTCACTTACTGACACCTACTGGCGTGCGTCTGTGCAGCATCACGCAAAAATAAAGGTTTACAGTAACGGACGCGACTGTTAATATGTTATTCGTAGTGACCCATGATAGATTTATTTCGTGTCTTTCATAGAATGGGCAGTTTGTGACTTTCCGAGATAAACAACATAAAGTAGCACTGGTATTACAAAACATTCAGTGACACATACCAATCAAATACAGACGTGACACAAATAACACGTTTATTAAAATATTAATGCACTTTAATTCGTTTAATTGATATTTTAAATATCACAAAATTAGGCTATTGCTATAGGTGTTCGATTAATCTGTCAGTCTGGAGGTGTCGCAACATGGTGACATGTTCCGCGACTCGGTGTCAGTGAGGTGTCATGTCAGTGTCAGTGTGTCGCGATGTCAGTGGCACATGCCAATAATGTCAGTGACACATGCCACTATCCACTGGCACATGCCAATGAAGACCGGATGTGCCACCGGATGTGCCAATGCGCATAGTGACATGTGCCATTGGCTTCTGTGCGTCAGATGCCATGTCACTTAATGTTAAAACTGCTACTGCTCTGTTGTGTGCTCCGTCTGGTTTGGTGGTCCCGTAAGTAACTTTGTTTCAAGAACTGCAATCCTTTGTAAAAGTCTGTGGCAGTTGGTGCAGCAAGTAGATTCTTGAACCTGAAGAGGCATTTTCTCTCTTATCCTTATGAATGTAGGCAGTTGTGTTTTCCTTTCCCGGAATGTAAGCTGGTCGGGTAAAAGAATTCTGCGTTTTTGTAGTAATCCAAACTTTGTTGTCTGAGCACTGTGCTGTTTGCTGAAGATAAAATTAGGTGATAAAAGGAAATAAAATATAAAAATATAGGAGATAAAATGTAAAAGCGATAGAGCAGAGCGCGGAGCAGTAAGCAAGAGCGTCCGAACAGTAGCTGAGCAGGAAGTGTCTTTTTCACTTTGTTTTGAGTAACAAAAACAGGTGCAAAAACTCGATACATTACAATATCATTCTACAAATATTGGTTTTGCTGTAACACGATGGTCTTTTCCATACATGTGTAAAGATAAGAATGCTGATGTTAAGAATGAAACCGTGGTAAACAGTTTCAAAACACTCTGTTTTAGAAAATGAGAACAAAATCAAAGAAACATAACTCAATTTCCATACTACTACTATCTACCACTAATGGCTGTTTTTTTGTTCTGGCCTGGCTTCATAGTCAAAACTTTGTGGTTTATATGTGTACTCACAGTGATGTGACGATACCAGAGCCACTATCATAATAGCAAACTAATGTGACAGTGACATTCTGTAGATTATCTCTTCACTAGCATTTGGTAACAATTGAGCTGTGAGCTGATGCTAATCAATATTTATAATTGTGAAAAATTAAGATATGTTAAACAATTTTGGTATTCTGCTGATGAAGGACAAAAACTGTTTTTCTTAAAGAAACTTAAAGATATTATTCATTGCGTTATACATTTTATTTATAATCATTTAATTGAAAATATAGATACGTTTATTTTTTATAGAACCCTTGTGTGTGTGTGTGTGCGTGCGTGTGTGTGTGTGTGTGTGTGTGTGTGTGGTTCAGGTATTTTTGACCTGAGCAAAATGTGTCCCATGAGCAAAACACCTTATTAATTATATTTATTTATATTTTTGAAAATGTAAAAAACGGAGAACGTTTTCTGTGAGGTCTGTAGTGTTTAGGTGTACCGGTAGAATATACAGTTACAGTACAAAATAATTATGTCTATGGAACCCCCGTGGCAGTGACTGTCACACCATTTTAGCTAAAAACACACAGCTCTGTCACTCTAAGAAACACTCAAGAGAATTGATATTATGGTACATGTAGTCTTTAAATAAATGCACAAAAACATAAAAATCATTAAGCGGTTATTTATGTGTATTCATAAAGTCAAAGGGTAATCTAATAATTTGGTCTAACTTTAAATGTTAGAAAAAGAAATCTGATCTTCAAAAGGTGTCAGAATTGAGGTGTCATTTTTGGGGTGCATCTTTCTTTCAAGCTTTCTTCAGTAAAGACAGGATGGGGGTCAGTTGCCTCAGAAAGAAAGGACGATTAGCCTATCATAATAATTAATGGATAAGAGTACATCTTAACTTCCTGGCCATTTAATTTTTTACCCCCGACTGTTTCCTGAAGACACAGGTATAAACATCTAATTATATTGATCTTACAGCCTGGTCAGTGTAGAGGTGTCAAAATGGTCACATTTTGGGTCTCCCTGCCAGACAAGAATGTTTCAGATAGGATATTTTATGATAGGAGTCTGTGGTGTCTTTGATTGTAAAACACCAGGTGACCGGTCTATCTTTTAATTGCTTGATGTTTCCTGAATCAAACTGCAAATGCTAATACATAGCAACTACACAGAGAGGAAGGGGAGGGCCTGTGCCCCTGCCATGATGGAAACAATCTTCATTTTCAATTTACCAAACGGAGCGCAAACATCTCTTCTGCTCAGAAAATCTTCTTTTTTTTCTTTTTTTTACCAGAGACAAAAAGACCTCCTAATTTCACCAATGGTAAGTTCACTTCAACATATGTTTAAAACTAACTTTAAAATACTTGATCATTTAACATCTTATTTCAAATAATATGAACTATTCACTATTTTATGTTTTATTTATCTATGCAAGTCAGTATATTGTGGTGTTCGCATGATGACCCTACATCACTGATGTATTAGATTAAAATACTTATACTTGATAATTTAACATGTTATTTAGTTTATTTTGTTTTATTTATCTGTGTAAAACAGTATTTCATGGTGTATTAGATTAAAATACTGATATTTAATAATTTAACATCTTATTTAAAATAATATGAACTATTATTCACTATTTTATATTTTATTTAGCTGTGTAAGTATATTGTGGCGTCCACAAGATGCCCCTATATCGATGATGTATTAGATTAAAACACTTATACTTAATATTTGTATTCTTATTTCATATATATTTTATGTTTTTATTTTATTTAACAATAGCCTAGTGGATTTATTTCTGAAACTCATCGAGGAAAAAGACATGCTCAAACAGAGTCTCATTTCAACATGGTGTTTAGAAGATTAAAACTAACTTTAGAAATAGTTGTACTTAAATAAATTTCATCTTATTTCATATATTTTATATGGTTTATTTATCTACAATGATTTTTTATTTCTTAAAAATAACATTCATTTTCACAAAGACCTTGTAGACTTGTGTAATCTGAAAAACATTTTACTCTGACATATGTTCCACGATCGCCTGTCAGTTTGAGCTGTGGAGTTCACTTCACACGGTTTAAAACTTACTTTAAAATGCTTTTCTTGCTATTAATGCTATTCTTATCTCATATATCTGTTATTTTACATGTTTTTATTTATTACCAACAATGAGTTTTATTTCTTAAACTCATTACCCCGTTTTTATTCTCTCCCACAGACATTATGGACGCTGCAAACAGATCTACCTGAGCCTCCCCGAAACTCTCTCCAGATCAGCTGAACCGCCTGGGGGTGGAGTCGCCATTCTCCCGGGAGCACAGCTCGTGATAGCTTGTTGGCCAGGGACATACAGTGAGGAAAATAAGAACACCCTGCTATTTTGCAAGTTTCTCCCACTTAGAAATCATGGAGGGGTCTGAAATTGTCATCGTTGGTGCATGTCCACTGTGAGAGACATAATCTAAAAAAAAAATCCAGAAATCACAATGTATGATTTTTTAACTATTTATTTGTATGATACAGCTGCAAATAAGTATTTGAACACCTGAGAAAATCAATGTTAATATTTGGTACAGTAGCCTTTGTTTGCAATTACAGAGGTCAAACGTTTCCTGTAGTTTTCCCTGTAGGTCTGGAGACTGGCTAGGCCACGCAAGAACCTTGATATGCTTCTTACAGAGCCACTCCTTGGTTATCCTGGCTGTGTGCTTCGGGTCATTGTCATGTTGGAAGACCCAGCCTCGACCCATCTTCAATGCTCTAACTGAGGGAAGGAGGTTGTTCCCCAAAATCTTGCAATACATGGCCCCGGTCATCCTCTCCTTAATACAGTGCAGTCGCCCTGTCCCATGTGCAGAAAAACACCCCCAAAGCATGATGCTACCACCCCCATGCTTCACAGTATGGATGGTGTTCTTGGGATGGTACTCATCATTCTTCTTCCTCCAAACAAGTTTAGTGGAATGATGACCAAAAAGTTCTATTTTGGTCTCATCTGACCACATGACTTTCTCCCATGACTCCTCTGGATCATCCAAATGGTCATTGGCAAACTTAAGACGGGCCTTGACATGTGCTGGTTTAAGCAGGGGAACCTTCCGTGCCATGTATGATTTCAAACCATGACGTCTTAGTGTATTACCAACAGTAACCTTGGAAACGGTGGTCCCAGCTCTTTTCAGGTCATTGATCAGCTCCTCCCGTGTAGTTCTGGGCTGATTTCTCACCTTTCTTAGGATCATTGAGACCCCACGAGGTGAGATCTTGCATGGAGCCCCAGTCCGAGGGAGATTGACAGTCATGTTTAGCTTCTTCCATTTTCTAATGATTGCTCCAACAGTGGACCTTTTTTCACCAAGCTGCTTGGCAATTTCCCCGTAGCCCTTTCCAGCCTTGTGGAGGTGTACAATTTTGTCTCTAGTGTCTTTGGACAGCTCTTTGGTCTTGGCCATGTTAGTAGTTGGATTCTTACTGATTGTATGGGGTGGACAGGTGTCTTTATGCAGCTAACGACCTCAAACAGGTGCATCTAATTTAGGATAATAAATGGAGTGGAGGTGGATATTTTAAAGGCAGACTAACAGGTCTTTGAGGGTCAGAATTCTAGCTGATAGACAGGTGTTCAAATACTTATTTGTAGCTGTATCATACAAATAAATAGTTAAAAAATCATATATTGTGATTTCTGGATTTTTTTTATTTTTTATTATGTCTCTCACAGTGAACATGCACCTACGATGACAATTTCAGACCCCTCCATGATTTCCAAGTGGGAGAACTTGCAAAATAGCAGGGTGTTCAAATACTTATTTTCCTCACTGTATATGGTGCGAAGCGACCTTAGATTCTTCTGACTCCAGAGGAGGAGATGGTGGGCGAGTTGTGACGGAACGGTCGCAGTGTTGTCCGTGCGCACCAGCATGCCCCTGCCCTGTAGTGGCCTTTTTCAGCGGCTCAGAGCGAGACGTACTGCTAGCAACTCGAGGCAGTTGATGTGCCAATGCCGTTGGGGGCCCATCCACACCCCTGACACTGTATGCCCATTGTACGTGGCACCCCAGCCGGTGGCAGAGGCATCTGTGAATACCACAGAATGCCTGGACACCTGTTCCAAGGGCACTCCTGCCCGCAGGAACGAGGGGTCCGACCACGGGCTGAAGGTCTGGTGGCACGCCGGTGTGGAACCTCTGAAAGAATTTCAGTGGGACTGCCCTCCTGCCTTTGAACGTATTCAGGCAGTTCAGCACCGACCGAGCGCGTTCCTCTGCGAGGCACGCTGTCTGTGCGACCGAATCCAACTCTTGACCTGACGACCCAAATGGCTGAGGTGCCTGAGCATGAGGTCCCTGTGTTCACATAATTGATCTTGAGATAGTTGAGGATGCGAACACCCTGTTCTCTCATAGGAACAAGGGCCCCCTCCGTGACTTTCGTGAAGACACGGGGAGACAGGGACAGCCAGAAGGGCAGGACCTTGTACTGACATGTACTGTAGTGGAGTGGATGGCTCGAAACTTGGGGGGACGCCGGGCGAACTGAATGGCGTAGCCGAGCCTAATGGTCCGAATGAGCCAGCGAGACGGACTTGGGAGCACTAACCAGGCTCACAGAGATGTACAAGCGGGACCAGAGGGATCGTAGGCGTACCAGCAGTGGGGCAGCGAGGTAGAACACAGGGACGTGGCTCTGGAGGCTCTCTCTGGGAGGTGGCCCATAGCGGGGTGTGCTGTGCAACACTTACCTGGTTCCACGAGGCAGGAGGCGCATGAGTAGGCTTGGTTGCATTCTCGAACTGCACGCTGGCGATAGAAGAGCGGATGAGAGTGGTAAGGATTCTCTCCACCCACTGCTCTCAGGGCCCTCTTCAGACCGAGGGATAGAGGAACTGCTCTTTTTTTTTGTTTTTTTTTGGGTACCACTCTGACCTCAGTGGTGGAACAGAATTTTGACTCAAAAGATTCGTTTCCCGACCCTCCACCGGGAGAGAGCAGCTCCAGCCATCTCTGGGTAACACGTCTCAGGGGTGATTGTTTCACCGACGACTTAACAGTGGCTGAGACGGCAGACACGGCAGAGCAGGCTGTGCTGGAGTATTTTTTTATTTTTTATTGCAGGGGATGACACCCTTGGCGACGAGTGGACTGAGGGGTGGCCCATGAGGCACTCTGGTGGTACGTCAGGGGAAGCGCTTATGTCTGCTGCTGACTGCGGATAACTGCTAGTCCTCAACAGTGTCACCGAAAGGCCACCTTTTGAGATGGGAGCATCGAGAAAGCGTACTTTGACGACTTCTCGCAACTCTGCAAGGACAGCCAGAGGCGCTTCTGCACTGTGACTTGATCATGGTCAGTCGATAAGCACAGCTCAACCCCGGCTCATAACTACCCTCATGCAATAAGAGTGCCTTGGCCTCGCATGCAGGGCAGAGGTGCCAGAAGCACAGCCACCCCACCATCGAGGGCAGTGAGAGAGGTGAAAACTTTTATGCAGAATTTGGCAGCTCCATACTTCTAAGTTTTCAATGCACATCCGAGAAAGACCTGGGAAAGCACGACTGTCAGCTCTGAATCTGATTCAGCATAAGCACACACACTATTACAGTGGGAACTCAGCATCATCCTCATTTCCAGAACGAAACAGCCCCTCTCTCTGATGCAGCAACCGACATCTGCCCTCAGCCGGAGCCCTGAATGAAATGCTAGGTTCCTCTATTTTTTTTTTTTTTTTTTTTGAAGGCCCAGCAATCCCATCCAGAAGCTGCACAGCTTGTGATGTGCTAGAGGGGGAGGGGGCCTAGGGGTTTGGTTCCCCGAAGGAGAAGCCCTCAGCTCTCAGATCACCCAAGCTATTCTACTGAAGTAGACCTCTCCTGGTGGTCACCAGGGAGGGCGCTACAACTGTGAATAGACAACAAGACCACGCACCTAGAGCACCGAGCAAGCGCTGGGTTGCCGTGACAAACCGCACTGCAGCCCGACAGCACACGGCACACTAAGGAGTGAGAGACCCGTCTGGGTTTTGCCCGGCGGAAGCTCTCGCTGATCTCCACGGTCTCCCAGAGTGTTGAGCAGACCTGCAGCTGTGCTTTTACACACAAGCAGCGGCTGGACAACAACAGAGGGGACTCAAGCTTTCCGGAGAAAGAAGAGTCGACCAGAGTGCCGACGTGATCATGTTCCCATGCAAAAACATGAACCACCCACGAACACAGTCTCACATGTTACCCAGACATGCGAGATAGTGATCGTGGCCGTCAGTGAGGACAGGAAACGAACGCAACCAGAAACACACGGGTGGAATGTCATCTTTAGAAAGACGCAACTCACACCCCCATGTAAGCTCTTTCAGGGGAATGCTCTCCTTGGTACTGCAGCACACAGGGGAACGGTCGCAGCGGACACAGACAGGAAATGTGCAGACTGTCGTGCGCTGTCTCTCTGCACGGTGGTCTTACCAGCCGTAAGAACGGCTATTCAGCGCTCTTGGTGCACTGTTACCAGCTGTGAAAACAGCCTTTTTATTTTGCTCAGTAACACAAAAACAAAAACAAAAGAGAGAGAGAGACCCCGCTGCCACACTGTATCGCCCGCACCAGACACGAGAGATCATCTTGAAGAGCGTGCTCATTGTTTGATCACTCAGTAGATTAAACAGCATTGAAACGCTCGGCTCCGAAGCAAAAAGCTGAAGTGCAATCGCACCAGCTGCTCGTTATATACCCGCGCTGCGTGGCAGAGCAGCTGTTGCAAATGATTGCATGCCAATGTGCATTGGCTCGTTTAGTTGGCTCAAAGTAGATTGGCCTCTCTAGCAGGATTCCTATTCGTCAATCACGACGTACATCGAGAGTGACCGACTGTATATATTTGCTTGTATATATTGCTTGATTTTGTGATACATGCTTGTATTGATCCTACATCATATAATTATAAAAAAAAACTCATTCATTTTTCGCTCCAGCAGTGAAAAACTCTTTCCACAAACACATATTAGACTTCTCATCTGCATAAACCTTCAGGTGTTTTTCAGAATTGATGTTGAAGTAAAGTTTTTCCCATACTGATCAAAGATGAATGGTTTTGTTCATTAGATCGGTTTATTCTTCATAATTGCATGTACTATCAAAACACAATGTGGGAACGACAATAAGTAAATGATGAATATATCTAATTCAAGAAATATAATAATTATTTACACTGCAAGATTTATTATTTGAAGTTTCAAACACTCTTTTAGTTCCCTGATCAAACTACAAACAAGTCTTTCTAGTTCTATAAGAATTTCACCAAATTCACAAAGTTAAAATAGATGATATTGTGCTTTTGGGAGCAACTCCATATTTTGTTAAATTCACAACATTTACTTGACAGGATTATACATGAAAACGAAATGTTGCTCATTGTGACGACTTAAAACTTTTTCTAATTTTTTTAAGTTATGAGTTTTTAAGTATATATATATATATATATATATATATATATATATACACACACACACACATGTATATATTAAATTAAATTTGGATTTTATACATTACTTTATTATTCAAACAAAATCCTGTCACCCAGCCATCTTCTCCCTTCCTCTGTCATCCTTTTGATTGTTTGAAATCTTTATTTCGAACTATTAAAAAGAAAGAAGCACAAATGAAATATACAAACAACTAAGAAAAACAAAACAATTATACAACAAAATAAACAAAAACAATATTTCAACAATGCTCAACCCATCCTCATCCTTTTCACCAAAAATGTGTTTTAGGTGGACAGATCAATACAGTACAAAGAACATAAAAAAAATGTAGGATGTTGGAAAATAGCAATGTGTCTTCTGTTAACCAAATGCCTTTTAATCTTCGCTATTGCTTCCATGCAAATTAACAAGCGCGCCGTTATTTGTTGCATAGTGACGTGTGTGTTCAAGTAAGCCAAATATGAGAAGATTCTGCGCAATACGCTGTATTTAATATATCATGATGACTCACGAGTTGAGTATTTGTGCTAAATCTGTGCAGATTTGGCTTACACGAACTTCCCCAGCAAAGTGAGTAAACATAATAACCCAACAAATTGGCTAGTGATCTGACAGCGTTACCCGCCACAGGTTATTTTTACCTGCATTTGGTGAGTTGGCGGATGTTAATTTCAAACCCTGGACTTATGATATTTCTTCATGTGACTGAGAAAACTACATGAATGTCTAAAACTCTTCTCACACTGAGTGCAGTCGTACGGCTTCTCTCCAGTATGAAGTCGCTCATGTACTTTCAGTGTTCCCAACTGAGTGAAACTCTTGTCACAATATGAGCACTTGTAAGGTTTTTCTCCAGTATGAATTCTTTGGTGCCGTTTCAGATATTCAGCTCTAGTAAAGCTCATCCCACAGTCACAACACACATGATCTCTCACGTCATTATGTGTTTTCTGGTGCAGTTTAAAACTGTTCAGTCTTGAAAAACTCTTTCCACAGAGAGAACACACATAAGGCCTCTCACCTGAATGAACTTTCAGGTGTTGGTTTAGATGTGATGATGCATGAAAATCTTTACCACACTGATCACAGTTAAATGGTTTTTCTCTGGAATGAATACGCAGATGAACACCGAGAGCTGATGCTTGAGAAAAACTCTTCTCACACTGAGTGCAGTCGTACGGCTTCTCTCCAGTATGAACTCGCTCATGTACTTTCAGTGTTCCCAACTGAGTGAAACTCTTGTCACAAGATGAGCACTTGTAAGGTTTTTCTCCAGTATGAATTCTTTTGTGCTGTATCAGATAGTCAGCTCTAGTAAAGCTCTTCCCACAGTCACAACACACATGATCTCTCACTCCATTATGTGTTTTCTGGTGATGTTTAAAACTGTTCAGTCGTGAAAATATCTTTCCACAGAAAGAACACACATAAGGCTTCTCATCTGAATGAACTTTCTGGTGTTGTTCTAGACCTGATGTCTGAGAAAAACTTTTTCCACATTTTAAGCATGAATACGGTTTCTCTCCAGTGTGAATTCTCATGTGTCTGTTAAGGTTTACTTTTTGACCGAAACTCTTTCCACACTGAGAGCAGGAGTGCAGCTTTTTGGCTCTTGTTTCTTGAATTTTAAAGTTGTGATGTTCCTCCTTAAATTCCTCCAGTTCTTGTCTTTGCTCTTTCACTTCCATTCGATCTAAAATAAACATAAAATTAGAATCAGTTAAAGTGAACCCTGATTTAACCCCTTAAACCCAAAGTGTACCGCTGCCGTGGTTATGAAATTTCCTAATAAAATTACTAAGCAACCACTGAATGGAACACAACAAAATAGTTATCGTTTTAAAGCTTAGAATCTTTTCAACTTTTTAATGCATCCAATAATCAATTTGATCAACTCTTAAAAGGAGAACTCCGGTCAATTTTAACGTTGAGCTAATTTTTTTGTACATTTGGAGTGCTGTCAGTACAGAGAACAACGACAAAAATCGGTGTTGCCTACACCGAGTTATCCTCGTTTTAAAATTTGCACCCTGTTGACTTCAATGGGGCAAGTTTTAAACATGCTTTTAGCCTCTTAACATCCTTGATGTGTCATTACAAGTGCACAGGTCATGTGAGTGATTCCTTCTGAGTGAACGCGGGTGAATCTGACTGCAGTAGATGTGAAAGAAATATATAAAAAATTATGTTTATTCAGCCAGCACACATACCTGTATTTACATCCTGTTTTCGGTCGAAGTTCAAAGTAGTCGATTGCCGAGTTCACGCCCATAGGTTTAGTTACCTATGATCACGCGCGTGAACTCGACAATCGACTACTGTGGACTTCGACCGAAAACAGGATGTAAATACAGGTATGTGCGCTGGCTGAATAAACATCATTTTTATTAATATCTTTCACATCTACTGCAGTCAGATTCACCCGCGTTCACTCAGAAGGAATCACTCACATGACCTGTGCACTTGTAATGACACATCAAGGATGTTAAGAGGCTAAAAGCAGGTTTAAAACTTGCCCCATTGAAGTCAACAGGGTGCAAATTTTAAAAAGAGGATAACTCGGTGTAGGCAACACCGATTTTTGTCGTTGTTCTCTGTACTGACAGCACTCCAAATGTACAAAAAAATGAGCTCAATGTTAAAATTGACTGGAGTTCTCCTTTAATAGCAGAAAGCAACAGAGATCAAGTATCAGACCTTTGATGTGCCAAAGTTTAGTTCTGTCATTCTTTTGTTAATATGATCAAAATGAGTTTGACAACTGGTATAGCCTACAAGATTATGATTAAAAGTACATAAAAGATGACGATTAAAATTATATAAGCATTTCTATAGAATTTTTCATTCATATAGGCTACTGATTATTATTTCACAGCTACCAAAGCAAACAACAATGAAGGCTCAAGAATGGACACCAACCTATTTGTTCCTCAGTATCTTCATGTTTTATTCTGGATGGTTCTGGATCACTCATGTCTTCAATCTCCTCTTTAATAAACTCCATCTTTAACAGTCACACAGATTTCAGCTGCTACTCCTGGAGTTTGTCCTTCTCTTGTAGGATGATGGGAATATTCCCAGTATTTACTGGTGAATTGTTGTGGGATGGACACCAGATCTGCCAAATTCAAAGAGAAGTTACTGAATTACTTTATTTACATTTAAATTAATTGAACATGTCCTTTTCTGATATAAATATAGAGGATTTGGATGCAGCTGCATTTAAAAAAAAAAAAAGGTTTGTTTAATATTTGTCCAAAGTCTGACAGAAATAACAAGACCACCATGTTTAACTGAGCTGCTGAAAAGCATCTTTGTCTCCATCCCCTTTAGATTAACAGTGTTGTGTATTATGTTAAACTTAACATGTAAATAAAATGTTAAAATTATCTATATGATAATTTACAAACTATAAATAACAGTGATTGACCAATCAGAACTCAATATTGTATTGTACTGTGCACAGTAACACCAGAGCTCTGATTCAAACAATCTTTTGTAATCTTTTGTTCGGTCGGGGATCGAACCGGCAACCCTTCGGTTACAAGCCCGAAGCCCTAGGCCACGGCTGCCCCTTTACTGACTTAATTGGCCTAAAATTACAATTTTTTTTTTTTTTTTTTTTACAGAATTGAATACAGTTATTTAATAGTGTGTGAATGCAGTGTTAGACACTGAGTTCTATCTATTGTTTAAGTGCACTTCACTGTTGGAGTGTCACTGATATACTTGCATCATAAATATTGTGCATATTTTCAATATTTAAATGACTTCAGAAAAGATGTCAATAAAACAACAATAAATCTAATAATTGCACTTAGTGTTAGGTACGTTCTACCTAATATGGCCTAATAGTCCTAGGAAAGCAACTATCTGTCATTTTACATTGCAGTCATTTAAATGTAAGTACAGTATTTATTATAGCTGTGTGTCATAATACAGTAGTGAAATATGGTAGCCTACTGTTGTGTATTGGGGAAAAGGTAGAGGAATTACTATGATCAAAATACATTTTCGACCCTTCTTTAGCAAGCTAAACATTTTATGACCATATATTTTGTCAAGTATTTTACATTACATGTTATAAATGTAAATATATTTCACACTTAACATCATATATTTTTGTTATATTTCAGAATATATTTCAAAATGATAAATATAAGTGGCCAACGTCAATGTATTTGGAATATATGCCACATATATTTTTGACACTTTAAAATATATTTACATATATTTCTTTTGTGTATGGGAAGTGCACTATAGCAGCTTGAGTGCTTATGTCGAACAGTCTTTGTTAGCTTTGGCTTGAATGGATGGTTTATGCAGATTTAAACAGTGGAGTATGAACAGAACTCAGTTTTTATTTTGTTTGTTTTTTATTAAAATAAATGAACACACATGCGTTTAGCTAACATATTTGCATGTGTTCATTATCACCTCTGTGGCTACATTCACTTAAAATAATTCACTTTGACAACGATCCCTTACAGAATCAACGCACTTTAGCTGTGTTCGTTATTATTTCTAATGTGTCAGGGGAATGCACACTCTAAAAAATGCTATGTTGGCTTTAATTCACTTTTTTATGTCAACAGGTTCTACATAACTAGGTTACGTTGGATTTATGTAACGTTATTTATTTCAATTAACTTAAGTTACTTACATAAGGTTAATCCAATGCCGTTTAGTTGAATAAGGTTAACAGTCTTAATTTTGTCCAAAACAATTAAGTTAATTAAGTTCAATTAGTACATGTAGGTGCCAGACATGATGCACAATTTTAGATTTTTGATATTTAATAAAATAAACTGTCAAATCATGTGTAGGCCTACATATTACCATTTTTTCAGTATCACATGAGCTCATATTTATTTAAATATCAACTATCTAAAGAGTGTGCATCATGACACCTACATGAACACTTTAAGGTTGGTTGTATGACTGTAAATCATTCTCTTCAAGTATAACCTTATTTATTTTTTCGGTTCATTTATGAGACGAGCTCCAGTTCGCGTGCCGGCGCCTCCGTGTCGTGATTATATTGTCTGCTATATTTACTTCTTATTTATTAAATCCAGGCAATTGGTTGATGAAACATTTGTTAAAATTAAGATACAATTAATAAAAAATGAAATTCACTTTAAAGAAAGGCTTTGTGCTTTCTGTTTGAGGTCTCTGTGAAAGTTTTAAAGGAACACGCCGACTTTTTGGGACTTTAGCTTATTCACCTTATCCCCCAGAGTTAGATAAGTCCATACCATTTTCATCTCCGTGCGTGCCGTAACTCTGTCTGACGCACCCACCGCTAGCCTAGCTTAGCACAAAGACTGGAGGTAAACGGCTCCAGCTAGCCTAGAGCCCTGCACGGGGCAAAACATCCAGCCCTAACCGAGACCTGGCCCGTGGTGTTCAAGCCCTAATCCGGCCCCAGCCCGAAAACGTCTGCAATTTTTCAGCCTGAACCCGACCCGAGACCAACATCAATATCACTTTGAGCTCTCTCTGACACGCTCTCTCTGATGCGCGCTGTCTCTGCTAGACGCGCACACACACACACACGCTACTAGGTAAAATTTTATTATAGGTCTCAAACATAACTACCACCACCGACAATTATGCCACCTAAAAGTTAAAGATTTTTTGTGCCACGCATGTTTATTTCCCTCATATTTAATAGAAAATGCATGTGTAGACAGATATTTTTCTAATGGACTCCTTTATTAAGGGAGTATATGGATATATAAACAGACGTTTCAATATTTATTGGTATTAAATGTATTTTCTGAGAATTTCTATTTCAAGTTTTGACTGCAAATATATTAACGCTGGAATTGCCCAATTTTAAAGTTTTTATTTTGTGGTGTAGGTCTACGTATTTTATAATGTTAACTTCAAATAATACTAATAGTAATTTAAAGATGTGGTAGCATTGGATCTGGACGAGAAGGATAACATGGGAGTTGGAAGGGGTGTGTCGTGATTCTGCCTTCTCACACAGCGACAGGTTCGTGGACAGGTTCGACACAGGTTTGTGGTATTTTTTTACATGGATACTGGATTAAAGATGGAGCCACGACAGTGAGGAACAAGTGAGGACCAGGCCTGGACTTTCATGTTATGCCGGGTCCCGTCTCCTCCTTCCCATAACAACATACTTTGTTGCTGCCGAAACCCGGGCAGTCGTTGAGCCAGTGACTCTGTGACTGTGACACAGTGACTCCAGTCGTCCATGAGGGGCTGCCACCTTTACTTTCGTTTATTGTTTGTTTTATTATTAAAGTGTTTGAATGTTCGCCGGTTCCTGCCTCCTTCTTCATCCCGGGTTTCGGCAGCAACGAAGTATGTTGTTATGGGAAGGTCCTTGGCCCTATATAACAGTCCCTCCAGAAAAACGCGATTATGCGATCGCATGATTCCATGCATAATCAGCCAAAGTCCGCATATTTATGCGGGGGGCGCATTTTTTTAAATACGCCGCACTTTTGCCGCATAAATTGCAGATTTCCGCGTGCAAAATATGCGGGCTTGCATGATTTCATAATCCCCGCATTTTCGTTTCAAAAAGTCAGCAGAAAGTTGACAAATGTTGGGTTTACTTCACACAAGCGCAGCCATTTCCCCTGTTGCCATGGGAACGTTATGAAGTGACGTAATTACGCGACATCATTGAAAAGCTGCAAACCCCGCGATAGGCCTATTTCACAAAAATCCGGTAGTATCTTACACCGCAGGCCGTGCTTTGCATGTTTTCATGGAACAACTGGGGAGAAGTTAAATCACGTCAGACACAGAAGGCAAAAAGACGTGTCTGTGGTGTGAAGGAGTAAGTTAAGCAGATGTTGAAAATGGAGTGTTGATGCTGGTTCGGGAGTGATGCCCTGACAAAACATGTTTATATTGCACTTGATTGTTATCTGATTTGCACGTCATGCACTTTTATTTATTATTATCAAATGTTGGCAAATTAAAATTGTTTGTAGAAGTTGTTTTCTGTAACTTTCTTAAAAATGAGTGAACATGGAGCAGTTTTTCCGTGAGCGGGACTGGAAAACCCGGAGTGGATCATGAGCGGAGTGATAAAAGAACGCTTAGAGTTGAGAGAGGAAAATGCTTTTGCTCCACTCCAGGCTTTGATCGCATCCCCCTAAGCAGGGTGAATAGCCTACACCTCGTCTTTCCCATTCAAACTAAAATGAAGACATTTATTACACTATTAATGTAATTGGTGTTGGGCAATCACTTTTTTTTTCTCTTTTTCATCAAACTGCAGTTTTTGCAAGTTCCCGCAATTTTCGCAAGTTCCCGCAATTTTCGCAAGTTCCCGCAATTTTTGCAAGTTCCCGCAATTTCATCGCATAAAATTGCATAAATATCCCGCATATTCCATCGCATTTTTTAAGAAATCTTGCCGCATAATCAAGGATTTTTGCTCGCAACAATCACTAAAAAACTCCGCGTTTTTCTGGAGGGACTGTATATAAGCATAAATAACATAAAGCTCATTAAAACATACTTACGTTCAACAATGGGGCAGGAACGTCTAAGTGGTCTTGCTGTCATCAGCATCAATGGTGAAGTGGCTCAGAAGCTGTCATGATGACCGAATTAGTGATTTTGCAGCGAGGAAATGCAGACATGTGCCTCTATAGAGCCTCCCAAAACTGGTGGAAATGCTTGATCCATACAGAATAGCATTATGGCTCTCTCAAAATGTATGTCTTTGCTTTATTTTGATAGTATTTAGTATTTGGAAGATTTTGCACTTAACTTGAATGTGTGTTTTAGCTGTTCTACATAGCCTGTACTTACAAAGTAAGTAAAATTGTGACTTTTCGTACTCTAAATCTTTGTTTTATTTAAGAAGATTGACAATTCTTGTTTGTACTTATTGTACTACAACAGCGTTCCTAGTAGCCTAAAAAACTGTTCGTCTGGAGCCCTAAACAGAGTCTGTGAAAACACTCTACCAACATATTATTACTCTCTAATAATAATAAACCAGGACACACAATGCATTTCATTACATTGGCCCTTAAACACACAAACTCGTGGAGCTGGTTAATGTTAAACTCTGTAATTTTGTAACTTCCCTCACCTGCAGACTGGAAATATACGGCATCCGAAAAAAATATTCCACATTTGTCCTTCATTCACGATCATTAACAGCGTCACTTTCAGCCTCAACTGTTGAAAGTTTCAGCTCGCCTCTTCTCGTCTCTCGCGCGCTTCTGTCTTCTGCGCATCATCAGTGCGCAGACTCAGAGTGTCATGTTTCTTAAAGGGGCCGTATATTCTGAAAGTCCCCGTGAACCGGAAGTTGCAACCGACTTTATTTCAGTGTTGTAACCACTGATCTATATAGAATGTCATTATATAGATCAGTGGTTGTAACGTATTTCCGAGAGAAACGGAATGGACCATTTCACCGAATTGGTGACATTTGCTTGTTGTAACTCTTCAAAATTAAACTATTTTTTAATATTTTTTCAACATTGAATCTAATACTACATATATTTAACCAGGGGCGGTTCTAAGGTCAGTGGATATTCGGGTCTTTAGCCCAAACTAAAATTGGGTATTTTTATTTAAAGGAATTAATTAATTATAAAAGCAATTTAAGGGAATAAAGAAAAATAAAATCTTATTGTATTAGTGAAATAATTTTAACAATTTGCAAATAATATTTGATTTCTAATTATGAATGCATTCTCTCTAAATGAATCAAGGAAATTATTGGATATTTTCAATTCAAAAAGGAAAATTTGATAAATAAAACTTGCGTCATCGGATACTGTCGGTAGTTGAACATTTCTATTGTAAAACAGTTGAATATTAAATGTTTGTCTACTTACATTTTACCAGGCATTCGTTCACTTCTTTAATCATTTTGACATTGATGAGTTAGACCGCTGAACTTTTAGTCATCCTAACAAGGGATTGAGTGAAAACCCGGGGACACGAGTAAAATGTGCATTTTATCTAAAATATTGGATAAAAAATAAAATTTCTTAAAAAAAAGAAAGAAACATTTCAAAGCATAGATTGGATATAAAGTCACACAACAATGCAAAAAAAAAAAAAAAAAAAAGATTTCTGAAGGATTTTAATCATTATATTTCATGGTAAAGTTTAGAGATAGAGAGTGGGGAAATGCAGAAAATGCTATTTTTTAATGTTCTATGTAGTTTTTATTAATGTTTTTAATTATAAATTTGTAGTTAGCTTAATGTGCAGGACATTTTGCTTAATAATCAAATATATTTTAGAGTAAATTTCCATTCATTTTTATACAAATAATGTCCTGGGGACAGAAATGCCCCTTTCGGTGGAATGCTAGAGGGCGTGGCTTGTTTTTTCCAACTGGAACCTGATTGGATCTAGAAAAGTAGGCGTTTCATGCTCTAATAAAGTAAATGGTCAATTTTGATTTCATGTGTACTTTAAGTAAGTCACATTTCGTCACTGATACGGAGCAAATACACTAAATACATAACTTCTACTAGCCAAAAAAAGAAAAAGAAAAGAGCCAAACTTACTACGTCACAGCTTATATATAAAATAAAATTTGGATTTTATACATTCATTTCTTATTCAAATAAAATCCTGTCACCCAGCCATATTCTCCCTTGCTCTGTCATCCTTGATTGAAATCTTTTTTTCGAACTATTAAAAAGAAAGAAACACAAATGAAATATCAAACGAGTAAGAAATAGACAAAAAAATTATACAACAAAATAAACAAAACAATATTTCAACATAATACTCAACCCATCCTCATCCTTTTCACCAAAAATGTGTTTTAGGTGGACAGATCAATACAGTACAAAGAACATAAAAAAAAAAATGTAGGATGTTGGAAAATAGCAATGTGTCTTCTGTTAACCAAATGCTTTTTAATCTTCGCTATTGCTTCAATGCAAATGAACAAACGCACCGTTATTTGTTGTGTAGTGACGTGTGTGTTCAAGTAAGCCAAATATGAGCAGATTCTGCGCAATACACTGTATTTAATATATCATGATGACTCACGAGTTGAGCGCTAAATCTGTGCAGATTTGGCTTACACGAACTTCCCCAGCAAAGTGAGTAAACATAATAACCCGCCACAGGTTATTTTTACCTGCATTTGGTGAGTTGGCGGATGTTAATTAAACCCTTGACTTATGATATTTCTTCATGTGACTGAGAAAACTACATGAATGTCTAAAACTCTCTCCACACTGAGTGCAGTCGTACGGCTTCTCTCCAGTATGAAGTCGCTCATGTACTTTCAGTGTTCCCAACTGAGTGAAACTCTTGTCACAATATGAGCACTTGTAAGGTTTTTCTCCAGTATGAATTCTTTGGTGCCGTTTCAGTTGGCCAACTGTAGTAAAGCTCTTTCCACAGTCACAACACACATGATCTCTCACGTCATTATGTGTTTTCTGGTGCAGTTTAAAACTATTCAGTCTTGAAAAACTCTTTCCACAGAGAGAACACACATAAGGCCTCTCATCTGAATGAACTTTCAGGTGTTGTTTTAGATCTGATGATGCAATAAAATCTTTACCACACTGATCACAGTTAAATGGTTTTTCTCCGGAATGAAAACGCAGATGAACACTGAGAGTTGATGCTTGAGAAAACCTCTTCTCACACTGAGTGCAGTGGTACGGCTTCTCTCCAGTATGAAATCGCTCATGTTCTTTCAGGTTTCCAGAATGAGTGAAACTCTTGTCACAATATGAGCACTTGTAAGGTTTTTCTCCAGTATGAATTCTTTGGTGCAGTTTCAGATTGTGAGATGTAGTAAAGCTCTTCCCACACTCAAAGCACACATGATCTTTCACTTCATTATGTGTTTTCTGGTGCAGTTTAAAACCGTTCAGTCTTGAAAATCTCTTTCCACAGAAACACACATAAGGCCTCTCATCTGAATGAACTTTCAGGTGTTGTTTTAGACCTGATGCTTGAGAAAAATTCTTTCCACACTGAGTGCATGTATACGGTTTCTCTCCAGTGTGAATTCTCATGTGTATCTTAAGGTCTCCTTTTTGACCGAAACTCTTTTCACACTGAGAGCAAGAGTGCCGCTTTTTGGCTTTTGTTTCTTGAATTTTAAAGTTGTGATGTTCCTCCTTAAATTCCTCCAGTTCTTGTCTTTGCTCTTTCACCTCCATTCGATCTAAAATAAACATAAAATTAGAATCAGTTAAAGTGAACCCTGATTTAACCCCTTAAACCCGAAGTGTACCGCCGAAGGTAATTCATAAAGTAATTCATAATTACTAAAATAATTCGCCGGCAGTGAGAATGTCCAAATGTAATGTAATGTATATTTTCAAAAAAAAATTATTAAGTGTACTATCAAACGATACTAACCTTTTGACTCTCCTTGCTATAGTTTTGGAGTTATGAGTCTTTAGTTTTGTGTATGTCACTCAGAAAAAACAACTCTAAAACGCCCTCAGGGCTTACGGGTTAATAGCAGAAAGCAACAGATATCAAGCATCAGACCTTTGATGTGCCAAAGTTTAGTTCTGTCATTCTCTTGTTAATATGATCAAAATGAGTTTGACAACTGTTATAGCCTACAAGATTATGATTAAAAGTACATAAAAGATGACGTTTAAAATTATATAAGCATTTCTATAGAATTTTTCATTCATACTGATTATTATTTCACAGCTACCAAAGCAAACAACAATGAAGAATCAAGAATGGACACCAACCTATTTGTTCCTCAGTATCTTCATGTTTTATTCTGGATGGTTCTGGATCCCTCATGTCTTCAATCTCCTCTTTAATAAACTCCATCTTTAACAGTCACACAGATTTCAGCTGCTACTCCTGGAGTTTGTCCTTCTCTTGTAGGATGATGTGAATATTCCTAGTATTTATTGGTTAATTGTTGTGTGAGGGGCTTCACTGCAGGTGTGAACTGTGACCACTGTGTGATACTGACGCTCACAGGACCTGATCTGGAAAAATCAAAGTTACTGAATTTATTCTGGATTACTTAAACAGCAAACACATATGGTGCTTCAAATATATTTAGTTCAAATATAGAGCATTTTAAGTTGCATATTGGTAGTGTATAAAACAGCTCTAGGTTGCTTATTTGTATGTAACCCAGAATACTATAAGGATGAAATAGGGCACAGGTTATATTTTTATCTAAACTAATCAGAAATCTAACATAAGGCAACAGAAATCCACTTAATATGGAATATGCAGACCTAATAGAGGAGGGTTGAAGTATAAGTAATATAAATAATAATATTCGGTAGCAAAGTTGTTTTGAAACAATTCCAATGTCTGGTAACGTTCTAAAGTGTACAATGACAATAAAAAAACAATTTAAACAACTTTACCGTTTAAATAATATAGTTTTTACAAAACAAAAATTATTATAAAATGATCAACCTCAGATTTGAGCCTAATTAATGATTATGTAAGTAGTTATTTGAACAAACAGAAAGAAAATGCAAATTCCCTTTCTGACAGAAGGTGGCGCTTGTGGAAAAGCAGAAATACAGCGGTTACTCCTGAACACAAACAGCACTGCGCAAACACTACTTTATTAGGCATCATACTGAGGAAAGATAAAAGAAGATGCCATTGAAACTTTTATGAAGACAGTCATTTCCCTTCAGATATACAGTGGGGAGAACAAGTATTTGATACACTGCCGATTTTGCAGGTTTTCCTACTTACAAAGCATGTAGCGGTCTTTCATTTTTATCATAGGAACACTTCAACTGTGAGAGACGGAATCAAAAATCCAGAAAATTTAAATCATTAATTTGCATTTTATTGCATGACATAAGTATTTGATCACCTATCAACCAGTAAGAATTCCGGCTCTCACAGACCTGTTAGTTTTTCTTTAAGAAGCCTTCCTGTTCTCCACTCATTACCTGTGTTAACTGCACCTGTTTGAACTCGTTACCTGTATAAAAGACACCTGTCCACACACTCAATCAAACAAACAAACAGACTCCAACCTCTCTAGGGCTGGGTATCGTTCAAAAAATTTCGATACCAATACCGATACCGATACCTTGATTTCGATACCGGTTCCTGATCGATACTTTTTTCGATACCAATTTTATGAAATCCATTTTAACAAGATTACATAACACATTACCTCAGAAAAACTTTGGTTTTATTTTTTCAGTTTGACTCATGCTCCTTAATCAGTGCACAAAGGAACAAAAAAAGCACAAAGGAACAAAATATTCCTTATACATATACATAAGGTACAAAATATTTTTTTTATAAAGAGCTCATGCTCACCAAAGCTGAATTTATTTCATCAAAAATACAGTAAAACTTGTAATATTGTGGAATAGTATTACAATTTAAAATCTTATTTGAATATATTTCAAAATGTAATTTATTCCTGTGTTGTCAAAGCTGAAATATGAAAACAGTTTTTGGAAGGTCATTTTTGATCACTTTAATGCATGCTTACTGAAAAAAAATTCTGACCAACACGTTTTTGAACGGCAGTGTACATTCAGTAGGTCATTGTTGCAATATAAACACAGTCAGAGTGATCAACAAGGCATCTCATTTACCAGTCGAAGACGCAGCAACTTTCTGCTCTTATGTTTACTCCGTGCACTGTCAAGGGCTTAATCATATCTGTCGCGGTACCGTCTTTGCAGCCATTATTTTACCACAAATACTGCATCGCCCGCTGTTGGCATCGAGCCTGGAGAAATGTAGCCACACTTTTGATCGACTTTTCCACATCTTTAGGGTATTGTGAGTGTGTGTGCTTGCGTGTCATTGAGTATGTGCGCGAGTTTGTGTGTGTGTGCTCGCGTCCATATAGGCTCGCGTCTCATGAGAATGTGCGTGGACAGTTTGTGTGTGCGCGCGCGCGCGTCTCATGTGCGCAGAGAGTTCCGCGCGTCTCGTGTGTGTAGAGTTTGCGTGTATGTGCGTGAGCGAATTTAGGCGTGTCGTTGTGCATTTCATATGTATTTGTTTGAGCACTGACATTGACGAGTTAACCCCTTAGGTATCGAAATCTGGTACCGAAAAACAAGTCATTTTTCGATACTCGATAGTATCGAGGCAATTCGGTCGGTACCTAAAAAGTATCGAACTCGGTACCCAGCCCTAAACCTCTCCACAATGGCCAAGACCAGAAAGCTATGTAAGGACATCAGGGATAAAATTGTAGACCTGCACAAGGCTGGGATGGGCTACAGGACAATAGGCAAGCAGCTTGGTGAGAAGGCAACAACTGTTGGCGCAATTATTAGAAAATGGAAGAAGTTCAAGATGACGGTCAATCTCCCTCGGTCTGGGGCACCATGCAAGATCTCACCTCGTGGGGCATCAATGATGAGGTGATGTCATCACCTCATGAGGAAGGTGAGGGATCAGCCCAGAACTACACGGCAGGACCTGGTCAATGACCTGAAGAGAGCTGGGACCACAGTCTCAAAGAAAACCAATAGTAACATACTACGCCGTCATGGATTAAAATCATGCAGCGCACGCAAGGTCCCCCTGCTCAAGCCAGCGCATGTCCAGGCCCATCTGAAGTTTGGCAATGACCATCTGGATGATCCAGAGGAGGAATGGGAGAAGGTCATGTGGTCTGATTAGACACAGGGGTGCAAACACATGTATGGTCAAAAAAGAGAGAGGTAATCGAAGCCCTCGTCCCACGGCAAATATCCAGATACTACATTGCCACCATCCCCAACCCACCCCTATAGGCACATAGAGTCAAATGAAATTTAGAAAAACTATCTTGCACTTCTTCTTCTTGCTTTACTGCTACTTCCTGAAAACAATTTCACCTGATGATTTGAATAGCTCTTTTTGTAAAGAATGAATAATTCTAGGATGATTGGGGTAATTGTGTAGGGTAGGCCTAGTGCATCTGCATAGAAACTAATAAACAAAATACAAATATAAATACAATAAAACACAAATACACGAGAAATAAAGCAGTGCTTTATGTTTTTCAGGTAAATTAACTGTATTAAGTATTAATACAGTTTATCTTTTGACAAAACGTGATTTTTCTCTTTCTCTTTTGTTGTTTGATTAACTTTGGTGACACAAACAGCTGCAGGTATATTGGGTGCTGTCCCTTTAAGACGAATGCACGTATCTAATACAGGTAATGACACGCATCCGTTTTATTTTGACTGCGTTTACGGGGAAACTAGTTGAGACGGACACTGGCTTATTTTTTCGTGCACATGTCTGTTCAAACACAAATAGATAAGAAAGAAAAGGGAATTCGGTGTTCACGAACTTCACGTGCTGTCTGCGACTGCGTGGCTCTGTGCGCCGACAGACCATCTACATTTGGATGTTAAACATAATATATATAGCCTGATACAGCAAAGACAACGTCGGCAGTATTGACGGCAAAATAGGCTACAGAATATTTCGTTCTGTAGCTAGGCCTATTGACAGGGGCAATATTTGAAAATCAATAATTAGGCCTATTTTTTAAATTACAATTATATATGCATTTGTCAAAACCGAGAGACTTTCAAGCATCAAAATGTAATTTATTAATATGTATTTGCGCCTTCTATTTTGTCTGAAAACTTCCAACACTCTTGCGTGTCGCGTGAAAAATAGGCGTCGGTTGCGGTTCTATTTCTAGCACGCGGTTTCTGCGCGGCCCGAGAAGTGTGTGTGTCACGCAGGCTTTGTGCTCTAACACAAGCTCTAACCAGTTAACATGAGAGCCGACATAAAAACGGACACTCCACGCCACGCAGAGAGAAATGTGATGCAGCGGCAGATCCAGAGTGAGACAGAAACACTAGTGGTTCACGCTTGCGCACATACTGCTGGTTTGGCGCACAGTGTTCTGATTCGCTTATTTACTATTTACTTGTTGGTGGACGCAATCCAGAATTACTGTTGGTTAAATTATAATCAGACCCTCTCAACCCCCCCCCTCCCCCTCCCCCTCCCTAAAAAAAAAACTCTTCGGATCTGCACGATTCACACAAGTCACCCAAACTGACGTGAGAAAGAAAGTATTGATTTTTTAGCCGCGAGTATCGATACATACGTCCCATTCAAATCCCCCGTGTTTACCCCCCGTTCCCGTTGCAGGAAGAACGATTTGGTCAGCCAGCCGCTAGTGTTGCTGTAGAGCAAGTTACCCTTACTAACTTTACACAGACGCAGACGTCTACCTCTTCCTGTTTACCAAGTCAGAGCGAGGATATTCAGAGAATAGCGGCGAATATAAATCCGGCACCCGCCTGCTTAAAAGCAGATGTGTGGGAGCACTTTGGTTTTAAAAAAAATAAGGAAAGCAACGACTTGGATAAAAGCGTTGCGGTTTGTAAGCTATGTGGCACTAACATTAAATATTCCGGCAAAACCACAAATTTACGAGCACACCTAAAACGTCACCACCTGGACAAGTTTATGCTTACGGAGGACCCAAAGCAGCAGCGGCCGCATGACCCAAAACAAACTACGCTTGACATCGATGGCGGTTGTTCCCACAAGTTTCCATCTGCTTCACCAAGGTCGCAGAAAATTACAGAGTCCATTGCCTACTTTATTTGTCAGGATTCGAGACTGTATTCAGTGGTGGAAAACCCCGGCTTTAGGCGCATGGTGAACGCGATGGAGCCCCACTATCCTATTCCAACCCGCGAACACCTCACCAAGGTTTGCATTCCTGGGCTGTACGCTCAGACAAGGGCACACGTTAAAGCCTCCCTGGCCAGCGCGGAGAGAGTTGCCCTGATGTGCGACGGCTGGACCTCGCGCACAACTGAAGCATATGTCACCATCACGGCCCACTTTATCAACGAGGAATGGGAGCTCGTTACGTATGTTTTACAAACCAGGGACATGCCCGAGAGCCACACCGGACACAACCTGGCAGAACATCTGAGAAAGGCCGTCGCTGAGTGGGGAATCACAGAAAAGGATCCAGTAATCGTCACTGACAATGCGTCAAATATGACAGACTGCCGAAAGATACAGAACAGAGAAGTAAATGGATCGCTACAACTCACAGAAACAACTAGACTTGCACTTATAATTTGCATGTCAGTATGCTGAATTTAGGGGTAAAATCATACCCTATATTAGTGTTGTCAAAAGTACCGGTACTTCGGTACCAAGTAAGTACTGACATTTTTTAAATGTGACGATACCAGCCTTTCTGTAGTACCGGTAGTACCGAGTACCAGGTATATCCAGTACCCACTAATAGGCAGCTGCTTTCAGTCGCTTCCGTGTTTATCTGTAAGCGCGGGGCTCCAGACTAATTTTTTTACTAGGAGCACTGTAGCCGATATACAGTGGGGAGAACAAATATTTGATACACTGCTGATTTTGCAGGTTTTCCCACTTACAAAGCATGTAGAGGTCTGTAATTTTTATCATAGGTACACTTCAATCAAACAGACTCCAACCTCTCCACAATGGCCAAGACCAGAGAGCTGTGTAAGGACATCAGGGATAAAATTGTAGACCTGCAGAAGGCTGGGATGGGCTACAGGACAATAGGCAAGCAGCTTGGTGAGAAGGCATCAACTTTTGGCGCAATTATTAGAAAATGGAAGAAGTTCCAGCTTCTTCCATTGGAAGTTCAAGCCCCAGCATGACAACGACCCAAAAGACACAGCCAGGGCAACTAAAGAGTGGCTCCGTAAGAAGCATCTCAAGGTCCTGGAGTGGCCTAGCCAGTCTCCAGACCTGAACCCAATAGAAAATCTTTGGAGAGAGCTGAAAGTCCGTATTGCCCAGCGACAGCCCTGAAACCTGAAGGATCTGGAGAAGGTCTGTATGGAGGAGTGGGACAAAATCCCTGCTGTAGTGTGTGCAAACCTGGTCAAGAACTACAGGAAACGTATGATCTCTGTAATTGCAAACAAAGTTTTCTGTACCAAATATTAAGTTCTGCTTTTCTGATATATCAAATACTTATGTCATGCAATAAAATGCTAATTAATTACTTAAAAATTATACAATGTGGTTTTCTGGATTTTTGTTTTAGATTCCGTCACTCACAGTTGAAGAGTACCTACGATAAAAATTACAGACTTTGCTTAAAACGGACGTAAGAAACATCATCACCGCATGTGATTACTAGTTAACCCTTTGACGGAAAAATATTATGGGTGTGAACCTACACTGGTGTCACGGTTCGGTTCGATTGCGATTATCATGCCATCGATTCAGTTCAATTCGATATCACAATGCATTGATGATGCATCAATTTTCAATTTTACTTTACCCCCTGCATATTTTATTTGTGCGTGACATGATTTACACACAGCGTGTGTCTTCTCCAGGTCGTGCTTACCAGGTTGTTCATAAAAGCGGCCGAAATGTGCCAGATGTCAGCTTTTAAAGTAGTTGGAGCTAGAGACCTGCACCCACGGGACCCAACGCAACAGAGTGCGGCGCAGGACTAGTTTTGATGGCTGAGTACGGGCACAGGTGGTAATGCACTCGTGGGTGTGCGGGTTGATGAAGAATAAAACTTCCAAATAAAAATAGAAAATATCTATGACTAAAACAAAAACTAATAAATTGTTATTCATCTGTTGCATAAAAGCAACAAGAACAACTATAACAAAATAGAAACGATTCAGAGTTTCTATTTATAAGATGTTTGCAGCATTGAACAATGTAGCCAATCACAGACATATGTGTTGATTTCTTGAACGCAATGGCCAATCTGATGCATTTAAGACAGAATCCCCTTCACTGCTCAAAACTGACTTTTTGTTCAGTGCTGAATTCTGGATGCTGGCAAATCCTCTGATTATAACAAACAAAGTGTCGATATTATGAAAGATTCATTGTGCAGTCAGCTTCATTGATAATAACTGAGATTTGTGAGATCGCGATGAACTGAGATGTGCTTTTTAGGAATTAAGGGAGCGCACTTTGCGCGCATTCAGTCATGCCAAACCATGCACGCAGTAGCCTGCTTGCTTTTATGTTAAATGCACGTTTGTGAATGTTAAATTGTTAATACTTAATAACAAATAATTTATCGGGAGCATTTATGCTGATGTGTAGGTGGTGGCGACACGAAGGCTAACTTGAAAGTATTTCATGGAGGTAGGCTACAGAAAAAAATCGATTTATACTTTTTTGCAGGCGGGAGTGGGACAAAACATGAATGTTGCGGGCGGGAGCGGGACAGAATCCCGCGGGAGCGGGACTGAAAAGCGCGCTGATACTTTAGATGCGCATTTAAAACACTGACAGCGAAACGGTATGAATACAGAACACTAAAGTACATAACATTATAAAGTAATTCATTTGTTGATTAATTACTCTCCCTCTGCCATTGTATGCTACCGTGACAAAGCATGTATGCGACAAATTAAGTCAGAAAAGCGTCAGTACATTATAATTGGTTATGGTCAATAACTGAACCGATACCGAATCGTCCTCGTATGCATCGCGATGCATCGTAGAAACGATTAATTTCGACACCCCTAAAAACTATATCAAGTCCAACCTTTAGTTTAAACTGATAATAGTTTGTTTAACTCGCTGTGGCAAGCAGGATGAGGCAGAGGGCCGTGAGAACGGTGGCGTGATTACTAACTAGCGTCACCCGCGCTGCACCGGCCTCGTATCTCACAGAGGAGCTTCGGAAGCATAAAAGGAGGAGCAATGACAGTCAAGGACGAGAGAACAGGCCTGGACTTTTATGTTATGTTTTGTTTATGTGTGTGCGGCAGTCGCCCGTGAGGGGCTTTATTGTTTGTTTTATTCATAGACTGTAAAAAAAGATGGACGACGCCCCTTCGCTCTCTTCCATTGATGAGAACTGAAGCCGCCAGAGTCCCGATATGGCGCTGACATATTGGAACTTGAGTCTGCGCAGTAGCGATCTCGGGACCAGACCTGCGCAGTAGTGAGCAGGAAGTAAAGCCGCGAAATCAACGCTCCGCCCTCACTCTCGCAGAATGCACTCAGGGAGAGTGGATTCTGCACACTTTTTTAAAAATTGATTGCAGTACGACAAGAGGCTTGTTAAAATAAAGTAAATACAATCTCCTCAATCCTCCGAAGATCCCGAAAAAATGTCCGTTGGTGCTTCAGTGACTACTTCGCTCAGAGAACCTGTCAATCACAGCTGTCAATCATGACGTTACACCACCGCATCACGTAACTAACTAAAAACCAACTTATTTTTGAAACAGACACTTGAACTTACATCAGCGTGATAAAAACGACAGCAAAAAAAGATATTTGAAGTGTAATTTAATTGTTTAGTTGGTCTCACGTCCCGTTGAATAACACGGGGAGGCGGGGCTTATGACCTATACTAGGACCAGTCACCGGGGGGCGATCGAGACGTTTTGGCTTCACTTTTCAGGGCTTGTGCGGCACGCTTGGTTTTATTATTAAAGTGTTTGAATGTTCGCCAGTTCCTGCCTCCTTCTTCCTCCTGGGTTTCGGCACCAACAAAGTATGTTGTTATGGGAAGAAGGAGGCGGGAACCGGCATAACATAAAAGTCCAGGCCTGGTCCTTGTTCCTCACTGTCGTGGCTCCTTCTTTTATGCTTCCGCTGCCACTCAGTCCGGCTGAGGGGGGTGTGTTTCGGCGTGAAAGTGGCATCAATGCATACCTTCTATTCGACCTCTGCTTATTCATTATTTTATGGTGATGTCCAAGATCTTCTGTAATATAACACATTAAACACATTTTATTGGTGTCAACAGCAGGGCTCCAGACTGCAAACAAATAATTGCATTTTACGACCATTTTTCCTGCTGGTGCGACCAAAATTTGATATAGTTCATGCTGGCGTAACTAAAACGTTGCCCAGCATTACATGTAAAACGGGAGAAAAAAAAAGCGGAACGAAACTACTCAATCAAGCTACTCAATCACGTGACACCGTTACTACACAGCGCTGGGAGATCCAGTGAAGAAATCCATTGAATTTGCCACATAATTAATAACATCGCAGAGAGATCCAGTGAGAAGCATTCAGATTTGGCACAGAGTTCTCTGTTATAAACCATAGATATCAGATCAAACCGTGCTGACGTGGAAACCAGGATGAACTAACAAGTTATAGAAAGCTTTAAGTTCACAAATCAGCAACATTCACCATGGATTTAATTTAGTAACACTAACTGTAACTATGGTATTGTGATAGACAATAGTCAGACGCTTACGAGTACTACACACCTTTTTTTGCACTTCAAAACTATAATATCATATTTAAATGTTTTTTGTTTTGTTTTGTTCATCCTTCAAAGACAGTCCCCATTTACAAAACTAAAAGTTTCAAGATTTAGGAAAACTCACGCTTATTTAAAAATAAAAAAAGATTAAATTACCATTGCAACCAGTAGGTGGTTGCTGAGGACCACTTTAATAGCTATTTTCACTCCCTAATATCTATTTTTTCCCTCGTTTGTGTTATGTTTATATACAATGTAGAGACCTGTGTGCCCCGTCCAACTGATCCTGCTCTTTGGTCGTCACAGGTTTTAGACGCGGATTGTGTTGAAATAGTACAACGAGGCCCATTTAAAGTCCCATAAGATTTTAATTTTCCAAGGGTACTAGATGGCAGGGCGTTTCATAGTAACAATTCAAAACGCTCTCAAATGGAGAGAAAATCATGAGAAGCCGGCTTGTTTACTCGCAACAGAACAATGCTGTGTTCTGTTTTGCGTGTAAGCTTTTCAGTTTGAAAGCTATAAAAAACACGTCAACCTGACTGTGAAATCATGGAGAAATGTGAGGTGGGAGAGCAGGCTTAAGAGTGTCACAGCTGCCAGAAGCCAAATTAAAGAAATCAGAAATGCGCTCATCGAGGCTAGGGAAATAGACGAGGTGGCCTCTTTTAGATTTCTGATCTGTTCTGTTGTCTGGTGTGAAATTCTTCTTACGACCACTAACCAAGTAAACAAGCTTCTGCAGACTAGTTCAATGCAGCTTGACATTGCTGTCAGGCTCATTGACAATGCCAAAATCTCCCTCTCCAGATACAGGCACTCTGGGTTTGCTGAGGAAGTGTCAACTGTCACGGACCTTTGTGAGGCCATGAACATAGCTAGCCTATATAAAGCATAAACAACATAAAGCTCATTAAAACATACTTACGTTCAACAATGGGGCAGGAACGTCTAAGTGGTCTTGCTGTCATCAGCATCAATGGTGAAGTGGCTCAGAAGCTGTCATGATGACCGAATTAGTGATTTTGCAGCGAGGAAATGCAGACGTGTGCCTCTATAGAGCCTCCCAAAACTGGTGGAAATGCTTGATCCATACAGAATAGCATTATGGCTCTCTCAAAATGTATGTCTTTCTTTATTTTGATAGTATTTGATTTTGTATAAGATTAAGATTTTGCACTTAACTTGAATGTGTGTTTTAGCTGTTCTACATAGCCTGTACTTACAAAGCAAGTAAAGTTGTGACTTTTCATCCTCTAAATCTTTGTTTTATTTAAGAAGATTGACTATTCTTGTTTGTACTTATTGATGATTATTTAATGTAATTTGTTCAAAGTGACATTGAATTTGGAAAAAAAAAAATGTCTGGTTTAGTTTGATACAATTCGGTTTACTGAAGCAAAGTTTTCACTTTCAAATGTGTAGTGTGTGTTGGCTATTCTATATAATATGTTTACAAAGTCAGCAAACCTGTTAAGATTTAACTTTCTCTTTTATTGTTCTTAAGTATTGGGTACTGTGATGCTGCTTTTGTGTTATTGGTATTGAGTTACGTTTGGTAATAAAAAGTTAAACTGGCAAAAACAAACGTGTTTTTTTTTTTCTTTGGGTCTACAACAGCGTTCCTAGTAAAAACTGTTAGTCTGGAGCCGTAAACAGAGTCTGAGAAAACACTCTACCAACATATTATTACACTCTAATAATAATAATAAACCAGGACACACAAAGCATTTCATTACATTGGCACATAAACACACAAACTCGAGGAGCTGGTTAATGTTAAACTCTGTAATCTTGTAACATCTCTCACCTGCAGACTGGAAATATACGGCATCTGAAGAAAATATTCCACATTTGTCCTTCATTCACGATCATTAACAGCATCACTTTCAGCCTCAACTGTTGAAAGTTTCAGCTCACCTCTCCTCGTCTCTCGCGCGCTTGTCTTCTGCGCATCCTCAGTGCGCAGACTCAGAGTGTCATGTTTCTTAAAGGGGCCGCATATTCTGAAAGCCCCCGTGAACCGGAAGTAGCAAACGACTTTATTTCAGTGTTTTGACGTATTTCCGAAAGAAACGGAATGGGTCATTCCCAGGGGGGCAGCGTTTCATATTATGTTGAAGCTTCCCCGGGCGCCGCCATTGGCTATCAGACCATCACCTGCTGTTAGCATCCTATTGACTCCCATTCATTTTGGCATCACTTTGACAGCGAATAACTTTACATCTGAGGCGTTTAAAGACTCCATTTGTCCATTATTTATTTCTAAAGAAACACGAAAATTTATAAAAGGCTCCATTACCTTGTATCTTACGTTATGGCCCCGTAGAAGCAGTTTTTGTAAAAATAGGCTAACGATTGCATCATAACCACGCGACTCTCTGTCGCACAGTAGAGAGATTACCGTATGGACAGGAGGAGAAGCTCGCGCGCAATCGGGGGGACGTGGAGGCAAAATGGCAAAGTAATTAATCAGAGTACTTAGCAAAAGTTTCACCTGCTCCAGTTCATGGACACCTCCTACTCACACTCTCCGTCTCTGCAAGTTTCAGAAGGGAATGATTCAGATTTCGCTTGGCACAGCTACTAGAAGACAGACGGGTTGCTCACGTCACATCTACGTCGTCAAGCTCAGTTTGAGTCTGCGCAGTACGCTCGACCATCGGGAAGTTAGTGCTTCTAATTGACTTCACTTGTCTCCGTTGAATCCAATGGGGTCGCTGTGTCCAGTTTATATACTGTCTATGGTCATTCCACCGAATGGGTGACATTTGCTTGTTGTAACTCTTCAAAATTAAACATTATTTTTTATCTTTTTTCAACATTGAATCTAATACTACATATAATATATTTAACCAGGGGCGGTTCTAAGGTCAGTGGATATTCAGGGCTTTAGCCCAAATTTTTATTTAAAGGAATTAATTCATTATAAAAGCGATTTAAGGGAATAAAGAAAAAGAAAACCTTATTGTATTAGTGAAATAATTGTAACTATTTGCAAATAATATTTTATTTTTAATTATGTATGCATTCTCTCTAAATGAATCAAGGAAATTATTGCATATTTTCAATTTAAAAAGGAAAATTTGATAAATAAATAAAAAAAGTTGAGTAACTTGCGTCACCGGATACTGTCGGTAGTTGAACATTTCTATTGTAAAACAGTTGAATATTAAATGTTTGTCTACTTACATTTTACCAGGCATTCGTTCACTTCTTTAATCATTTTGACATTGATGAGTTAGACCGCTGAACTTTTAGTCATCCTAACAAGGGATTGAGTGAAAACCCGGGGACACGAGTAAAATGTGCATTTTATCTAAAATATTGGATAAAATATTATATTCTCATGAAAAAAAAAAAAAACATTTCAAAGCATAGATTGGATATAAAGTCACACAACAATGCAAAAAAAAAAAAAAAAAAAAAAACGATTTCTGAAGGATTTTTATCATTATATTTCATGGTAAAGTTTAGAGATAGAGAGTGGGGAAATGCAGAAAATGCAATTTTTTTGTGTTCTATGTAGTTTTTATTTATAATTTTGTAGTTAGCTTAATGTGCAGGACATTTTGCTTAATAATAAAATGTATTTTAGAGTTAATTTTCATGCATTTTTATACATATAATGTCCTGGGGACAGAAATGTCCCTTTAGGTGGAATGCTAGAGGGCGTGGCTTGTTTTTTCCAACTGGAACCTGATTGGATCTAGAAAAGTAGGCATTTCATTCAGGCAGCAGACTGTCAGTTGGAGGGGCAAGGTTAAGGACGTTTAGCTGAAGCCCAATCTGTCAAACTGACATCAGAGAAGGGCCGTCATTGCAGAGGGGAGGAGAATTTTAAGATTTTGGCCAAAAATTTATTCTGTATGGATTGACTTGCATGGTTGAATTGTTCACCACAAAACTTACAATTTGCGCTAATAAAGTAAATGGTCAATTTTGATTTCATGTGTACTTTAAGTAAGTCACTTTTCGTCACTGATTCTAAGCAAATACACTAAATACATAACTTCTACTAGCCAAAACAAGAAAAAGAAAAGAAGAGCCAAACTAACTACATCACAGCTTATATATAAAATAAAATCTGGATTTTATACATTCATTTCTTATTCAAAGAAAATCCTGTCACCCAGCCATATTCTCCCTTGCTCTGTCATCCTTGATTGAAATCTTTTTTTCGAACTATTAAAAAGAAAGAAACACAAATGAAATATCAAACGAGTAAGAAATAGACAAAAAAATTATACAACAAAATAAACAAAACAATATTTCAACATAATACTCAACCCATCCTCATCCTTTTCACCAAAAATGTGTTTTAGGTGGACAGATCAATACAGTACAAAGAACATAAAAAAAAATGTAGGATGTGTCTTCTGTTAACCAAACGCTTTTTAATCTTCGCTATTGCTTCAATGCAAATTAACAAGCGCACCGTTATTTGTTGAGTAGTGACGTGTGTGTTCAAGTAAGCCAAATATGAGCAGATTCTGCGCAATACGCTGTATTTAATATATCATGATGACTCACGAGTTGAGTATTTGCGCTAAATCTGTGCAGATTTGGCTTACACGAACTTCCCCAGCAAAGTGAGTAAACATAAAAACCCGCCAAATTGGCTAGTGATTTGTCAGCGTTACCCGCCACAGGTTATTTTTACCTGCATTTGGTGAGTTGGCGGATGTTAATTAAACCCTTGACTTATGATATTTCTTCATGTGACTGAGAAAACTACATGAATGTCTAAAACTCTGGTTTAATAAAATGTGTTTGGTTAAAAATATTGAACATTTATTATTACTATACTGTAAAATTTGTTGAACAGTTAATAAAATGTACTAATATTCTATCAAAGTATAGCCCATTAGGTAATGTACAAATGCTCTTTTTGTGAAAATATAAGATTTTTGATGAAATTGCTCACAGTTTAAAGGTTTGCGCTCAGAAATGTTTTTATTTGCTCAGCACAGTAAAAAATTAGAGGGAACATTGGCGGGTGTTAATTTCAAACCCTGGATTAATGATATTTATTCATGTGACTGCGAAAACTACATGAATGTTTAAAACTCTTCTCACAATGAGTGCAGTGGTACGGCTTCTCTCCAGTATGAAATCGCTCATGTACTTTCAGGTTTCCAGAATGAATGAATCTCTTGTCACAATATGAGCACTTGTAAGGTTTTTCTCCAGTATGAGTTCTTTGGTGCAGTTTCAGATATTCAGCTCTAGTAAAGCTCTTCCCACAGTCACAACACACATGATCTCTCACTCCATTATGTGTTTTCTGGTGCAGTTTCAGATATTCAGCTCTAGTAAAACTCTTTCCACAGAGAGAACACACATAAGGCCTCTCATCTGAATGAACTTTCAGGTGTTGTTTTAGATCTGATGATGAAATAAAATCTTTACCACACTGATCACAGTTAAATGGTTTTTCTCCGGAATGAATACGCAGATGAACACTGAGAGTTGATGCTTGAGAAAAACTTTTTCCACACTGAGTGCATGGATACGGTTTCTCTCCAGAGTGGATTCTCATGTGTCTGTTACGGTTTTCTTTGCGACTGAAACTCTTTCCACACTGAGTGCAGGAGTGCAGCTTTTTGGCTTTTGTTCCTTCGGTTCTGAAGTCACAGTGCTTCTTTACTTCATTTAGTTTGTGTCTCACTTCCATCTGCTCTGAAATAAGCATTATGTAATCAGAATCAGTTCAAGGAGGATAAATGTGAAAATTTAATGAAGAATCAAGAATGGACACCAACCTATTTGTTCCTCAGTATCTTCATGTTTTATTCTGGATGGTTCTGGATCACTCATGTCTTCAATCTCCTCTTTAATAAACTCCATCTTTAACAGTCACACAGATTTCAGCTGCTACTCCTGGAGTTTGTCCTTCTCTTGTAGGATGATGGGAATATTCCCAGTATTTACTGGTGAATTGTTGTGGGATGGACACCAGATCTGCCAAATTCAAAGAGAGGTTACTGAATTACTTTACTTATATTTAAATGAATTGAACATGTCTTTTTTTCTGATAGAAATATATGGATGCAGTTTGATTTAAAAAAAGGTTTGTTTAATGCTTGTCCAAAGTCTGAGAGAAATAACAAGACCATCATGTTTAACTGAGCTGCTGAAAAGCCTCTTTGTCTCCAATAGTTCCCTGTTTTCACCTCATTCACAGGGCTTGATTTGAGGAGGGAGGCAGAAAACATTGTTGGAAAAAATAAAATAAAAAGCATCCCCTCTGTAAAACCACCATCCCCTTTAGATTAATAGTGTTGTGTATTATGTTAAACTTAACATGTAAATAAAATGTTAAAATTATCTATATGATAATTAACAAACTATAAATGACAGTGATTGACCAATCAGAACTCAATATTGTAACGCGCCGCGCACAGTTACGCCAGAGCTCTGATTCAAGCAATCTTTCGTCATTTTTCGCACTTGTTCAAAATGGTCAGACTAAAAAACTATGAGTTCTGTTCATACTCCACTGTTTAAATCACCAATCAACCATCCATTAAAGCCAAAGCTAACAAAGACTGTACCGCTAATTGTTCGACATAAGCACTCAAGCTGCTATACACTCACTTAAAGGATTATTAGGAACACCATATTAATACTGTGTTTGACCCCCTTTCTCCTTCAGAACTGCCTTAATTCTACGTGGCATTGATTCAACAAGGTGCTGAAAGCATTCTTTAGAAATGTTGGCCCATATTGATAGGATAGCATCTTGCAGTTGATGGAGATTTGTGGGATGCACATCCAGGGCACGAAGCTCCCGTTCCACCACATCCCAAAGATGCTCTATTGGGTTGAGATCTGGTGACTGTGGGGGCCATTTTAGTACAGTGAACTCATTGTCATGTTCAAGAAACCAATTTGAAATGATTCGAGCTTTGTGACATGGTGCATTATCCTGCTGGAAGTAGCCATCAGAGGATGGGTACATGGTGGTCATAAAGGGATAGACATGGTCAGAAACAATGCTCAGGTAGGCCGTGGCATTTAAACGATGCCCAATTGGCACTAAGGGGCCTAAAGTGTCCCAAGAAAACATCCCCCACACCATTACACCACCACCACCAGCCTGCACAGTGGTAACAAGGCATGATGGATCCATGTTCTCATTCTGTTTACGCCAAATTCTGACTCTACCATCAGAACGTCTCAACAAAAATCGAGACTCATCAGACCAGGCAACATTTTTCCAGTCTGTAACTGTCCAATTTTGGTGAGCTCGTGCAAATTGTAGCCTCTTTTTCCTATTTGTAGTGGAGATGAGTGGTACCCGGTGGGGTCTTCTGCTGTTGTAGCCCATCCGCCTCAAGGTTGTGCGTGTTGTGGCTTCACAAATGCTTTGCTGCATACCTCGGTTGTAACTAGTGATCGACCGATGTATCGGTTTACCGATATTTTTACCGATATTTAAGCATTTTCCCATAATCGGGTATCGGTTTTGTAATATCGGATTCGCCGATAAACGGCGCCATCTTGTGGCCGTTTTGAGAATTCCGCCATTGCAGCCCGCGTCTGAGGAGATCAGTCAACAACAACTCTGTGCACAGGTAAAACATATGTTCTGCTTGCTTTGCTTTAATTTTTCAACTTTATTTAACATAACAGACATGCAGAAATGAGATTTGAGACATGAATGCCTGATATAGCCTAGTTTATTTATGCAGCTTGGTTCTAAAAAATTGAGACGAACTCATGGAGTCACGTAGCGTAATCCGTCATGTCCTGCCCCAATAAAGACGTAACTTTACATGAATTAAATAAAACAGACATGAATGAGTGCATGTTGAAAATAAAAGCACTGAATTTAATTCTCTATCAGTTGTATTTGCTCACCATTAGTCTCGAGAAAAAAGTTCGTTCATATTGCTGAGCACTCACTGGGTTGATGATCAGGATGCTCACGGCCACTGAATGAAACTTTTGACAAGATTATCTTGTTTAAACATCCTAGATTATATTATTTACTACATAGCAATTATTTCGCTAATAACGTTACACATCTAAATATACCGCTTTGTGGAAATTAATTATTTATTATCTCCACGCGCGATCGCGGTTGAGTTCTGTGTAAAATAAATGCATAGATAAACAGCACTTTGTCAGTTGGCATTTCATGATATAGATTCAATCTAGATCATGAAATGTCAACTGACAAAGTGCTGTTTATATAGTCTCGAAAAAAAAAAGTTTGTTCATATTGCTGCGCACTCACTGGATTGATGACCAGGAATGCTCAAGCACGGCTACTGCATGAAACTTTTGACAATATTATCTCGTTTAAACAACCTAAATTATATTATCATTTACTGCATAACCATTATTTCGCTAATACAAATCTAAATAAATACCGCTCTGTGGAAATTAATTATTTATTATCTCCACGCGCGATCGCGGTTGAGTAAGTTATATAGTTCTGTGTAAACGCATAGATAAACAGCACTTTGTCAGAAAGGATTTCATGATCTAGACCGACAAAAACATTATTAATAATTAATAACATACTAGTTGGAAAATGCAAATATGCTGTTTTGTTTGTTACTTTCCTGATAATGTTATATTCCAGCTAATATTATTCAGTGAATTAATATTACCCAGTGAATTATTCCTCACTCTTTAAACCTATTAAATGGCACATATAAACCTTCTAAAACTGTTTAAAATGAATTACATTTCAATACAAAATACAATACAAAAAATACCTCCAACATGTGGAACCACTTAAAGATACATCACTCAACTATCTTTGAATATATGTTAGAATAATTTTTGTGCTTTATTTTTTACCTCATCAAAGCTTTTATTTTTAAACAAAGACACTTAGTAACAATGCACTTTATTTTTTGGACTCAGACCCCTCTATTTATTTGTGTATAAATATAAAGTTTTTTATGTATGCAAGGAGGGAGTGATTGTTATAAATAAAATTGTTTGTTCAGTTCATTTGTGTTGTAATAATTGTGTCAAAAACAGAAGTATAACAGTAAATAAATATCGGTTCTGCATATCGGTAATCGGCACATAAACATGCAAATAATCGGTATCGGTATCGGTTATAAAAAATCAATATCGGTCGATCACTAGTTGTAACGAGTGGTTATTTCAGACAAAGTTGCTCTTCTATCAGCTTGAATCAGTCGGCCCATTCTCCTCTGACCTCTAGCATCAACAAGGCATTTTCGCCCACAGGACTGCCACATACTGGATGTTTTTCCCTTTTCACACCATTCTTTGTAAACCCTAGAAATGGTTGTGCGTGAAAATCCCAGTAACTGAGCAGATTGTGAAATACTCAGACCGGCCCGTCTGGCACCAACAACCATGCCACGCTCAAAATTGCTTAAATCACCTTTCTTTCCCATTCTGACATTCAGTTTGGAGTTCAGGAGATTGTCTTGACCAGGACCACACCCCTAAATGCATTGAAGCAACTGCCATGTGATTGGTTGATTAGATAATTGCATTAATGAGAAATTGAACAGGTGTTCCTAATAATCCTTTAGGTGAATGTAGTTCGAAAGTGGCAGTTTTGATGGAGTTTCTGGCTGTTTCTATCTAGAATATTATAATTTTTATTCAGAATACAAAGAATGAGTGCTTGTGACTGTGAGGGGTGAGAGAAAGAGAGAGTGCATTTCATTCAGAAATGATAACCCTGTTCTTTTTACCAAGCGGCAACCTTCCTCTCTCTCTCTCTCTCTCTCTCTCTCTCTCTCTCTCTCTCTCTCTCTCTCTCTCTCTCTCTCTCTCTCGAAACCAACACGGAAGTGACATTCACTGCAATTCATCAACTGGCCGCTAGAGACAGGCTGCAAAAGCGAGTCAATCCCATATACCCCCCATGTAGGGATGTCACAATACCAAAATTCCAGTTCTCGGTACCAATTTCGGTACCACAGCAAAATCTATTGGAACTATTTTTCCAAGTTAAACCGAACTTTTATTTTGACGGGTTGCCGTGAAGACCTTTGAGTTTCTGTGTGTGTATGATATGACGATAGTTTTTTCTCATATTAAAACAGTAAAATGCTCATGAAGTGACTCTCAGAGTGGCTCTGGAGATGAATTTCATCATGTCATCACATCGTGAGGCAGCAGAGACTGAAAACAGCTCAAGCGTCACTCGTGCTACAGTGTGTGTGTGTGTGTGTGTGAGGTAAATGAAACAGCGCATCTGCGCCATTCATTCACACAGAGACAAGCAGAACATGCAGGGTTAATATTTAAATACTATAGTCTTTTTGCAGTTTAATACACACAGACACTATATATATATATATCTACGTGGTATATCGGCTACAGACAGTGCTCCAAGTAAAAAAGTTAGATGCTTAAATAAAAACACAGAAGCGACTTAAAGCAACTGCCTATTACTGGGTACCGAATGTACCCGGTACAACAGAAATGCTGGAATCGTCACATTTTCAGTACTGACTTGGTACCAAAGTACCGGTACTTTGGCAACACTACCCCCATGTTAATTTGACCAACTTTACAGCAGAAAAAAAAAAGTGTTTACAGCCTGGTGCAAAAAGTGGATTTGGTTTATATACAATTGAAATCGAAATTATTCAACCCCCATTGCAAATCATGTTTATTGGCAAAATTTAAGACTTTCAGCTGTTTGCAATGAACATATTAAACAAAAGTAATTGGAATAGCTCAACAAAACAATGTTTCAAGTGGTTTCCCCAAATTTAACTGAAAATGCAAATTTTAAAGACTTCTGCAGTTTAAAAATCCCAAAATTCTTATTCAATCCCCTGAATAGGATCCCTCACAACAGCACAAATCTGCAAAAAAGATGTTGTCTCAAGCACACCTGATGCAACTAATCAAGGGCTTCATTAGTTGCACCAGGTTTGCTTGAGCTAGAACACATGCAATATCTGATCTGGCTTGTTTTGTTGAGTAGGGCTGTCGCGATAACCGCAATATTGCAGTACCACGCTACTGACAAGCCAACCGCAGAGGAATTCAAGTAACCGCAGCAACCGCGATATTCGCGTGTTTTCTTTTATCATAAGGTTATTCCCTTCTTGTTTTGAACTTTGTGCATGTGTATTGAATGTTAAATAAGTTAATAATGATAATAAGACGCGGCGATCATGGTTTTATCATGGTGATTTGTACAGAGGCAATGAGAGAGATCGACTGAGCGCGTGCGATTACCTGCGTCTGTCTTTGAGGTCAAGTCATATTCGTGAAAAGGTTGCCGTGTCCAAGGAAAGTTAAATATTTGTCCTGTCATCCTTTTAACGTTTAAAATAAAGGGTATTTACCATGAATGGTATCAGTGACAGGCCGACAGCGCTGGTCAGCATCCACAGCGCGAGGAACTCGCGGTCGCGGGAAACAAAACTCAGTGAGTCACGTATTGAATCAATGCCATTTGTCTCTATTAAGTGAAGCTTCAGCGTTACCCATGCGACGCATTGCTGGTCAGCTGAGCCTTGAAAAGTGTAGATCAAAGTTAAAAATAATGAACCTTGTTTCATTACTATCTTTTAATGAATCAATCAGCGTTTTTGAACGTGTTGTTGAATGAATGGTTTATGACTCACTCAAAGACAGTTCGTTGCCGTAACAACTGCGCGCTGAGTGACAGGCTTTCAATGCGGAGAGACGCTGTTTTGTTTCGGTTTATTGGTTACTGAAAATTTACTCGTTTTTGTGCATGCTGACCACATCGTGACACTTATTTATATAGCAACAAATAAATATAAATAATTCAAAATAAATTAATAAATGTCGTAAAACCGCATATCGCGCTATTGAGCCACTCAAAATTACCATAAGGGAAAATCCTTCACCGCGACAGCCCTATTGTTGAGTGTCACGTTTGACTGCAAGTTAGAAATATGGCTAAGTCAAAAGAATGGTCCAAAAAGATAAGAGAAGCACTAACTAACGTCACCTGCGCGCTGCACCGGTCTCGTATCTCAGGGAGGAGCTTCGGAAGCATAAAAGGAGGAGCGACGACAGTGAAGGACGAGAGAACAGGCCTGGACTTTTATGTTATGTTTTGTTTATGTGTGTGCGGCAGTCGTCCGTGAGGGGCTGCCACCTTTACTTTCGTTTATTGTTTGTTTTATTGTTAAAGTCTTTGAATGTTCGCCGGTTCCTGCCTACTTCTTCCTCCTGGGTTTCGGCACCAACGAAGTATGTTGTTATGAGAAGAAGGAGACGGGAACCGGCACAACATAAAAGTCCAGGCCTGGTTCTCTCTCGTCCTTCACTGTCGTCGCCAGTAGCGGTTTTTGGCATGGGCGAACCAGGCAGGCATTTTTTCATGTCACATGGGGGGCGGGCGGGCGGCACAAGCAGTTAAATTAAAAAAATCCTCTGCGCCGCAAAGTGTTTTTCTATTATCTATCATTTCACTGTGTGAGGAATTGGTAAATTGGCACCCCTGCTTGCTGAGAAGGTGCCGTGCACAGAAGCTGTGTCAATAGGGGAAAGGGGAGGGGGACAGTTCAGCAATGGATCTCTCACAAATGGAACGGACAAGGGGGAACAACGGGGGATCCACTGTATAGAGCAAGGGTCTCCAACACGTCGCTCGCGAGCTACCAGTAGCTCGTGGCCTGATTGGAGGTAGCTCTCCAAGGGGCCGTTCACATATTGCGGCTTTTGCCTGCTCGAGTTCGTTATTTCAAATGTAGGCGCGCGGGAAGCGCGCTCATAATTGAAGCGACGCGCTCATTTTTTCCAGGGGCAGCGAGATGAAAAATCTAAACTTTTCAGTATGGGGGTCCACCCAAACACTACGGGAGTTTTTCTCTTCTCCGTAAATAAATCTTGTAGGAGAGCTAAAGCAATTTTTGGTGGTGGAAATCCATTAGCTACTACAACTTTTGTCATTGTGGAGAGCGCAGTGCATGGTTGCATTAGGATTGTGAACCTACACTGGTCTCACGGTTCGGTTCGATTACGATTATCATGTCATCGATTCAGTTCAATTCGATATCACGATGCACTGCATCCTCAATTTTCAATTTTACTTCAAAAGTGATGTGCGCACGTGTGTGTGCGTGTGCTCGCCTGTTCGAGAAGTCGCAGTGAGAGAAACAGTGACATTCCAGTTAAAAGGGAGTAAAGCTTATTTATGCCATTTAGAAAAGGAAAATCTGTCAAATAAATTTTGTTTTAAAGAAATGTTCATTTAAAAGCAGCGCTCATGGGGCGGTACTTCCGCCTACGTCCAGCATGACTTTTCCAACGTGATTACATAATGCCTGGCGCATCGCAGACCAGCACAAGACGAACAATTGTGGTTAAAAAGTATATAAATTTCTATTTTTTTTATTTGAAAATGACAGATCGTTTCACCAGATAAGACCCAATTCCTCAGAAGGGATCGTGCAGAGCCCTTTGAAACTGCATTGATTTGGACGTTGTGTGGAGAAAAATCCTGAAATGTTTTCCTCAAAAAAACTTAATTTATTTTCCACTGAAGAAAGAAATACATGAACATCTTAGATGGCATTGGGGTGAGTAAATTATCAGGAAATTTTCATTTTGAGGTGAACTAATCCTTTAAAGTTAATTTTATCTACAACACAAATTAAGCTCAGTGCTTTATTGTCAGCTCAACAGTATTACCACTTTCTGTAAAACTTAGTGGCTCTGGTGCTGCTGCCCTAAAATGTTAGTCTGGAGCCCTGTGAACTTAAAATGAAACTGCACATTGTAATTTATGGTCGTTATGTCTATTTATTACCAAGGCATGTGTAAGTAATACAGTCAAAATAGGGGAAAATGTAAATTTTCAGCCTGTGCTCGTAAAAAATATCAGTTATGGGCTACAACAGCGTTACTAGTAAAAACAGTTAGTCTGGAGCCCTAAACAGAGTCTGTGAAAACACTCTAGCCTACCAACATATTATTACACTCTAATAATAATAAACCAGGACACACAAAGCATTTCATTACACTGGCACATAAACACACAAACTCGAGGAGCTGGTTAATGCTAGACTAAACTAAACTGTAACATCTCTCACCTACAGACTGGAAATATATGGCATCCGAAGAAAATATTCCACATTTGACCTTCATTCGCGATCATTAACAGCGTCACTTTCAGCCTCAACTGGTGAAAGTTTCAGCTCGTCTCTTCTCATCTCTCTCGCTTCTGTGCATCCTCAGTGCGCAGACTCAGAGTGTCATGTTTCTTAAAGGGGCCGCATATTCTGAAAGTCCCCGTGAACCGGAAGTTGCAACCGACTTTATTTCAGTGTTGTGACGTATTTCCGAGAGAAACGGAATGGGCCATTACACCGAATGGGTGACATTTGCTTGTATCCCTTCAAAATTAAACTTTATATTTTTTATATTTTTTCAACATTGAATCTAATACTACATATATTTAACTATTCAAAATGTGTATTGGTCAATCTCAGGGAACTTTATTTAAATTTTTACAAGGTTTATAAGCAGAAGATGGACGCATGTTTTCTCTGTCCTGTTACTGAAACTCATGTTCCATTTAAAAAGCATGTTTAAAAGCATGTCCATTAAAGGATAATTCCGGTATTTAGCACTTTGAGTCTATTTTCTATTTTGTTTTGGATGAACTAGAGTGGTGGACACAGTAGGTCCTGACATGTGATGTCTAACTCCAGTAGAGTTCAGAATGCCTTTAAATGCCAATACCAATGCATCTTTTTCGTTATCTACATGTATATTAACCCCTTAACGCCTGAATTTATAAAGCTGTATATAAAAAAAAAAATTCTGTGTGTTTTTGACTTTAGGTAGATGGTAAATAATGTTGAGATTATCAATTTCACTTTTGCACAACAAATAAATAGAAATTTTGGTATGTTGCAAATTTGCGACAACAGGCATTTAGGGTAATTTTGGTATGTTGCAAATTTGCGACAGTGGGCATTTAGGGTATTTTTTTACAAAATGGAAAAATTAATAAAACACATTTTCCCATCTCAGGAATGTAGATTTTATTCATGGCACAAAGTTGTTAGAACTTATAAACTTTATACTTATAAACTTTGACAAATTAATGAATCTTGACAACAGCAAGAAACAAAACACTCTCCTACTCCCTAACATTGACAGTAGTTTTTATACATTCCATGTTACACTCTGTTTAACTCTTTCCTTGTTTCTCCAGTGCATACATTATATATTCTTATAGTGTTATATCCTAACATGCTATTTTTTGTGGAAAAAAAAAAAAAAATTTTTTTTGGCTGAAACCATCTAAATACAGCATTATTATAATATGTAGCCATTAGCCCAATCCAGCCGTTATGGCCCAATGTCGCAAATTTGCTACAAACAGAAATCTACAAAGTACGTAAAAAATATTCGTCACATGAAGTCTATATGAATAATGTTCGGTTCTTTAAAAATCTCCCCACCGAACGGGGCGTCAGGAGAGGACACGTTGTTGTAACTCGTTGTGGTTTTTTTTTATTTACTCATTAATTTTTCACATACAGTTGATTAGTCCACAAATAGCAGGTTATAAACCTGTAGAAATAGAAAAGCTATGGTGTAAACAACAATATTTATAGCCACATACATAATATACCATAAATTCTGAATAATATACAAATATAAATTTCAATATAGTCAGTATTTAATATTATAAATATTATAATATACTTAGTGTTTAAACTTAATGACTAAACAAAGCACATGCATCTAAACACAGAAATGCAACAATTTCACACACACCAAATGTACATCAATGTCAATGTTACACATTAAACCAATAGCCCTAAACCACAAAAGTGTTCTCAGTATGTTGGCTTAAAGTGAAAGACAGTGAGTGTAGTTTTAAGTAGCAACGCTGAGCATAGCAATCCATTACCAATGTAAAGTGATTAACTACATTACCCATCCACCACCGCAAACAGGAAGTAACTCGTGTGACAGTGAAACGCTCCAATTTCAAACAGTTGCTGGAATATAGCCACGGATACTATCGAGCCGACAACGTTAAACATTAGACCGCAAACAAGGTTTTATCCGCGTGACCAACGTAACAGTTATCAAGCATACAAACAGCGCACATATACAGCGGCAGCACAGCGGTAGCGCAAACAGATAAACAAACTTAAACCGCAGCTCAATGGATAGAAACAGCAGCTTACCGGTGGCGCATCTCTCCTGACGAGACAACATGCCAAAACTAGTACTCGCTCCCGCTTATAGCTCGTGCTCATACATTACTGGATTCTAACACACTGCTTTGGGATTTTACTGGTCCACGTTTCAACTCTTGACTGGCCCGTGCTTCAATCAGGTAAGTGAACCTCCCACCTATTAACCTACGTTACATTGCTGCTGAACACCCGTGACGTAGTGAACGCAACACCTCCCACTTGACCGACTGATCATGTGATTCAAGGCGGTCACAGACAAAACATTTCATTACACCACATAAGATATAATGGGTTTTTTTTTTGTTTTTTTTTTTATCATCATGAAGAATAGAACTCCATTGTCACTGTTCAGGCACCTCCCCTGACAGATGTGTGGTATTCTGCCAGGTTTGGTCATATGGGGTATGTACTTTTCATTCTTCGTGAATGGTGGTGCAAGTGGTGGCAAAGGCAGCATAGATACGTACCAACCAGCGAGGGAGAAAGAGAGAGAGAGACAAAGAAAAAGAGAGAAAAAGAGAGGTATCCTGAGGTAATGCCTTCAGAACCAGGGGTTTGGGCGTTTAGACGTGGTAGAACTGGTGGCCGAAGAGACGAGGTCTAGGAGTCACTGGTCTTCCACAGGGATGAGGACTACCAGTCTTCTCACGTCTCTCCGTAGGATGACTGACGTCAGCTGCTGAGGGTTCCTCTTAAGTTGCCCAACTATTAGGGAGGCAGGGGGGCCTGCACACGTCTTAACGTCTGCGTCTCTCACAAGTCCTTTCTTGTCAGGGTACACGGCCTGGATCCGTCCAAGCCGGAATTGCCCTCGCAGTGCGTTTTGATCAGCAATCCAAACAATGTCACCAATTGCTACATTCCTTTGGGTCTGATGCCACTTTGGCCGAATGAATAGGTTAGGTCCGGCTAGTTCACTCCACTTCTTCCAGAACATATCCACACCAATCTGGATGGCTCTTAGACGGCGCCAGGGATGAGTGCATAAATCAATTCCTCCTGTATCTCCTCCTTGCCTGGTCCTCCCGAGGAGCAGAATATTGGGGGTCAAATACTCTATAGAGTCTTCTTGTTCTTGTGCCCTGGCATCAATTGGCCTTTCATTGGTGAGGTTAGCTGCCTGGTAGAAGAGGGTTTGGAGTTCACCCCAGGTGAGTGAGCTTGTTGTCCCTCCGAGGCTAGTGAGAGCCCTTTTTATGAGCTTAACTGCAGCTTCCGCAGCCCCGTTGCGATGAGGTGCGTCAGCCGGATGAAAGTTCCATGCCCAGACTGTCCCATTCCTGGCGGCTTTGTCCTCTATGGATGCTTCCCGTAAGGTAGCTAAGTACCTATGCAAGTCTTGTAGGGCAGGTTTAGCTCCAATGAAATTGGTTCCCCTATCTGACCACAATTTTCTGGGATGGCCTCTCAATGCTACAAAGCGAAAGTAAGTTTGGAGAAAACTTTCAGATGATTGGTCGTCAGCGAGGTCCACATGAACTGCCCTTGATGCCATGCAACAGAATACTATGCCCCAGACTTTTTTTCCTGTTCTTTTCTTCACAGCATCCTTGATTTCGAAGGGGCCAAAAAGGTCAAGTGTGGTATACTCAAATGGGTTAGCACGCTGTGAGCGTTCTGGCGGCAGATCACTCATCATCTGCTGGCACATCTTTTCTTTCAGTTTGCGACATGTAATACAGTCGTTCGCAACTTTCTTTACTATCCTCCGACCTTGCACAATCCATGCTTTCCTTCTGGTGCGCAGAAGCGTGGCAGCAACACCTTCATGGTTCTCGTCATGAGCTTCTCTTGACAGTAGCGTTGCGAGCCATGAACGAAATGGAATTAAAGGAACAGCTGTTCCATCTTCTTTCCAGGACTGGATTCGTCCTCCACAGAGAAGGATTCCTGTGCTCTCGTCCATGTGGACCACCAAGCGATTCAGTGTTGAGTCCAGGAACTGACTGCAATCTTGGGCTGCGAGGACCAGGTCTCGGAAGGCTTGTGCTCTCTCTTCAGTAGACAGGATAGAGCGGTTTGCCTCCCACTTTGATGTGTCTGGTGCCTGGCGTTTTCTCAGCCAGGTTTCTGCAGCCCGTCGAGTCCAGGCTATGGAACCACACAACTTGGACAGAGAACTGAAGCGTTGAGGTTCCACAAGGCGCACCAGTCCAATTGCCCAGGGCCTTCTCTGTCTGTCTGCTGCTAATGTTGCATCCGGGACAGCTGGTGATGTCGGCCTACCATTGACTCCTTCATGCTTGAGGTCCGCCTTGATGTCAGGCCCGTTAAGGCCAGTTCTTTCTTTTGACTGGGCCCTGGTGACCACTGCTGAGAAGGCTTTCCGCTGAAGTTTTCCCACATCTTCAGCAGCAGAGGGTGCAATCTCACTGGCCATCTTCATAGGCCAGTCGGTCTTGGGCAATTTCAGGAACTTAGGGCCTTGCTGCCACTCTGACCCTTCGTTAAGTTCCTCAGGAGTTGCACCTCTGGTAAGTATGTCAGCAATGTTTCTTCTGCCTTCAATCCACCTCCAATCTTCCACTTGTCCGGCTTTCTGAATCTCACCGATTCGATTAGCGAAAAAGGTCTGGAAGCCGTAGCTGTCCTTTTGGATGGCTGCCAGGATTGTTTGGCTGTCCACAAAGTGAATCCATTGTTTGACTTTAATGTGGCAGTGCTTCTCAAAATACTTTTTTAGGCGGGTAGCGAAGACCGCGCCACAGAGTTCCGCCTTGATCACATCTCCCTTTTGGTCGAGAGGGGTGAGTTTAGCCTTGGATTCCACCAACTTCATTACAACTTTGTCTCGGGTTTCCCACCGCAGGTAAAGTACGGCTCCAAAGGAGGATTCACTTCCATCTGAGAACGTGATCCCTGTTGGTGGGCCTATGGCTCCAGGCGGCGTGAGACTTCTCTCAAACCTTACCTGGCCAAGTCTCACAATTTCTTCAAAGAGCGTTATTGCGGCTTCTCGAAGTTTTAATGAGAGAGGGGCATCCCATGTGTCTTTAGATGGGTTGTCCTTGCCAGCTTCCTGGAATGATTCTCGTACCAACATCACTCCCTTTTGTTTGGCTGGTGAGGCAAGACCAACCGGGTCGTATAATGCGGCAATCTGGCTAAGAAGTATGCGTCGGGTAAGGGGATTTGGTGTTCCTTCCCTGACATCCTCCATGCTCAGATTAAATCCTGTCCTCATTTTCCCTCTTTTCTTAGAGAAGTTGATAGAAGTCAGCAACCGAAGCTTGTCTGTCTCAGGTTCGTAGCCGACCCCAAGTGCTTTGTTCTCCCCATCATGCATTTGGTTGGGCAGTACCAGGGTCCTGGGTACAGTTGTTTCAGCAGGGGCTCCACTCCTCCCACTTTGGTGTGACAGAACCCACGGTTTGAGGAAGAAACCTCCTGCTTTCAAAATCTCCTCCACCCCTTTGGTGATCCTCTCCAGCGTCTTGAGGTCATCGTGTGAGGTCAGGATGTCATCCACATAGCTGTCCTCAGTCAGAGCTCGCCGTTCTTCAATCATATCAGCAAACTGAGGAAGGTTGGCCGTCTCCTTCATTGCAACTTGGGCGATACATCCTGCGGGTTTATCACCGATATTAACTCTGACGACTGCAAACACCTCAATGTCGTCCTCAGGGTTGTCTCTCCAGAGAAAGCGGTGGAGATGAACTTCATCATCTTTCAGCCACACTGAGTTATACATCTTTTTTACGTCACCCAGTGCGGCATGAAGTCCACTCCTGAACCTCAGAAGGACGCCTCTGATGGGATTGAGTACATCGGGACCCTTGTGAAGGAGATCATTTAGACTTATGCCTCGGAACTCTTGGCTACTATTCCACACAATTCTCACAGGGGTTGAGGAGGAGTGAGGGTTCGGTGCAACTAGATGGCTGATGTACCATTTAGGTCCTTCCCAGTTGTTAATTTCCTCCCTTGTGAGTTTTGCAGCAGCCCCTCTAGAAACCATTTCATGTATTTGTTCTTTGTATGCAGCCTTCCACACAGGTTCCTTCTCCAGACGTTTCTCAGTGTTTCTGAAGGTTGCCTCCACTGCCTGCCGATTGTCTGGCAGTGTTGTGAGGTCGAGGTTTGTCTTCCAGGGATAAGCTGCATCCCAGTGGGGAGAGTTACTGTGTTTGTCCGCCAGCACGTATGTTAGGCATTCTTTTATCTTTTCCAGGTCCCGCTCTTCCTTGAGGGTCATTTCTTTTCCTCCAGGGGGGCACCTACCACACTTGCAGCCGCCACATTGAGGACTGCACGCAGCTCCGATGCTGTCCCACCTGAACCACTCGAAGACCTCTTTGTTGGTGGTTGCGGTGCTCCGGACAAGCACATTCACTTCCTCTTCTTGAGGTATGATGGTCTCTTTATACGCCGTCGAGGCTGATCTCATGGTCCTTGCAAGGTGAGTTTCAGAGCGGTACACGGCCAGGTCGACTGTCTCAAAGAGATCGGGATGGGTTCCCCCAACAGTCTTTCCCAGCGGGCCGTCCCAGAGAACGAGGTCTCCCACAATCTTGATTGGCTGGGGTACAAGACGACCTTCCCGGTGACTGATAAGGAGGTCAATTTTTGTGGGACGGACCAGTTCGTCTCTGGGTACATTGGGGAAGAACTTCTGCAGTTGCTCGGCAGTGACTGATTGAGTCACCTCCGCGATGTTTTCCAGGCCATAGCAGAGAATTCTATGCTCTGCCACTTTTCCCTTGGATGTCTTTACCTTCAGCCGCAGGGAATATCTTTTGGTCAGGACAGTCTTCTTCATCCCCCCGACTCCATGGACTATAAGTCTGATGTTCTCACCGCACAGTCCAAGGCGATCGGCTGTTTCATTGGTGATATAATTGGTATCAGATGCGAGGTCGATTAGGGAGCCAATTAGGCAACCCGAGTTTGTCGTCACTTCCATCAGCATCATCACCACTGGATGTTCTTGCAGTCCATCTCCAGCCTTGGCGCATACAGTTGATGATATTTTGTTTGAGAACGCATTTTTGTATTTCTCTCTTTGTTCTGGAGTAAGCTCTGCCAGAAACTCCTCTTGTTTGTTGGTTAGGCCAAGTTTCTTTCCTCCAATTTTTATGGTGCTCTGCTCTTCACTGCTGCTGTCCTTCTTTGGAGTCGGTGGCTTTGGACACAGAAGGTAATTGTGGTCCGACACCCCTCCTTTCCGACAGTCTACTTTTGGGCAGAGGTATCTGGGTGTGCATCCTTTCCCATCCTTGGGGTGGGGCCGCAAACACTTGGAGCACAACCCTAGCTTTTTCACATGGGCCCTTTTTCTTAAGAGATCTTGCTCCCTGAAAACCTTGCACGCAAATAGCTTGCCGGCATGGGAGTCATCTTCACAGACAGTACAGCTGCAATAGTCGTCCTTCTGACCTGCTGTGGATTTAGTGAAAGCCTTCCTCCCTCTCTTATCCGGGTAGTCTGTAGCACCCTTTTCCACAGGGCCTTTGTCTGCAGGGCTTGACTCCAACTGATCCAACTCTTCAAGAATCTCCTCCTGCTTCTTCAAGAATCCTAGGAGGCAATCAAAATGATACAGTGGAGAGAACCTGTTTACCGGGTCAGTTTTGTGCATAATCCACTCCTTCTTGAGTGAACTGGGAAGCTTGCTTTCAAGAGATTGAGCAACAACACGGTTCTTCACAGCGTCCTCTTCACCAAGAATCTGGAGGTTGCACAGTGCCCTCTCCACAGCCTGGATCAATTCAATGGTTCTTCTTGGATTGTTTCCTTTGACTGGGGGAAGAGACTGGACCTCGTTAGTGATCATTAGGACTATTTTCGCTCTGTTCCCGTATTTGCTGTCCAGTAGCCTGAACATATCGTCGGCGGATCCACAGCTAGATAAGACGAGATCCTTCTTGACCTTTTCATGGAGACTATTTAATAAGTGGAACTTTTTTATACATTCCACACCTTGTGGGTTACCCAATTCTTGTAGGTCCTCCCACTCAATCTTCCAGCGGTAATAGTCCCTCATGTCACCAGAGAAAGTGGGTAGCCGTGCTCTTTCAAGGCTGATTTGAGGCTTGAGATTAAAGTTTCCTTTGGTCCTTTCCGGGCTGCTTTGCTGTAAGAGAGGCCGGGTGTTCATGTCACGTTTATCCGTGTACGTTTTGGGCTTCAGCTTGAAATCGGCAGACATGACAGGGAGAGAGAGGAAAGAAGCATCTTGTATCGGATCACCAACCGTGCTGCTATCATCTCCCAGGTTTCTTTCTCTACCCTTTACTTGGTCTGCTTCGTCCTCCTCCAGTTTGTCAGACAACGCCAGGACTCTCTTCTTTAGTGTCTTGTGGCGTGTTCTGAGATCTAATTCCTTCGGACCAGGAACCAGCTCCTTCCACTCTACCAGCATTTCTCCGAGTTCAATGACCTCTCTTTCAAGACCTCTATTTCTTAGCCTGCGGTACTTGATTGACTTCCGAGGGTTAACTTCCTCTTCCTCTGCCTGAGTAATGGCCGACTCAGCTGTTTTAGCCTGCTTAAAAAACGCCTCCTCTGCATAGCTGGTCCAAAAGGTTTCCTGGGTGACTCTCTTTACTTCGAGGAACCTGTTCTCACACTCCGCTGTCTTTACATCAATTTGGTTTGCAAATGCTATGACCTCTTCATCCGTTGATTCCCTCAGGGCTTCAGCATACTCATGTCCCGCATCTGTGACTTTAGAAAAGTCTGTCCTGAAAATCTTCCATTCCCTGAGGACTTCAGTCGGTTCCAAGAGTCCCGGTTTGGTGAGAGTATGAGCCCTTTTGGTGAATGAAGCCTGTGCTCTTGATCGCACACTTTTAAGCTTTTCCAAGTCTGCCATTGTTACTCCCTTTGTGTTGACTGGAGAGCTGTCACTGCCAATGTGTATACGCTCTTTTATCCTTCATCAACGGGCAGTTTGATTGGTGACAAACTTGGGGTCAGTCGCAGAAGTGAGAGGCCAGCTGATCCTGGGTTGATTGAGCTTCCTTAATGAAGCAGTCCATGGCTTTTTTGTGCTGCACTTAATCCAGTGCAGTGGGCCGCGGTTTATAACTGTTCGGTTCTTTAAAAATCTCCCCACCGAACGGGGCGTCAGGAGAGGACACGTTGTTGTAACTCGTTGTGGTTTTTTTTTTATTTACTCATTAATTTTTCACATACAGTTGATTAGTCCACAAATAGCATTTTATAAACCTGTAGAAATAGAAAAGCTATGGTGTAAACAACAATATTTATAGCCACATACATAATATACCATAAATTCTGAATAATATACAAATATAAATTTCAATATAGTCAGTATTTAATATTATAAATATTATAATATACTTAGTGTTTAAACTTAATGACTAAACAAAGCACATGCATCTAAACACAGAAATGCAACAATTTCACACACACCAAATGTACATCAATGTCAATGTTACACATTAAACCAATAGCCCTAAACCACAAAAGTGTTCTCAGTATGTTGGCTTAAAGTGAAAGACAGTGAGTGTAGTTTTAAGTAGCAACGCTGAGCATAGCAATCCATTACCAATGTAAAGTGATTAACTACATTACCCATCCACCACCGCAAACAGGAAGTAACTCGTGTGACAGTGAAACGCTCCAATTTCAAACAGTTGCTGGAATATAGCCACGGATACTATCGAGCCGACAACGTTAAACATTAGACCGCAAACAAGGTTTTATCCGCGTGACCAACGTAACAGTTATCAAGCATACAAACAGCGCACATATACAGCGGCAGCACAGCGGTAGCGCAAACAGATAAACAAACTTAAACCGCAGCTCAATGGATAGAAACAGCAGCTTACCGGTGGCGCATCTCTCCTGACGAGACAACATGCCAAAACTAGTACTCGCTCCCGCTTATAGCTCGTGCTCATACATTACTGGATTCTAACACACTGCTTTGGGATTTTACTGGTCCACGTTTCAACTCTTGACTGGCCCGTGCTTCAATCAGGTAAGTGAACCTCCCACCTATTAACCTACGTTACATTGCTGCTGAACACCCGTGACGTAGTGAACGCAACAAATAACATAGCTATAGAAGCAATCAATAAGCTGGTACATATTTTTATCTTAGCACAACTTAACTCATTTTGGGAAATTTCTCCACATTTGCGCACTTGATATGCGGATTTTGCAAAACAAAATATTAGCTTCGGTGAACCGGATGTAGTTCCCACTCCGACCGCTCCTACGATAAACCAGTGCGTGCAAAATGTTCCTAGGTATGTATCGAATGTGCACAAACAGGCATTGGGGGAAAACACACGCTATCTCGCCTGCAGTCTGAATGGAAGGGGTTTGTTGCAAATTCGCGACAGTAGGCGTTAAGGGGTTAAAATCACCAACAATTAGGACTTTATCTGCAGCCAGTACTACCTCTGATAGAAGGTCAGCAAATTCTTCGATAAAGTCTTTATGGTGCCCTGGTGGCCTGTATACAGTAGCCAGCACAAATGTTAAACGTGATTTATCTTTTACACTAGATAGTGTTACATTTAGCAACAACACTTCAAAATAATTATATTTAAAACAAGACTTCTCAGTAATTCTGGAGATATTACTATAAATTACAGCAACTCCTCCCCCTTTGCCTTTGAGACGAGGTTCATGTTTATAACAGTAATCTTGCGGGGTGGACTCATTTAAAGTAATATAATTGTCTGGTTTTAGCCAGGTTTCTGTCAAACACAGCACATCTAGGTTATAATCTGTAATCATATCATTAACAATGAGTGCTTTTGAAATAAGGGATCGAATATTCAGCAACCGAGCTTTATCATTTGTTCATCCGTATTATATCTGTTTTTTATTTGTTGAACATCAATTAAATTTTTACCCTTGAATGGATTTAGGAGTTTTTTGTATGTACTAATTTGGGGAACAGACACAGTCTCTATATGATGATATCTAGGTGAAAGAGGCTCTATGTGATGGGATTTATCTGACCTTGGTGACGTGAGACATGTCTGCTTCCTGACCTTAGGCCCAGATTGTCATGTTTGAGCTCTAAGACTATGTACTATATTACTAGAGAGAAGAGCAGCACCATCACAGGACGGATGAATACCATCTCTTTCCAACAGGTCAGGTCTGCCCCAAAAACTTTTCCAATTGTCTATGAATTCTATATTATTTTGCGGACACCACCTCGACAGCCAGCCATTGAGTGAGGACAATCTACTAACTATCTCATCACTCCGGCGAACAGGAAGGGGGCCAGAGCAAATTACAGTGCCTGACATCGTACTTGAAAAAACAAAAACATTTCAAAGCATAGATTGGATACAAAATCACACAACAATGCAAAAAATTAAGATTTCTGGAGGATTTTAATCATTATATTTCATGGTAAAGTTTAGAGATAGAGATTGGGGGCATGCAGAAAATGCTATTATTTTGTGTGTTACAACCCTGGCTAGGGATGCACCATAAAGGACACAAAAACAGAAATCTGCCAATCAAAAGAAAGTTTATTAAATATAAAAAGAAAAAGGGGACTGTAGAGACAGAAAAAACTGCTACTGCAGTGCTGGCTGCAAGACGAGAGAGAGCGAGAGATCAGCAAACTGCCAAATGACCCTGTAGCCCAAGACTGGTTGCCCACTGAATCTAAGCAGGGCTGAGCCTGGTTAGTACCTGGATGGGAGACCTCCTGAGAAAAACCTGGTTGCTGCTGGAAGAGGTGTTAGTGAGGCCAGCAGGGGGCGCTCACCCTGTGGTCTGTGTGGGTCCTAACACCCCAGTGTAGTGACGGGGACACCATACTGTCAAAAGAGCACCGTCCTTCGGATGAGACGTTAAACCGAGGTCCTGACTCTCTGTGGTCATTAAAAATCCCAAGATGTCCTTCGAAAAAGAGTAGGGGTGTAACCCCGACATCCTGGCCAAATTTGCCCATTGGCCCCTGTCCATCATGGCCTCCTAATCATCCCCATGCTGATTGGCTTCATCACTCTACCACTCTGTCTCCTCTCCACCAATAAGCTGGTGTGTGGTGGGCGTTCTGGCGCAATATGGCTGCCGTCGCATCATCCAAGTGGATGCTGCACATTGGTGGTGGTTGAGGAGATTCCCCCCTTCCATATGTAAAGCGCTTTGAGGACCCAGAAATAGCGCTATATAAATGTAACAAATTATTATCATTATTACGTGTCCTAGATTTAAAATGGCTCCCTTCAGGTGACACCAATTAACCGGTTGATTGCAGGTGAGCTACCAGGGAAACTGCAATGAAACACAGATTAGAACACTCCCACATAAGTGTTCAATGTAGTTTTTATTGTTTCTAATTATAAATTTGTAGTTAGCTTAATGTGCATGACATTTTGCTTAATAATAAAATATATTTTTGAGGTTAATTTTCATGCATTTTTATACATATAATGTCCTGGGGACAGAAATGTCACCCCATAAACTTTTTTATGGAGCTGTTACAAACAACACTTTTGCTTATATGTTGCTTAATTTTGTGATACATGCTTGTATTGATCCTACATCATATAATTATATATATAAAAAGCTCCAGCAGTGAAAAACTTTTTCCACAAACACATATTAGACTTCTCATCTGCATAAACCTTCAGGTGTTTTTCAGAATTTATGTTGAAGTAAAGTTTTTCCCATACTGATCAAAGATGAATGGTTTTGTTCATTAGATCGGTTTATTCTTCATAATTGCATGTACTATCAAAACACAATGTGGGAACTACAATAAGTAAATTATGTGAATATATCTAATTCAAGAAATATCTACTCAAGACACGACCCATCCTGACAGATTTTGCAAACTTACCAAGTAAGAAACAGATCATTATTTACACTGCAATAATTATTTTCTGAAGTTTCAAACACTCTTTTAGTTCCCTGATCAAACAAACAAGTCTTCGGAATTTCACCAAATTCACAAAATTAAAAAAGATGATATTGTGTTTTCGGGAGCAACTCCATATTTTGTTAAATTCACAACCTTTACTTGACAGTATTATACATGAAAACGAAATGTTGCTCACTGTGACGACTTGTGCAGGTTTGAAATTAACTTTTTCACTCACCGGCCAATTTGGCTACAAATTTTTTAAGTTAAAAGTAAAAAGTTACCGGCCATTCATAACTTCTACTAGCTATAAAAAGAAAAAGAAAAGAGCCAGCCTAACTACATCACAGCTTATATATATATATATATATATATATATATATATATATATATATATATATATATATATATATATACACAGTGCTATGCATAAGTTTAGACACCCATGCTAAAGTTGACTAAAAAGAGGAATAAAAAATCATCTTTTGGAAATTGAACTTAATGCCTTAATTTAAAAAATTAGGAAAAATCCAACCTTTAAGGACACCAATTTTCTTTGTGAATGAATAATGTATCGTAAATAAATAAATGTTCTTCCTTAAAATACAGGGTGCATAAGTTTGGACACCCCTATGTTAAATTCCCATAGAGGCAGGCAGATTTTTATTTTTAAGTATTTTTTTTGTAAAAAAATTTAGGATACTATGCATCCTGATAAAGTTCCCTTGGCCTTTGGAATTAAAATAGCCCCACATCATCACATAGCCTTCACCATACCTAGAGATTGGCATGGAGTACTTTCCATAAGATCATCTCTCAATGCAAATCAAACTAGCTATTAGGCTAACTGAAATAAAACCATGCCAATCTCTAGGTATGGTGAAGGCTATGTGATGATGTGGGGCTATTTTAATTCCAAAGGCCAAGGGAACTTTATCAGGATGCATAGTATCCTAATAAAATAATTAAAAAAAAATACTTAACAATAAAAATCTGCCTGCCTCTATGGGAATTTAACATAGGGGTGTACACACTTATGCACCCTGTATTTTAAGGAAGAACATTTATTTATTTACGATACATTATTCATTCACAAAGAAAATTGGTGTCCTTAAAGGTTGGATTTTTCCTAATTTTTTAAATTAAGGCATTAAGTTCAGTTCCCAAAAGATGATTTTTTATTCCTCTTTTTAGTCAACTTTAGCATGGGTGTCTAAACTTATGCATAGCACTGTGTATATATATATATATATATATATATATATATATATATATAAAATTGGGATTTTATATATTCATTTCTTATTCAAACTAAATCCTGTCACCCAGCCATCTTCTCCCTTCCTCTGTCATCCTTTTGATTGATTGAAATCTTTATTTTGAACTGTTAAAAAGAAAGAAACACATTAATGAAATATACAAACGAGTAAGAAAAAAAAAAAAAAAAAAATGATACAACAAAATAAACAAAAACAATATTTCAACAATGCTCAACCCATCCTCATCCTTTTCACCAAAAATGTGTTTTAGGTGGACAGATCAATACAGTACAAAGAACATAAAAAAAAAAGTAGGATTTTGGAAAATATCACTGTCTTCTGTTAACCAAATGCTTTTTAATCTTCGCTATTGCTTCAATGCAAATTAACAAGAGCACCGTTATTTGTTGTGTAGTGACGTGTGTGTTCAAGTAAGCCAAATATGAGAAGATTCTGTGCAATACGCTGTATTTAATATATCATGATGACTCACGAGTTGAGTATTTGTGCTAAATCTGTGCAGATTTGGCTTACACGAACTTCCCCAGCAAAGTGAGTAAACATAAAAACCCGCCAAATTGGCTAGTGATTTGTCAGCGTTACCCGCCACAGGTTATTTTTACCTGCATTTGGTGAGTTGGCGGATGTTAATTTCAAACCCTGGACTTATGATATTTCTTCATGTGACTGAGCTCACGTACTTTCAGTGTTCTCAACTGAGCAAATCTCTTGTCACAATATGAGCACTTGTAAGGTTTTTCTCCAGTATGAATTCTTTGGTGCCGTTTCAGATATTCAGCTCTAGTAAAGCTCTTCTCACAGTCACAACACACATGATCTCTCACGTCATTATGTGTTTTCTGGTGCCGTTTAAAATTGTTCAGTCTTGAAAAACTCTTTCCACAGAGAGAACACACATAAGGCTTCTCATCTGAATGAACTATCATGTGTTTTTTTAGTTGTGATGATGAAATAAAATCTTTACCACACTGATCACAGTTAAATGGTTTTTCTCCGGAATGAATACGCAGATGATCACTGAGAGTTGATGCTTGAGTAAAACTCTTCTCACACTGAGTACAGTGGTACGGCTTCTCTCCAGTATGAACCCGCTCATGTACTTTCAGTGTTCCCAACTGAGTGAAACTCTTGTCACAATATGAGCACTTGTAAGGTTTTTCTCCAGTATGAATTTTTTGGTGCTGTTTCAGATGACTAGGTGTAGTAAAGCTCTTCCCACAATCACAACACACATGATCTCTCACTTCATTATGTGTTTTCTGGTGCCGTTTAAAATTGTTCAGTCTTGAAAAACTCTTTCCACAGAGAGAACACACATAAGGCCTCTCATCTGAATGAACTTTCAGGTGTTGTTTTAGATGTGATGCTTGAGAAAAACTCTTTCCACACTGAGAGCAGGAGTGACGCTTTTTGGCTTTTGTTTCTTGAATTTTAAAGTTGTGATGTTCCTCCTTAAATTCCTCCAGTTCTTGTCTTTGCTCTTTCACTTCCATCCGATCTAAAATAAATATAAAATTAGAATCAGTTAAAGTGAACCCTGATTTAACCCCTTAAACCCGAAGTGTACAGCCGGCGGTGAGAATGTGAGAAAGTCCAAATGTAATATAATGTATATTTTCAAAAAATTATAAAGTGTTCTATCAAACGATACTAACCTTTTGACTCTCCTTGCTATAGTTTTGGAGTTATGAGTCTTTAGTTTTGTGTAAGTCACTCAGAAAACTTCTCTAAAACGCCCTCAGGGCTTACGGGTTAATAGCAGAAAGCAACAGAGATCAAGTGTCAGACCTTTGATGTGCCAAAGTTTAGTCCTGCCATTCTCTTGCTAATATGATCAAAATGAGTTTGACAACTGTTATAGCCTACAAGATTATGATTAAAAGTACATTAAAGATGACGATTAAAATTATATAAGCATTTCTATAGAATTTTTCATTCATATACTGATTATTATTTCACAGCTACCAAAGCAAACAACAATGAAGAATCAAGAATGGACACCAACCTATTTGTTCCTCAGTATCTTCATGTTTTATTCTGGATGGTTCTGGATCACTCATGTCTTCAATCTCCTCTTTAATAAACTCCATCTTTAACAGTCACACAGATTTCAGCTGCTACTCCTGGAGTTTGTCCTTCTCTTGTAGGATGATGGGAATATTCCCAGTATTTATTGGTGAATTGTTGTGTGAGGGGCTTCACTGCAGGTGTGAACTGTGATCACTGTGTGATACTGACGCCCACAGGACCAGATCTGGAAAAATCAAAGAATAGATACTGGATTACCTTAACAGCAAAACACATGTGGTGCTTAAAATATATTTAGTTCAAATATAGAGCATTTTGATTGTTACATATTAGTAGTGTGTATAAAACTGCTCTAGGTTGCTAATTTTTATGTAACCCAGAATATTATAAGGATACAGGTTACAGAGCAGAAGTTATATTATTATCTAAACTAATCAGAAATCTAACACAAGACGACAGAAATCCACTTAATATGCAATATGCAGACTGAATAGAGGAGGTTTGTAGTATAAGTAACAATTCTTTTAAAAATGTAATTCTACATGTTGCTTCGGTAGCAAAGTTGTTTTGAAACAAGTTTACCAGCCGCAGAAATACAGCAGTTACTCCTGAACACAAGCAGCGCTGCGCTTATAAACACTACTTTATTAGGCATTACTGAAAAAAGATAAAAGAAGATGCCATTGAAACTTTTTATGAAGACAGTCATTTATCTTCAGATATACATTCAAATAAAAACTCCTCAGATCTGCACTAATCACGTGAATGACCGATTTCAAATTCAGAGTCAGAAAGAGAGTTTGCAGGTGTGGTTTCTGTAGCCTTTAATAGTATTTTTAGTCATGTACTTTAACCTGAGGGGTAAAACATTAAAAACACATTCAATAAGGTCAATCAACATTTATTTATTAAACACATTTAAAAACAACACAAGTTGGCCAAAGTGCTGTACGTGTCTAAAAATTACTCATTAAAACACTCAACACAAAACAATGGCTCAATATACAACACTGATCAGTGTCCCAAAACCTAGGGGCAATTATATGCCACAGCGTAGAGGTGTGTGTTCAGCGTAGAGGTGTGTGTTCAGCGTAGAGGTGTGTTTTTAGCATAGAGGTGTGTGTTCAGTGTAGAGGTGTGTTATCAGTGTGTTTTCAGCGTAGAGGTGTGTTTTCAGCATAGAGGTGTGTGTTCAGTGTAGAGGTGTGTTATCAGTGTGTTTTCAGCGTAGAGGTGTGTTTTCAGCATAGAGGTGTGTGTTCATAGCCTGGTAATACCAAACTCTGCTACTTCGCTTTGCTTCGTAGACAGAGTCTGGAATGGCATAATAGAGAAGTGTTTTCTCTCTCGCGGGGGGCGCTTGTCTGAAGTTTAAAATCATTGGTTACCCGTAAGCCAATCACATAACGTTTGGTTATGGCGTGTGTTATGCGCATGCTCAGCCGCATCTAACTTCCACTGTAAACACATGTATGATGCGAAAACAAAACCATCGAGCGAAATACCGGAGTGAACATGGCTGTGCGCGACTTTTGCAGATTATGTGAAGTAAAAATCAACGCATCCACGGTACAATCAGCGTCTATGTCACGGCTCTCAGCCCGCCCTCTGTTCTTTGATTGGCCCGGCTGTTTTCAGGCCGGAGGCAAACGGAAAGCTATTACGCTGTATCAGACTGACTACAGAAGCGAAATGAAATTGAGCGGAAGTAAGAAGTCTGACGTAGTCAGGCTAGTGTGTTCAGTGTAGAGGTGTGTTTTCAGTGTGTTTTCAGCGTAGATTTAAAACATTCTAAAGAGTCACAGGATCTAATATGCAGTGGAAGAGTATTCCAATGACATGGGAATGCCACAGAAAATGCACAATCTCCTTTGTTTTTCATCTGTGATTTGGGAACATGTAAGAGCAAACTCTGGGATGATCTTAGGCAGGGTTTCTTAAACTCGGTCCTGGAGGGCCACTGTCCTGCACAGTTTAGCTCCAACCCTGATCAAACATACCTGAGCGAGCTAATAAATGTCTTCAGGATCACTAGAAACTCACAGCTTGGTGTGTTTGATCAGGGTTGGAGCTAAACTGTGCAGGACAGTGGCCCTCCAGGACCGAGTTTGAGAAACCCTGATCTTAGGGGTCGAGCGGAACAATGATGCTGTAACAAACGTTCTATACACTCCGGAGCAAGACCATGCAAACCTTTAAAAACCATTGGTCAAAACTTTATATTGGACTCTAAAATCAACAGGAAGCCAGTGCACAGAGGCCAGCACCGGAGAAACTCTAGACCATTTCCCTGTGCCTGTGAACAGTCTGGCACCAGCTGCAACCTTAATAGCAACTTTCTAGACAATCCCAAATATAACGAGTTGCAATAATCCAGCTTGGCAAGCCAGACCTACATCAAGATGTTAGGTCTGGCAACTCACCATTGGCACGGCTCAATCCGAGGGGCGGGATAAACGGTTGTCTCTCAAAATCCCTCTGCACGCAATAGGATAGCGCTACAACCAATCAGAGCAACGAAGAAGACTAGTTGGTATATTAAACTTTTGCCGTATCCAGTCCTTCTTCCTTTTTTAAAAATAACTTAAGTGCCGTTCTTTGTTTTCTCAAAGAAAAGCTTAACTCCAAGTCCTCCAGAGTCGAGGCCAAAGCCGATTCGAAAGACTGTTCGCCAGCAGCAGCTGCCATTCTTTGTTTTCAAGAAGCAGGGAACTGTCGCAACTCCGTCGTCATTATGTTAAGCCCGCCCCGCCTACTCTATACACAATGTGATTGGCCTGACCTGAGTTTGGTTTTTCCAGCTCGAAAGTAAACGGAGAGTTGCTAGACCACACTGGCTGCAAAATAAATTTTGCTGCTGCTAGGGTGCATCTAGATTTCTAGGCTAGCAATGCTCGGCAATTGATAGAAACTACTTTTAACCCATGGCAATGACTTGTTTGTCCAATTTCAGCTCAGAATAAAAAATTACACCAAGGTTCCTCGCTTGGGTGTTGACATTAGTGACTAAGGGGTCAAGATGTAAAGAAAGCTGTTTGATAGGATACATTTATAGGTGTTTAACGCATAAAGTGATGATCCTGTAGTTTGTCTGACACTAATGACGTGCTTGATGTGCCAATTTACAGAAGATCTCAGACATCACCATAATGAATGAGGTGAAAACAGGGACTACTGAATGAGATGATGCTTTTCAGCAGCTCAGTTAAACGTGTTTGTTAGACTGTTAATTTGCTAATTGACATTCACAGTTTTGTTTTGCACTAGGGCCTCTTCTCAAGAGTACATTCATCCAGTAATGAAACAAGTAAAAGATGTGTTCGGCTTGAAGCGATGCTGCACAGATTGATCGATGTATGACACGTAGAGCCACTCTCTAATCGCTCTCTCTGTTCCTTGATACTGTTGGAGAATTTCATTTGTCTCATTTAAAAGTCTAAATGCAGTAATACCAAGCAGAAAATAGGTCACAGGGATAAGAGAATGGAAAAGTACCCAAAAACCTGTAGGAGGGATGCAGGTGTTGGGAAGCACTGGAAGAAAAATGTGTTATATAAGATGTTTTGAGATGTTCCACCAATAGAAGAAGGTCTAGGGGAAGATGTTTGTAATGGTGGTGAGAACACAAGGAGTGGCAAAAAAGAAGAGATAGATATAAGGGTGCGATAAGAAAAAGGTATAAGCCATGAGGACTGGCAATGGTAACTTTAGATGGCCAGCTGGCATCTCACTTCGTTGAATTGCTCCATAAAGTTAATTCTTCTGAGACCTGGAACTTCGACTCTGAAAGATTTCTTTGAGACCCGAACCAAAAAGACTTTCAATTTGCCACAACAATACATACATTTCTCATACACCGATCGGTCTGCGCAGCGCCGCTTCAAGTCTAACACACCTCAAGTCTTTATGAGGGAGTCATTGAATCATTCATTCAAACACTGAGCAATAAAGCCGGAGATAAAGAGTACATCGTCATATCCTTTGTGCAGATTCTTAAATGTAAATGTTACATCCCTCGACCCGTCTAGGGGAAGTAACAAAGGAAAAAGCGTAAACGAAACAAAAACAAAAGGAAAAAGGGATAAAAAAAGCGAGAACACACTTTAATCCTCAGTCCCAGGCGGAAAATGACGACACCAGATTAGATATAAACAAAATGGGTTTTATTTTCAAACTATGGGCCTGGTTTCACAGACAGTGAAATGTGACAAACACATTTATCAAAAAATGTCAAACTTAAAGCCTGTTTTTACATGAAACAAATCAGTTACACTTTTTTCCCAAAACAAACTTTTTTTTCTGTTTATTTCTAATAATTGCATATTCTTTCAGGACACAGTACACTTAGCAAATACGTAAATTACATGAATATATCAAATTCAAATAAGACCCATTTAGCACACGACCCATCCTGAGATTTTTTTTGTAAACTAACCATTAGGAAAGAAACAAATAATTATTTACACTTTTTTTCCCCTGAAGTTTCAAACACTCTTTTAGTTCCCTGATCAAACTACAAACAAGTCTTTCTAGTTCTCTAATCGTTTCACCAAATTCTCAAAGTTAAACTAGATATTGTTCTTTTAGGAGCAACTCCATATTTTGTTCATCTCACAATATTTATTTGACTGTATTTGACATGTAAATGAAACGTTGCTCACTGCAACAACTTATAATATTTCTTCATGTGCCTGAGAAATCTACACGAATATCTAAAACTCTTCTCACGCTCAGGACAGCAGTAACGGCTTCTCTCCAGTATGAGGTCACTTTAACATCAAATGTAGACTTTTTCTCGAGTCTCCTGCTTCTCACCTGCACCTAGACACATTTTATCCTAGATAATTTGCTTTAATGTATTTAACATCAAAAGACGAATACTGCTCACTTGCAACATTTTTTCAAATGAGTGTGAAGGCTTGATAAATGTCTAAAACTCTTCTCACACTGAATACAGAGATACGGCTTCTCTCCAGTATGAAGTTGCTTGTGTGATTTCAGGTGTGCAGACTGAGTGAAACTCTTGTCACAGTATGAGCACTTGTAAGGTCTTTCTCCAGTATGAATTCTTTGGTGCTGTTTCAGATGCTCATCTCTAGTAAAGCTCTTCCCACAGTCACAACACACATGATCTCTCACATTACTATGTATTTTTTGGTGCTGTTTAAAACTGTTCAGCCATGAAAAACTCTTTCCACAGAGAGAACACACATAAGGCCTCTCTTCTGAATGAACTTTCAGGTGTTGTTTTAGATTTGACGATGAAATAAAATCTTTACCACACTGATCACAGTTGAATGGTTTTTCTCCGGAGTGATGGAGCAGATGAACATTGAGACTTAATGCTTGATAAAAACTCTTTCCACACTGGGTGCATGTATATGTTTTTTCACCAGTGTGAAGTCTCATGTGTCTGCTAAGGTTTCCTTTTTGTGTAAAACTCTTTCCACACTGATCACAGTTAAATGGTTTTTCTCCAGAGTGAACACACAGATGAATTCTGAGTCCAGATGTATATAGGAAACTCTTTCCACACAGTGAGCAGGAGTGCAGCTTTCTGGGTTTTGTTCCTTCAGTTTTGAAGTCACAGTGTTTCTTTACGTCATTTAGTTTTTGTCTCACTTCCATCTGGTCTGAAATAAACAGATTAAGTAGTCAATAATCAGTTCAAGGAGGATAAGTGTGAAAATTAAAGGGAATATTTAACAGAAAACAAAACCGGTTTCTGTCTGAGTATAAAGCATCAGATCTTTGATGTTCAAAGGTCAGTTCTGTCATTCCCTTGTTAAAGGCACAATCATTTTCACTGTAATTTTCACCACTAAAGGTCACTTATTAAAAACAAGAACAAAGATGTCACTTGATGATGGGTGAATGAGAGTGGAATCATGGGAGTTGTTGTCTTCACCTCCACAGCCGATGGAAATCATGTTCGAGGCGACCAGGACGAGGCCGGTTGTCGCTCTCTCACGGCCCTCGGCCTCGTCCTGCTCGCCACAATGTTCATGGGTGAGCTAATCTAGTTTTATTAACATTACGGTGTGTAGGAGCTGAGGCGGAATCAAACCGCAGTGACTCTTTCAGACTGATCAAGAAGCAGAATCCCATAGAAAGCCCAAATCAACAATCTAGGACACTAAATAAAGTGGGCACCAGCCAGTCTGAGCAAACTAACGAACCCCACAGCTAAGTACTTTATGGCCATGTAAGCTTGAAAGAGATGAGCCTTGCTAAAGGAAGAACGTTGTCATTGTTAGGCAGTTTGTATAAGACGGATTGGTTTGGAGATGGCAACGCCTGAGCCCCACAAGGAAAACACCAAAGAGGTTGTTTGATCCCACGACAGATAAACAAAATCATACCTTCTTCTCAGTTTGACCTGAGCTCTCTTAAACCACAGAGACTTAGGGCCCTATTTTAACGATCTAAGCGCGTGGTCTAAAGCAGGGGTTTTCAACTGATTCTGTGCCAGGGACCACCACTCTGACTAAGTAATTGGCGGCCCACTATTGTGTGTGTGTGTGTAGTGTGTGGATTCCTTTGTCAGATAGCACATCCGGAAGTCGAATTGAGGAAATGGCATTTAAAAAAAAAAAAAGAAAAGAGTTTGTCATGTCATTTTGCTGTGTACTGAACCTATTCATTGCTCCATCAACGTTTCATGCCAAATCACTATATTTCCTTGTTTAAAATGTACTGCAAGATGCAGTTTCTTTCCAAACCGCGATAAGCGCCGCACCTATTTTTAGCCTAAACGCGATATATCCTCTCGACTAATCAGAATTCTCTCTCTCTCTCTCGCTCTCTCACCCTCAAATCACTCGCGCTTATCGCGCCAGACGCCCAATTCGCCTCATTCGCGCGTCCGCGCTAAACGCCTCATTCGCGATACAGGACCTCCAGATGCGCGTAAACACGTCTTTACATTGACTTGACATGAAAATCACTTGCGCCAGACGCTCTATTCGCGAATTTTCAAGGTCATGTCGTGATTTGTTTTATGTAAAGCGGACAATGGTTCTACTTTTTATGGGTTCGACACTTTACTGAATGCCAATGTAATTATTACTGACAGACTTGCTTTTTTTTTAAGACAAACTTTTTTATTATGGAAAAAAAGTGATTTTAATAGTGAAATTACGTAGGCTGGAATGCATGTCACGGACCACATGCAATGCCGCCGCGGACCACCAGGGGGCCGCGGACCACCGGTTGAAAACCCCTGGTCTAAAGTGCAAGACACAAGTGCACTTAGTGCATGTCCGAATCCACTTTTGCTAGTTTAATGACGTGAAAAATTGTCGGCACACGCGGCGTATGGTCTAAAAGGGTTGTCCCTATTCTCTTAATGAGTAAAGGGTGTGTTTCAGGCTTTACGTGCAATAAGCCAATCAGAGTCTCATCTCCCATTCCCTTTAAAAGCCAGTTGCGCTCGCGCCATGGCGGATTGCCATTTGCACGGCGGAATTTGGTAGTGGAAAGACTGAACGCGTCTCCAGAGAGGAGACGGATCTGCTCCTGCGTGAGATTAAAGCTGTGTGTGTGTGTGTCTGTGTGTGTGCACGAGGTTAAAGCTCAAGCAGACCATCTACGGGACAAGCCGGATTCCACCATATATTTATGTACACAATAATAATCTTTTACATTTTAATACTTTTATTTTTTTATATTTTGCATGTTTTTGTGTTGCTGCACGTCCCCGTGTGTGTGAGAAGCAGAGTGTATGTGCGTATTGGACCCGCCTATAGGCGCATATTACTAACGCGCTCTTTAAATAACAAAAAAAAAAATATTGTGCCATTGACTTTAAACCAGGTTTCAGTTAATGGCGAAGACTATTTCAGTTGCCTCAAAATCGCAACGTGCAACAATGCGCCTGAACACACCTCGTTTTCAGACCAGCAGCCCGGGGGCGCACAAATGAGCGCAAATGCATTTGCTATTTAAACAACGTGGCGCAGGACGTGAAAATGAAAACTGCTTAAACTAGCAAAAAACACTTACGTTGCAAGTTACACTTGCATTGCATATTAAAATGCATCAGATTATTCCAAAACAATACTAGACGGACTTATAATCAAACATCGCTCAAATGCATAAATCTCTATCGTGTCTACCACCTATATATGTGACTATTACCCTTAGATCACATATAATTAATGCAATTGTTATAAATATTGAATGGTTGATTGAAAGTGAGCCTTGCATGGTACCAGTGTGTGTTTCTGTTCATAACTCAGTAAATGACTTGAAAGAAATCCGTGTAAAATGTTTTATATTCTTTTTATTTTGTCCATATTGTACTCTACTAGAACGGGAAAGTTAAGAGATCACAGATAACGTATAATTTATTAATTTTAGAGGAGGAGAAACAGCCATCTCTGAACTAAAGACGGAAGGGGTTTTCGCACCAGAGGAACCTTTTCAGAGTTCCTAGAACTATTGGCCAAAGTACCCGGATTTTGGTGTGTTCGCACCGCAGAAACTAGGAATGATTTTAGTTCTAAGAACTCCTTTTGGAGGAACTAATTTAGCTCCTACTTCAGAGTCGGTCTAAACCATCATTATGGTTAGTGTACGCTGATTGGCCGAACACACGCGAAACACCAGCACCCGCCATTTTAAAAAAAGCTTTGTAAACACGCCGAGGAGAAAATCCAACGCAACTTGGAGGGGACCAAGCGAAACATGATTATAAATGTATTTCTGCTCAGCTGGTGACACTGGACATCAACCACACGACATACGCTAATAACTTTTCATTTACTGTTTACTTTCTATGCAAAACATTTATATCTAATAATGTATTAGACAGGATTGTTAGACACCAGGGGCGCGGGAAGTGCTGCAGCGCAACGCAAATGTTTGTTCATTAACATTTATTCATTTTTAGCATTTGTAATAAACACTTTAAGTGGGCTATTTAAAGAATTTAGCGCAGAGTGTTACGTAATATTGTGTGTACACAGAAAGAAATCATCCGCAGCAGCTCAAAAACAAACAAACTTCTGAGCGCAAGTCCACCGTCTGGCACTAGGCAGGTTTTTTGCGTTAATTTCTATTTCCTGTAGCTGTGCAGACTCCTTTATTGTATATGACACCGTAAACAGCCCAATAACCCTTTTCTTTAAAGGCTTAATATAGGCCTATGTCCCGTTGACCGGTCCGTTGCATTACGATTAAAAGCAGTATCAATAAAGTAAAAAATGTGATGTGCAGTCAGGTTCGAGTGTGTGCAAAGTTTAACCGAGTGTTCTCACTGATATGCTTGTTGTGATTCACAGAGTTTTGACGAGTTCTTGATATTGTTTCTTATTCAACAGTGGTGACACCCCCCGGTTTTTGGATGTTTTAATCTAACAATTGTACATATTGTGCCTTTGATACAATTAAAACTGCTATATACAAGGTTATGAACGTTTAGATGCATTTCTCTATCGTTTATCATCCAAATTATTGAAGAATCAAGAATGGACACCAACCTATTTGTTCCTCAGTATCTTCATGTTTTATTCTGGATGGTTCTGGATCACTCATGTCTTCAATCTCCACTTTAATAAACTCCATCTTTAACAGTCACACAGATTTCAGCTGCTACTCCTGGAGTTTGTCCTTCTCTTGTAGGATGATGGGAATATTCCCAGTATTTATTGGTGAATTGTTGTGGGAGGGACACCAGATCTGCAAAAATTCAAAGAGAAGTTACTTTATTACTTTACTTACATTTAAATTAACTGAACATGTCTGTTTTCTGATATAAAAATAGAGAATTCAAGGCAGTTACATACCAGTTGCATTTAAGGTTTGTTTAATTCTTGTTGAAAGACAACAGGTCAACAGGAAACAACAGGACCTTCATGTTTAACTGAGCTGCTGAAAAGCCTCTTTGTCTCCAATAGTTCCCTGTTTTCACCTCATTCATTATGGTGATGTCTGAGATCTTCTGTAAAGTGGCACATTAAGCACATTTTATTGGTGTCAATAGGCTGTGAAAAACTCTCTGCCAACATATTATTACACTAAGAAATCTGGACACGCAACGCATTTCTTTATGTTAGTAACGTTACACGTAACCTCTGGAGTTGTTTTATGTTAAACTCTGAAATCTTGTAACATCTCTCACCTGCAGACTGGAAATATACGGCATCCGAAGAAAATATTCCACATTTGTCCTTCATTCACGATCGTTAACAGCGTCACTTTCAGCCTCGGTTGGTTAAAGTTTCAGCTCGTCTCGAGTCTCTCCTCCTGCTTCTGGCTTCTGCGCATCCTCAGTGCGCAGAGTGTCACGTTTCTTAAAGGGGCCGCATATTCTTAATGAAATCACCTTTCGTCACTGATACGGAGCAAATACACTATCGTCAGACTTATGACTTCGACAGTCTAGTTACCTGTACTGGGTTAATCAAACCTAATCAATACCAACAAAAATATATATTTTCGTAGAAAGACTTGTGTCTAAAATTAAAGTTATCCAATAATAACTTATAAATAATAACTGGTCCCTACATCTTACAGGTAACAGTAACAGTATAGTGAGATGGGAGAGAGATAAATTACACTAAATTACTTTGGTGGAAACTAAATAGAAATGATCATTCTCAATTAACAACTGTGACAAACACATACATTTATCTTTTTTTTCCCCCTAAATGTTCTCTTTTGAACTAAAAGCCTAAAAGAGTTGTTTTGTGCAGTCTTGTGACCACAAATAAACAAGAGCAAACAAGATTGAATAAGTACATGTTCTTTTATGTGAAACAATGATAAAGCCTAATTTGAAATGTTCTGTTAATAGCCCTTGAGGCCCGACTGATAAACCTTAAGGTGTTTTTCAGAATAAATTCTGAAGTAAAGTTTTTGCCATACTGATCACATATAAATGGTTTTGTTCATTAGATGGACCAAGACTTTGTTTTATTCCTCATGATTAGATATATTCATATCATTCACTAGTAGTTCCCATATTTTGTTTTGATAGTACATGTAGTACTACCACTCAGGGGCGTAACTTTCATCTAAATGTTGGGGGGGGGACAATTAACATAACTTTCCTCAAGATCAATTTTTGAAGGGGACACCAATAATATAGGCAAAATTTTACTTTCTATGGATATGTGTAGTACACAGAGGAAAGCCTTACTACTATTATTAGTGTAGCTAGCATGGAGACCGTGCCATCTTCTCAAAGTTTCTCTCTGGTTCATTGAAAAAGCTGACTAAATTGACCAAAATATTCTTCATTGGTGTGCGAAATTTACAAAAAATTATATTTTCAGGGATTTTATCGATAACAATAGGCTAATTAGACAATATTTTGCTGAGTGTGTTAACTGCCGAGGACAGCCGACTCCTAAAGTTTTTGATATTCTTCATATTCTGTGTGGAGGTCAGTTCACAGCAGTGACGAGAAATAATTTTTCCAATAAGTTTCAATAGATTTTTACCTTCATTGGCATTTTTACCTTTATAAATGTATTTTTAAACCTAATTATATGCATGCATCATCTTTTGTGTCAATTTCATACATTTAATTAAATTGAATTATAATAATAAGACACAATAGGGCTGTTACCAATCAAATTAAATAAGTATCAACAAAATCTTTGCAATGGAGAGGAAACACAGAAGCTGCATTTGAAATGGCATTTAGATGCTTTTGCACATATTAATATTGATACTGTATATAAAATGATTTAAAACATGCAAAGATAATTTAAATGTGAAATTAAAACCGCCAGTAGGTGGCAGCAATTCATTGTTAATGAGTGAGTCATTGAGATTAAGCTGATTCATAATTCAGTAAGGAAATGCCTCGTGTGTTTCTCAGAGACGCAAATACAGTGCTATGGCTTAGTTTTCAACTATTTTCGTAGGGGAAATAGAGTTAAAACAGGCAATATGGTGTCTAAAAGTAAACTTTTCATTTATCAGTTTATTAAATCACATTTATTATCATGTTAATATCTGGAGAAAAACTGTACTCTTTGTGTGATATTATATTAGATTAACAATATTAAATGATATAAACTGACTAAATCACACAGTGAAAGCGTGAAAATCTAAATGCGCACCCGCACTTGTCTAACAGTTAATCTACGTTACACATAGTGTATGCGTACACTTTATGGGTGTGTGTGAGGGAACGGTTTTAAACGATCGCGGTAAACGCACAGACTGTATAAAACAAGGTTATAATCGCCAACATAGCGAGGCGGACTACATCGGTGACAAAAGTACATTGGTTATCATAAAAAAATTGTCATGATTTATTGACACAGCATAATCTGTAGCCTATTAAATAAAAAATAATCACTTCATCCTAGGTTTAAATTGAATAAAATAGCCTTGACTTACTGGAGTTTCACAACTGAAAAACCTTGTTCTCTCCCACAGTGGACCAAAGCACTGTGAGGGAAGCGAGGGGGACTCAAAATGTAAAAACGTTTTTTGTTGTTGCCCCGTTTGCATTTGTATTGTTTTTACTACTTAATTATTTTAAGTATATATCATTATATTATTTACAATACAGATTTTAATTATATTTTTAGGAGGGGACAACCCTCAGTTAGGTGGGGTCCTGAACCCCCCGACCCCCCCGCGATTTCCGCCTATGCTACCACTACAAGCAAACTTACCACTAAAAAGAAACAGATCATTATTTACACTGCAAGAATTATTATCTGAAGCTACAAACACTCATTTAGTTCCCTGATCAAGCTACAAACAAGTCTTTCTAGTTCTATAAAAATTTCAGCAAATTCACAAAGTAAAAAAAGATAAATATGTTGTTCAACTCACTACATTTAAAGGAGAACTCCGGTCAATTTTAACATTGAGCTAATTTTTTTGTACATTTGGAGTGCTGTCAATACAGAGAACAACGACAAAAATCGGTGTTGCCTACACCGAGTTATTCTATTTTTAAAATTTGCGCCCTGTTGACTTCAATGGGGCAATGTTTAAACCTGCTTTTAGCCTCTTAACATCCTTGATGTGTCATTACAAGTGCACAGGTCATGTGAGTGATTCCTTCAGAGTGAACACGGTGAATCTGACTGCAGTAGATGTGAAAGATATTAATAAAAATTAAGTTAATTCAGCCAGCGCTCATACCTGTATTTACTTCCTGTTTTCGGTCGAAGCCCACAGTAGTCGATTGTCGAGTTCTCCACTGTTGCTTAGTTACCTATGATCACGCACGTGAACTCAACAATCGACTACTGTGGACTTTGACCGAAAACAGGAAGTAAATACAGGTATGAGCGCTGGCTGAATTAACTTAATTTTTATTAATATCTTTCACATCTACTGCAGTCAGATTCACCATATTCACTCTGAAGGAATCACTCACATTTTCTGTGTAATGACACATCAAGGATGTTAAGAGGCTAAAAGCAGGTTTAAACATTGCCCCATTGAAGTCAACAGGGCGCAAATTAAAAAAATAGAATAACTCGGTGTAGGCAACACCGATTTTTGTCGTTGTTCTCTGTATTGACAGCACTCCAAATGTACAAAAAAATGAGCTCAATGTTAAAATTGACCGGAGTTCTCCTTTAATTGACAGCATTTGAAATGAAAATGAAATTTTGCTCATTGTGATGAATTATATATATATATATATATATATATATATATATATATATATATATATATATATATATATATACAGCTCTGGAAAAAGTCCACTGCAAAATAGTAGTTTCTCTGGATGTATTACTTATATGTATTTGTTTGAGTAAAACGAACATTTCTGATTTATTCTAACAACTAATGACAACATTTCTTCCAAATTACAAATAAAAATATTGTAATTTTGAGCATTTATTTGCAGAAAGTGACAACTGGTCAAAAACACGAAAAAAGATGCCATGTTTTCAGATCTTGAATATTGCAAAGAAAACAAGTTTATATTCATTTTTAAATAACGCAATACTTATGTTTTTAACTTAGGAAGAGTTCAGAAATCCATATTTGGTGGAATAACCCCGATTTCCAATCAGCTTCAGGTTCATTTGGACACATTGCTGTTGGGCGACGTTATCTTTAAACCACTCCTGGTGAAAAAAATAAAGCATCTTAAATTTATGTAATGGCTGGTGACCCTCCATCTTCCACTTTATCACATTCCAGAGGTTTTCAGTGGGGTTCAAGTCTGGAGATTGTGATGGCCATGACAGGGTCTTGATCTTGTGGTCTTATCAATGCTCAGGAACATTGTCAGAGCAGATGGAAGCATGTTTTCTTCCAGGATAACCTTGTATGTGGCCTGAGTCACACGTCCTTCACAAAGCCAGATTCTGATCTTCTCTGAGGAGTCCAGTTTTCAGATTTGCCCAACACCTGGTCCTCTAATGGTTAGACAGAAACCTGGAGATGCGTACATCCCCTCTCGTACCCACTGTGTAATTTGGTGGAGGATTGGTGATGATCTGGTGGTTCTTCAGTAAGGCTAGAATCGGGCAGATACGTCTTTGCGAAGGATGCATAACTCTAGCCATGTACAAGATTACCCTGAAAGAAAAATTGCTTCAATCTGCTTTGACAATGTCCCCCAACTCTAAAGGCCCGTTCACAGCTAGAACGATAAAGATATAGTTCTAAAAATCGTTCTAAATATAAAAGAATAGCCGAGTCCACACCACAGCTAGAACGATATAGAGGAACGATATCATTGGGATCAGTTTCAGAACGACTTTTTCCCAGCTGTTGAACGATAAAACACTGACAGCCAATCAGAATCCATTCAAATTTGAGAGCTTGCGCATTTAAAATGGCAGATGGCATTGTGGAAAAATTAACACAAAATACTTAACACAATTCAAAAAACCACACACCCAAACTGCAAAATACCTAATATATCCTGCAAAATTAAGCACTGCAACCAAAACTACATATAGCATTATCAAAATCAAAATTTTGCACGAAATGGAAATACCAGATTTTTGTCTAACCAACTACACACTGTTGGGCATAATGAAAAGCATTCTCATCTTTAGTATGCTTTGCCATAATACTAAAATAGTTCAAATTGTAGAAAATTCTAGATATTGTTCACATGCACAGAAATATTTCCAGATACACACACATGCTGTTGAAACATTTTTATTTTTTTATTTTTCACCAAAGAAGTCAGTGCAACATATGTACAGCAGATAAATACAGAAAAATATGCTCACAAAAAACAGTAAACTGAAAAAGATTGAAGTGTTAACAATTAAGGGAATCTCAGAGAAGTCGGGAAAATTAAAGTGTGCCATTTTTCTGCATGTCGCAGGAGACGATGTAATCAAGGTATTCAACACGCTTAGATTTGATGATGTTGACGACTTCGAGACATTAAAAGAGCTGTTTGCCAAATACTGCGAACCACGAAAAAACCTGACATACCCGAGACATCTGTTCTTTATTAGAGCACAAGGCCAAACAGAGTCGATTGATGCTTATGTGACAGACTTAAAGAATAAAGCGAAGGATTGTGAATTTGGAGAACTTACTGAGTCACTGATAAGGGACCGAATTGTTTGTGGTATTACAAATGACCAGATAAGAGGCAGGTTGTTACGGGAACCCGATTTAACCCTACATAGGTCAGTGGATATTTGCTGTGACAGTAAAGTGAGTCAAAACCAATTAAAACCACTGCAAGAAGACACTGAAATTCCTGTGCACAAAATTCACAAGCAGAAGAATGTGAAAAAGAAAAGAAAAATCAGCCAAGAGAATGCACAAGATGAGGATACAATCACGAACCAAAAAAATGCCCTGCATACGGACAGATATGCAAAGCCTGCCAACAAAAGAATCATTTTGCCAAGAAGTGCATGACTCACACACAAAATGTTTCTTGGAACCATTGAGATGAAGGAGACTGAACTGTATCAAATCAACGATGAAGTGAAAAAGAAAGAACTGCAAACTGGAGTAGAACAGTGGACTGAAACCCTCAATGTAAACAACCAGAAGCTCATTGTAAAGTTAGATTCAGGTGCAGACTGTAATGTCATATCAGTGCGAGAACTGGATGCGTTAAAGGTTGACAGAAATAGTTGGGGGCCTTAAGCAAATAAATAGGTAATTTCGTGCAAATTCAAATAAAAGCGCCACATTTGGCACAGATGTTGCTCAGGTCATACTGAAATGATTTAGCAAGGGCGATGGAGCCAGCGACCCTTAGGGCCAAGATGATATTCCAAAAGATATCAAGTTTGTATTTGTAACTCATGTGGTTCAAAAGTTATAGCTGGAACCCTTTTCGGGCAGCGGCCATATTGGATTTGGCCGCCATCTTGGCCCCAAGGGTCGCTGGCTCCGGCACCCTAGCTAAATAATTTCAGTATGACCTGAGCTACATCTGTGCCAAATTTGGCGCTTTTAGATGAAAGGCCCCCAACTTATTAGACATTGGAATAACATGACTTATGTTTCTTCTTATTAATAATTATGTATTAAGCCATCCAGCAAAACCTCTTTGTATGATTACATACCTGATAATTTGGGTTGATTTCACAATACATCCCAAACATATTTATTACAGAATTAAGATAGGATGTTTTAATATGATTAAAACTCATTCTCTCTGTTCGATAAATAGATCAATCAAGACAATGTCACACAACTGTGGGAAAAATTGACTCAAAAAGTTTCTTATCAGCTCAAAAAAAATAATGTACTCAAACAGTTTATTAAATGTCCAAATAGAGACAAATCTGTTCAACAGAAATAATCAAGTCCAGCTGATATGCAGCGGAGGAAAAACAAGAGCTGGAAATGACCTGGGCTAGAGAATTAAATGATGGAATTTTAAGAAAGGTGCCGGAGTCAGAGACCACTGAAAAATCCAAAAACAGGTAAGTTCAAAAGACAAAAAAAACCTCTTACTGAGGCCACATTTACACATAGCCGGGTATTTAGAGAAACGAATATTTCTCCCCCTCTGTTTTCAAAAATAACATCGTGCACACAACATCGTTTTCAAAAAAGTTGTCGTTTACATCAACCCGCATAAATACGCCGTCGAGCAACATCATAACTATGCCAAACCTATGGGCGGCAGTGTAGGGAGAAGGATAAAGCCATGCAAGCCAATCAGAATCCTCAAAATCGACAACAACGAATAGCACGAGCGACTTCCAGTTCCTTTCAAAACAACAGACATGGCGCGAGGTTCGTTTGTGTGGACAGACAGCGAAGCAAATGCAAACAGGCCAAAAGCGTTTGCACAAAAGTAAAAAATGAGTATCACCTTAACAGCATCCATGATCAAATAGTAGCCAAACAAACTCTAAACATAGGGCGCTCACATGACGTAAGCATTTTCTGGCGCATAGTGTGACGTTTGAGAACCTAAAACCCCGTTTCTCCCAGTTGACACGGCAACACATAACCGGCGTTTTCAGAAATCACTTTGGCCGCAGTTTTTAGAAATAATCGTTTTCTGGGATAAAAACGGCGTTTTCGTGTAAATGACAGGCCAAAACACAGGGAAATATCTGCGTTTTCCCATCGTCTAAACGGGGCCTGAGAAACAAAAAATACAAAAAGCTTGGCAACAGAAAATCAAACTGGCAGAGAGAGCTGTAACAAAACAGGACCACATGAACAATCTGACAAAAGACAAAACAAACAGAGGAGTACTTATAGGATGCAGGTAATAAGTAACAGGTGAAGATAATCAGCCTGTGAGCTGAACAATTAGTGTTGCTATGGAAACACCAACCCAGAAACACAGAAAATAGAAAACAAGACAAAAAACTCCGGGAAGGCCAGTGGACAGCCAGAACTGTGACAGACAAAATGTTGTTTCTGTTCTCCAAGCTTTTCACTAAATTAATAAAATGAAAGATAGGGTAGGTAATTTCTGAGAGACTAGCAATAGCAAATTAGCTTTGAAAGCATGAGATCCCACCCTCCCTTCAGAGTGTCTCCAAAGAGCTCGGGTAGAAAGTTGCGGGTTGCCATCTTGTAATTACGGCTACAACATGGCGTGAAGCGCAGCATTGGACCGAATGCAGTGACTGGACGAACATTTTTGCTCCTGGGACTTCCACACAAGATATATGTGCATGTTTTCATATTTAGAGCACTTATTGACTGCCATCAGGATGTGAGCAGAGTTTCAACCAGTAAAACAGAAGAGTGTTTATAAAAAAAACAATTGCCTACCCTACCTTTAATCTAGATCAGGGATGGGGAACATCGGTCCTGGAGGGACGCTGTCCTGCAGAGTTTAGTTCCAATCTAAATCAGGAAAACGCGTGCATGCTAGAAATAGAACCGACGCCTATTTTTCACGCGACACGCAAGTGTGTTGGAAGCGTTTCCAGGCAAAATAGAATAGGAAAAGATGTTTGTATGTCATTTTGACATGAATACATATTAATAAATGACATTTTGATGTTTGAAAGTTTAGGTTTTGACATAAATGCAGATATAAATGTAATTAAAAAAATATTATCGATTTTCAAATATTGCACCTGTCAATACAGATCGAAATATTCTGTAGCCTATTTTGCCGTCAACACTGCCGACGGTGTCTTTGCTGCTATATATTTATGTTTAACATTAAAGGTGCTCTAAGCGATGCCGGGAGACGTAACTTCTTGTTGACATTCGAATTGTTGTCAAACAAAACGGAGGCTAGCTCGACCCTCCCTCCTCCTCATCCCGTCTCCTCCCTCCTCCCCTCCCTTACGGCATAAAGGAAGTCACTACAAACAAAGTTAAGTTTTACTGATACTTCATTCAATGTGTAATGTCGCCAAGTTAGATAAATGCTTTTATATATTGCAGAACAGAATGCAGAAAAAGAGAAACATCATCTTAAAATAGTTTCGCCACCTGAGGTTATAACTATAACAAGTTAGCTCCCACACAAGGACGCAATAATAGCAAGATAACGTTAGCTTCGCATTTCCCAGTGAGCATAAACAACGGCGGCGTCGTAAACTAATTTAGTCAAAGTTGTCAATAGCCTATAAATGAACATTCAAATTCATAACAAACAGTGGGTGAAAACAATCATTCACACAAATTGTCGCCCTACTGTGAATTTGCTTGATCATTTACAATAGAGATTGATCGCTAGCTTCTAGAAACATATGTTCTATTCACCAAAGTTAACGCTGACCATACGCTGACTGCATAGTTCTAGCTAATTACATCCTTGTGTTGGTTTGGCGAACATGAACGTCAATTTAGAAAGAAAAATGGATTTACCAGTTCTGCAAAAACAGAGCAACTGAATGTCGGATTGTAAGCCCTTCTGCCGGCGGAGTTCTCGCCACCTTTCGAAGGTTTTTCCGATGTAAATTCGGTACTTCGCGCGTTCCTTATCCTTGTCCCTATTCTTTGCAATTTGTTCATCGGAACGTCGTCGCTTTGGTCGTGTGTCGGCCATAATTCAAACTTCCCTCTTCATGCTTCTCTCTCCTCCACACCCCCTTCATGTGTACGCGCACTAACCCCCCCAAACCCCACCCTCAAATACATCTTGCCAGTTATTGGCTGGAACACTGTTTGTTGTGTTTCGTGGTGCGGGTGAGCCCAGTTTGTTTTTGTTGCCGTTTGTGGAGCCTGTGGTGTCTACAGAGACCACGTTTTTTTACAGTGTGTTCAGGGGACAGGCAGCTAGCGGATAGTGAGGAGATGTTTGCTGTATGTGACAAAAAATGTTTTGGCCTAAAAAACGCGTGACATCACTTAGAGCACCTTTAAGTATAGGCCTTCCACAACTCTCTCCCCATATGTCTAATATACCAATAAGGCTTATCATGTCACCTATCAGCAGCAGCACCGCATCAGACACGTTTCTGGTGTGCAAAGAAATATAAAATGCCACGCAGCTGACGCAACAGAAACGCCACGTTCACGCCACGCAGCCAGTGTGTCGCCGGCCTAAGATTACGTTTTGAGTGGATGGCGAGTGCGAGACGCCGAAATGGATGCCAATAAGATTCTGAATGGAAAGTTTACTTTTAAAAGTTTCCATTGACTAGACCAAAGTGATCTGTGTGTTTTGTCGTTGTGAACTGAGCTATCATCGCAGCACGTCCAGTCTAAAATACCACTTGATGGCCAAGCACACAGCTGATCCGAATTCTCTGATGCGATTATTTGCTCCAAGTGAGAATGTTAGTGTGAAATTGACCACTACAGTATATGCCAATGTTGTTTTCAATAAAAAAACATTTGCACAAAGCAAGCTGATCCACTTTTCCATGTTGATAAGTGAAAATGAGAAAAAAATAATGGGACAAGAAGAAATCAAGGGACATTTAGAATAGATAAAAATGTGCGATTAATTGCGAGTTAACTATGACAATGACATTAATGCAATTGATCGCGATTAAATATTTTAATCGTTTGACAGCACTAGTTTTCTAGTTAAAAATGGTGTCGTGTAAACAGCCCTAGGCAACAGACAAATGAGGGTTTTTTTTCAAGGTCTGAGCTAAACTCTGCAGGTCAGCGGCCCTCCTGGACGGACATTCCCCATCCCTGTGCTTTTAGGACCAAGTAACTCTGTATTTTATCTCATAGAATTTACTTTAATGTATTTTTTTATATATATATATTTTCATATGAGCATGAAGGCTTGATAAATGTCTAAAACTCTTCTCACACTGAGTACAGTGATACGGCTTCTCTCCAGTATGAAGTCGCTCGTGTGATTTCAGGTTTCCAGATAGAGTGAATCTCTTGTCACAATATGAGCACTTGTAAGGTTTTTCTCCAGTATGAATTCTTTGGTGCTGTTTCAGATTGTCAGGTGTTGTAAAGCCCTTCCCACAGTCACAACACACATGATCTTTTACTTCACTGTGTGCTTTCTGGTGCAGTTTAAAATGATCCAGCCTTGAATAACTCTTTCTACAGAGAGAACACACATAAGGCCTCTCATCTGAATGAAGTTTCAGGTGTGTTTTTAGATTTGATGATGAAATAAAATATTTTCCACACTGATAACAGTTAAATGGTTTTTCTCCTGAGTGAATGCGTAGATGATATTTGAGACCCGATTCACCAGCATAACTCTTTCCACACTGAGTGCATGTATACGGTTTCTCTCCAGTGTGAATTATCATGTGTCTGTTAAGGTTTCGATCATTTTGGAAACTCTTTCCACACTGTGAGCAGGAGTGCAGTTTTTTGGCTTTGTTTCCTTGAGTTTTGAAGTCATGTTTCTCCTCCACTTCACTCAGTTTGTGTTTTTGTTCCATCACTTCCATCTGGTCTAAAATAAAGGAGAAAAAATATGAAAATTTAAGTTAACATTACTAACTAAAAGACAACAAGAGATCAGAGGTGTATTCCAGAAAGCAGGTTATGTGACATACCTGGGTTTGTTTAAGTAAGCGGAGAACCTTTCAACTTTCGGTTCCAAAACCGGAGGTAACTTTTACCGTAAGTAGCCAAATCAACTTATTCTCTGAACATAACCTGATGAGGCTCCAGTGGGCGTGACAGATTGCGCACAATATTATAGTTATATCAATATATAAAGTACTATTAAAAGAATGTAATGTTTATTTTATCCAAGGTAATTTTTATACATTTTATTAAGCAATTAACTCCACTGCAAAATTAATAGTTTCTCTGGATTTATTACTTGCATTTCTGTATTTATATACCTGTATTTGTTTGAGTAAAATGAACATTTCTGATTTATTATACAAACTACTGACAACATTTCTTCCAAATTTCAAATGAAAATATTGTCATTTATTTGCAGAAAATGACAACTGGTCAAAATAACGTTTTCGTAATAATGAATAATAATAATGTAATAATGTTTTCAGACCTCAAAAATCCAAAGAAAACAAGTTTATATTCCTTTTTAAATAACGCAATACTTATGCTTCAACTTAGGAAGAGTTCAGAAATCCATATTTGATGGAATAACCCTGATTTCCAATCACAGCTTCAGCATGAGTCAGTCACATTGCTGTTGGGCGACTTTATCTTTATGTCACTCCTGTTTTTTTTTAATGGCTGGTGATACAAGCCACACTCTTGTACCCACTGTGTAATTTGGTGGAGGATTGGTGATGATCTGGTGGTTCTTCAGTAAGGCTAGAATCAGGCAGATGCGTCTTTGCAAACTATGCATAACTCTAGCCATATACAAGATTATCCTGAAAGAAAAATTGCTTCAATTTGCTTTGACAATGGTCCCCAACTCTAAAGGCTCCACACCAGTCCACACCACAGTCATACCATGTCAAGTATGACCATATTAGCCCGGTTCTGCCAACACTGCCATGGCTCCCTATTAAACATCGTTGATAATACCCAGAATATCAAAATTGGCAGTAGATCCTTTTCCTATTTAGCACCAAAACTTTGGAACAGTCTTCCTAACATTGTCCGGGAAGCAGACACACTCTGTCAGTTTAAATCTAGACTAAAAACACATCTCTTTGACCTAGCATACACATAACACATTATAGACTTCATAAATTCAATGTTAGGCTGCGTAGATTAGGTCAGCCGGAACCGGGAACACTTTCCATAAATCCTGATGTACTCGTTACATCATAAGAAGAATGGCGTCTACGCATGTGCTCGCCGTCAGCAGGTTTGCGTTTTTGAAGTTTGAGCAGAGAACTTAAAAATGTCAAGTCTTGCACCTTTGAATCTATTTCAAGGTTAGCGTTCTCGAGCCACCAGGCACTGTTGTTGTCCGGATGAGCGGGCCGGAGCGCGTTAAGAGTTTTCTGTTAGAACGGCGTTGTGTTAGTGACCCCTAAGTTAATAACTAATGATCTTTGCAACGGAAATGAATCAATCAAAACTAACTTTAGCTGGACAATAACTTAATTCTAGAGCTGCTATAAAGCCCAAACAATCTCTGTTACTTTAATTTCCTATTATCAATGTAAAGCTGCTTTGAAACAATCTATATTGTTAAAAGCGCTTCATAAGTAAATGAAGGTGACTTGACTTGACACAGCTATAATAATAACGATATAGAGGAACGATATCGTTGGGATCAGTTTCAGAACAACTTTTTTCCCAGCTGTTGAACTATAAAACACTGAGAGCCAATCAGAATCCATTCAAATTTGAGAGCTCGCACATTTAAAATGGCAGATGGCATTGCAGAGAAATAAATTATTAAATAATAATAAAAAAAAGTCCAGAAAAATCCACCAATGTTTGACAATTCAAACTTTAAGGATACTTTAAAGAAAATGGATATATGGAAAATAATCGGTCATACCCTCCTAATTAATGGTGAAGTATTAATGGAAAATTACCTCTGGTATCCAGTGGTAGTTTCAACAACGTTGTCTTGCTTCCTTTGAAGTTGCAGTGAAAATGACTAGCCGATGTTTTTATTCCACTATATTGACTACATCAGCTAAATTTACTGTTAGATTAGATCGATTACACAAGATTTACTCAAAACATAGCATGCTGAGGACATCTTCTGGTTACAGCCGTACAAATGCCACAAGAACAGCAAAAACATGTTCACATGTTGTACACTTTGAAACAGCAGCACATGAGATCAGAATAAACAGACCGTTGTCATTCGTTGGTGTGGACGCAAATATAGTTATCATTATAGTTATCTTTCTTGGTGTGAATGGGCCTTAAGGATTGTTTTTTTCCCACAGGACAATGCTCCAATCCACACAGCCAGGCCAATCAAAGTGTGGATTGAGGACCACCAGATCAAGACCCTGTCATGGCCATCACAATCTCAGACCTGAACCCCACTGAAAACCTCTGGAATGTGATCAAGAGGAAGATGAAGGGTCACCAGCCATTAAATAAAGCCAACTTGCTTTATTTTTTTCACCAGGAGTGGCTTTAAGTCTGAACTCTTCCCAAGTTAAAACATAAGTATTGCGATTTAAAAAATTGATATAAACTAGTTTTCTTTGCATTTTCGAGGTCTGAAAACATGGCATATTTTTTCTTTATTTTGACTAGTTGTCATTTTCTGAAAATAAATGCTCTTAATTACAATACATTTATTTGAAATTTGGAAGAAATGTTGCCAATAGTTTGTAAAATTAATCAAAAACGTTCAGTCAAACAGATACAATAAATCCAAGGAAACTGCTAATTTTGCAGTGGTCTCTTAATTTTTACATGATATAAAAATAAACATATACAATTCGCATTTCACACATCATTTGTCTGTATTCAGATGTTTTTATTTTTGCAACAGGATGTTTTCTATTCTACAATGTATTTCTATAATAAATAAACATACAGTATATGACATATATCTTACCTTTCAAGCAATGTGGCGGCAAAATGACTAAACTTTTACAGCCATGTTATCTTTGCAAGCACAGGCTGTTGTTTAGTTTAACAAGTCTTTCTTTTTATAATAGAATTAGCATCAAATAAACAATATAATTCTTATTCACATTGATTAAAGATTATTAAACGAAAAGATTGAAAATTAATTGTGCAACCACTAAATATGTGGTGATATGCACAAAGTATGTATAAAGCCATTAAACAAAAGAAGAATAAAGAAGTAGTAAGGCGCGCTATTACTTAGCGTCCGTTTCATGGTGACTCGTCAATTCGTCGCTCTATTGAGAATGTCTTGTGTGTTAACCCTGAACATACTCTAGATTGGCTTAACTTACTCCCGGACGCGTTTTTGTAACCATCATACTTCGAGTAAGCAAGATTTGGGTTAATCGACCGAGAGTTCAGGGTATCTTTGACAGTAAGATAACCTTGCTTTCTGGAAAACCCTCCAGGTAACTGTTAGTATACAATATCAGATCTTTAGGGGATAGGTCACCCAAACATTTTAATTAGCCCATGATTTACTCTCCCTCAAGACATCCTAGGTGTATATGACTGTCTTCTTTCAGATGAATTCAATCGGAGTTATATTAAAAAATGTCCTGACTCTTCCAAGCTTTATGATGGCAATGAATGGCCGTTTCTGTTGTGAAGTAGGGATGGGAATCTCTAGGCACCTCACAATTCGATTTGACGGTGTGCGACCCCCTTAAGACTTAGCTTTAGCTTCTGCTGTAAGCTAGGCTAGTTATTTTAGTCAATAAAGTTTTAAATATGGATATTTTTCTTACACAAATGCATCGCTTCACTTCAGAAGGCCTTTATTAACACTGCAGAGCCATGTGGAGCACTTTTATCATGGATGGATGCACAACAAACGGCCATTCACTGCCATTATAAAGCTTGGAAGAGCCAGGACATTTTTTAATATAACTCCGATTGTATTCGTCCGGAAGAAGAATGTCATATACACCTAGGATGGCTTGAGGGTGAGTAAATCATGGGGTAATTTCAATTTTTGGGTGAACTATACCTTTAATGTGAAATAGGTTAGTTCTGTCATTCACTTGTTAATATGATTAAAATTTAGATTAAAAATGCTAGAAACAAGGTTATGATTTAGATCTATTTCACAGCTACTAAAGCAGTCAACAATGAAGAATCAAGAATGGACACCAACCTATTTGTTCCTCAGTATCTTCATGTTTTATTCTGGATGGTTCTGGATCACTCATGTCTTCAATCTCCTCTTTAATAAACTCCATCTTTAACTGTCACACAGATTTCAGCTGCTACTCCTGGAGTTTGTCCTTCTCTTGTAAGATGATGTGAAAATTCCCAGTATTTATTGGTGAATTGTTGTGGGAGGGTCATCAGATCTGCCAAATTCAAAAAGAAGTTACTGAATTTATACTGAAATACTTGTTTTAACAGTAACACCCCCTCCCCCAGCACCAATGGCAGAGTTCTTGAACTGATTTTTTTCAACACAACTTGACAGCTCAACAATAAAACATAAGCCATGTGAACTTGAAACAGAACATTTTATTTTATGTTATTTTACATTAGGGTTTTTGTTTATTTCTAAAGAACCCCTGTTCTGTCTGTGTGCATTATAGTCACTCTGTAAATCAACTCTTTTTTAAATTCCTTTTAAAAAAGTCACAAATTGCATATGACTAGGATTATTTATAATGAATAAACCCAGACAAATAAGCTAATAACATTGTAATTATTAATGAATTATCAGTCTTTTATTATCTGTATTCCAAGCTCTGCTAATGTATGTATGAAATATTATAGATTATCCAAATTAAAAACCAATATCATACATACCGGCTTCTGGTGATGTCTGGGGTATTCGCTTATATATTCATCATTAGGTAGGCTACTACCTGGACAGAACCACTAATAACTGTTTTCCCATTCAACCATATATTAGGAGAGCCTTTTGCGTTTAACGAACTCTACGCGTTGAGCTCTACACGACGCGGCGCGTGTTTGCAGCGCATTATGTCACACTCCGTCGCTAGGGAAACAAAGACGCTAAAACGCAAACGCACACAAATAAACTTCTCTTCTCTCGCTCTCTTTTTTTAAAATGTAGCCAGAATAGCTCCTCGTCAAAAAAAGTTATTAAAAGTCGCAGCAGAAATAAAAAAATTGCCAAATGTGGTGACAAAATCCCAAGTTGGCAACACTTTAAGCTTCAACTATTGAAAGTTTCAGCCAGAGAGCAACAACAGTCCATGGTTTTTCGGCACTCGACTCATCTCGTCTCTCGCGTTTCTCTCTTCCGCGCATCCTCAGTGCGCACGGTGTCATATGTCTTAAAGGGGCCGCATATTCTTAAATAAATCACATCTACACTAAATAGGCATACACTATCATCAAACATGTCTTCGAAAGTCTAGTCACCTGATGTTGTTCTATCAATATCTCGAAAAATATCTATTTTTGTTAACAGACTTTTACTCTGGTCAAAATTAAAGTTACACTAACTTGTTTTTGAAACCGTTTCACATTTTCACGTTTCAAATTCACATTTGCGCCCATATGCAGGAAAACAACACTCTTGTTTGTATGTTGTTTGATCGTAATATACTTGCCCATATTGATCCTACATAATAAAAGAAACAGAGGAAAAACTCATTACAGAGATTTTTTTTTTTTTTGCACCTATATCTTGAATTTCTGGGGACATTTTGATATTTTATGGCATTTCTGCCCTAGTGTGTCAGGAAACAGTATAGTGAGATGGGAGAGAGATCTATTACACTAAATTAAATATTTTAGTGGAAACTGAATAGAAATGACTGTTCTCACTTAAGAAATGTGACACAAACACATATAATTTATCAATATTTTTTTAAAGGTGCACTGTTTTCAACTAAAAGACTGAAAGAGAGCTGTTTTGTGCAGTCCTGTGACCACAAATAAAAAGGGAGCAAATGCAATTGAAGATTTATTTTATTTTATGTGAACTATGATATAACCTTATTTGATATGGTATTAAGAGCCCTTGTGGCATGAGATTGGAAATGCGGCTAATTATTTCTGACTGACATTTAAATGAACAAATCAAACAAATGTAAACGGGTTAATGTGGCTTCCCGGCTTTGATCAAAACACCTATGATTACTTTCACAGTCTGTATTTTCTGGAGCTGTTTAGAGTCCAGCAGAAAAACATACTCATCTGCATAAACTTTCAGGTGTTTATGAGGAGCTAAACCATTCAGGGCTTTATAAGTAGTCAGCAAGATTTTAAAAAGTACAGGGAGCTAATGCAGTGTTGACAGAACCAGGCTAATATACTTCCTGGTTCTAGTAAGAACTCTAGCCGCTGCATTTTGGACCAACTGGAGTTTGTTTATTAAGCGTGCAGGGCAACCACCCAGTAGAGCATTACAATAATTTAGCCTAGCCTGCATTTGACATTGAGAGCATATGTCATAATTTAGATATATTTTTAGGATGGAAAAATGCAGTTTTACAAATGCTAGAAATGTGCCTTTCAAATGAAAGATTTCTACCAAAGAGCACAGCCAGGTTCCTAACCGAAGACAAAAACTTGACAGAGCAGCCATCAAGTGTTAAACGGTATTTTAGGTTATTAAGTGCTGAAATTTTTGGTGCAGTAATTAAAACCTCTGTTTTGGTAAACCTCAGAATTAAGTAGTAGGAAATTACACGTCATCCATTTTTTTATATTAACTATGCATTCCATATGTTTTGTGAATTTGTATGTTTCGTCAGGCTGTGAAGAAATATAGAGCTGACTATCATCAGTTTAACAGTGAATGCTAACGCCAAAATTCCTAATGATATCTCCAAAGGGTTGCATGTACAGGGTGAAAAGCAACGGCCCAAGTACTGAGCCTTGCAGTACTCTTTGTTTGCTGCTACAAATTAATGACGGTCAGATAAGTATGTGATAGTTTAAGTATAGTGATAAGCATCAGATAGGTATTTGAACCATGCCAATGCAACTGCAAACATAATTTTCGAGCCTATTCAAAAGATTGTTGCTGTCGACAATATCAAAAGCAGTCCTTGGGTCCAGTAATACTAATAGAGAGATGCAACCATGATTGGATGACAAGAGTCATTTGTAGCTCTAATGAGAGCAGTCTCAGTACATGATGTAGTCTAAATCCTGACTAGAAAATCCTCGCAGAGACCATTTCTTTCTAAGAAGGAACATAGTTGTGAGGATACTGCCTAGTATTCTAGTATTTTTGACAGAAAAGGGAGATTTGAAATTGGATTGTAGATAACTAATTAAAGTTGTGCTTTTAAAAGAAGAGGATCTTCGACTTCTGGAAGAAGCATCTCTTTCAGTAGCTTAGTCGGTATAGAGTCTAACATAGTACATGTTGCTGATTTAGATGATTTAACAAGTTTAGACAGTTCTTTCTCTCCTATAGAAAAGAATGAATGTTTTTTTTTTTCATTCTAATGTTTGTCCTGTAAATCCTTATATTTGTACAACTTACAGCAGTAGTAAGACCTGATCATTTGGTTGACAATACAACTGAATGCCAAACATATTTATCACAGTATTAAGATAGAATGTTTAAATTCACTAATGTGATTAAAACTATATTACTCATTCTCTGTGTTCATTAAACAGATTGCTCAAGACAAGTTGTTTCTGTTTTTTCCCCCCTTATAATCAGAAAACAATATAGTAGCCTTAAATGGACGTAAATGGAACGAATATAGTAAATGGACATTTCCACTGCATGGTACGGCTCACCTTTGGGGGGGTTTCCACTGTGTACAGTACCAAGTGCCTGGTACTTTTTAGTACCACCTCTGTACTAAAAAGTGGTACTTTTTAGTACCACTTTTTAGTACCTTTTTAGTACCACCCTTGAGATTCCAAGCGAGCCATACCGATACTAAAATGTGACCTGTAAACACTGCAGATCACTGTTTGGTCAGAGAATCATCACTACCGTCGCTGGTCACTACCGACCGAGTTGGATTTGCGACACGAGACACCAAACCCGCTAGATTTAAATAGTCAGTAACAGCCATCGCAGTATCATTTGTTAGCACGACTTTTTAAGCGACTTCCGTTAAACGGCTGTCGTACGCATCTTGAAAAAAGAAATGGCTGTATTGTGGTCAGCAGACGAGGTGGCTGCGCAACTGTACTGATCAGTCTATAATCACATCCACTTTGAAGCGGTAATAATCAGTGAATAAGCAAACTGAGCCAAAGTAAAGCCGAGCCGAGTCGTACCATGCAGTGGAAAAGCGCCTCAAGTAAAGGAATTGAACATGTCTAATTCAAGTAAGACCTGCTAGGCACACAATCCATCCTGACCGGAAAAAGCTACAACAACGACTTTATTTACAGTACATTGTAAAAGTTGTCTGGTGAAGCTTCAAATCTTAAATCTTTCTACTTTTCAAAGCTTTTCACCAAATTCACCAAATTATACGATACTCTGCTTTTAGTATGAACTCCACATTTTATTTCAGAGAATTTTCTTGACTGTATTTGACATGAAAACGAATGTTGCTCACTTGCAACAATTTTTCACATGAGTGTGAAGGCTTGATAAACATCTAAAACTCTTCTTACACTCAGTACAGTGGTACGGCTTCTCTCCAGTATGAACTCGCTCGTGTGATTTCAGGTGTGGAGACTGAGTGAAACTCTTGTCACAATATGAGCACTTGTAAGGTTTTTCTCCAGTATGAATTCTTTGGTGCCGTTTCAGTTCAGTAGCTCCAGTAAAGCTCTTCCCACAGTCACAACACACATGATCTCTCACTTCATCGTGTGTTTTCTGGTGCTTTTTACAACTTTCCAGCCATGAAAAACTCTTTCCACAGAGAGAACACACATGAGGCCTCTCATCTGAATGAACTTTCAGATGTTTATTTAGTTGTGATGATGAAATAAAATATTTACCACACTGATCACAGTTGAATGTTTTTTCTCCAGAGTGAATGTGCAGATGATATTTGAGACCCGATTCACTAGCATAACTCTTTCCACATTGAGGGCATGTATACGGTTTCTCTCCAGTGTGAATTCTCATGTGCTGGTCAAGGTATTCTTTGCGACTTGAACTCTTTCCACACTGAGTGCATGTATACGTTTTCTGTTCAGTGTGAATTCTCATGTGTGTCTTAAGGTGTACTTTGCGACTGAAACTCTTTCCACACTGAGAGCAGGAGTGCAGCTTTTTGGCTTTTGTTCCTTCAGTTTTGAAGTCACAGTGTTTCTTTACGTCATTTAGTTTGTGTCTCACTTCCATTTGCTCTGAAATAAACATATTAAGTAAGTCAGAATTTGTTCATGGAGGATAAATGTGAAAATTCAAGTGAACATTTAACAGAAATCAAGACTTCAGGTTTCTGTCTGTATGAGTTTAAGATCATTGATGTTCAAAGATCAGTTCTGTCATACCCTTGTTAATATGATTAAAACTGCTATATAAAAAGTTTGTGAACATTTATATGCATTTCGCTATCATTTTCCATCCATCATTAATTCACAGAATTATTGAACAATCAAGAATGGACACCAACCTATTTGTTCCTCAATATCTTCATGTTTTATTCTGGATGGTTCTGGATCACTCATGTCTTCAATCTCCTCTTTAATAAACTCCATCTTTAACAGTCACACAGATTTCAGCTGCTACTCCTGGAGTTTGTCCTTCTCTTGTAGGATAATGGGAATATTCCCAGTATTTATTGGTGAATTGTTGTGGGAGGGGCTTCACTGCAGATGTGAACTGTGATCACTGTGTGATACCACAGGACCTGATCTGCAAAAATCAAAGATAAGTTACTGAATTTATTCTGGATTATTTAACATCAAAACACAAGTGGAGCTTCAAATATATTTAGTTCAAATATAGAGCATTTTGATTGTTACATATTAGTAGTGTGTATAAAACTGCTCCAGATTGCTAATTTTTATGTAACCCAGAATATTATAAGGATACAGGTTACAGGGCAGAAGTTATATTATTATCTAAACTAATCAGAAATCTAACATAATGTGACAGAAATTCATTTAATATGCAATATGCAGACTGAATAGAGGAGGGTTGTAGTATAAGTAACAATTAAAAAAAAATGAAATTCCTCACGTTGCTTCGGTAGCAAAGTTGTTTTGAAACAACGCTAATGTCTGGCAACGTTCTAAACTGTACAATGACAATACAAATACTATTTAAACAACTTTACCGTTCGATTTTGACAAAAAATTATTATAAAGAGCCTAATTAATGATTATGTAAGTAAAGTTTTATGAACAAACTTAAAAGAAAATGCAAATTCTCTCTCTGACAGAAGGTTACTCCTGAACACAAGCAGCGCTGCGCTTATAAACACTACTTTATTAGACACACTGACTGAGGAAAAATGAAAGAAGATGCCATCGAAACTTTTATGAAGACAGTTTCCCTTCAGATTTCAGATATACATTCAAATAAAAACCCCTCAGATCTACACTAATCACGTGAATGGTCTATTTCAGTGTCAGAAAGAGAGTTTTAGTCATGTACTTTAACCTGAGGGGTAAAACATTCAAAACAAATTGATAGGTGATTATCACATAAAGTGATGATCCTGTAGTTTTTCTGACACTAATGATGTGCCAATTTACAGAAGATCTCAGACATCAGCATAATCAGCATAATGGATGAGGTGAAAACAGTGACTAGCCTATTATTATGTAAAAAATGTAGATCACTGATTGGTCAGAGAGAATCGTCACTACCAGTTGTTGAATTTGTGACACGGGACACCAAACCAGTAAAAAAAAAAATATATATATATATATATATATATTGCATAGACGGGAAAACAGCATTTTTGCTTTCATATGTTGGTTGATTTTTATGATACTTGCTTGATTTGATCCTACATAATATAATTATACAAAACTAACGAAAAACTAGTACAGGTAACTCTTCCCACCATAAACCTTGACTTTTGGGGTTATTTTTGTTATTTTCATGACATTCCTGCCCGTGTGACAGGAAACAGCAACAGTATAGTGAGACGGTGGATATAAATTACACTAAATGTATTTAGTGTTGAAATCATAATGTTTATGATATAATATATGTTTATAATGTTGTCATTTCCATTCGGCTTCACTTCCATACGCTTCCATCGTATGCACACTTCAGAATCTCGCCAGTAGTAGGTCATCCGAGTACTTTTCTTTTTGCCTACATTTTTATGAATACTGTGAATTCATACATACTTCTTTTGTCACATACCGTTGCCTATCCTGTATAGTAGGGAGGTATGATGATTTTTTTGTTTTTTTTTACCTCCTTTTTCTCGACCACAACATTCAATCTCCATTTCCATTTTCCACTACATCTAAGGTGTGTTTGCGCCACCTACTGGAGTGCAGAGCACTGCGTACGGAAAAATTTAATAAATTCCCAAATCCTGTTATTCTGGCCTGCTGATTTTGGTTTACATTTTGAAGCGCATTGTTTACCTTTTTATGCATTATGTAGGAGAACCCAAAGCAGGGGAGTCACCGCACTTTTAATATAAATAACAATTTAAATGATACAGAATGTGTGTCACTCAGCTGTGGCAAATGTAAATGTAAATTTAAATGTATACATTTGGCAGACGCTAATTTTATCCAAAGCGACTTACATGGCAATTCAAGTTACATATTTACATTCATATCAGTTCTGTGATGTAGGCCTATCTGGAAGTAAGTCTTGTTACAGCCCTCCTCATTGGGACGGTCATGTTATTTCAAGTTTATTTTTTATAATGAAGTGAAAATTTGGAGATATTAAAAATCAAATTAAACTACAATAATCAATTGTTTTGTCATGTACATCCATATATGTACACAACTTAATGCAGATATTATACTGGATTCTTTTAAACCATCTGTAAATAAAACAAAGTTGATTGAATTGGTTTGTTTTCTTTATTGTTTAGTAGTTTTCAGCTCCTTTTACTTTGGTAAACTGAAGCTGTTACCACATTGTTTGTCATCAGTATAATCAAGATATGACACTGGACAAATGGCACTGGACAACAACCTGTTTGTACAAGATACAAGACCTGATCACTATCCTACAGTATTACTGTTTAAACCCACTTATGTGATAAAACCAAATTCTGTCTCAATCAATCATAGAGCAATCAAGACAAGAGGTTATATTTCCTCATAATTTCATGTACAATTAGAGCACATAGAATATTTTATTTACATTATAAGAGTTGTTGACTGATAATGCTTGAACTCTTAGGCATTCCAAAAAAATCATGGCATTAAACTAAATGACATTGTGCTTTTGGATGCAACATATTTTGTTTATATAACGTATTTGACATGAAAATACATTGTGTTCACTGTGATGACTTCTGACATTTTTTCAAATGTGTATGAAAGCTTGATAAATGTCTAAAACTCTCTCCACACTGAGTGCAGTGGTACGGCTTCTCTCCAGTATGAAGTCGCTCGTGTGATTTCAGGTGCTCCAACCGAGTGAAACTCTTGTCACAATATGAGCACTTGTAAGGTCTTTCTCCAGTATGAATTCTTTGGTGCTGTTTCAGATGTACAGATGCAATATAACTCTTCCCACAATCCAAACACACATGATCTCTCACACCGGTGTGTGTTTTCTGGTGCTGTCTATAATGAGTCATATGTAAAAAACCTTTTCCACAAAAAGCACACACATAAGGCCTTTCATTTGTATGAATTTTTAGATGTTTTTGAAGACTTGATGACAAATGAAAATTTTTCCCACACTGGTCACAGTTAAATGGCTTTTCTCCAGTGTGAACACGCAGATGGTTTCTGAACCCTGGTGAATGTTTAAAACTCTTCTCGCACTGAGTACACTGGTACGGCTTCTCTCCAGTATGAACTCGCTCGTGTGATTTCAGTTGTCCCAACTGAGCGAAACTCTTGTCACAAACTGAGCACTTGTACGGTTTTTCTCCAGTATGAATTCGTTGATGTTGTTTCAGATGACTAGCTGTAGTAAAGCTCTTCCCACAGTCACAACACACATGATCTCTCACTTCGTCATGTGTTTTCTGGTGCTGTTTAAAACTGTTCAGCCGTGAAAAACTCTTTCCACAGAGAGTACACAAGTGAGGCCTCTCATCTGAATGAACTTTCCGGTGATGATTTAGGTGTGATGATGAAATAAACTTTTTACCACACTGATCACAGTTGAATGGCTTTTCTCCAGAGTGAACGCGTAGATGATAACTGAGACTTGATGAATGAAAAAAACTCTTTCCACACTGAGTGCAGGTGTGCAGCTTTTTGCGTTTTTCTCTTTGAGTTTTTAGGTTACAATGTTCCTCCTCAATGTCATTCAGTTTATGTCCTTGCTTTACTTCCATCCAGCCTAAAATAAAATAGTATATGGTTAAAATCAGTTCCAGTGAACTAGATGTAATAGCAGTAGAGATGTCTGTTATATCAATTATCAGATCTTTGATGTGCCAACGTTCAGTTTAATCACTCATATTAATCAAATCAAATCAAATGTGGATGACAACATACAAGATCATGATCATGCACATCTGTTGAACTTGCGTTTTAATGTTTTTCAGCAATCAACAATGAAGAATAAAGATTGGACACCAACCTATTTGCTCCTCAGTATCTTCATGTTTTATTCTGGATGGTTCTGGATCCCTCATGTCTTCAATCTCCTCTTTAATAAACTCCATCTTTAACAGTCACACAGATTTCAGCTGCTACTCCTGGAGTTTGTCCTTCTCTTGTAGGATGATGGGAATATTCCCACAGTATTTTGATACAGTTAGATATTAATTGAATTTAACCACATAAACTCCACCAACCCGGTACCGGGATTTAAAATCTTTGTTATGATGTTCGTACGTTCTTTTAATAAACTTCCTTATATGGTATTAGACAATTCATGGTATCATTTTAAAGCTTAGAATCTAAGCTTTACAAAGAATACCATCACTTTCGTTTTCATGATACATGTCGAATGAAATATTAGCTTAAATATGCATTGGTCTCAGGCAAAAAATTCCGCTTTATGATTGCGAAGAAATATTTCTACAAATATTTATTTTTTATATATTTCACAAAACAGTCAAGTCATATATCACAAGAAAGCTCTCATTCTAAGGAATTTGACGATGTAGATTATTACATTGTGAGACAATCATAGACCGAAATATCTTCAAAAGAATCGCGCAGTGAAATAAAATCAAACAGAGATGACAGATAAAAGTATCACATTCCTGCTCCGATGACGGCTTCAGTCAGCCGCAAACAGCCACATAATCTATATCACCTTTTAGCTTAGGATGTTATCTTTAAAAAGAGACCATTTTCACGTTTCTGTGAGCTTTCGTTGGTAAGAAAAACCTTTTCGAATGAACTGAGAGAAGACGCGCTCTGAGCGCAAGACACTGGATCTCTAACCCATCTGTACAGGCGCGAGCCTACTTTGTGCTACTGCTAAGGAAAGTCATTTAGTATATATATCTACCCGGAACTAAGCTCGCGGGATATCAGAGAGAGACGGACGCGAGTTCAAGAGACAGACGGACGCGCTATGGGTGCGCTCACTTGATCACTTCCGGGTCAGCGCGAAAGCTCTCTTTGGAGTAAAATATTCGGGAGTTTGCGTGTGTTATTATAGTTTTTATAGTTTATGAACTGTTTTGATTTTTATAATTGCATATAGCAAGATAAAAGCATTGATAAAAGCGATCTTTGGAAGTGCAACTGGTTTCTAAATGGGCGTTTTGGAGAAGTTTTGAATGCGCACTTTTCAGACGCACTGAGCATTTGGGTACGTATAACCTTATGGTTTTTCAGCATTTACAATGTTTATATACATTTTTTGATAAAGTTATTGTTAGTTTTAAATGTGAAAGCACAGCAACCAATCTGATAAACTATTATTTGAAAAGAAATGTCAAACGTTTTGGAAATGGAAAGTATGATTGCGCAATAGCTTCCAACTTTCCATAAGTGGAATAAAATGGTCATTTCAGTAAATCTACATTTTGATATTGTGAAATGGATATTATTACAGTGCAGACACTATGTATAAATAGTGTTTTTTCTTTGTTTCATGTTCTGTTGAAGATTGGCACTTTGGGCAGTGTTGGCACAGCTGCCATCAGATCTCCAGGAGGCTGGCCGGTGATGTTGAGGTGATGCACAACACAGGTGATAAAACTGATGCCCATATAATGAATGATATAAATCTGGAGTATGAGGATCCTGTTCTAGATTGTAATAGACCACAGATTTTAGGCAAATCATTTGTAAAATGATAAGTCTTGTATCTTCTGAAAGAATAAAATGATAAAAATCATAAAGCGCCCATTTTTTTCTTTCTGTTTATTATATCACAGACACCATATACTATAATATTTATCACATCCAGCAGTGTTTTATATAATTTCAAAGTGTTTTCTGTAAAATGACACTGGAAAATTGCATATATTCCACTGTATATGGGTATGAGCAGAGTTTAGATTTGGGTAGGTGGAAATTACATAACAAAAAGGTAATATTCCTCCCTTCAGATTAATATGCACATCTTTTTCATTTTTTAGTATAGAGAAAAAATTATTTTTTCCAGTGTTTGCTGGCATCTAGAGGAAACAGCCATAAGTGTCTGCATGTTGCTAGACCCCACAGGGCCTGAGTTACACACTTTCAAAAATGAATTTAAAATTAAAAAATCAAAAAGCGCCTATTTTTTTTTTGTTTTATTACAGCTCAGACAACATATACTTAAATGTTTATCACTTTTAACACTGTTTTATGAATCTGCAAAGGGTTTCCTGTAAAATGACACCAAAATTGTCTATTTTGGAAAAAATATGTGGAAATGGGAGGCTTTTCAATTTCGGTAGGAAAATCCAGGCGGAAATCCCCAAAAATGGTCTAGGAGTGTAAGAGGTTAAAACAAGGTTTGTTTAATTGTTGTCCAAAGTCTGACAGAAATAGCAGAGCCATCAAGCTGCTTTGTCTCCAAAAGTTCCCCGTTTTCACCTCATTCATTATAGTGATGTCTAAGATGTTCTAGAAAGTGGAACATTAAGTACATTTTATTGCTGTCAACAACAGACTGAAACAGATCTGTGAAAAACTCTCTGCCAACATATTATTACTCTAAGTAATTATAAACCAGGATACACAACACATTTCATTACATTACATTAGTATTAAACACGCAAACTCTGGAGCTGGTTAATATTAAACTCTTGTAATCTGGTAACATCTCTCACCTGCAGACTGGAGATGTACGGCATCTGAAGAAAATATTCCACATTTGTCCTTCATTCACGATCGTTAACAGCATCAGTTTCAGATTTAACTGGTGAAAGTTTCAGCCATTGTTGCCAACTATTTTCAATGGAAAGTAACAAAAATGTGCAAAATGTCGCTGAATAGCATCAAATGCTAATTAGCATATCGATTTCGTCATTACCTCGCATTTGCATTCTGCCGACTGTCAGCCCTTCAAAATAAACTTGTTTTCATCTCTATATTTTTCTGTTTCAATTGTCAGACAACGGGAAGAATATGAAATAGTGTCTGAAACGAGACCCATAACTTACATGTTAACCAGCAGTCAAGCACTTCACTAAAATCCTGATTTATAATCGAGACGTTGTCTGACAAAATCACCATAGGCATAAGATAAAAACAGTTGTTTTGATTTCTGTTATATTTGAACAAAATTATCGCTCAGGTAAAAAGCAACAGAATATCTAATTTCTTTCTTCTGACAGCCTCGACTGACACAGCCTCATCTTTCTACTCTCTTCTGCGCATGCTCAGTACGCGCAGTCATTCTTCTTAAAGTGGCCGCATATTATTAGTGCGTCATGAACATATATATATATTTATTTCAATTTTATTTTTTTTACATTCTCTGAGACCCACTTAAAATGTTATCAAGAGAACCTAATTTATATTCTGTTTTTAACCCTCTCTTTCAAACACACGATTGATAGGGCGACTTTTGTATCATTTGCAGTGTTGTGTTTTAAATAGTGCTGTCAATCGATTATAGAAAATACGTTTTTATAAGTTTTTAATATATTTTATAATATAATAATAATCTCCAAATGAATGTAGAAACAACATAAAGACAGTATATTTTAAAAACTTTTTATGAATGAAGGCCAGTATCAACATTACAGGTCAGTTGAAATATATCAATGTTTTTTTAAATAACTTTATTATAATTTCTAACAGCTATCAATAAAAAAAAAAACATTTATTAGGCTTAAAAAAAATATAACTTTCAATTCAATTGAACTTTAAGCAATCTTCACATAAACCCAAAACAAATGTCATATTTACCTGTGCCCTGTGAAATATAATGAACTAAAGCAAAAAAGTATAACGAAGCAAACAAACGAAGTGTCTTACTGATACTGAATCAACATACGCCGATGCAAAATTTTCTATAAATCCTAATCGTTTGTTAACAATGTGTATTCATTACTTCAATGAGCTCATTGTTAAAATGAAACATTAAATTAATACATTATTAGATAACTGCATGATTTGTATATGTACATTTCTGAAATACATAACTTGGAGACAAGTCACCTCTGATAACAAATCACTCTAAATTGTAATGTAAACACATGCATTTTCTGTAAAAAATGCTTTGAAACGATATGTATTTATGTTATACTATATAAATAAATGTGAATTGAATAGAATTTACTAAAGTTCATCCACGCTTTCTTAATGTTAGGGTTGCAAAGACAGTTTTTTATTCTACAATTAGGTACAGCAAAACGTCTTGTAATCCACAGGTTGAGTTGAATGTAGACCTTCATCCAGCAAGAAATGTCTGTCAGGCAGGCTGAGATGCGAGCATGTTGGATCCTCTGGCTGGAAAGAGAGGTTGAGTTGTGTGTCATCAGCATAACAGTGATAGGAAAGAAACATGTTACTGAATGACAGATCCCAGTGATGACATGTAGATAGAGAAGAAAAGTGGTCCAAGCACTGAGCCCTGAGGCACCCCAAAGACTAGATTTTGTGACTTAGACTAAGAAGTAAGACTTGAATCATTGGAGTGCAGTTCCTGAGATGCTATTCATCAAGAGGGTTGAAAGGGGGATCAGTGACCTCTTATATGTCAAAAGATCAAGAAAGTTGACCATTCTTGGGACCTTTGGCTTTATAGCATAGACAGTTAACAGGCCGCTCTGTTGTTGCAAGTCATCGTCTTTACATTTTCATGCCCTAAACATGGCGCAGTACAAAACAAACTGTGATTAGTTGCTTCTGGTTGGTCCTTGGGCAATGAAAGCTGCTAATGGAGTCCAGATACATCTGATTTAGGTAGTTACCTGAAGTTGTTTAATCAAATGTCATCAATATAAAAGAAAATCTCTTTTCGTTGACATACATTTATTGTCTAAAACTACAGTTATACATAAATAACTTGTTTATGGAACTGTTTCACATGTTCACATTTCAATTACATGCCAAATTCAATTTAGGAAAACAACACTTTTTTTGTATTGGTCCTACATCATATAAAAAATCATAAAAAAAAATATATATATAAAAAAAAAGTCATTACATGGCTTTTTTTACCTTAAACAGAAGCTTTGGTACTTTATTGTTCTTCAGCAGTCAATAATGAAGAATAAAAATGCCTCTTTGTATGATACAAGATCTGGGCCCTCATTTATAAAACTGTGCGTAGGAACCTTACTAAAAGTGTACGTGCGCCCGAAAGCCAAAAATGGCGTACGCAAAAAAATATTCAGACTTATAAAACCGTGCGTACGCCAGAACCTGCGCAGAATTCACTTTATAAATCCCAGTCAGCGGAAGATTGTGCGTACATGCGTCTCCACCCGAAATAACCATATATGGAGCTTACAACGCCTAGTTTTACTATGCAGATCCTCATCTACATATCATTTGCATATGATTATTCATCCACGTGATAACTTAAACGTTATCACGTGGATGAATAATCATATGCAAATGATATAAACGGTACAAGAAACATTACATTAATACAAATCAAGTAGTTGCCTATCCTTGCCTTGTTTTTGAATAGCCTACATAAATCAAATAGTGTAAAATACATTTCAGAGAAAGTTTTTCTCAATCTTTTCCACTTGCCGAATTGTATATTTAATTGATTTATATTTTTAATGGAAACAGATAGGCCTTGGGCATTATTTGCACGAAACTATTTTCTCAGACAATCTGGTATTATCATGATAAGCAATTATCTCTGTGGTTAAAACATTAAAACAGCACGCCACAGGAAAAGTGTTCAAAAACAATCGCATCCACAACAAATATTTCTAATGATTGAATTTAAAAAAATGTTGTAACTTCAGTAATGATTTCATGTTTAAGTGTTTAACTCCATTAATTTGAATGGCATATTTAATATAAATGTTTATATCAGAAGTATTTTATTTATTTAAACTGTTATTTGCGTCAGTTTCACTAAACGGCTCAACACGCGGCTCGCTGCCGCGGACATTTAAGAAGGAATGGATATTTGCTTCAAGTGACAGGCTTGGTGATTGAAATTGTATTTGTATAATCTTTCTGTATATGTTTAATTTTCTTTAGATTTTCTGTATAAAAGTGACCAAAAATACATTTAACTCCAGCTCACCATCGGTGTCGCCAAAGTGCTCCATCTCCAAAACGTTCGTACGCATGGGTCAGAGTTTGCGTGCAGGTGCGCAAATTTTCCCGTCAAGTTTTTCTTTATAAATCCCACCTTTTGCGCAGGAACTGGCGTACGCATGTTTTCAGCCCCGTTTTGTGCGTACGCAAGCTTTATAAATGAGGCCCCTGATCATTTGGTTGTCAATAATACTGTACATCCCAAACATATTCAACACAGTATTAAGATAGAATGATGAAAAACTCTTGAATGTGATTAAAACTATATAACTAATTCTCTGTGTTCATTAAATAGATCAATCAACACAAGATGTTGTTTCTGTTTTATTTCTTATAATTAAACTATCAGAACACAATATATTAAAACAATTAAATTACATAAATATATCTAATTCAAATAAGACCTATTTATTACACAAACCACCCTGAATGAAATAAACTAAAATGATTTTATTTACACTGTAAGAGTTGTTGACTAGTGAAGCTTCAACTCTTAAGTCTTTCTAGTTTGCCAACCTTTGCACCAAATTCACAAAATTACATGAGTTTAACTTTTAGGAAAAACACCATATTTTATCTCACACCGTTTCATTCTGAGGCATTTGACATGAAAACAAATGGTGCTAGCAACATTTTTTCATATGTTTGAGAAGGCTTGGTAAATGTCTGAAACTCTTCTCACACCGAGTACAGTAGTACGGCTTCTCTCCAGTATGAAGTCGCTCGTGATTTTTCAGGTTTCCAGACTGAGTGAAACTCTTGTCACAATATGAGCACTTGTAAGGTTTTTCTCCAGAATGAATTCTTTGGTGCCGTTTCAGTTCACCAGATGTAGTAAAGCTCTTCCCACAGTCACAGCACAAATGATCTCTCACTTCATTATGTGTTTTCTGGTGCCGTTTACAACTTTCCAGTCTTGAAAAACTCTTTCCACAGAGAGAACACATGTGAGGCCTCTCATCTGAATGAACTTTCAGGTGTTTTTTGAGATATGATGATGAATTAAAATCTTTCCCACAGAGAGGACACATGTGAGGCTTCTCGTCTGAATGAACTTTCAGGTGTTTTTTTAGATATGATGATGAATTAAAATCTTTCCCACACTGATCACATTTAAATGTTTTTTCTCCAGAGTGAGCGTGCAGATGGTTCCTGAGACTTGATGCATCTTTGAAACTCTTCTCACACTGAGTACACTGGTACGGCTTCTCTCCAGTATGAACTCGCTCATGCACTTTCAGGTGTGCAGACTGAGTGAAACTCTTGTCACAATATGAGCACTTGAAGGGTTTTTCTCCAGAATGAATTCTTTGGTGCAGTTTCAGATACTCAGCTGTTGTAAAGCTCTTCCCACATTCCAAACACACATGATCTCTCACTTTATTATGTGTTTTCTGGTGCTGTTTGAAATGATCCAGCCTTGAAAATCTCTTTTCACAGACAGAACACATGTGAGGTCTTTCATCTGAATGAACTTTCAGGTGCTTTTTGAGATTTGATGTCGAATTAAAACCTTTACCACACTGATCACAGTTAAATGGTTTGTCCCCAGAGTGAAAGTGCAGATGATTCCAGAGACTTGATGCTTGAGAAAAACTCTTTCCACTGCAGATGCTCTGCGTTTTGGCTTTTTCTCTTTGAGTTTTGAAATCACAATGTTCTAGTTTATGTTCTTGCTTCACTTCCATCCAGTCTAAAACAAAATATTATGCGATTAAGATCAGTTCAAGTGAACATGATTTAATAGTAGAAGGCAACAGAGATCAGGTATCTGTATAAAGTATCACATTTTTCGATTAGGCAAAGGTTAGTTCTGTCATTCTTGTGTGTATTAATACAATCAAAATGTGCATAACAAAAGCCATGCAAGATCATTATCATTTAGATACACTTCTATATCTTAAATCTGTTAAACTTCAGTTTTAATGTTTCCCAGCAGTCAACAATGAAGAATCACAACACAGGCTCATTGGAAAAACCTGGGGCAACATTTCTGCAAAACATGTTCCAAATTATACATACATATCGCTGCAGTTTCCAACAGAAATGAACACTAGATGCAGTAAAACAGCAAACACAAAAAAAAAAAAAAAGAAGATTAGGGGCAAATTATGCATTAAAGATACAATATGTCTTTTTTTTTTTTTCGCCGCTAGGGGTCTCTAACCTCTTAAAATAACAAAGGTATGGAAGCTTGTTTCCGCCAATGAATAATAAATAAATAATAATAATTGCGACTTTTTATCTCACAATTCTGACTTTTTTTCTCACAATTGCGAGATATAAAGTCAGAATTGCGTGTTATAAAGTCGCAATTCTGGGAAATAAAGTCGCAATTGCGAGATATAAAGTTGCAATTGCGTGACATAGTCGCAATTCTGAGAAATAAAGTCGCAATTGCGAGATTTAAAGTCGCAATTCTGAGAAATAAAGTCGCAATTGTGTGTTATAAAGTCAGAATTGTGAGATATAAACTATTCTAAAAAAAAGGTAAAAAAAAGAAAGAAAAAAGTTTTCCTTAGAATTGGACTTTATATCTCGCAATTCTGACTTTATAACACACAATTGCGACTTTATTTCACGCAATTCTGACTTTATATCTCGCAATTCTGAGAAATAAAGTCAGAATTGCGAGATGTAAACTCGCAATTGTGAGATAAAAAGTCGCAATTATCTTTTTAAATGTTTTATTTTGTGGCAGAAACAAGCTTCCATACAAAGGCGTAGGTTGATGAAGAAAAATTTCATGCGGAATTATGGAACTTGTCGTCAAGCTGAAGTATCTAATAATGTTTATGGATGAGTGAATACATTGATGTTTTTATCATGACTGTGGTATGAAGCAGGGCGCGACTGCTAATAAGAGACAGGTATCAGCGCCACACGCACGTCCCGCGAGCCTCGCGGATATAAAGGAATAAGGACACTTCATTTTACCAAACTACCCGCAAATGCTTAATTAATACTCACACAGGTCAGTTTATTAGACAAATTAAACTTGTGAGGTAACGCAGCGCTGTTTCTACACTTTCACACTAAACTGCATTTGAGTGTGTTGAAAGTTATAATGTTATTCTTTGTGTTAGTTTGTTGGCTATATGAGACTAGCAGTAAGCTAGATCAACATTAGAATAACATACAGATCATATTCTAACATTTCATCATGTTGAGCTATATAGCACTGATTAGTTTTATGTGCATTTGCTCACCTGTCTAATAAAGTACATGTAAGAGCTCTGTCAAGTCGAAGTTTGTCACGGACGTGGAGCTCTCGGCATCTCGAAAATGCCACGCTGATATTGATCCTCGTTTTAGTTCTCCTTTTTTCCCAAAGTCTGCTTGCCATGATCCATAATGTTTGAACGAAACAACAACAGCATAAGCGTGCCGCTAAACATAACGCAGTTGTTGTTGTGGCAAATTCAAAGTTCTTTTTGGTTCAGGTCTCAAAGAAGTTTCTCGGAGTCGAGGTTCCAGGTCAGAAGAATTAAGAATTTTTCCATTCTCTCATCTTTTTCAGACCTATTTTTTCATGCTTGTCATTTTCATTACATCATACTTAGACATGAATCAAGGAAAATTCTCCAACATTGTCCACGTCTGTCGCCAGGTTACTATGGCAGTACGAGCGGAAACCAGGGATAACGTGGATATTACGTCAGTGACAGGTGACAAGTGAACCGGGACGAGCCATTATTTAAAATTGGAATTTTTCTGAAATTAAAAATCTTTGGGAACTTTTGGGATATTGTAAGTACACAACTGCAGGAAATATATCACACTGTGCAAGGGCTTTTTGGATATTTTATTATAAAATTCTTCCATATTGTACCTTTAATGAAGAATTATTTCCACACGGCTCCTTGCAAAATATTATTTTATGACCTCAAAATACTTTTTACCGCAGTGCATAATCTGTCAACGAATACATTTTGGAGTTTGCATCACATAACCAGCTCCATGTGTTTGATTTTTCTGAGATACTAAGCTTGTTCAGAGGCTCAACTGATAGAGAATGGTACTTGTGATGCTGAGATCTTGAGTACGAATCCATGAAACACGAGTTACGACAAAAGAGCTCAAAGACGACTAGAAAGAAGCTAAAATGGCATGGTTGCGTTTACGTCACATTTGCTTTTTTAACACTATCGGGTAGGTTTAGGGTTTAATGCAGGTGTACGTTATTTTAAAACGTGATGGACATTAACCTTTTACAGCCACTCACCGGACATTCAATTCAAAACTGCTGTGATACGTACTACAAACACCAACGTAATAAACGTTGCAAGAATAGCGTTAATCTCTTTCGGATAAATCGCAAAACGGTCACGATGCAACGTAATATAATTGTGCAGAATTTTTTTTTTTCACACAGATACGTTTTCCCAATGAGCCTGGGCTGAAGAATCAAGAATGGACACCAACCTGTTTGTTGCTCAACATCTTCATGTTTTATTCTGGATGGTTCTGGATCACTCATGTCTTCAATCTCCTCTTTAATAAACTCCATCTTTAACAGTCACACAGATCTCAGCTGCTACTCCTGGAGTTTGTCCTTCTCTTGTAGGATGTTGGGAATATTCCCAGTAACAACAGATCTACCAAATTAAAAAAAGAAGTTAATAAATATACTGAAATATTAATTGTATTTACATTAAGTGATCAAGTGTTTTCTGTTGGAATTATGAAGTATTTAAATGCCTTTTAGATATTAATTGCATTTAAAACAAGGATTGTTTAATTGTCGTCCAACGTTTGAGCCATCATGTTTAACTGAGCTGCTGAAAAGCCTCTTAGTCGCCAATAGTTCCCTGTTTTCACTTCAATCATTGCGGTGATGTCTGAGATCTTCTGTAAAGTGCCACATTTTATATGTGTGACTGTCAACAAGCTAAAACAGAGTCTGTGAAAAACTCTCTGCCAACATATTATTACACTCTAATAATAACCCCCCAGGACACATAACACATTTCATCACATTATACATTGCTTAAACACGTAAATTCTAGAGCTATTTAATGTTAAACTCTGTAATCTGGTAACATCTCTCACCTGCAGACTGGAAATATACGGCATCAGGAGAAAATATTCCACATTTGTCCTTCATTCACGATCGCTTTAGCATCTCTTACATCGTATTTGAATTCTGCCGACTGTCAGCCCTTAAAAACAAACTTGTTTTCATCTATATTTTTCTGTTTCTGTTGTCAGACAACGGGACGAATATGAAACAGTGACTGAAACGAGACCCATACATGTTAACCAGCCAGTAATAATCGCTCATGTAAATAGTAACAGATTATTTATTTTCTTCCTTCTGACAGCCTCGACTCGACTGAATGGGATAATGCTCCACTCAGCCTACATTCTCTTCTGCGCATGCTCAGTAAGCCGGTCATTCTTCTTAAAGGGGCCACATATTATTAGGGTGCCATGAACTGCATTTTTTTTACATTCTCTGAGGTCCACTTATAATGTTATCAAAATGTTTCCATAAAAAATATCTTAATTTATAAGTAATATTTTCTATTAAATTTTTAAACCTCTCTTTCAAACCATGTTTTGATGGGCGTGCCACATTCAAGACTTGGAAGTAAATGATTGGGAAACAGTTTTGCATATTAAAATATATTCAACATCCATGCCATAACACATGTGGACTTTATTTGAAAACTTCTAATGTTGAAAAATATCTTGTTACATAGTTTAAACATTTGCAAACAATGTGAAACATTTATGTGTATTACATATTGTGGCAAATAAAGTTCAAGTACTGAGTTACCACAGTTATAGTTGACAGGATAACTTAAACAGAATATGAATGAATGTTCAATCGTTTGTCGCACTATCATTCTTATAAGCTATTCATCATTTCGATGCAGTAAAAAAAAAAAAAAACATTGTCATTTGAAGTGTTGTGTCTTAAATAGTGCTGTCAATTGGTTATAAAAAAACCTGGATAAATCACACTTTTTTTGTGATTAATCGCAATTAAAAACACAGACTTTATATATATATATATATATATATATATATATATTATTATTATTATTATTATGTAATAATAATATCCAAATGAATGTAGAAACAACATTAAGACAGTATATTTTAAATACTTGTTAAATGGCATCTTTATGAATGAAGGCCAGTATCACTGATACTAATACAGCTACTGATGTCTCAATAAAAATCACCCCCTCCTCCATTTTAAACATCAATTATAGCCATTCGACATTGCAGTGTAACTGAAATCTAACCTTTGTTAGACTTCAAAAATATAACAACTTTTAATTTAAGTGAACTTAAAACAATCTTCACATAAACCCATAATACATGTCATATTTACCTGTACCCTGTGAAATATACAGACATTGAATAAAGTTATCAAATAGTCTGCACTGGATAAATTATAAAATAAATATATATTAATCCTTATTAAAGCTACAAAAGTTCTTCAGTCAAGAGCAGTGAATAATTTTCTCTTTTAACTTTTGCTTTGATTAACATTAATGACAGACGGCCTGCTGTCACTTTAGGACACAAATCTGATGAGCGTCTCATTTTCACACAACTCTTTACGTTCATTTAAGACTTTATTTAACAAATTTTAGACTGCTCTTATGAGGATACTCGACAAAACGGTCATTTTGGCATAATTGTGTGTTATTGTTTGTTCATACCCGAAAGAGAACTCGATACTGGCGCACGTTTTTCTGTGCGTTGTGTGTGTGTCACACAGACAGGACATTCACAGGCAGCGCGTTCTCTTTTGTATTGTCGCACTTGAATGGTTTAAAATCATTTGCATTAATAAGAGTGCTGCGTTAATTGCGTAAAAATGTTTTTTACAGCGTTAAACTGAAGAAATTAATCGAATGCATTAACGTGTTAACATTGACAGCACTAGTTTTAAATAGTAAAATGAAGCAAACAAACGAACAGTGTCTTACTGACACTGAATCAACATACACCGATGCTACATTTTCTATAAATCCTAGTCGTTTGCAAAAATAAAATAAAAAAGCATAGCAAAACGTCTTGTAATCCTCAGATTGAGTTGAAGGTGGTCCATCATCCAGCAAGAAATGTCTGTCAGGCAGGCTGAGATACGAGCATCTACTGTTGGATCCTCTGGCTGGAATGAGAGATTGAGTTGTGTGACATCAGCATAACAGTGATAGAAAAAAAAAAAAAGTTTCTGAATGACAGATCCCAGTGATGACATGTAGATGGAGAAGAAAAGTGGTCCAAGCACTGAGCCCTGAGGCACCCCAGAGGCTAGATTTTGTGACATAGAGTGAGAAGTAAGACTTGAATCAATGGAGTGCAGTTTCTGAAATGAAATTCATCTTGAGGGTTGAAAGGGGGATCAATGACCTCTTATATGTCAAAAGATTTTTTGAATTTTTTTGGAAACTTTACATGCCGTTCTGTTATTGTAAAACATCGTCTTTACATTTTCATGCCCTAAACATAAGATGACAAGAGATAAATTACACTATTTTAGTGGAAACTTAAAAGACATGGGCTGGATTTCCCGATAACGTTGTGTCTTAGCGCTACGAAGACTCTAAAGTATAACTTAACTAAATGTATACCATTTCTAGGCCTGTTCCCCGAACTATACCTTAGGAGGTTGCTTAAGATATACCTTCTTACGTGTTTCGTTACCAGGTTCTGTCCGTGGCGATGGTGCTAAATTGGTTATCGATGGCTCGAGAAACAATCATTCACTCATGCGGGGCTGCTTCACTGCGTTGTGTGAGAAAGCGGTGTTCTTTATAAAAGAACAACTTCAGAAATAGTTGAAATTGCATTTATTAAGATTAATGGGATATTATAAAAAATAATCCAAACTATAGCCTAGCCTACATATTTTAAAATTGTATCATATATTGCTGCCACAATAATGGCCCATTTCAAATGTTTTTGTGCTTTCTTCTTTCTCCTTTTTGTCCGCTGAGGTGGAGCTGCGGATGGCAATAAAATCACAGACTAACCCCTCTAAATGTTAAAAATACCGTACGACCCCATGAGAAACAATTACCGTCCGAATAGGGCTTAACTGGCAGTATGCTTTCACTGGCCTTTGAAAGGGCTCTGCGGACGGCGCCGTCTTTGATTTAGCACAAATATTTGCTGTATCGCTGCCATAGTTTAAGCAAACTCCCCTCCACAATCATTCCTTTTAAATATACTCCTAAGCCTTTGCTGCCTAATGGTTTGCCAGCTGATGTACCTTTGGTTACTATAATTAAAAAGCTAACAACAATCAGTGTAATGACAATTTTATTCTTTGCATGAAAACACTTGAATTAGCCTAATTGAACACTAAGTGTATTAACTTCAGAATTATATTCGTACAGACTGAGATGTAAAGAAGTTTTTTGCAGTGTTGGCCACCTGTTAACAGTGATGAGGTAAAGCTAAGTGTTGTCCAGACCAACCTTACGAACGTATGACTTACATCAGGTATACTTAGGTATAAGAACGTTTCGGGAAACACGTATTAACGATAAGGTACAGCTTAAGGTATAACTTAAGAACGACGTAGCGTTAAGGTTTCGGGAAATCCAGCCCTGATCAATCTTTCTGAAGAAATGTGACAAACATCTTAATGTATCAATATTTTTCTAAATGTTCACTCTTTTGAACTAAAATGCTGAAAGAGTTGTTTTGTGCAGTCCAGTGACCACAAATAAAAGTGAGGCTTAGGGTTAGTACATGTTATTTTATGTGAAACAATAAAATCTCATTTGATATCTGTTAATAGTCCTCGCTCGCACAGGACTGACCGTGGAAATGTGGCTAATAATTTCTGACTGACATATAAATGAACATATCAAACTAATGCAAACAAGTAAAAAAATCTGGTAAACAGAAGCTTTGGTACTTTATTGTTCTTCAGCAGTCAATAATGAAGAATAAAAATGACCTCCAGCCTCTTTGTATGACACAAGATCTGATCATTTGATTGACAATAATATTGTACATCCCAAACATATTCATCACAGTATTAAGATAGAATGATGAAAAACTCTTTAATGTGATTAAAACTATATAACTCATCATCTGTGTTCATTAAATAGATCAATCAACACAAGATTTTTGTTTCTGTTTTATTTCTCATATTACATGAACTATCCGAACACAATATATTAAACAATTAAATTACATAAATATGTCTAATTCAAATAAGACCTACACTCACCTAAAGGATTATTAGGAACACCTGTTCAATTTCTCATTAATGCAATTATCTAATCAACCAATCACATGGCAGTTGCTTCAATGCATTTAGGGGTGTGGTCCTGGTCAAGACAATCTCCTGAACTCCAAACTGAATGTCAGAATGGGAAAGAAAGGTGATTTAAACAATTTTGAGCGTGGCATGGTTGTTGGTGCCAGACGGGCAGGTCTGAGTATTTCACAATCTGCTCAGTTACTGGGATTTTCACGCACAACCATTTCTAGGGTTTACAAAGAATGGTGAGAAAAGGGAAAAACATCCAGTATGCGGCAGTCCTGTGGGCGAAAATGCCTTGTTGATGCTAGAGGTCAGAGGAGAATGGGCCGACTGATTCAAGCTGATAGAAGAGCAACTTTGACTGAAATAACCACTCGTTACAACCGAGGTATGCAGCAAAGCATTTGTGAAGCCACAACACGCACAACCTTGAGACGGATGGGCTACAACAGCAGAAGACCCCACCGGGTACCACTCATCTCCACTACAAATAGGAAAAAGAGGCTACAATTTGCACGAGCTCACCAAAATTGGACAGTTGAAGACTGGAAAAATGTTGCCTGGTCTGATGAGTCTCGATTTCTGTTGAGACATTCAGATGGTAGAGTCAGAATTTGGCGTAAACAGAATGAGAACATGGATCCATCATGCCTTGTTACCACTGTGCAGGCTGGTGGTGGTGGTGTAATGGTGTGGGGGATGTTTTCTTGGCACACTTTAGGCCCCTTAGTGCCAATTGGGCATCGTTTAAATGCCACAGCCTACCTGAGCATTGTTTCTGACCATGTCCATCCCTTTATGACCACCATGTACCCATCCTCTGATGGCTACTTCCAGCAGGATAATGCACCATGTCACAAAGCTCGAATCATTTCAAATTGGTTTCTTGAACATGACAATGAGTTCACTGTACTAAAATGGCCCCCACAGTCACCAGATCTCAACCCAATAGAGCATCTTTGGGATGTGGTGGAACGGGAGCTTCGTGCCCTGGATGTGCATCCCACAAATCTCCATCAACTGCAAGATGCTATCCTATCAATATGGGCCAACATTTCTAAAGAATGCTTTCAGCACCTTGTTGAATCAATGCCACGTAGAATTAAGGCAGTTCTGAAGGTGAAAGGGGGTCAAACACAGTATTAGTATGGTGTTCCTAATAATCCTTTAGGTGAGTATATTTATTACACAATCCACCCTAACAGAAATAAACTAAAATGATTTTATTTACACCGTAAGAGTTGTTGACTGGTGAAGCTTCAACTCTTAAGTCTTTCTAGTTTGCCAACCTTTTCACAAAATTCACAAAATTAATAATTAAAAAGTAATTAAATTTAACTTTTAGGAAAAACACCATATTTTATCTCACACCGTTTCATTCTGAGGCATTTGACATGTGACACAAATGGTGCTAGCAACATTTTTTCATATGTGTGAGAAAGTTTGGTAAATGTCTGAAACTCTTCTCACACTGAGTACAGTAGTACGGCTTCTCTCCAGTATGAAGTCGCTCGTGTGATTTCAGTGTTCCAGACTGAGTGAAACTCTTGTCACAATATGAGCACTTGTAAGGTTTCTCTCCAGAATGAATTCTTTGGTGCCGTTTCAGTTCACCAGATGTAGTAAAGCTCTTCCCACAGTCACAACACAAATGATCTCTCACTTCATTATGTGTTTTCTGGTGCCGTTTACAACTTTCCAGTCTTGAAAAACTCTTTCCACAGAGAGAACACATGTGAGGCTTCTCATCTGAATGAACTTTCAGGTGTTTTTTTAGATATGATGATGAATTAAAATCTTTCCCACACTGATCACAGTTAAATGGTTTTTCTACAGAGTGAATGGGCAGATGAACACTGAGACCTGATGCATCTTTGAAACTCTTCTTACACTCAGTGCACTGGTACGGCTTCTCTCCAGTATGAACTCGCTCATGCACTTTCAGGTGTGCAGACTGAGTGAAACTCTTGTCACAATATGAGCACTTGAAGGGTTTTTCTCCAGAATGAATTCTTTGGTGCAGTTTCAGATATTCAGCTGTTGTAAAGCTCTTCCCACAGTCCAAACACACATGATCTCTCACTTTATTATGTGTTTTCTGGTGCTGTTTGAAATGATCCAGCCTTGAAAATCTCTTTTCACAGACAGAACACATGTGAGGTCTTTCATCTGAATGAACTTTCAGGTGCTTTTTGAGATTTGATGTCGAATTAAAACCTTTACCACACTGATCACAGTTAAATGGTTTTTCTCCAGAGTGAGCGTGCAGATGATTCCCGAGACTTGATGCTTGAGAAAAACTCTTTCCACTGCAGATGTTCTTCGTTTTGGCTTTTTCTCTTTGAATTTTGAAATCACAATGTTCTAGTTTATGTTCTTGCTTCACTTCCATCCAGTCTAAAACAAAATATTATGCGATTAAGATCAGTTCAAGTGAACATGATTTAATAGTAGAAGGCAACAGAGATCAGGTATCTGTATAAAGTGTAATTTACTTGGTTACTTCTGTCATTCTTGTGTGTATTAATACAATCAAAATGTGCATAACAAAAGCTATGCAAGATCATTATCATTTAGATACACTTCTATATCTTAAATCTGTTAAACTTCAGTTTCTCAGCAGTCAACAATGAAGAATCACAACACAGGCTCATTGGAAAAACCTGGGGCAACATTTCTGCAAAACATGTTCCAATACATATCGCTGCAGTTTCCAACAGAAATGAACACTAGAGGCGGTAAAACAGCAAACACTTTTAATACTTTTATTCAAAATATGATTATGGCCAAATTATGCATTAATAAAGACTTATTTTCACACGGCTCCTTGCAAAATATTATATCATGACCTTAAAAACACTATTTACCACAGTGCATAATTTGTATACAAATACATTTTGGAGTTTGCATCACATAACCAGCTCCATGTGTATAACTTTTCTGAGATACTAAGCTTGTTCAGAGGCTCAACTGATACAGAATTGTACTTGTGATGCTGAGATCTTGAGTACGAACAACAAAAGAGCTCAAAGAGCTAAAATGGCATGGCTGCTTCAGCAACTGCGTTTTTATGTCAACTTTGAATTTGTTAACACTATCAGATAGGTTTAGGGTTTAGTGTAGGTGTACGCTATTTTAAAACATGATGGACATTAACCCTTTAGAGCCACTTACCGGACATTTCAATTCTGTACTGTGGCGATACGTACAAAAACCAACGTAATAAAACATTGCCAGAATCACGTTAATCTGTTTTGTATAAAACTGAACACGCTTTTAGCGTCACTCAATGGACATTTCATTTTGAAACTGTCGCGAAACATGCACAATGCAACGGAATATCATTTTGCATAAATGTTACCACAGATGCGTTTTCCCAATGAGCCTGGGCTGAAGAATCAAGAATGGACACCAACCTGTTTGTTGCTCAACATCTTCATGTTTTATTCTGGATGGTTCTGGATCACTCATGTCTTCAATCTCCTCTTTAATAAACTGACAAAGAGAGTCTAAAACAAAATATTATGCAATTAAGATCAGTTCAAGTGAACATGATTTAATAGTAGAAGGCAACAGAGATCAGGTATCTGTATAAAGTGTCATTTTTGATTAGGCAAAGGTTAGTTCTGTCATTCTTGTGTGTATTAATACAATCAAAATGTGCATGACAAAAGCTATGCAAGATCATTATCATTTAGATGCACTTCTATATCTTAAATCTGTTTGTTTCTCAGCAGTCAACAATGAAGAATCACAACACAGGCTCATTGGAAAAACCTGGGGCAACATTTCTGCAAAACATGTTCCAATACATATCGCTGCAGTTTCCAACAGAAATGAACACTAGAGGCGGTAAAACAGCAAACACTATTAATACTTTTATTCAAAATATGATTACGGGCAAATTATGCAAATTATACTTATTTTCACATGGCTCCTTGCAAAATATTGTATCATGACCTTAAAAACACAATTTGCTTAGTTGGGGAAATTTAATATTCAACAATATTATTGATCTGCCTTACTTAGGGTGGACGATGACGCAATTTTCTTCTAGAAACAAACTTTGTTGTATTATTTCATCAATATCATTTTGCATAAATGTGACCACAGATACGGTTTCCCAATGATCCTGAGCTGAAGAATCAAGAATGGACACCAACCTGTTTGTTGCTCAGCATCTTCATATTTTATTCTGGATGGTTCTGGATCACTCATGTCTTCAATCTCCTCTTTAATAAACTCCATCTTTAACAGTCACACAGATTTCAGCTGCTACTCCTGGAGTTTGTCCTTCTCTTGTAGGATGATGGGAATATTCCCAGTTACAACAGATCTGCCAAATTAAAAAAAGAAGTTACTAAATATATACCGAAATACTAATTAGTAAATTAAGTGAACATGTGTTTTCTGTTGGAAATATGAAGTAGAAAGTTAGAAATGAGTTATATTTAAAACAAGGTTTAATTGTTGTCAAAAGTCTGACAGAAATAACAGAGCCATCAAGCATCTTTGTCTATAAAAGTTCCCTGTTTTCACCTCATTCATTATAGTGATGTCTGAGATCTTCTGGAAAGTGGAACATTAAGCACATTTTATTGCTGTCAACAACAGACAACTGTGAAAAACTCTCTGCCAACATATTATCACACTCTAATTAATAAACCAGGACAAAAAAAACACACATTTAATTACATTAACGTTAGTACTTAAACACGTAAACTCTCTAGCTGTTTAATGTTAAACTCTGTAATCCGAGAAACATCTCTCACCTTAAATCTGGAAATAGGCTATTCATCCGAAGACAATAATCCACGTGTGTCCTTCATTCACGATCGCAAGATAACGTAATGCACTAAAAAACTCATCAATGACTTCAGCTAAAAAAAAAAAAAACACATAAAAAGAAAGCTCAGGTAAGAGGCAACCGAATCTTTATTTTCTTTCTTCCAACAAACAGAATCGAGTGCGCTGCTCCTCTCAGGCACTCGCCCTTCATTCTTCTGCGCATGCTCACTACGCTCCGCGTCGTTCTTCTTAAAGGGGCCGCATATTCCTACGTAAATCACATAGGCTGCATCCGAAATCGCATAATTCCCTTATATAGTAGGCGAAAAACAGTATGTGAAAAAGAAGTATGTCTGAACACACAGTACTCATAAAAGAGTAGGCAAATAAAGTACCCGGATGACCTATTACTTCTGGTAAGATTCTAAAGTGTGCATATGATGGACACTTTACTATTCCATGAGGCCATGCCAGAGGATTTGTGAATGACAGTGAAGTGATGTAACTTAAGCTGGTAGGTCACATGATAATGACAACATGGGAAATGTAGTATGTCCAGATTACATGCATACTACACACATTCATACTCTATAGCAGTGGTTCCCAATTCCAGTCCTCGTGACCCACTGCTCTGCACATTTTGTAGGTCTCTCTTATCTGAAACACTCAGTTCAGTTCATGGAGTCTCTCCTAATGAGCTGATGATCTGGTTCAGGTGTGTTAAATAAGGGAGACATACAAAATGTGCAGAGCAGTGGGTCATGACTTGAGGACTGGAATTGGGAACCACTACTCTATAGAACCTACTTTTTATAGCAGTCAAGAAGAAATTACTTATTCAAAATAAGAACTACTAAAGAGAGTATGCAATTTCGGACGCAGCCATACAGTGCCGGTGAGGTTACGAACCTGGTCCTCTTCGAAATCGGGTCTCCATTAGGACCCCAAGCGATCCAATTAGGTGTGTTTGACATCGGCTGCAGCTGGATGAAACCGATCAGCCAGGGGGGCTAAAAATAGAGACCCGATTTCGAGGAGGACCTGATTTGTCACCACACCGGCACTGTATTGCTGACGTGAAGTTGAACTAGTGTTGTCAAAAGTGTCAAGTTGGTACTGCTGTTGAGCGGAATCGTAAACACCTCTGAATGGCCGTTGTGCTCACATACTCATCAAATATGTCTGTGATTGGCTACAATGATCAGCGCTTCAAAAACATGTTGTAAATACCGGTATACATCAATGACGCTCTTCACCGAGCGCAACACAGATACACACGGGAGCGTTTGAAAGCAGGCTCCTACAGAATCATGTTATGATAATCATGTGATCATATACCATTGACATGTTAGCTTACAGTTAGCTTATGTACTAGAATAGCATACAAATACCCGATTAACCTGATAACTTAGGTTATACGCACATTTGCACTTATCCTGCTATTATTATTATTATTTAATTAACTGGCAACACCTGCTCAATGCTTCAAAAACATGTTGTCTTCACTGAGTGCTTACACAGATGCACACGGGAGCATTTGAAAGCAGGCCTCTATCAGCGGATAAATTAGGGATCCGCTGATAAGACGCCTGGTTTCAAACGCTCGGTGAAGACAACATGTTTTTGAAGACACAATGGCCAATCAAAGAACATATATGTTGAGCGAGTGAACACAATGGCCAATCAGAGACATATATGTTGAGCACGTGAACACAATGGCCAATCAAAGAACATATATGTTGAGCGCGTGAACACAATGGCCAATCAGACATATATGTTGAGCGCGTGAACACAATGGCCAATCAAAGAACATATATGTTGAGCGCGTGAACACAATGGCCAATCAGACATATATGTTGAGCGCGTGAACACAACGGCCAATCAGAGACATTTATGTTGAGCGCATGAACAAAATGGCCAATCAGAGACATATATGTTGAGCGTGTGAACACAATGGCCAATCAGAGACATATGTTGAGTGCATCAACGCAATGGCCAATCAGAGGTGTTTAAGAATTCGTTCAACAGCGCTTAAAATGCTAGAGGGAAATGCTGGTATCGTCACACTTTTTAAATTTCAGTACCAGCATAGTTCCATACATAGTATTTTTTTCCCCCCTACTATAGAAGTCAATGGGTGCCATCAACTGTCTGGTTACCAACGTTCTTTAAAATATCTTCTTTTGTGTTAAACAGAACTAAGAAACTCACACAGGTTTGGAACAGCATGAAGGTAAGTAAATGTTAACATTTTCATTTTTGGGTGAGCTGTCCCTTTAAGTGTTCCTCAAAGTTCTTTTATCATTTAAAATTCTTTCCACACTGATGACATGTGAAAGAGTTTTTGGCTTCTGTTCTAGTTGTATATCAACTGTTTGTTTATTGTTTCATATTTTACAGCTTCTATAATTCCAGATCTGGTGAACTGAAGCTTTGTTACTTTATTGATCTTAAGCAATCAATAATGAAGGATAAAAATGAACTCCAACCTCTTTGTATGATACAAGACCTAATCATTTGATTGACAATAATACTGTACATCCCAAACATATTTATCACAGTATTGACAAAAAAAACTAAAACTCATTAAAAAAAACTCATTCATATAACAAATTCTCTGTATTCATTAAATAGATCAATCAAGACAAGATGTTTCTGTTTTATTTCTCATAATTGCATGTACTATCAGAAGACAATTTAGTACACTTAGTAAATAATAACAACTCTTCCCACACTGAGTACAGTATTACAGCTTTTCTCCAGTATGAAGTTGCATATGTGATTTCAGAGATTCTGACCGAGTGAAACTCTTGTCACAATATGAGCACTTGTAAGGTTTTTCTCCAGTGTGAGTTCTTTGATGCCGTTTCAGACAGTCATCTCTAGTAAAGCTCATCCCACAGTCCAGACACACATGATCTCTCACTTCATTATGTGTTTTCTGGTGCACTTTAAAACTCTTCAGCCGAGACAAACTCTTTCCACAGAGAGAACACACATAAGGCTTCTCATCTGAATGAACTTTCTGGTGGTCTTTTAGATCTGATGACAAGGTAAAATATTTACCACACTGATCACAGTTAAATGGTTTTTCTCCAGAATGACGAAGCAGATGAACACTGAGACCTGATGCTTGAGAAAAACTCTTTCCACACTGAGTGCATGTATACGGTTTCTCTCCAGTATGAATTCTTTGGTGCCGTTTCAGATGACTGGGTGTAGTAAAGCTCTTCCCACAGTCACAACACACATGATCTCTCACACCGGTATGCATTTTCTGGTGCAGTTTAAAACTGTCCAGCCTCGGAAAACTCTTTCCACAGAGAGAACACACATGAGGCTTCTCATCTGAATGAACTTTCAGGTGTTTTTTTAGATCTGATGACAAATTAAAATCTTTACCACACTGATCACAGTTGAATGGTTTTTCTCCAGAGTGAAGGCGCAGATGTTTACTGAGACCTGATGCTCGAGAAAAACTCTTTCCACACTGAGTGCATGTATACGGTTTCTCTCCAGTATGAATTCTCATGTGTCTGTTAAGGTTTCCTTTTTTTGGGAAACTCTTTCCACACTGAGAGCAGGAGTGCAGCTTTTTGGCTTTTGTTCCTTGAGTTTTGAAGTCGTCACAGTGTTTCGTTACATAATTTAGTTTGTGTTGTTGCTCTTCCACTTTCTTCTGGTCTAAAATAAACATATTAAGCAGTTAGAATCAGTTCAATGAGGTAAAATCTGAAAATGAAGAACACTTATTAGACAAAAACACTTAGTTAACATTAGTTAACATGATCTAACAATAAACATTACTTCTACAGCAATAATTATATATTTTATTAACCAACATTAAAAAAAGATACATTTATAAATAAATAAATACTGTAATAAATGTATTGCTCATTGTTAGTTCATGTTAGTTAAATACATTAGCTAATGTTAACACATAAGACCTTGTTGTAAAATGTTTCCAGAGTATCTTTGATGTGCAAAGGTCAGTTCTGTCATTTACTTGTTAATACGATTAAAACTGGGTTATGATCATTTAGATGCATTTTTCTATCATGTATCATCCATATACTGCTATTATTTCACAGCCACCAAAGCGGTCAACAATGAAGAATCAAGAATGGAAACCAACCTATTTGTTCCTCAGTATCTTCATGTTTTATTCTGGATGGTTCTAGATCACTCATGTCTTCAATCTCTTCTTTAATAAACTCCATCTTTAACAGTCACACAGATTTCAGCTGCTACTCCTGGAGTTTGTCCTTCTCTTGTAGGATGATGTGAAGTATTTTTTGGTGAATAGTTGTGTGAGGGGCTTCACTGCAGGTGTGAACTGTGATCACTGTGTGATACTGACGCCCACAGGACCAGATCTGGAAAATCAAAGATAAGTTACTGAATTTATACTGGATTACTTTAACAGCAAACACATATGTAGTCCACACTAGAGGCTTAGTAACTACTAGCTAGTTTGTAACTAACTCTGTACTTTATTCAGTTGCACCATTTGTTCGTAAGGCAGATGTTTACCCTCGATGATCCAATAGCAGCCTTCAAATACGTGAGCAGAAGTTTTGTTGAAATGCCGTGAATTTCAGTTTATCATTCATTCTCACTTCTTTTACCAAATGTACCTAACGGTAGAAATCATGAATATCATGAATATCAAAAGTGTTTTTAAATGTAAATATCATTCAGAAACTGTATTTGAAACAAAAAAATATGGATAAATAAATAAGAACTGATACAAAAAACATAAGAAATGACATTTATTGATTGTGACTGATTTTATTTGACATGCACAACACGGACCGATGGTACAGATGCACACAGCTGCACACAGCTGCACGCTGTTAGGACGGGTTCGTGTTCATGAGCCGCTAACAAAGTAGGCTAATCTACTCACATAATGTTCTCTCTATTAAAATGTAAGCGAGTGTAAATGTCAGCATTATCATACATGTCTAAAGAATTGAAGTCTGTCTGTCAGGTAAAAAAAGAGCTTATTGATATAGTTCAGTCTGCTATTTTATTCCAACCATTACTCCTGATCGGAGGGTTCCGTAAATATTTAGTTTATACATAGAGTTAAGCTTCAACTAAGTTTAATGGTGCAATGCAAAACTATTTAGTAGTGCGTAAGTTGTAACTTAGTTCCCATTTACATCAAAACTAAGGCTAAGTTGTAACTTACGCACAGCTGATGCAACCGTCCCCTGGCTCTCCAGCGGTGGTACAGCAACTGTGGTGACGGGTCGTACATACGTACATGATCGAGACGTTCCCTTTCAGTTGGTCACGTTCGACACCACGTCTTCATAGACAGAATTTTCAACTCCACTGACTGCAGAGGTTCAATGTGGGACCTCTGCAATGCCATAAGCACCAGAGATAATTCCCAAGAGGGTATAGAATGAGGGCAAGGCAGATTTACCCTCTTCACACCCCTCAGGAACCTGATGACCAGGTCATGCCTTCCTAAGGACTTACCGTCAACTGCATTGTGATGTGCGACAATAGCGGCAACATACATTCTGTGGGTGGAGGGAAACAGTCTTTGCTCCAACTAATCTTGCAGGAAGGAAAGCACAACACTGATCAGGCACTTTAGGGGATGTTCCAGTTGGGAAGAACACCACTCAACGACTATCACTGCTTAGGGTAGTCCACTTAAACCTCCACGTCCCGTTCAGAGACCAGAGGTCTGAATGCAAGTGCCATAGGGTGCCCCACTCTGAGCAAGCAGATCCTTTCTCAGAGGAATGCACCAGGGAGGGGCTGTCGTGAGGAGCATGAGTTTTGGGAGCCAGGTCCGGTTGGGCCAATAGGGCACAACTAGCAAGACCTGCTCCTCGTCCTCCCTGACTTTGCACAGTGTCTGTGCGAGAAGGCTCACCAGTGTGCCAGTGTATCCGTGCCGAGGGTCTCCTCGGTCAGGAAGTAAAACAACTGGCAATGTGGTGTGAGAGGCAAGCAGGTCCACCTGTGCAGGCTCCGAAGCGTCTCAAAATCAGCATGTCTGGGATGTGAATGTGGATGTGAAGCAACCTCAGATACTTCTGACTCCAAAGGAGGAGATAGCGGGCGAGTTACCACATGTGGCGGGAGCATAGACCACCCTGAGGGTTGATGTACGCAACGGTCGTACGAACCAGTATGTGCTTGCCATGTAGCAGCACTTTGAAGCAGCCCAGCACAAGATTTACTGCTAGCAACTCAAGGCAGTTGATGTGCCAATGCAGTTGAGGACCCGTCCAAATACCCAAAATTGCATGCCCGTAGTACGTGGCCCTCCAGCTGCTGGCAGAGGCATCTGTGAAATCCACAGCATGCCTGGACACTTGTTCTAGTGGTACTCCTGCCCGTAGAAATGAAGGGTCCAACCAAGGGCTGAAGGTTTGGCGACAGTACAGGGTAATGGAAACCCGGTATGTGCCGCTGTGTCACGCCCATCTCAGGACTAGGTCGTGAAGCCATTGCTGAAGCGGCTTCATAAGGAGCATTCCCAGCGGTGTTACTGCATTATGCCAGATGCCCCAGGAGCCTCTGAAATAGTTTCAGTCGGACTGCTGCCCTGCCTTTGAAACTATTCAAGCAGTTCAACACTGACCGAGCACATTCCCCTGTGAGGCGTGCTGTCTGGTTGACCGAGTCCAGCTCCATACCGAGAAAAGGGATCCTCTGCACAGAGTTTGCTCTTTTCCCAGTTGCCCCGAAGTCCCAACTGGCTAAGCATGTCGTACAACTGCTCTTGCGAATGAGGCAGTATGAGCCAGTCGTCGAGGTAGTTGAGAATAAGAATACTGCGTGCTCTCAGGGTAATAATGGTGGCCTCCGTGACTTTCATGAAGATGCGTGGCGACAGGCACAGCCCGAAGGGTTGGACTTGAGGGTCGGGTATCCCAGATCTGCTGGGAGGGGGGTATCAGGATATATTAACCTGGCTGCTTGCTTAACGTTGGGTAGCACGGACCCACAGCTTTGAGGGGGATCTACCATTTCTTGCAGCAGCCTTTCCTTTGTTTGTTATTTTTGACTAAGCTGAACAAATTATTGTATTTGCTCAGCAGCAGCAGCGTAGCAGATCTCATCCGCCAAAATCAAGTCTATGTATATTTCAGGCCCGGTGCCAATAAATGCTGGTTGAAATGTAACCACATCGAGGGCCTTTCTCAATACCAACCAGCAAACTTCGGACTTGCGGTTACTTAGTCCGGTAATTCTGCAAATGGAACAGCATTGTTCTTGATCGCGTCACTCAGCTCGCTCTGGCTACTGCAGTTATCTTCTAAGACTGGAAAAACTGGAAGAACTGGAAGAGACGGCAATTCTCTGAGAAAACAAAGGAAATTAACATTTGAACTCTCTCTTGTGAAGTTAGCATCACCATTTGAGACGCAAGTCTCACCTCAGAATACATCCTTTTCCCTCTTCCCCCACTCCTTCTCTCTCATCCTGAGATAATCAAAATTCACCCAAAAATCTATATGGTTTAATGTTAAAAATTATCATACAGTATTATACATGTTTGGGATCATTTGAAATGTCTCAGTGCGACTGGTACAAATGTCTCATTTTCAAAGAAGTAAACCAAAAGGTAATAAAGTTCTTAGGAGTTTAGAGAAAACTTGCACACAGAGGAGGGTGTGTCTTCCAGGCAAATGGCATCCGGCTCCCAAAAGGTGTAAACTCTAAATGCAAATTCCCATTGTCAGCAAATGTTTCCATGTGAAAGAAGTTTCTGTCTATATAAAAAAATGCAACAAGAGGCTTAGGGCGATTCTGTACCTCAGATCAGCCCATAATCTTGAAGGACCTCAAAGACTTCAGCATTATGTATTTTCTAAATGTCGAGTTTAGCCTACATCTTTTACTCTTCATCTCTGAGCATTCGATGTTATTGTATTGATTATCTTTGAACTGATTATGAAATTGGCATGATAAATGTACCTGACATAATAAATTGTTACATTTGACTTTATTCTGAATTACTCTGAAATTATTTTCTCAAGTAGATTAAGTGAAGTCATATGTTTCCGCAAATCTGCGTACAGGGTTACATCTAGTACATACTAGATCCCAGTTTAGATGGAGTGTGAGGCACATCTGGTGCGATTCTAGATTCCTGACTAACTGTGTGATTTTAACTAAGTTGTTATGCAGTTGCAAATAAGGGGCTAGATAAAAATACTATTAAGGTAATAGCAAGCGATAAAGCAGCATTATCTTAATGTACTAGTCATAACCTCTGGTTATTGTTTGGGCTTTAACTAAGTTGTTATATGGGCGACTGTAGGGGGCTACTTGGGTACTTTTTAACAATAGCAAGCGTGTATGCGGCATTGTTGAATCACTTTAGCCATAATCTCTGGTTATCTATCAGACTGGCGAGTTTGTGACCGTGAGATCCGCGTAAACGGCCGGCGCGAGACTCCCTGAGCGACATAGCTTCCTAATGAACGTGTAAAATATAAAGTAAAGAGTAAAATAGAATAATCAAATGTATTGGTAAACTATTATATAATTGACCAATAACCAATTGGGCAATCTAACCTAAATTCGAGGTTGTGATAAAATGGAGTCAGATAAAATCTTACATGGAATTAAGTAGACCTTCACCTGTTCTATCGGAAACCTCCATTTGGCCGATTTAGATGGGCTTACAATCTCTTTATGTATATTAATGTATATATGAAGAGCTCAGATGCAAAAGCCTCTAAGTGCCATCTGAAATTTTCTTCTAGAATGATCATTTTTATCAAGCTCGTATATTTAAGTTCAGCAATTTCACTTAAATGGCAATGAAAATAACCTATTAATTGTCATTTAAGTGAAAATACTGACCTTAAATATACGAGCTTGATAAAAATGATCATTCTAGAAGAAAATTTCAGATGGCACTTAGAGGCTTTTGCATCTGAACTCTTCATATATTTATCAACAATAAAACAAAATATGTAACACACCACTCTGTCTCTTTTCATTTTCATTTAAAAAATACTATACAAAGCTATACAATAAGAAATAAAGACAAGCAAACAATTCAGTCAAACAAAGTCAGCGCTCTAATAGGTCACAACAGTAAAGTTAAATAGCCTAAATATATAAAGTTCAAGTGAAGTTATGACACTTCACTTTGCCCTCAGCCAAAATGATTTGCCAGGGAACAAATTATAGAATTATGAGACCAAAGACCACTCATTAAATACACACAAGATGAATTATATCTCATGTTTAACCACTAGACTAGAGACAATAGAGCCAGCAGCAGACGTCAGAAGGACTAGACGAGGAAATGATTTTCTCTGCGGGTACATGAGCGCTGAACGCCCAGTGATCGACTGGATCTCACAAAACTGGATCAAATTTTCAAATAGGCACTATAAATAAACCACAGATTTGAGATTTAAACAACTACCTTCTCGACTGAAAAAATCTTAAAACTACATTTCGTGAAAAAATAGCAGTAGTATTTTTTTCCACTGTTCAAAACTACCAGTATTAATTACGCGGGTTTACTCCGACGCTGTTGACGCTTGCTGGTTGGAGCGAGATACATTCTGGGATACTTGGCTGTCTCAAGTCCACTCCACACAGGTCACCTCTCGATGCATCCTCTGTAAAAGGGGCGGATCAAGAACACATCCGGGGATTTGAACAGTACTTGGCTAGATGTGAACTTTGAATTGGAACTGTACTTGGGCAGCGACTGATGACGTTTCACAAGTCCACAAGAACACAAGTACAGACAAGAACGCATATTGAGAAGCGGCCCGAGAGTTGTCATGACTAAACTGAAGCTTTCTTTTTGGTGAATTGTTGTGAGGGATACATCTGCCAAATTCAAGGTTACTGAGTTTATATTGCAATACTTAAATAATTACGCTTCTTAAATTAAATGACCATATAATGCTTGATTTTAGAAATATAGAGCATTTTGATATGGTTATATATAAGTAGCATTTAAAACGGCTCTATAGGAAGGTTGTTCATTTTTATGGGAATACAGATTTTATAAGAGTGAAATAAGACACAGTTTAAATTCTTCAATTAATATATGAATTTAACAGAAATCTAACAAAGATAACAGATATCATACACGATGTACAGACTGAATAGTGGCTGATCAAAATGAATGACTAGTATTTAATTCTCTGTATGTTACACTACAAACAATGTAGCTATACATTTAGGCAAGGCAAACGTAAATTCTTACATTATAAATGGAACATCTCTGACCTGCAGACTGGAAATATATGGCATCCGGAAAAAAATATTTCACATTTTGCTCTTCATTCACGGTCGTTAACAGCGTCACTTTTAGCTTTAACTGGTTAAAGTTTCAGCGCTCGTCTCGTCTCACGCGCTTTTCTCTTTTTTATTGCATTAACAATAACATTAACATAACATACACTTACAGGGGATCACAGTGTATTCGACTGTTGCGATCATAATAGCGTCAAAGGAAACAACAAAAAGAAAAAAAAGAGAGAGAGATGAAACAAAACAAAACTCTAGCGCTTCTCTCTTCTGCGCATGCTCATTGCGCGCGGTGTAATGTTTCTTAAAGGGGCCGCATTCAGTAAATCACATCTCCGCACTGTTATGAAGCAAATACACTATCATAATAATTAATAATATACAGTAATAATAAATATAATATATGGATTCAACATTCTGTTTCCTTCACTCCATAACAGTTACAGTATTATTTTTCTACATCATGTCTCCCTTGCATAAGCCTAAATATAGGGTCTTCTTTTGAATACATGCATAGATATCTACAGCAGTGGTGAGACCAGAAACTTTAAAGTGAGCGGATCTTGGTGAAATAGGTTGGACCTCAATGTTAAATGTGATTTATTGTCAGCCAACAGTTTCATGAAAACAACAAAATCCATTTATAAATAAAACAGCCAGTGAACAGAATAAGAACAAAACACAGAGTTAAATAATTAGGAGGTGTGTGTGTAAGGCTGGACAAGAGTTCTCACTCAAACCACTGCCAGCTGAAGCTTTTGATTGCTTTTAGAGAGAAAACTGCTCATAACTGCTGGTCTAGGATCAGTTTTCTACGTAATACTGGCGATTGTCTCAGCCTGTTGACACTAATGACCTCAGCATAATTAATGAGGTGAAAACAGGGAACTAGACCTTATTTAGACAGTGTTTTCAATGGAGTCCGCTGTAAAAAGCTTTCTAAAGCTCCAAGATCACTTATAATTTTCCACAGCTTATATTGTCTGGAGTTTTTTGTCTACTGAAATCATTTGGAAAGATATGTTCGCAGTGTTTTGTCAGCAGAACGATCCAAAAACACATTATATAACAGCCCACTGAAGAGATGCATGTCTATCCCTCACAGCCTCGCTTTCATTCCTGTTAAAGAAAAAAAAAATCATGGCACTGATTTGAATAAGGTCTATTATGCTTTTTCGAATATTACCTTTCAGACAATGTGTTATAGCTGTTTGTGAATGTAAAAGGTCTGCAAAGTTTTAAAGATCGACGTGTCACTTGATAATAAAGATATTGTCTTCTTAAAGAATTAAGAAGAATCTTAAAGAATTTTGGCCTGCCATAACGAGTCGTCAGCAATTCCAGTCTGAAATATATATTAAATTATATATTAAATATATATTGCAAAATAACGTTATTTAGTCATACTATTCAACTGGTAGTCATGTTAGCACCTATTTAAAAAAAAAATCTAAATTGTATTTAGTATGAAACGCATGCGACTTGAGGCTGAGCTCTAATTGGTTTGTTTCAGATTGTCCTTGGGGTGCACATTTGATTTTAGTAAATCAATATTATTGAAAAGGGTTGAAAGGGGGATCAGTGACCTCTTATACGTAATAAGATCAAGAAAGTTGATGACGATTCTTGGGACCCCTGGCTTCACGGCATAGACACTTTACATGCCGTTCTGTTAAACATGTTTCTGTACAAAATGAACTGTGATTAGTTGCTTTACATGTCAGTCAGGCGGCCTCTGGTTGGTCCTTGGCCAATGAAAGCTGCTAATAGAGTCCAGATACATATGACTTCGGTAGTTACAACAAATTGTTTAATCAAATGTCATAAATTAAAGTTAGCCATAAATAACTTGTTTATGGAACCGTTTCACATTTTTACATTTGTGATCATGCTCATATTCAGGACAACCACATGCTTGTTTGTTTTGATCCTACATCATATAAATATTAACTCTTTCCACACCAGAGCTTTTTTAAAGCCACCGCTTCAGTTTTTTTTTTTTTACAAAAATTTCCTGGCCCCCAGAATATTTTGTTGTATGAATATCTGAACATGCAGTATATCAAAAGAAAGAACAGACCCTGTGAATTTAAAAAACAACAACAGTTTTAATACAGCTTCATGCATTCTTTCTTTATCAACACTTGAATGAGGGTAAGTTTCATTTAAAAAATAATAATAATGAGGCAAAAAGATGAAAAAATTACATTTTTGTTGTCAAAGCCTACATCTGAATCGGATTCAGTACGATGATCAAAACACAGGTGGAGTAGATCGAGCCCATCAACACCCCCAAAGCTTCAGTCATATAGCTCGTCCTGGGTCGACATTTCATTCAGTAACATTAGGCAGTTTTGATTTATATGCGGTTTAATGTTGATGATCGCATTATTTTACATATGCATAATGATTACATATGAAATAGCTTGTTTCTGCATCTTCTTCGCCTGTGTTTTGATCAGGAGATTCAGTACTCTTTCAGAGGATGTGCCATAGAGCTCCCTACCATATAACAGAGAAAACACAGAAAGCCAGAAATTTCCTTCAATGGCAGGGAGTTAAAAACACAGTAAAAAACTCATTGCAGGGATTTTTTGCCCCTATATCTTGAAATAAGAGCTTATTTTTGTTATTTTATGGCATTTCTGCCCATGTGTGACAGGAAACGGTAACAGTATAGTGAGACAGGAGATACATTTCACTATTAACTTATAGAAATTATCATTCTTACTGAAGAAATGTGACAAACTCATAACATGTATATATTTTTTTTCTTTTTTTTTCAACTAAAAGCCTGAAAGAGTTGTTTTGTGCAGTCCTGTGACCACAAATAAAAGGGAGGCACATGTTATTTTATGTGAAACAACAATAAAATCTCATTTGATATGTGTTAATAGTCCTCGCTCACACATGACTGACAGTGGAAATGTGGCTAATAATTTCTGACTGACATATAAATGAACAAATCAAACTAAAGCAAACGGGTAAATATGGAGCTCTACATCAAAATCTGGTAAACAGAAGCTTTGGTACTTTGTTATTCTTCAGCAGTCAATAATGAAGAATAAAAATGAACTCCAGCCTCTTTGTATGATACAAGATCTGATCATTTGATTGACAATAATACTGTACATCCCAAACATATTTATCACAGTATCAAGATAGAATGATGAAAAACTCTTTACTGCGATTAAAACTATATAACTCATCCTCTGTGTTCATTAAATAGATCAATCAACACAAGATGTTGTTTCTGTTTTATTTATCATATTACATAAACTATCCGAACACAATCTTGTACACTTCGTAAATATGAAAATGACATGAATCTAATTCAAGAAAGACCTATTTAGCACACAATCCACCCTGACAGAAAAAAAAAAACAATTAAATTAGTTTATTTACACTGTAAGAGGTGTTGACTGGTGAAGCTTCAACTCTTAAGTCTTTCTAGTTTTCCAACCTTTTCACCAAATTCAGTAAAAACTATATGTTCTCACATTGTACTTCTGAGGTATTTGACAGGCTCGCAATTTATTTTTTTCATATGTGTGAGAAAGTTTGGTAAATGTCTAAAACTCTCTTCTCACACTCAGTACAGTAGTACGTCTTCTCTCCAGTATGAACTCCCTCATGTAATTTCAGGTTCCCAGACTGAGTGAAACTCTTGTCACAATATGAGCACTTGAGAGGTTCTTCTCCAGTGTGAGTTCTTTGATGCCGTTTCAGTTCACCAGATGTAGTAAAGCTCTTCCCACAGTCACAACACGCATGATCTCTCACTTCATTATGTGTTTTCTGGTGCCGTTTGCAATTTTCCCTTCTTGAAAAACTCTTTCCACAAACAGAACACACATAAGGCCTCTCATCTAAATGAACTTTCAGGTGTTTTTTAAGATTTGATGATGAATGAAAATCTTTCCCACATTGAACACAGTTAAATGGTTTTTCTCCAGAATGAATGAACAGATGATTGCTAAGACCTGTTGCATTTTTGAAACTCTCTCCACACAGAGTACACTGGTGTGGCTTTTCTCCAGTGTGAACTCGCTCGTGCACTTTCAGGTGTCCAGACTGAGTGAAACTCTTGTCACAATATGAGCACTTGTAAGGTTTTTCTCCAGTGTGAGTTCTTTGGTGCCGTATCAGATAGTCATCTCTAGTAAAGCTCTTCCCACACTCACAACACACATGATCTCTCACTTCATCATGTATTTTCTGGTGCTGTTTAAAATGATCCAGCCGTGAAAAACTCTTTCCACAGAGAGAACACAAGTGAGGCTTCTCATCTGAATGAACTTTCAGGTGTTTTTTTAGATGTGATGATGAATTAAACTTTTTACCACACTGATCACAGTTGAATGGTTTTTCTTCATAGTGAACACACAAATGATTACTGAGAGTTGATGTTTGAGAAAAACTCTTTCCACACTGAGAGCAGATGTACTCTGTACAATGTTCCTCCTCACCTTCATCCAGTTTATGTCCTAGCTTCACTTCCACCCAGTCTAAAATAAAAAATCATGTGGTTTAAGAACAGTTCAAGGGAACACTTTTGGATGACAACAGCTATGCAAGATCATGATAATTTACCTATATCTTAAATCTGTTCAATTTGTTTCTCAACAGTCAAGAATTTAGAATCAAGAATGAACACCAACCTGTTTCTTCCTCAGTATCTTCATGTTTTATTCTGGATGGTTCTGGATCGCTCATGTCTTCAATCTCCTCTTTAATAAACTCCATCTTTAACAGTCACACAGATTTCAGCTGCTACTCCTGGAGTTTGTCCTTCTCTTGTAGGATGATGGGAATATTCCCAGTATTTATTGATGAATTGTTGTGGGAGGGACACCAGATCTGCCAAATTCAAAGAGAAGTTACTAAATTACTATCATTAAAATTAATTAAACATGTCTGATGGAAATATAGAGAATTTGGATTAAGTTAGATATTAATTGAACATAAAACAAGGTTTGTTTAATTGTTGTCCAAAGTCTGACAGAAATAGCAGAGCCATCAAGCTGCTTTGTCTCCAAAAGTTCCCTGTTTTCATCTCATTCATTATAGTGATGTCTGAGATCTTCTGGAAAGTGGAACATTAAGCACATTTTATTGCTGTCAACAACAGACTGAAACAGAGTCTGTGAAAAACTCTGCCAACATATTATTACTCAAAGTAATTATAAACCAGGAAACACAACGCATTTCATTACATTAGTGCTTAAACACGTAAACTCTGGCGCTGGTTAATGTTAAACTCTCTAATCCTAACAACATCTCTCACCTGCAGACTGGAGATATATAGCATCCGAAGAAAATAATCCACGTTTGTCCTTCATTAACGATCGCTAGATAACATATGCAAAATCAGCATATCGACGACGCCATTACGTCGTATTTGCATTCTGCTGGCTGTCAGCCCTTTAAAATAAACTCGTTTTTATCTCCATATTTTTGTTTATGTTGTCAGACAACAGGAAGAATATGAAATAGTGACTGAAACGAGACCCATTCATGTTAACCAGCATTCACTTTTAAGCAGCTGCTCTTCACTAAAATCCTGAATATAATCGAGACGTCTTCTGACAAAATCACCATACACATAAGATAAAGACAGTTGCTTTGGCTTCGTATATATTTACACATTAAAAAGATCGCTCAGGTAAAAGGCAACCGAATACCCTTTTGCTTTCTTCTAACAAAACAGCGTCGAACTGAATGCGCTGCTCCTCTCAGCAACCCACCCTACATTCTTCTGCGCATGCTCACTACGCGCGGTGTAATTTTTCTTAAAGGGGCCGCATATTCATGCATAACAAAATTACATACAGAGCCGTCGCTAGAGTGGATTAAGTTAAAGGCGTGGTTGATTATGATAAAAAAAAAAAAAAAAAACCTTTAGTTAGTGTGTAATGTTGCTGTTTGAGCATAAAAACATCTGCAAAGTTACAATGCTCAAAGTTCAAAGCAAAGGGAGATATTTTATTTTACATAAATCGCTTTTTAACGACTGATTAGGGCTACATCAGCATCCTCCCGAGTTAGTGACATCACTAACCCTAACCTTTACATAAACCCAGCCCCCGGGAAAATGCAACAAAAGGGGTTGAGTCCATGTTGAGAAGAGGAGTTGTTGTAGTAGAGTACATTTGTGAGTCTGTTCAAGCTGTCACATCCATCTTTTCACATTTATTACAATACAGTCCATAACACAAATGCAATAGCATGGCATCTTACAACAGTTCCCACATGAGCGATTTATAGATTATTATGACAGAATATGCTAATTAATGACTTGAAGATAGTTAACTCCACATCAGCTACATACATTCATTAACTAACCATTCAGAAACGTCCTGTTGCATTTTACACGTTGTCACTTCTTCTTGGATCTCTCCATCATTGTCCAACTCCAGTTTAAACATAAAAGGCAGAACAGTTTCTGACATTTCAGTGCGTGTCTGCAAGCTACTAACACACACACACACACACACACACACACACACACACACACACACACACACACACACACAAGCTGTTGTAGCTCCGCCCTCTTCTTGTAAGGGAGCAGCAGTTCATTTGCCAGGGGTCTCCAACCTTTTTTCATTTGAGAGCTACTTTTTAAAAATGAAAGTGTCAGAGAGCTACTCATGTAATACAGTACTTATATATCTTAAATAATGTCTCATAACTCTCATATTAACAACTATCCAAACTGTTTTAGACCTAAAAGGGTTTTTGTAGGCCTATATGTCACCCTTAAATGTCAGAGAAAAGAACAGAATCAGAGATAAATAAATTATAGAAAATTGTACTTTGCATATTATACTGTAAAACACATAATTATAGTTGATTTTAGTTGATCATAGTAGATCATAACTAGAGATGAAATGGCATGAACAGTACAGTGACAAAAAATGATCACGGTTATCACAGAATCCTGTTCAAAAAGTACTAATACTACACAATGAAATCAATTCACCAAGTTTTATGTCGAAAACCAGCAAATAACAAATAAAATTAGCATCAATATGCACTTTTTGTTAAAATAAACATTAAAATAATAACATTAAAAATGATGGCCAGATTTTAAAAGAGTGTCTTGCAACATGTTATCTACTAACATCACCCTCCAAACACACAAGATAGACACCAATTTGTCTAGTTTTAAATCTTTTTGCAAATTATTCCATTATTCCATAGGGAAATGCAGTTTTCCCCAGTTCTGTAAAAAATCTAGGTACATTTAAAAGCAAACACTTTGAAGATACTGTACTGGGATGTACAATAATACTGTAATACATCCCAAACATATTTATCACAGTATTAATATAGAATGTTTAAACTCATTAATGTGATTAAAACTATAACTTGTTGTCTGTGTTCATTAAATCAATCAAGAAGAGATGTTGTTTCTGTTTATTTTTTGCATGTACCATCAGAAGACTATTTAGTAAACTTAGTAAACAATTAAATTACATGAATATATCCAATTCAATAAAGACATATTTAGCACACAATAATTCTTGACAGAAATACCAATGATTTTATTTACACTGTAAAGCCCCTTTCACACAGAGATTCCGGAAAATACGCGGATAAAGTGACCCGGGATTTTACCCAGGTTCGTTTAATTTTGGTTCATTCACACTGCCAGTGATTTTCCGGAATCAGAGAGTGCGTTCCCACACAACCCGTAAAAATCCCGTAAAGACACGTGACATCGACGTGACATGTAATGTCTCAGCAGCGTCTTAAGTTTGCTTATGAGCTGCGATTTCTCTCTCGAGAAACCACGCTTGTGCATTTTTTTCTCTGATTCGATCATAAACTAGGGCATTACGTACCGTTTCACAGCTGGCGAACGATCCCGGCTTCAGCGTCATCACTACGACACAGCATTTTTACGGCTTTTGTTCACACAGCGCGCGTTCCGGGACTGAACACGGCAATGTTACTAGGTCCCCAACCCAGCATCGATCCCGGCATCAATCCCGGGTCGTGTTTGCGTTCACACAGAAGGCGTTCTGGCAATTTGCCGGCAATTTCGCTGTTGTAAAGGGGCTTAAGAGTTGTTGACTGGTGAAACTTCAAATCTCAAGTCTTTTTAGTTTTCTAAATTACTACATTTTTTTTATCTCACACAGTTTACTTGTAAAGTATTTGACATGAAAACAATTGTTACTCACGTGCAACATTTTTTCATACGAGTGAGAAGGCTTGATAAATGTTTGAAACTTTTTGCACACTGAATACAGTGTAAGGCTTCTCTCCAGTATGAAGTCGCTCGTGTGAATTTAGGTTTCCAGAATGTGTGAAACTCTTGTCACAATATGAGCACTTGTAAGGTCTTTCTCCAGTATGAATTCTTTGGTGCTGTTTCAAATGGCAATTTGTAGTAAAGCTCTTCCCACAGTCACAACACACATGATCTCTCACTTCATTGTGTGTTTTCTGATGCACTTTCAAATGATCCAGCCGTGAAAAACTCTTGCCACAGAGAGAACACACATAAGGCTTCTCATCTGAATGAACTTTCAGGTGTTGTTTTAGATTTGATGATGAAATAAAATCTTTACCACACTGATCACAGTTAAATGGTTTTTCTCCAGAGTGAATTTGCAGATGATTACTGAGAGTTGATGCTCGAGAAAAACTCTTTCCACACTGAGTGCATGTATACGGTTTCTCTCCAGTGTGAATTCTTGTGTGTTTGTTAAGGTATCCCTTATTTGTGAAACTCTTTCCACACTGAGTACAGTGGTAAGGCCTTTCTCCAGTATGAATTCTTTGGTGCTGTTTCAAATGGCCAGTTGTAGTAAAACTCTTCCCACAGTCACAACACACATGATCTCTCATTTCATTATGCGTTTTCTGGTGCACTTTAAAACAGTCCAGTCGTGAAAAACTCTTTCCACAGAAAGAACACACATAAGGCCTCTCATCTGAATGAACTTTCAGGTGTTGGTTTAGATTTGATGATGAAATAAAACATTTACCACACTGATCACAGTTAAATGTTTTTTCTCCAGAGTGACGGAGCAGATGAACACTGAGATCTGATGCTTGAGAAAAACTCTTTCCACACTGAGGGCATGTATACGGTTTCTCTCCAGTATGAATTCTCATGTGTCTGTTAAGCTTTGCTTTAATTTGGAAACTCTTTCCACACTGTGAGCAGGTGTGCAGCTTTTTGGCTTCTGTTCCTTGAGTTTTGAAGTCACCGTGTTTCTTCATGTCATTTAGTTTCGGTCTTTGCTCCACTTTTATCTGGTCTAAAAAAACGTATTAAGCAGTTAGTATCAGTTCAATGAGGTTAAATGTTCAAATTAAAAACATTTATCAGAAAATATAAATGTACACTGAACAAAATTATAAACGCAACACTTTTGTTTTTGCCCCCATTTTTCATGAGCTGAACTCAAAGATCTAATACTTTTTCTATGTACACAAAAGGCCTATTTCTCTCAAATATTGTTCACAAATCTGTCTAAATCTGTGTTAATGAGCAATTCTCCTTTGCCAAGATAATCCATCCACTTCACAGGTGTGGCATATCAAGATGCTGATAAGACTGCATGATTATTGCACAGGTGTGCCTTAGGCTGGCCACAATAAAAGGCCACTCTAAAATGTGCAGTTTTATCACACAGCACAATGCCACAAATGCCGCAAGTTTTGGGGGAGCATGCAATTGGCATGCTGACTGCAGGAATGTCCACCAGAGCTATTGCCGTGAATTGAATGTTAATTTCTCTACCATAAGCCGTCTCCCAAGGCGTTTCAGAGAATTTGGCAGTACATCCAACCGGACAGCCACCTGGACAGCTGCTGCAACAATCGGTTTGCATAACCAAAGAATTTCTGCACAAACTGTCAGGGAAGCTCATCTGCATGCTCGTCGTCCTCATCGGGGTCTCGACCTGACTGCAGTTCATCGTCGTAACCGACTTGAGTGGGCAAATGCTCTCATTCTATGGCGTCTGGCACTTTGGAGAGGTGTTCTCTTCATGGATGAATCCCGGTTTTCACTGTACAAGGCAGATGGCAGACAGCGTGTATGGCGTTGTGTGAGTGAGCGGTTTGCTGATGTCAACGTTGTGGATCGAGTGGCCCATGGTGGCAGTGGGGTTATGGTATGGGCAGGCGTATGTTATGGACAACAAACACAGGTGCATTTTATTGATGGCATTTTGAATGCACAGAGATACCGTGACGAGATCCTGAGGCCCATTGTTGTGCCAATCCTCCACGACCATCACCTCATGTTGCAGCATGATAATGCTCGGCCCCATGTTGCAAGGATCTGTACACAATTCCTGGAAGCTGAAAACATCCCAGTTCTTGCATGGCCAGCATACTCACCGGACATGTCACCCATTGAGCATGTTTGCGATGCTCTGGATTGGCGTATAAGACAGCGTTTTCCAGGTCCTGCCAATATCCAGCAACTTCGCACAGCCATTGAAGAGGAGTGGACCAACATTCCACAGGCCACAATCAACAACCTGATCAACTCTATGCGAAGGAGATGTGTTGCACTGCGTGAGGCAAATGGTGGTCACACCAGATACTGACTGGTTTTCGGACCCCCCGGACCCCGCTAATACAGTAAAACTGCACATTTTAGAGTGGCCTTTAATTGTGGCCAGCCTAAGGCACACCTGTGCAATAATCATGCTGTCTAATCAGCATCTTGATATGCCACACCTGTGAGGTGGATGGATTATCTCGGCAAAGGAAAAGTGCTCACTAACACAGATTTAGACAGATTTGTGAACAATATTTGAGAAAAATAGGCCTTTTGTGTAGTATTAGATCTTTGAGTTCAGCTCATGAAAAATGGGGGCAAAAACAAAAGTGTTGCGTTTATAATTTTGTTCAGAGTATATCTGATGTGCAAAGGTCAGCTTTGTGATTCACTTGTTAATACAATTAAAACTGGGTTATGGATCAGTGGTGGACAGCAACAGTACTTAAGTACATTTGTCAAGTATTTGTACTTTTTATTTTAAGAAACTTTTACTTTACTACATTCTTAAGCATAATATCATACTTTTTACGCCACTACAATTCCTAAAAAACATCTCGTTCCTCGGTACTTTGAACTGAAGAAATCTTCACATGCTCCAAGACACGACAGCGGTGTCCGATTCGTGAACAAGCTGATTCTTTTCAATAAGTCTATTAAATCAGTTCACAAATCCCACCGTACTATTCATTTGCGAATTAGACTGATCTGATCGCAGCTGTTCTCGAGTCAACAACTCACCGAATTATCCGTTTAGAGCGAGTCTCCAGTTAACTGAATTCACAAGTCTGACTGAATATTAGCCAATAACCGAGAGATACACTTGAGTGATAGACTTGAGTACAAGCACGACCGATGGGGTGAAAAGTAAGCTACAAATGCAGAATTTTAGGATTGATATTATAAATCATATTTAGGTCACGACTGTCAGTTGTTTGTGAACAAAATCTGTTGTAAAAGGGGTGAGCTGTTTAAGGCAGCCCACTGTAATGCTTGAATGCAGAAAAGTCCACATCACCGTCTCAACGGGGTAGGTTTTAGTTAAAAAAACATCTCTAAACATAACATTAAAATAACAAAAATGAATGCCCATGCATCTTCCACAAATTATATAAAACTAGTATCTTTGCATATTGTTCTTCTTAAAATCTTGTGCATTTAGCCCTATGTGACATCTGTTTTTATATTCTTTGTCAACCCGAAGGGGCTGTTGTCCCTATTGTATCCGTTAGTTTTCCGCACTATTATTTTTCTTCTCAAATGGGAGTCTATGGCAGCCCTATGAACTTAACATGAAAAACTTATGAAAGTGGCACAATTGTAGAGATGGAAATTATTAGAGATTAGTGAGTCTCTAGGACCCAATTAGAACCCTTTGTTCTAGAATTTTTTTATTTAGTTCACCTGAATCAGTTGAACTAAATTAAGTTCAATACTTTGTCAAGTATTGATTTGTTTACTTTGTCCACCACTGGTTATAATTATTCAGATGCATTTCTCTATCATTTATCATCATTTTACTGCTTATTATTTCACAGCCACCAAAACAGTCAACAATGAAGAATCAAGAATGAACACCAACCTATTTGTTCCTCAGTATCTTCATGTTTTATTCTGGATGGTTCTGGATCACACATGTCTTCAATCTCCTCTTTAATAAACTCCATCTTTAACAGTCACACAGATTTCAGCTGCTACTCCTGGAGTTTGTCCTTCTCTTGTAGGATGATGGGAATATTCCCAGTATTTATTGGTGAATTGTTGTGAGAGGGGCTTCACTGCAGGTGTGAACTGGGATCACTTTGTGATGACACCCACAGGACCAGATCTGGAAAAATCAAAGACAAGTTACTGAACTGATACTGGATTATTTTAACAGGAAACACACATGGTGCTTCAAATATGTTTAGGTCAAATATAGAGCATTTTGAAAGTTACATATTATGTAACACCCTTTCATGGAAACGGTATTCCCTGGTGGCTGTGGCCTCTTTCAGCAGGATAATGCGCCCTGCCATTAAGCAAAAATGGTTCAGGAATGGTTTGAGGAGCACAACAACGAGTTTGAGATGTTGACTTGTCCTCCAAATTCCCCAGATCTCAATCCAATCGAGCATCTGTGGGATGTGCTGAACAAACAAGTCAGATCCATGGAGGCCCCACCTCGCAACTTACATCTGCTGCTAAAGTGCCAGATACCACAGTATACCTTCAGGGGTATAGTGGAGTACATACCTTGACGGGCAGCAAACGGGGGGCCAACACAGTATTAGGAAGGTGAAGGGAATATTTAAGTAGTAGGCTACTGTAAAATTAAAGAAGTGTAACACTTTAGAAAATCGAGTTTTGAAATTTGTGAATCGATGCAAATCGGTAATAGATAGAATCGCGTTTCATATATGAATAGTTTTTTTGTATAGAATAAGGTCTAGTATTCTGTACAGTGATAAAGGCTATGTCGATTAGCATTGCATTTAAATATAATTTATCCTTACGAAAATAACCAAAATGGCTTGAAGTACACGTGATAGTTTAGAATTCTATAATGCTCACATCACCCTATTTTGGGTAAAAATACAACAAAAGTATTCCTTTCTAAAGATATTTGAAGTAAACATATGCTAATCAATAAGTTTTTATCTGAATGAGCACACTTTTGGAGGTACGGCTTCTCTCCAGTATGAAGTCGCTCATGTGATTTCAGTGCAGAGAAACCTTTGTCACAATATGAGCATATGGTTTTTCTATGAATTTTGAAATAGCGACGGTGCAGATGATTACTGAGATCTGTATGTGAAACTCTTTCCACACAGAGAGAATATGGGCAACTTTGAGGTTCAGATGATCCCAGATCTGCCAAATTCAAGGTTACTGAGATTATATTGAAATACTTTAATAATTACGCTTCTTAAATTAAATGACCATATCATACATGTTTGATTTTTTTGAAAATATAGAGCATTTTGATATGGTTATCAATTAGTAGCATTTAAAACAGCTCTAAGGTTGTTCATTTTTATAGGAATCCAGATTTAATAAGGATGAAATGAGTCACAGGTTAAATTTTTCAAATAATATATGACTTAAACAGAAATCTAACAAAGATAACAAAATCATACACAGTGTACAGACTGAATAAAGGCTGATCAAATTTAATGACTATATTTAATTCTCTGTACGTTCTACTACGAACAATGTACATTTAGACAACACAAACATCAATTCTTACATTATAAATATAACATCTCTGACCTGCAGACTGGAAATATACGACATCCGAAGAAAATATTCCACATTTTTCCTTCATTCACGATCGTTAACAGCGTCACTTTCAGCTTCAACTGGTTAAAGTTTCAACAAGAACATTAACATAACAATAACATACACTTACAGGTGATCATAATGTAATCGACTAGTACATAACGTCAAAGGAAACAACAACAACAACAACAACAAAAAAGAGAGACGAAATAAAACATATAAAGGGCTCTCGCGCATCCTCTTCTGCGCATGCTCAGTGCGCGCGCTGTTATGTTTCTTAAAGGGGCCGCATTCAGTAAATCTCCGCACTGTTATGATATGAAGTAAATACACTAATAATCAAATCATAATTAATAATACACAATGATTATAATATAATATAATATAATAGATGGACTAGAGAGAGAGAGAGAGAGAGAGAGAGATCCTCAAACGGTACAATCATTAATAATAGCTGCAGCTGAAGGCTGATGGGTATATTTACAGACCAGATGATCATATGGTAAGTTAGTTTAACTTTTTCTAGACTCTGATGACCTGTGTAGAAAATATTAACACTGTTAAAACATAGTGTACAATATGTATTAAACATGTCCTTTCTATGTAAAAAAAGAAAAAGAAATCTGTTTACTGTGTTAATACTGGGGCACGTCTCATAGATCTATGTGATTTTACTTTTCTTATTTCTACAAAGTTTCAATTTCAATTCCTAGTAAATATAAAGTAAAAAAAAAAAATGTTTTTGATAAAACAAAAGAATAATGTTGACAAATATGTTTGCTACAATATTTTTAAGAAACAGGGATTACCCTACTCCAAACAGTTCCTCACACATTGACACCATTAAGGAAGGTCAACAGTTCAGGTCAACTCACCAACAGAGTGTGTGAATGGAAGTACAGGTCAGATGGTCTGCCGCTGTCCATAGGTGAAAACACTACATAGGCCTATGTAGTTTTCTAGTTTTCCAACTATTTCCCAAAATCAAATATTGTACGTTTTGTATTACACTTTTTCAAACCATAATCTTGTTTTAAATTTGATAACTTTTTTTCAAAATGTATCTTCATATTGTGTTCTGACACAATGTCATTAATTGAGACAATCAAGTTTTTCTGAAACATATTGTTTTACCGCGGTTTCATTTTTAACATCACCACATCTTTTCCGTGTGAAATTGTGATTATGTGGATGTTTGTTTTCCTTTGTTGTTTTCACTTTCCACTTTGTCAGGAAAACTATGTTTCCTACATTTAGCTGTAATGCTAGAGAGCTGATCCCAGCTCTTGAAGTTCTCGGAATCTCTTTGTCCATATACAGCATTTGGTTGATCTAATAAAATGATGCATTAAACCACCATATTCACATGAGTCATTTACATTATAGGCTACTAGTCTACTATCCTGGTTTATATACTACCATAAATATGTTTTTGGAAACAGAATTCAGCACAAGGATCTATGAAACGTTTTAACATTTAATAATTTAGCGGACGCTTTTATCCATAGCGACTTACAAATGAGGAGAGCAATCAAACCAACAATAGGGCAACAAAATGCAATTGCTGACTAGTCCCAGTCAGTCTAGCACAGTACACGTAGCAAGGATTTTTTTTTTTTTATTAAATAGATATAGATTAGTAAGTGTTAGAATTAATGGGTCAAGTACCGATGAAAAAGATGAAAATGTCATTCCACCAGCCTGGAACAGTCCAGGTAAGGGTCTGTGAAAGTGATTTTATGCCTCTTTAAGATGATGGCACCAAAAGACACAGTTAATTTGCAGAACACAAGCTATATCTTGTAAAACATCTATATAGCATTTTGAATCATTTAAGATCATTTAAATGTTTTACTTCCCAAAGAAACAGGGTTAGAAGCTGTGTCATATGACTTTATAATGAGCTCAGACAAGGCCATAAAATAACAAGTTTAGTGATTCAGCCTTTTATTTCAGCTACTGTATATACTGTTGAATTCATGCAATGAAGTAGTGAAAAAAATGATAAAAATGGCATTACATACATAAAGTAAAACAATAATAATGATATTACAGGTGGTCTAGTCAGAAAAGAAAATATATGCATATTTTGGTCTTGGGTATAGTTATGTGTATATAAGGTCCCCTTTTTGTCTGAACCTCTTATGATAAGGTTATGATAATTTACATGCATTTCTCTATCACTTATTATTAGGGGTGTGACGAGACGCGTATCTCATGAGACGAGACGAGACACGAGATTGGGTTCACGAGAACGAGACGAGACAAGATTTTTGCACAACATTGTATAGAAATCCTGAATGAGAAAATTTGTGACTGGAAAAAAAGTCTGCAGGTGCAATTTGAAAGGTTTTAACTAATAATCTTGTGATGAATGTCATTTCAGTTCTACTTCATGTGTATGACCTATCAAATGCATTGAAAGACAACAATATACAAGCACTGTAAAATGTTTTGCCACAAACTCTGGCTTTTCTGCTGTATGATTTAACATGAGTCTCTTTGGACCTTACTGTACATGAATTATGAGCTTCCAGAACCTCTGATTGAGGCTATGTGTGACCTCGAAATTGAACTCCTTTCCACAAATTGAACATAGAAATAAAAACAGTATACATACCAAAAATAAATGACATTTTTTTCTTAGTCTTATTAATAAGTGCAAGTGCAACCATAATCAAAGTACTTTCTCAATATCCTTATTAATAAGTGCAAACGGAGACCAAAACAGAGACCAGAGCCACAACTAAACAGTCCAGAGATAAGTTTGATATTGGGAGACAGGCTATTGTATGCAGACTAATTTGCATGCATCAGGGAGCTTGTGTTTTACTTTCACTTTCCAATTCAAGATCGCGCGTTCTCCATGAATAGTGCTGCAGTGCTGAGCGCGCATTCCACAAGATAAGACATTTATCAGACGCTGAAGGGGGTCGCAAGCCAGACGAGAAGCGATGTGTCGCGTCGTGTCTAGGACAACTCGAGGTATCGCACACCAGACGCGCACTTTCTCAGTTTATGGCCAGCAATATTATTATGTTTAAGGACATTATGGAATTAAGATAATGTCTGTACTATGTTATGATTGTACTGTACAAATAAATACAATCGGTGCCGAGTCTGCAGTCTGAACACTTAACCTCAGGTCGTACGTTAAAAGTGCATTGTGTAATTTAGGAGGATCTCTTGACAGAAATGCAATATCATATAAATAACTTTCATTTTTTTTCAGTTTTCATTGGTGTATAAAGACCTTACTTAATGAACCGTTATGTTTTTATTACCTTAGAGCGAGCCATATCTATCTACATACACCCCGGGTCCCCTGAAATTGAAATGCGGCGAAATGTTTCTACAGTAGCCCTAAACGGACAAACGGCTTTTGTTCACACAGGGCGCGTTCCGGGACTGAACCCAGCAATGTTACTAGGTCCCCATCCCGGCATCGATCCCGTCATCAATCCCGGGAGGTTTTTTGTTTGCGTTCACACAGAAGGCACTCTAGCAATTTTACGGCAATTTCCCGGGATCAACACACTGTGTGAAAGGGGCTATAGATGAACAAGTAAGAATAACATTTGCAATAACATATCGTTTTACTGAATAATTAAGTAAACCTAATTTCTTAATTTATCTTTGTAAAGAAACCTCATTGCTTAACTGGCTATTCTCTGCTGTCTCAGACGACGATATCTTTTCATGTCGGCCACTGTAACTTCTGTTGGTTGCAATTCACAACCTCACCACAAGATACCGCTAAAAATTACACAGTGCACCTTTAACTGATTGAATTGAGAATCTCACCTGAAAATCCAATAACATCAGCAATTTTCATCCACGCAGCCGATTTCTGTTAATGAATGTAAAACTAAATGTATTTTTCAGCACAGGGTGAAGTCAGTATACATTAACGACGATTTGAGACAAATATAATGTAAATTAAATATAAAACTATCTAAATGGTGCTCTGTGGCGCAGCAGGATTTTGAACAAGGTCCTGAGCCGTAGCTGGGCACCGCAGACAGACTCTGAATGGCGTCGCCAGTCTGTGTACACTCATAGAAAATATTTGTTTCGAATTTTAAAGACTTGGCACTGCACGACGCGGCACTGCACTTTGCGTCCGGTGTGCAATCCCCTTTAGGCTCTGTTGCGCAACGAATCCTCCTAGCGGTGGCATATTCTATGCTAATTTAACCCTCACGCTCGATATTGCGAGACAGCTTTTCACGTAACGCGAAATCTCGTCACATTTTAGACTCACGAGATCTCGTGGCGCGAGATCTCGACACACCCCTATTTATTATCCATATACTGATTATTAATTCATAGAATTATTGAACATACACTAAAATTATGAGAATTCTTTTTTCTTTTCTTTTTTTAAGGCATTAAATGATTCGAGACTCGACTCAAACAAGAACAAAGGACAAGAGAAAGAACAAAGGACTCCAGTGATAAAGACTTCAGACTTGACTCGCACTATAGTGATAAAGACTTCAGACTTGACTCGCACTATAGTGATAAAGACTTCAGACTTGACTCAGACTCCAATGATAAAGACTTCAGACTTGACTCGTACTCCAGTGATAAAGACTTCAGACTTGACTCGGACTCCAGTGATAAAGACTTCAGACTTGACTCAGACTCCAATGATAAAGACTTCAGACTTGACTCGTACTCCAGTGATAAAGACTTCAGACTTGACTCAGACTCCAATGATAAAGACTTCAGACTTGACTCGCACTGTAGTGATAAAGACTTCAGACTTGACTCAGACTCCAGTGATAAAGACTTCAGACTTGACTCGGACTCCAGTGATAAAGACTTCAGACTTGACTCGGACTGTAGTGATAAAGACTTCAGACTTGACTCGCACTATAGTGATAAAGACTTCAGACTTGACTCAGACTCCAATGATAAAGACTTCAGACTTGACTCGTACTCCAGTGATAAAGACTTCAGACTTGACTCGGACTCCAGTGATAAAGACTTCAGACTTGACTCGCACTATAGTGATAAAGACTTCAGACTTGACTCAGACTCCAGTGATAAAGACTTCAGACTTGACTCGGACTCCAATGATAAAGACTTCAGACTTGACTCGTACTCCAGTGATAAAGACTTCAGACTTGACTCGGACTCCAGTGATAAAGACTTCAGACTTGACTCGCACTATAGTGATAAAGACTTCAGACTTGACTCAGACTCCAATGATAAAGACTTCAGACTTGACTCGTACTCCAGTGATAAAGACTTCAGACTTGACTCGGACTCCAGTGATAAAGACTTCAGACTTGACTCAGACTCCAATGATAAAGACTTCAGACTTGACTCGTACTCCAGTGATAAAGACTTCAGACTTGACTCAGACTCCAATGATAAAGACTTCAGACTTGACTCGCACTGTAGTGATAAAGACTTCAGACTTGACTCAGACTCCAGTGATAAAGACTTCAGACTTGACTCGGACTCCAGTGATAAAGACTTCAGACTTGACTCGGACTGTAGTGATAAAGACTTCAGACTTGACTCGCACTGTAGTGATAAAGACTTCAGACTTGACTCGCACTCCAGTGATAAAGACTTCAGACTTGACTCGCACTGTAGTGATAAAGACTTCAGACTTGACTCGTACTCCAGTGATAAAGACTTCAGACTTGACTCGCACTGTAGTGATAAAGACTTCAGACTTGACTCGTACTCCAGTGATAAAGACTTCAGACTTGACTCGCACTGTAGTGATAAAGACTTCAGACTTGACTCGCACTCCAGTGATAAAGACTTCAGACTTGACTCGCACTGTAGTGATAAAGACTTCAGACTTGACTCGCACTGTAGTGATAAAGACTTCAGACTTGACTCGTACTCCAGTGATAAAGACTTCAGACTTGACTCGCACTCCAGTGATAAAGACTTCAGACTTGACTCGCACTGTAGTGATAAAGACTTCAGACTTGACTCGTACTCCAGTGATAAAGACTTCAGACTTGACTCGCACTGTAGTGATAAAGACTTCAGGCTTGATTCGGACTCCAGATAAAAGACTTGTGAACATCTTTACACTAGTGAAGCTTCAAATCTCAAGTCTTTCTAGATTTCCAGGTTTTTCACTAAATTCACAAAATTTATCAAGATACATTTTTATCTCACACAGTTTACTTGTGAAGTATTTCACATGAAGACGATTGTTGCTCACTTGCAAACATTTTTATTATGATTGCGAAGGCTTGATAAATGTTTGAAACTCTTCTCACACTGAGTACAGTGATACGGCTTCTCTCCAGTATGAAGTCGCTCGTGTGATTTCAGGTTTCCAGAATGAGTGAAACTCTTGTCACAATATGAGCACTTGTAAGGTCTTTCTCCAGTATGAGTTCTTTGGTGCTGTGTCAGATGATCATCTCTAGTAAAGCTCTTCCCACAGTCACAACACACATGATCTCTCACTTCATCATGTGTTTTCTGGTGATGTTTAAAACTTCCCAGCCTTAAAAAACTCTTGCCACAGAGAGAACACACATAAGGCTTCTCATCTGAATGAACTTTCTGGTGTTGGTTTAGACTTGATGACGAATTAAAATCTTTACCACACTGATCACAGATGAATGGTTTTTCTCCAGAGTGAATGTGCAGATGATTATTGAGAGTTGATGCTCGAGAAAAACTCTTTCCACACTGAGTGCATGTATACGGTTTCTCTCCAGTGTGAATTCTTGTATGTTTGTTAAGGTCTCCTTTATTTGTGAAACTCTTTCCACATTGAGTACAGTGGTACGGTCTTTCTCCTGTATGAATTCTTTGGTGCTCCTTCAGATGACCAGTTGTAGTAAAGCTCTTCCCACAGTCACAACACACATGATCTCGCACTTCATCATGCATTTTCTGGTGCTGTTTAAAACAGTCCAGTCGTGAAAAACTCTTTCCACAGACAGAACACACATAAGGCCTCTCATCTGAATGAACTTTCAGGTGTTGTTTTAGATTTGATGATGAAATAAAATCTTTACCACACTGATCACAGTTAAATGGTTTTTCTCCAGAGTGACGGAGCCGATGAACGCTGAGACCTGATGCTTGAGAAAAACTCCTTCCACACTGAGTGCATGTATACGGTTTCTCTCCAGTGTGAACTCTTATGTGTTTGTTAAGGTCTCCTTTTTGTGTGAAACTCTTTCCACACTGAGGGCATGTATATGGTTTCTCTCCCGTATGAATTCTCATGTGTCTGTTAAGCTTTGCTTTTTTTTGGAAACTCTTTCCACACTGAGAGCAGGAGTGCAGCTTTTTGGCTTCTCTTCCTTGAATTTTGAAGTTGCAGTGTTTCTTTACATCATTTAGTTTCGGTCTTTGCTCCTTCACTTTCATCTTGTCTAAAATAAACGTATTAATCAGTTAGAATCAGTTCAATGAGGTTAAATGTTAAAATCAAAATCACTTAGCAGAAAAGAAGATACCTGTCAGTATAAAGCATCTTTGATGTGCAAAGATCAGTTTTGTGAATCACTTGTTAATACGATTAAAACTGGGTTATGACCAGTGGTGGACAGCAACAGTACTTAAGTACATTTGTCAAGTATTTGTACTTTACTGGAGTATTTTTATTTTAAGAAACTTTTATTTTACTACATTCTTAAGCATAATATCATACTTTTTACTCCACTACAATTCCTAAAAAAACATCTCGTTCCTCGTTACTTTGAATCAGTTCGCAAATCACACCGTACTATTCATTTGCGAATTAGACTGATCTGATCGCAGCTGTTCTCGAGTCAACAACTCGAGTCTCCAGTTAACTGAATTCACAAGTCTGACTGAATATTAGCCAAGAACCGAGAGATACACTTGAGTGATAGACTTGAGTACAAGCACGACCGATGGGGCGAAAATTAAGCTACAAATTCCGAATTTTAGGATTATTATAAATGAAAATCATATTCACGACTGTCAGATGTTTGTGAACAAAATCTGCTGTAAAAGGGGTGAGCTGTTATATTATTTTGCTGTTATTTTTATATTAATGAGCTGTATATTCTTTGTTAACCCGAAGGGGCTGTTGTCCCTATTTTATCCATTAGTTTTTCGCACTGTTATTATTTTTTTCAACTACTTTTTCTTCTTCCTCTATGGCAGCCTAACATGAGAAAATGATCGAATTTGCACAATTGTAAAGATGGTTATTATTAGTGACCAATTTTGGAGTCTCTAGGACCAACTCTATAGCGCCACCACAAGTTCAAAAATTCACTTTTCTAAAAGTTATAATTCAGAATCCTTTGTTCTAGACATTTTTTATTTAGTTCACCTGAATCCGCTCTTCATGCTGATCACATTCAACATCTTAAGACTCTGCCCATTTTGATAAGTACAGTATACCGTTTATTCGCTACTCCTCCTTCAAAATGTGTCAAATTTTATACAAAATCTGATCAGATGATCTTTGGACTGAGACGCATAGAAATGAAACGAGCTTGACCCAAAATGGGTAGAGTCTTAAGACAAAATGGGCAGGATCTCGGCCAAACTTTGATCAATCGAAACGAAAATCGGTACGCTCTATCGGAACCATGATATGAGGGTCCATGTCAAATTTGGGAACAGTGCCAACAACAGGTCATGACATGAGATCAGATTTGTTTATTTTTTTGTCCTGAAGGGACCTGAGAAGTTGAACACCTTGCCACCTAGTGTTCGCGAGGGTTAAGGTTTTTTTCAAAAAAGCGTATAAATTTTGAAAACATAGTTAAAAATTTGCCTATCACGGCCAAACTTTGATCAACCAAAACGAAAATTGGTGCGCTTCATCGGAACCATAATCTGAGAGTCCATGCAAGTGTTGTCAAAAGTACCAATTTCGGTACCAAGCCGGTACTGAAATTTAAAAAATGTGACCCTTTGAGCTCTGTTGAGCGGAATCGTAAACACCTCTAATTGGCCACTGTGTTCACGCGCTCATCGAATATGTCTGTGATTGGCTTTAATGATCAATACACGGGAGCATTTGTGAACACACGGAAGTGTTTGAAAGTTTTTTGAAAGCGGGAGTGCACAAGCAGGGGCGTCTATCAGCAGACCGGTGTATTTGTGTAAGCGTTCGGTGAAGAGCGTCATTGATGTATATTTACAACATGTTTTTGAAGCGCTGATCATTGTAGCCAATCACCTACATATTTGATGAGCGCGTGAGCACAATGGGCAATCAGAGGTGTTTACGATTCCGCTCAGCACCGCTCAAAGCGTCACATTTTTTTAATTTCAGTACCGACTTGGTACCGAAGTCAGTACTTTTTTACAACACAAGTCCATGCCAAATTTGGGAACAGCGCCACCTACAGGCCATGACAACTGATGTCTTGTCTTGTGTTAGGTTAGCTTAGCATGCTAACTGATTATTTGTAAAAGTTACTTCTGTTCCAGACATTGAGTCTTTCTGAGAATGATCTAATCTGAATTTATTTAAATATAACATGCGGTGCATTCATATACTTAATCTTCATTTTGAGTTGGTTCTCTATTGAACTATGGAAGTTCTGCATCTGTGTGAACACATGTCTACCAAGTGGCACAATGAGATGAGTGACAGGTCCCTGACCCAGAGACTATGGGTTTGAGTCCTGTGCGCAACAACCCTATAAAAATAGTTTTTTATGTCTGTAATGTTTCATGTCTGTGCCATTTCAATTCCTTTATTTGCCCGGGAAAGTATTGTACTAATCTTTCTTCCTCCAGGATTAGAAATAAGTTAGGGTAGGTTAATTCTGTGTTCATTCTCATCTGAACTACAGTTCATTTTGAGTTCATCCTACATGTACATTTGAACCTTTCTGTTCATCATGTACATTCTATTTCTGCTGTTTTTGTTCTTCTGGCTCTGCATTACGCTTCCAGCCCTGCATCGCTGCTTGCAGCTATATTTTTCCTTATTTTTAAATACTATGCTATACCCCTCCCCCTCCCATCTATCAGTAAGCTAAATTGATATTTTAATATATATATATATATATATATATATATATATATATATATATATATATATAATGTTTTGATAGTGTATGATAAGTTTTGGTAATAAAATAAAATGTTAATTTTCTTACTTGCAGATCAATATAGATTAGATTAGATTCAACTTTATTGTCATTACACAAGTACAGGTACAAGGCAACGAAATGCAGTTTAGGTCTAACCAGAAGTGCAATAGCAGCAAGTGCAGGATATACAGTGGTTCATAAGTGCAGAACATGGATATGTACTGAATAAATATAGAGTTGAATACTATTATAAACAAAAATTTACAGATAGATTGTCCTATGAATATAATATACAGATAACTATTACTGTGAACAGAGTTTACAGCTAGATATGTACTGAATATAATAATATACAGATGGCTATTACTATAAACAGAATGTTTACAGATAGATATGTACTGAATATAATATACAGATGGCTGTTACTATAAACAGAATGTGAGCATAATATACAGATGGCTATTACTATAAACAGAATGTTTACAGATAGATATGTACTGAATATAATATACAGATGGCTGTTACTATAAACAGAATTTTACAGATAGATATGTACTATGAATATATATACAGATGGCTGTTACTATAAACAGAATTTTACAGATAGATATGTACTATGAATATATATACAGATGGCTGTTACTATAAACAGAATGTGAGCATAATATACAGATGGCTATTACTATAAACAGAATTTAACAAATAGATATATGTATAAGTTAGGCTAATGAGCAGTATAACAATGGATTTAAAGTAGTGCAAATAAAGTTTGGACAGAAGCTATCCGAGTGAAAGTGCAGTGGAAAGTAATTGCAGCAGTGGAAAGTAATTGCAACTATTGTATGTATATTGATCAATATATAAGAAGCGTCAAAGTGGTAGTTGCGTAGCTGTCAATGGAGTGACTTCATTTGTGTTCTGAAGACGTGTACGGGTTTGGAACGACATGAGGGTGAGTAATTAATGACAGAATTTTCATCTTTGGGTGAACTAACCCTTTTATACTTTTACTGGAGTAATATTTTAATGGAGTATCTGTACTTTTAGTCAAGTACTTGATTTGTGTACTTTGTCCACCACTGGTTATGATCATTTAGATGCATTTCTCTGTCATTTTACATCCATATACTACTTATTATTTCACAGTTACTAAAGCAGTCAACAATGAAGAATCAAGAATGGACACCAACCTATTTGTTCCTCAGTATCTTCATGTTTTATTCTGGATGGTTCTGGATCACTCATGTCTTCAATCTCCACTTTAATAAACTCCATCTTTAACAGTCACACAGATTTCAGCTGCTACTCCTGGAGTTTGTCCTTCTCTTGTAGGATGATGGGAATATTCCCAGTATTTATTGGTGAATTGTTGAGGGAGGGGCTTCACTGCAGGTGTGAACTGTGATCACTGGACCAGATCTGAAAAAAATAAAAGACAAGTTACTGAATTGATACTGGATTACTTTAACAGCAAACACATATGGTGCCTTTAACATTAGCATATAAGACAGCTCTAGGTGACTCATTTTTTTGTAGCCTGTGGCAGTACAGATATTTTCTGTTCCACCCCTCTGTTTACTTTCACTTTCTCTATCTCCTCCTCCCAACTATACAACATCAGGATTGGGAGAGAGGACCATTTAAGGGGGAATAGTACACGAATATAGGGGTGAGGTTTAGAGACTGGGGAGGCATGTTCATCTGACCAGAAACATTCTGCTACGTACGCAATTTTCCACCATACTTCCAAAATTGGTGGCTTGGTGTACCCGAGTCAATCTTAGCCAAACGTGCTGACAACTTGGTCAGTGTCGCTATATTCACAGACACACACACACACACACACACACACACACACACACACACACACACACACACACACAGCACTCATTGCTGCATATTTTAATGAGTGCTGATTTTTTCTACTCTTTAGAAGTTTGAAATTTTGCTGCTTAGTGATTTAAAACTTGTGAATCTTATAAGGTCAAATAAAACAAATTTCAGAAACTTCCCTGGCTCAAATTTTTGATTTTGTCAATATTTATTTCTAAAGAAAGGCAAAGATAAATAGTGATGAAGGCCAACATATTAAATGAGATGGGTGTATATTTACTGTGTAATTCACTATTTTGTAGAGGGGGATCAAAATGACAAAACACAAAAAGTACTTTTTCAAAAAGTACTGTCACTGTTGCCATATAATCCAACAAAGATTGCTAAAGTCAACAGATTTTACCATTAGACCTGCCAGTGTCTGTGTAAAAATAAAATAATGATGCTGCCATCTTGCTAAAGTCATTTTGGCACCCCTGTAATTTGGCTAAAAATTTGACACCCCTCTACAAAATAGTGAATTACTCAGTAAATAAACATCCATAACATTTGAAATTTTAGCCTTCTTCTTTATTTATGTATTTCCATCACCAGACCATTTTTAAGACCATGCTATGCAATTTAATTTAGAACAGACTAAAATGCTAACCGTTTTTAGCTTAGCACATCTTCAAAATACATTTATGAGAATAACAGCGTATTTTACTCCAATATTACGTTATAGCGCCAGTCGAGTGATTGAAATAACTGCCTTCTGTGACCTGATGTGGCTTCTTATCACAGAATGAGACAGAAATCATATTATTTTATAGTATTCTATACAGCAGTGGTTCTCAACTCCAGTCCTCGGGACCCACTGCTCTGCACATTTTGTATGTCTCCCTTATTTAACACACCTGAACCAGATCATCAGCTCATTAGGAGAGACTCCATGAACTGAACTGAGTGTGTCAGATAAGAGAGACATACAAAATGTGCAGAGCAGCGGGTCCTGAGGACTGGAGTTGAGAACCACTGCTATACAGTGATAAAGGCTAGATGTCGATTAGCATTGCATTAAAAATATACTATTATCCCTACCAAAATAACCAAGATTGCTTGAAGTACACAGATAAATAATAATACTGTCACAATGGTGTGTTAATTCTCTTCATATTTATTCAGTCAGAACATCTCTATCAGCATTTTTTATTTTTTATTTAGCTAAAGCAATAGCTGGATGTCTTTGTCCATATTAGGGATTTTCTGGAATGTCAAAAGTTTAATATGGGTCTCACTTGTGGAGTTTCTGCACGAGGGCGCCCTCCAGTGTCGAGTATCAAATTACACCTGAGAGTTTAGCGTTCCATAATGCTCATATCGCCCAATTTTGGGTAAAATACAACAAAAATATTCTCTCTAAAGATATTTATAGTAAACATATGATAATCCATAAGTTTTTGGAGGTCTGGCATCTCTCCAGTATGAAGTCGCTCATGTGATTTCAGTGCATAGAAACCTTTGTCACAATATGAGCACGTGTACATTTTTTTTTAAATGAATGTTTTGGTGCTGTTTCAGTTGTTTGGCTGCAGTAAATCAGCCAACATTCACAACACACATGATTTTTCATGTCAGTAGGTTTTCATGTGACCTTTTAGATGTGATAATAATAAAATTAAAAAAAACTTTTTACAGTTGATCACAGTTGAATGGCTTTTCTCCAGAGTGACGGTGCAGATGATTATTGAGATCTGTATGTGAAACTCTTTCCACTCAGAGAGAATATGTGCAACTTTGAAGTTCAGATGATCCCAGATCTGCCAAATTCAAGGTTACTGAGTGTATCCTAAAAAAAACTTTAGTAATTAGGCTACATTTCTTAAATTAAATGCATGCATGTGTTTGATTTTGAAAATATAGAGCACTGATATGGATATTATTAGTAGCATTTTAAACGGCTCTATGGGAAGGTTGTTCATTTTTATGGGAATCCAGATTTAATAAGGATGAAACAAGTCACAGGTTAAATTCTTAAAATAATATACGAGTTAAACACAAATCTAACAACAGACATCATACACAATACAGACTGAAAAGAGGCTGATCAAATGAATGACTATATTTAATTCTCTGTACGTTACACTACGTACAATGTACATTTAGGCAACACAAACATCAATTCTTACATTATAAATATAACATCTCTGACCTGCAGACTGGAAATATACGACATCCAGATAAAATATTCCACATTTGTTGTTCATTCACGATCATTAACAGCGTCACTTTCAGCTTCAACTGGTGAAAGTTTCAACAAGAATATTAACATAACAATAACATACACTTACAGGAGATCATAATGTAATCGACTAGTACATAACGTCAAAGGAAACAACAAAAAGAAAAAAGAGAGACGAAATAAAACAAATAGAGGGCTCTCGCGCATCCTCTTCTGCGCATGCTTAGTGCGCGCGGTGTCATATTACTTAAAGGGGCCGCATTCAGTAAATCTCCGCACAGTTATGAAGCAAATACACTAATCAAACTAATCAAATCATAATTAATAATACACAATAATTATACATATATAATATATGGATTATATATATATATATATATATTTACCTTTACAGTTAAAGTATTGTTTTTTTCTGCTGTACATGTCAAAAGTCACGTGAGAGGAGAAAATGCCTCCATTGTGCTATGATTGGATATGATATTGGATATGATAAGTTTGTGCAATTAATCCTGCCTTTTGTTTTCGTGTGCGTTCTCATCTGCCTGAATGAAGACAATGATGGTGTTATTGGACAGACTACTTAAAAAGTAAACAACTCGACCACTTAGATATCACCGCTTGGTGTCACGTCAAAATGAAAATGAGGATGGAATGAGAACATGAAATGGGATGCAAACATGATGACAGTGGGAGGTTTTAAGCAATAAGCTTGAGGAAATGAAAGGTACATTGTGTCTGTGACCAGTGTATACAAGCTTGATGACTGGTTAAAATATGTTGAATATTAAAAGGAAGTGGAGTGTATTAAAGTTTTATTATCGTCATGATGGTATGAAGCAGGCCGGACCAAGAGCTGTGGGAGCAAATGCAGTAAGTTAGATCGATATTAGAATATCATATTAATAAAAGCTGGATGACTAAATGACGTTTGCTTAAATGACATGCAATACATTTTAGAATGTATGATGAAGAAAGCTCTCTTTGATTATGCTATGTTAGCCACCTGACAAAATAGTGTTGTCTTTGAGTCACGGTAAATAAAGAAAACCAGCAAATTTAACAATAAGACTAACCGCGTTGAGCTATATAACAATGATTAGTTTGGCTCACCTGTCTAATTAAACACATAATACATTAAAGCGTCTATGTTGTTTCCATGGTTTTTATGAAAGTCAAACTGGAAATCCAGGGTAGAGCGGATATGACGTCAGTGACAGGTGACGCAATGACACGCTCCATAACACTGGTTAAAATTACGGATTTCTCGGATGTCCACAGGACCAGATCTGGAAAAATCAAAATGTTACAGAATTTATACCGAATTACTTAAATATTTACTTTAAGTGAAAATATATTCTCTGTCAGGAATATGTATTATTACAATTTTAACTGCATGTAAAATAAGGTTTTTGTTCAGTTCTTGTCCAAATTCTGAAAGAAATAACACAGCCATCATGTTTAACTGAACTGCTGTAAAGCTCATTTGTTTCTAAAAGTTCCCAGTTTTCACCTTGTTCATTATGGTGATGTCTGTGTCACAGCGATGTGTAGATGATCAACATGAACAAGTTGATGAAGAGAAACGCAAGTCTTTAATCCAAAGGCATATATCAAAACCAGAGAGAGCTATACACACACGTAACATAGACAATACCTGACCAACTAAAGAAATAGCCAGAGGATGGCATTGAACAGGGGTGTGTGGATGGAGACCCAGGCCACAGCCAGGAATACACTCCATGGCGGTGTCGCAGGAGGGAGGAGCCATGGTGTAAGGAAGTGTAACGTCACCTTGGGGACGGCTGGAGGCGACGATGTTGATGGAGGTGAAGCCCACCGCACAGACAGACAGCCGATGGAGTGGAGAGAGACCGAAAACCTAAGCGGCCACAACGGATCCGCAGCGACGACCACCCGAGGTGGAAGTGGGGATTTGGAAAGCAGAGCTGGAGCTGGAGCGACCGAGGGCGGAGGCAGAGCCTGAGGGAGGGTGGAGCTTGCCGGAGCCGAAGGGGTGGAGGGCCGGAGAGTCGCGAACGGCCCGCAAGTCTGCAGTGGAGGTGTGGCGATTTCTGACCCAGGTGGAACCTACGTACCAAGGGAGCCCAGCGAGGCCAAATGACCGATGATGCCAGGTAGAATCTACGTACCGAGGGAGCCAGGTGAGGCCATATGGCCGATGGTCCCAGGTGGAGCCGACGTAGAGAGGTAGCCCAGCTAGGCCAAATGGCCGATGGTCCCCGCTGGAGTCGAGGGAGAAAGGAGTGTAGGTGCAGGAGCCAGGCGGCGATGGCTCCCAGGGGGTCCGAGGGGTAGCTGCACCACTGAGAGGAGGCTGAGGTGGCGATGGATGAGTAGGTCGCCTCACACACCTGGTCAGACGGGGTCTCCTCAGGCTCAGGTATGATGTCAGGCTCGATCGCTCCTTCTGGCACGGGCTCCGACATCACGGCCAAGTGTTCTCCCTGTCTGCGGTGGGTACGAACTGTCGTTCCTCGCAGCGGGGTGGTACTGGGCTGGGCACTGGGTTGGGAGGGGCACTGGTGGTGTCCTCGACAGTGAATGCAGATCCGCAGCAAACCAGCACCCACTCCACAAACGCGGCGAAGCTCCCTCGAGGCACTTCCCTGGACAACTGCGTCCGTGTGGTGCGGTTGAGACCGGCGAGCAGAAACAAGCACAGGCAGTCGTCCGGGAAGGTCGTTTGATGGGCGAGATCCAAATAATTTGCTAAATGTTCCTTGAGGGAGCCATGACAACAAACGAACTCAGGTAAAAGGAGCAAATGTTGGAGAATTTTCCTTTGATTCATGTCTAAGTATGATGTAATGAAACAAAACAAAAAATGATGACAAGCATGAAAAAATAGGTCTGAAGAAGGATGAGAGAATGGAAAATAACCAGTATGCATCAGCAATATGAAGTGTCAAAACAAAGTATGAAACAGAGCACCATTGTGTGAGGTTTGACCAATAGAGAAGACATGTCTAACTGTGCCAAGGTCACCAGGCGTGACAGAGGGGAAGAGATAGATTTGAAGGTGCCCATTGGGCACCTAGCGATAAGAAAAAGTATAAGACATGAACTCTGGCCAATGTAACCTTAGATGTCCGGACGGCCGGCCGGCTTCTCACTTTGTTGCTTGTCAATAAAGTTAATTCTTCTGACCTGGAACCTCGACTCTGAGAAACTCCTTTGAGACCTGAACCAAAAAGAACTATGAATTTGCCACAACATAATTGTCGAGCCGAGCCAGGAGGGACAAGGGGTCGAGGAGTGACCACGGTGGGCGTGCTGGCAGAGGCCTCACAAAACAAAGGCGCCATAAAAATAAGGTAAGCAAATTTTGCTTATATTTGTTTTGTGCTGCCCCTGGTAAGCTAGCGCCCGGTTGGTGACTGCCTTAAACAAAAGACTCCACCAAAAAGAACCTAAAAAGTGATAAAAGATAAGGAGGTAAAAGGAGGGTAGGTTCCAGGTTTTGAGAAAAAGTGCATGCAATATCTGTTTGTATTGTCCCTAAACGCAGAAGGTGCGTTATGACGTGAGAAGCACGTTATTTGAGTACACGGAAGCGTGTACCCACGCGAGAAGCGCGTGGCCCCAACGCAGGAGACGCGTTGCACGTGAGAAGCACGTGATTTGTTATTTGTTGTGTGTGCGTGCAACGCCCTACGTGAAAAGTGCGTTTGAAATGATGAGCACGTGATCCGTTTGTCCTGTTTGATGTTAGTCGTGCAACGCCCTACGTGAAAAGTGCGTTTGAAATGATGAGCACGTAATCTGTTAGTCTGATCTGTTTTTTGTTAAAGTGATTTTTCATCTTAAATAGAAGGAGAGAAATCTGTAGTCTTGTTTGTCTAAAGTGATTTTTCATCTTAAATAGAAGGAGAGAAATCTGTAGAATTGTCTTTTAAGTGATTTTTCACCTTGAGTAGAAGGAGAAAGATCTGTAGTCTGATCTGTTTTTTGTTTGTGTAAGTGATTTTTCATCTTAAATAGAAGGAGAGAAATCTGTAGTCTTGTTTGTCTAAAGTGATTTTTCATCTTAAATAGAAGGAGAAAAATCTGTAGTCTTGTTTGTCTAAGTGATTTTTCGTCTTAGAAATAAGGGGAAGGGTCATTTCAGGAGAAAATTAGCAAAAGTGATAATAATAATAAAATACAGTTTACTTATAATGTATTTTTCCAAAAATCCAAAAGTGATAGAAATTAAAAGTTAGAAATTATACAGCTGTATTTGAGTAAAAATTCATGGAAGGGACAGAGACGCAGAGATAAAGTGTTTTTTGGCTGAGCTCTGTGCTTTGCATGAAATTACAGCTGAGCCACTGTCCTGAAATTGTTACAATGGTATACAAGTGACCTTGGCACCGCTCAGAGAGAAAAAAAGGGAGTAATTAGGCTGAGACAGACAAAGGCACATAAAATAAAACTCTTACAAGAAATAATTTTTGAATCAGTGTTATTAAAAGTTAAATGGATGATAAAACAAAAATTGATGACAGGAGAATTAAAATTAAAATAAAGAAATCAAGATATCAAAGAACAAAAAATATTCCATGAAATTGGCTTTGTCGGCTGTTTGGCCATCTTCCGGACTGTAATCGTTGTGATCCGGATAAGAAAACACAGCCGATATTGTCAAAAGTTTGATTGATTGACTTTGACTTTTCCTTTGTTACGAGACAAAGTAGGAAAATAATAAATAAGTGTGAGAGTGGCTGTCTGTGTGTGTGTGGCTTCGAGTGGGTGAGAGAGCAGTTTTGCGTGTGAGAGCAGCTTTGCGTGTGTGTGTGGCTTCGAGTGGGTGAGAGAGCAGTTTTGCGTGTGAGAGCAGCTCTGTGTGTGTGTGACTGAGTGTGTGTGTCTGAGCGACTCTGCGTGTGTGTGAGTGGCTCTGTGCGCGGCTGTATGAGTGTAGGCCTACGTTAGAACAGACTGAAAGCGTTTATATTGAGATAAAGAAATAAGGAGGGAGAACAGTGACAGAGATAGAGTTTTTTCTAACCTTTTGACACCTGAAGAAAAGTACACATGTGGACCAGAGTGGGAGATAATTATAAGGCCGAGGAGACTAGGTTGCAGAAAGAAAGAAAAGATGAAAATGATTTTCAAGAGGCATTAAAACTAACCAAAGGAATTAAGAATCACTTCTGGTTAGAAAAAGAGTTTATAGATAATTAAGGACAGAGACAGGAGTTAACAGACCAAGGGAAGTATGAGCTTTTGAAAAAACTGACAGGAATAACAAATTTGAACCAGGTTGAACGAAAGTGGCCCTTAGTGGATTGGCGTAATGTGATAGAAAACCAGATAACTCTTGAAGCCCTGAGACCACATTTGAACAAATTTAATCTTCTAAAAACAGTTCTTTTGAACCCACAGCTCACAGCCATCGAAATAAAGATAGATCCAATATGGATTCCATATGTGAAAAGGAAGGAAAGGAGGAATTTGCCTAGAGAACTGAAAGTGGCAACCATTCTGAGAAATGTATATATAAAGGTGGATTCATACATTAGGTCAGTGAAATGGGAGAGTGACACAATCTTTGAAGTCAAGCAGGGAAGGGAAATCAGGCCAGTCTTTGTAGATAGTTGGACATTAGAAAGACTGACAGTGTTGGTTGTTTTTGAAAAAGATCCAAGAGATATAACTCATTTGTGGGTGTAAATTCACCGAAACAGGCAGGAAATAGGAGAAGAATTTTAAATAAAAAAGGAAGAAAGACTTTAATTGATTTATTTGAACCATTTGAATCAGACACTTGTAGCAAGGAGGAATTAAATATTTCAGTCATCATGTTGAACGGCCATGAAGTGAAGTTAACCCCATCTCCCACTTATCTGTATAGGGCAGGAGAAGTAACTGCACGAGGACGGTGGTTCGAAAAGAACATTATCTGGAGTTTCTAACTGGTGTGCCTGGGGGAGGACATCATTTGGAAACTAAATATACACAACCAGCTAGAAAAAGTGATGCCGAAGCCATTGTCTGAGGTATAAATACGAACCATTTGAGGTATCTTCAAAAAAAACTAAACAGATACCAGAATTTTTAAACTTTTTTAAAGAATTTAAGAAAACTGAGAACACAAAATTATAATTTGATTCATTGAGTGAAGTAAATAATTGAGACTTGCAGCAATGGCTTCGATGTCACAGCAACAAGAGACCCCTGTAGAGCAGATTATATCACAATATCCGATATGTAGAGATGCTATTAAAAACTTATCTCGGAAGTGGGAAAAAAGGACCAGAAAGTTAAACAGTAAGTGGGCAGCAGAGGGAACATTTGATTTGGCTATGTGCAGGGAAATGGGAGCACTAATAAAGAATCACAAAGCCCAAGATAGAAGCAAAAAAAAAAAAAAGAGTTGAGAAGAGAGAGAAAGAGCAGGAAGTGTTGAATCTTTTTAGAGATATGGGGGTAAAATTGATTAAGGGAATTAGGGAGAAGATAGAAAATAAAAGTGATGTAATGGCAACCCCACCCCCTTATGTACCCCCCTATGATTCAACCGGTAAACAACTGCCACTAGTGAATGCAACTTTAACAGTTCAAGGTAAAGTGGATTTTGAAGACGAGCCAAGTGATGAAGCAAGTAGGGAGGGAGGAGAGGATGACGACAGAAAAGTGAGCCCTGGCCGCAGAGAAAGAAAAACTACAGACTTCTTTGAAGTTTCAAAGCAAGACACACTGAACTATGGGGGAAGTCAAGACAGCAACCTAAGCATGAAACATCTGACCAGGGTACCCCCAGACCCCACCCTATCAAATCCTTATCATCATGCAAGCAAAGCCCTGCAAGAACTTGAAGAGAGACTGCAAAAGGAGATGGAAGCTGACACTCAGCAATCCGAGCCTGAACAGGATGAAATAGAAAGAGACATACTCATCACCAAAGAACAAATCCAAAGAGATACTGAATCCATGCGAAAAGCCTTGGAGGAAAACATGCGAAGAGAACATCAGAGACTTCAGAACTACACAAGAAACAGACCCCACTCAGCCATCCTTAACAAAGAATACAAGAACGTGTCAGGGACCCTGCTCTTGGAAGAACTCCCCCAAAGCAAACCACACTGGATAAGAGGGGACAATTTGAGAAGAAGGTCAATGAGTGGAGCATATCTGCATGAAGACGGAAGAGACCAACTAAGAGAGGAACAAAAACAGTGCCCCATCCTGATTAAAGGACACCAAGGACAGTACGTGCTGTGGGCGGAACAAGATCTGGAAGGACTGATAGCACGCCTCCCTGACATACACGAAGGGGCGGGCAAATGGATTCGACTACTGGAAGAAGAGACAATGGGCAAGATACTAGCCATCGGAGACATCAAAGCCTTGTTGGCAAAGTGTGTGGGAGGTGCAAGAACGAATAAAATCTTGGATGATTCAGGACTCAACCAAGCAGTTGACTCGACAAGGATGGATGCCATACCACTTGACCATTACAGAACAGTGATGTGGCAGGCCCTAAGAGGACATTATCCCACCCAGATGGATCCAAAGTTATTAAAAGGGGAACCAATGGGCGAAGAAGAAAACCCAACCACCTACGTCCAGAGACAATAACGAAGATGGAAGCAAGAGCTGGAAAAAGACCCTGAACGAGATCCAGTGATAACAGTGCTGTTCAGGGCTGCCATAATGGAAGCCATGCCAACTGTTGTAAAAGCCAAGCTGGAAGATGTAGTGGGACTGAATTCAAAGACGACAAGAGAGTTCTGTGACCATGTGACTCATGCAGTAGAACAATACAGGAAGAGTGAACAGAAGATGAAGAATCAAGAAAGAGAGCTCCAAAGAAGGCTGACCCAATTACAGCTGGATGACCTAGTCAATAAAAAGAAGAAAATCCAAGCTAACATAAAAGATGTTGAAGATCAGTCAGCAGTTATGGCAGCGGTAAACATACCGAACCCAGCTGCACAAGCCATGCCGCAGGCACCAGCCCCTATGGGTCAGAGCACATCCAACACCACAGGAAATCAGCAACAGCCAAGTGCACCAATTGTGATATACCTACCTGAACAGCAAAACAACAGAAATGGAGCAATGCCAGGAAGAGGATGAGGACGAGGAAGAGGATGAGGACGAGGAAGAGGAAGAGGAAGAGAATACAACAATCAACAAAGAACACAAGACATTCAAGGCATGTGTTGGGGATGCAACCAGCCTGGACATACCAAGAGGAACTGTCCTATTAACCCATGGCCCCAAAATGAACCGCTGCGTGACCAAATGTACCAACCATGGCAACAGACTAATCAGAACAAGCAGAACAGTTAAAAAAAAAAGTGTGCCATAATCTGAGTTTCATTGTACAATGATATATGACCCCCTTAGAAACCCGAGATTAGAAAATGACTGGTTAGAAAAAACGAGGGGACAGAGAGTATATTTGAATTCAAATGATATAATCGTAGGACCAGAAGGGACAGCATTGCAAACTGAAAAAATTTGACTTTACTAAAACATGGTTTAGAGTAGACGATTCAATCCCACATGTAACTCTTTACCTGAATGAAGGGTGTCAAGCGAAAGATATAGGCCCAATGATGTTGAAAGCCACAGAAAAACAGTGGGAAGCCACTGAAAACCCTTTCATTTTTCAAACACCAGATATGACACATCTTAAAATTTTATGCTCGACTAACATGTTAAGGATCCCTAAATTAATAGTAGAGACAGAAAAGAAAAATGAATTGAAGAAAAAAATGGAGGAGCTGAAATTGGAGATGGAACAAAAGTACGGTAGAGTTGTGGTCTAAGCATGATACAGATGTGGGCCTGGTGAAGTCAGCCAATCCTGTTAGAATTAGAGTAAAATCAGGAATGAAGTTGCCAAGAAAACAACAATACCCACTGAAGTTAGAACCAATAGAAGGAATCAGAACAACAATTGAGGGATTGGTAAAAGCTGGAGTGTTAGTTGAAACTGTTAGTTATTGTAACACCTATTCTCCCAGTTGAAAAGACCAGTAAGTCAAAATAGAGATTAGTGCATGATTTAAGGGCAATCAATGAGATAGTAGAAGATTGGCCGGCAGAAGTCCCAAATCCACATGAGCTATTGAAAAAGTGTTCCACCTGCTGCTCATTATTTCACTGTAATTGATCTCGGTTCTGTAAAAAATATACATACACTAGGCAAGGCTACCCACCATGCTATCAACAAAATTTATATTTATATTAGCATCATAAAGTTGCTGATTTAATAGAACAAGGACGTTTTGTTTTAACCCAAGCTAGATATTTGACATACTCCATGTTACTAACATATCCTGATATTACAATAAGGAGATTAACTGCAGCAAACTCAGCTAATTTTGTCCAGCTAGAGGGGGAGGGAACACCTAATGAATGTATTTTTGCCTCTCTAGCCTTTACTCGTCTGAGACCAGATTTGGAATCAACACCAATTGTTGATGCAGACGTGGACTACTTTGTGGATTGCTCGTGTTTTAGAGAGCATTTAGGTAATCATGCTGGTTTTGCTGTTGTACAAAGAGATGGAGATGATTTCAATTCTGTTGTGATGCAGCATTGTGTACAACCTTGCTCAGCACAACTGGCCGAACTAAAAGCACTTACTGAAGCTTGCATGTTGGCTAAAAACAAAGTAGCCAACATCTATACCGAATCTGCATATGCTAATGGCGTATGTCATCTCTTTAGTGCAGTATGGAAACAAAGAGGATTCAAAAAGAGTGATGGAACCCCAATCCAACATGGGGACCAAGTTACTAAACTAATCACAGCTATGATGTTTCCAAACAAATTGGCCATTATCAAGTGTCAAGCTCATAAAAAAAAGGCAATGACTTTGTAAACAAAGGTAATAATGCGGCCGATATACAGGCTAAACAAGCCTCAGGATGTCAATTAGCAGTTATGGCACCGTCTGTTCTGATCCAGCCCCTACCTACTGCAGACAGCATTGCTCAAATGCAATCCAGAGCCTCTCGATCTGAAATACATATATGGCAGCAAAGGGGGGCGACAAGAGAGACACTAACAATATATATGGAGATCACATGAAGGCCATATGATAGACACCAGCCTATTGCTTAACATTTTCATTCCAGATGCGCATGGTTGACCATTGCGCAAGGGGGGAGATTAGATTATTAGAAAAATAAAATTATTAGACAAATAAAATTAGAAAAATAAAAAAGACAAGGATTCACAAAATAATGTCAGAAAAGGAACAGCAACTCCAAATAGGCTCTATCCCAGTTCAAGAAGGACCCTTTAAACATCTAAACATCTAGTGATGGATTATGTGGACATGATAAAATCAGTAAAAGGAAAAGATACAGAGACAGTTTTCGTAGACAGATTTAGCAGATGGGTCGAAGCAGAACCCTCAGTAGACCAAGGAGCAGAAACTGATAAAAATTTTAACCAAAGAAGTCATCCCAAGATTTGGCATACCATCTCAGATTAGCTCTGACAATCAACAGAACCATTAAGACTAAGATCAAGCAATGGATGCCTTAGGCCATCAGCTAAAATACACCAGCAAAATGACATAGCAAAGTAGACAAGCTCTGAATTGGCTACTGGCAGAAAATGGAGGGGTATGTGTGATGTTTGGAATTGACTGTTGTACCTTTATTCCGAATAACACAGCCTCTGATGGAGTTTTTACTAGGGCCATGAAGAAGCTGAAGGATCTGAGAAAAGAAGTTGCTGAGAATGTGGGGAGAGACAGACACGTTGGATACTGGTTTGACTCTATATTTGGGTCTTGGAAAGAATGGTTCTTTAAGGTGGGAATAATAATAGCTGTGGCTGTTGTATGTTTCTTTTGTTGTTCTGCTGTGTTGTGCCTTTTCTCAGATCCATGCTAGCCAACGTGGCCGCCAAACAGATGATTAATGTGTCAGTCAAACCATCGGCAGTTGACATCGGGTGCACAAACACAAGAGTGCACCAAATTGGGCCAGGACTGGACGAACTAGATGACTTCCTGTAAGGAGTTCTGGTGAAGGAGTAAGGAATGGGGTACCTTGTTACTTTTGATTTCCAACAGTTTGATTCTGTTTTTAATAGAGAGGGAGGTAGTAACACTGTGTATTTTATTTTTCGGGTAAAATTAGACAGATCATTAGAACATGAGTAGAGCAGGGAGTTAGTTAGAGGGGTTTTAATTGTTTCTTTGATTTTTATAAAGGACCCCTTCCTGAGTGTTTTCTTTTTTCTTTCTTTTTACACTTATAATCCTACTGAGAATATTTTTACATATAATCAAACTAACTGTCACAAATATGAATATGTGAATGAGAGGGGACGATAAAAGGTTTGAAGCAGGTCATTGCCCGTGGTACGAGGTAATGCAACCAGATATAAAGGGAAAAGATAAGAATGTTTTTTACTATTTTTATCACTTACTAATCATTTTACTCGCTATAAAAGAGTTATTTTTAATATTTTAAAGTTTTTTATGAATCAAAAGTGAAGCACATGCATCAGACTACTGGTAGATGTTTTTACGGGGTAAAACAGAGAAATTAATTACAAGCGCAGTCACCAATTGCCGGACCAGCAAGGGCAGACTCAACTGGTGGTTTAAAAACCTGCTGTCTGCTCCAACACCAGATAGTGCCCAGGGCACCTCTGGCAACGATGGAGCAACCCAGATAGAACTCCAGGCCACCGGAAGCGCCTGTGCAGTTCCTCTGGCACCGTGGGACAATTCTAACTTTAAGTCTATACACTGAGATATGTTGATTATGCTGAAAAATCAAATGTTTGAAATAATATATCCCTTCAAGATTGATGATAGAAAAGGAAGGTGGGATCTTTTACTCCACCCTAGTCAAGTGGGGGCGGAGATGTTTGGTCTCACTATTCCTCCAGGGTGTACCTTCGTGAGTGGGCTTATTGATAAGAGAGATGGATGGTCCATATTGGCCATGATTGATAGATAGCAGAGAGAGGCTTATTCATGTAGATACATTCTGGGACAGAAATGAAGGTGGGACTAGGATTAGTCCCAAAGGGGGGATATGTTGGAGAATTTTCCTTTGATTCATGTCTAAGTATGATGTAATGAAACAAAACAAAAAATGATGACAAGCATGAAAAAATAGGTCTGAAGAAGGATGAGAGAATGGAAAATAACCAGTATGCATCAGCAATATGAAGTGTCAAAACAAAGTATGAAACAGAGCACCATTGTGTGAGGTTTGACCAATAGAGAAGACATGTCTAACTGTGCCAAGGTCACCAGGCGTGACAGAGGGGAAGAGATAGATTTGAAGGTGCCCATTGGGCACCTAGCGATAAGAAAAAGTATAAGACATGAACTCTGGCCAATGTAACCTTAGATGTCCGGACGGCCGGCCGGCTTCTCACTTTGTTGCTTGTCAATAAAGTTAATTCTTCTGACCTGGAACCTCGACTCTGAGAAACTCCTTTGAGACCTGAACCAAAAAGAACTATGAATTTGCCACAACACAAACTGAAAACTAAGTCCAACCTGTGTGTGTGACAGTCTGAGATCGTCTGTAAAGTGGCACATTAAGCACACGTTTATTGGTGTCAACAGGCTGAAAGAGAGTCTGTGAAAGACACTCTGCCAACATATTATTACAGTCTAATAATAAACAAGGACACACAGCGCAAACTCTGAAGCTGTTTAATGTTTAACCGTAATGTGGGAATATCTCGATATGTAAAAAGATCAAGAAAGTTGGTGACGATTCTTGGTACCTCCGGCTTCACGGCATAGACATTTTACATGCCGTCTGTTATTGTAAGACATCGTCTTTACATTTTCAGGCCCCTTAAACATGGCGATGTACAAAACAAACTGTGATTAGTTGCTTTATTTGTCAGTCAGGCGGCTTCGGATTCAGCCATTGTCTTTACATTTTCATGTCAGTCAGGCGGCCTCTGGGCGGTCCATGGCCAATGAAAGCTGCTGATGGAGTCCAGATACATCTGACTTCCGTAGTTACCTTAAGTTGTTATAACAAATGTCATAAATATAAAAGAAAATCTCTTAATGTTGACAGACATTTATTTTGTCTAAAATTAAAGTTACCCATAAATAACTTGTTTATGGAACTGTTTCACATTTTCACATTTCAATTTCACATTTGCGATCATGCTCATATTTGGGACAACCACACACTTTCTTGTATTAATCCTACATCATATAAATATAATAAAAAAGAAATAAAATAAAAACTGAGAAAAAACTCTATGGCCTGGTTTCAAAGACAGGGCTTAGATTAAGCCAGGATTAGGCCTTAGTTCAATTAGCTTTTTATAAACATGCTTAAAAAATTAATATGAAACTTATATGAAACTCAATTGATATCTGTTAATAGTCCTCTCTCGCACAGGACTGACAGTGGAAATGTGGCTATTCATTTCTATCTGGCATATAAATGAACAAATAAAACAAATGCAAATGGGTAAATATGGAGCCCTTCTGGACAGATCCCAGTCTAGAATTCTTCTTAGAATTCGTTTTTTTTTCTTTTTTAATTCTTTATAGAATTTTAAAACTCATTCATGTTGTTAAAACTATATAACTCATTATCTGTGTTCATTTAAATAGATCTTTCATGACAAGATGTTGTTTCTGTTCATATTTCTTATAAGTATTTGTACTATAAGAAGACAATTTAGTACATTTAGTAAATAAGAAAATAACATGAATATATCCATTTCAATAAAGACATATTTAGCACACAATAAAATAAATAAATAAACAATAAATCCTGACAGAAATACAATTATTTTATTTACACTGTAAGAGTTGTTGACTGGTGAAGCTTTAAATCTCAAGCCTTTCTAGTTTCCCAAGCTTTTCACGTTTTTATCTCATGATTTACTTGTTAAGTATTTGGCATTAAAACGATTGTTGCTCATGTGCAACATTTTTTCCTATGATTGTAAAGGCTTGATAAATGTTTAAAACTCTTCTCACACTGAGTGCAGTGATACGGCTTCTCTCCAGTATGAAGTCGCTCGTGTGATTTCAGGTTTCCAGAATGAGCAAAACTCTTGTCACAATATGAGCACTTGTAAGGTTTTTCTCCAGTATGAATTCTTTGGTGCAGTTTCAGATTGTCATCTCTAGTAAAGCTCTTCCCACAGTCACAACACACATGATCTCTCACTTCATCATGTGTTTTCTGGTGATGTTTACAATTGTCCAGCCTTAAAAAACTCTTTCCACAGAGAGGACACACATAAGGCTTCTCGTCTGAATGAACTTTCAGGTGTTGTTTTAGATTTGATGACGAATTAAAATCTTTACCACACTGAACACAGTTGAATGGTTTTTCTCCAGAGTGAATGTGCAGATGATTACTGAGAGTTGATGCTCGAGAAAAACTCTTTCCACACTGAGTGCATGTATACGGCTTCTCTCCAGTGTGAATTCTTGTATGTTTGTTAAGGTCTCCTTTATTTGTGAAACTCTTTACACAATGAGTGCATGTATACGGTTTCTCTCCAGTGTGAATTCTTATATGTTTGTTAAGGTCTCCTTTATTTGTGAAACTCTTTCCACACTGAGTACAGTGGTTTTCTCCTGTATGAATTCTTTGGTGCCGTTTCACTTGGGTAGATGTCGTAAAGCTCTTCCCACAGTCAACACACACATGATCTCTCACTTCATCATGTGTTTTCTGGTGATGTTTACAATTGTCCAGCCTTAAAAAACTCTTTCCACAGAGAGAACACACATAAGGCCTCTCATCTGAATGAACTTTCAGGTGTTGTTTTAGTTTTGATGATGACTTAAAATCTTTCCCACACTGAACACATTTAAATGTTTTTTCTCCAGAGTGAACATGCAGATGAACACTGAGATTTGATGCTTGAGAAAAACTCCTTCCACACTGAGTGCATGTATACGGTTTCTCTCCAGTGTGAACTATGTGTCTGTTAAGCTTTGCTTTTTTTTGGAAACTCTTTCCACACTGAGAGCAGGAGTGCAGCTTTTTGGCTTTTGTTCCTTGAGGTTTGAAGTCACAGTGTTTCTTGACGTCATTTAGATTCGGTCTTTGCTCCTTCACTTTCATCTTGTCTAAAATAAACGTATTAATCAGTTAGAATCAGTTCAATGAGGTTAAATGTTAAAATCAAAATCACTTAGCAGAAAAGAAGACACCTCTCACTATAAAATATCTTTGATGTGCAAAGATCAGATTTGTGATTCCCTTGTTAATACAATTAAAACTTGATTATGATCAGTGGTGGACAGCAAAAAAGTATTTTACTTCTTTACAGTACTTAAGTACATTTGTCAAGTATTTGTACTTTACTAGAGTATTTTTATTTTTTAAATTTGATATTATGTTAAATCGCTCATCGAATATCGAATTTTATAAAATTGTGTGTGATGTTGTGCCATTTCAATTCCTTTATTACCCAGGTAAGCATTGTACTAATCTTTCTTTCTCCAGAATTAGAAATCCTGGAGAATACAAGTGTATTTTTGTTCATTCTATGTTCGTACTCATCTGAACTACAGTTCATTTTGAGTTCATCCTACATGTACATCTGAACCTTTCTGTTCTTCATGTACATTATATTTCTGCTGTTTTTGTTCTTCTGGCTCTGCATTGTTCTTCCAGCCCTGCATCGCTGCTTGCAGCTATATTTTTCCTTATTTTTAAATACTATGCTATATTTGTGATTTGTGTACTTTGTCCACCACTGGTTATGATCATTCAGATGCATTTCTCTATCATTTTACATCCATATACTGCTTATTATTTCACAGCCACCAAAACAGTCAACAACGAAGAATCAAGAATGGACACCAACCTATTTGTTCCTCAATATCTTCATGTTTTATTCTGGATGGTTCTGGATCCCTCATGTCTTCAATCTCCTCTTTAATAAACTCCATCTTTAACAGTCACACAGATTTCAGCTGCTACTCCTGGAGTTTGTCTTTCTCTTGTAGGATGATGGGAATATTCCCAGTATTTATTGGTGAATTGTTGTGTGAGGGGCTTCACTGCAGGTGTGAACTGGGATCACTTTGTGATACTGGCACTCACAGAACCAGATCTGGAAAAATCAAAGAGAAGTTAATGAATTTATACTGGATTACTTTATCAGCAAACACATATGGTGCCTTAAAAAACAGCTCTAAGTTGCTCATTTTTTATTTAGCCTGGTGCAGTACAGATATTTCTGTTCCACCTCTTTGTTTACTTTCACTTTCTCTCTCTCCTTCTCAGGGGCGTTTCTAGGTTTTAAAAACATCAGGGGCTGAGCCCGAAACATCAGGGGCTGGGGGTGGTTAACAAGATAACATGATTCGATACAGAGAATAATGTATATTGTAGGCCTATATGCAGGGGGCAGACTGGTTCATAAATTCAGCCCTGTTTGGAAAATTTGGATTTCTCAGACCTACATATGTGCATTTTAAGGTGTTTGAAAGCCCAAAAAATTGGGATAACAATAGCTTTAAAACCATGTCAGTGGGCAGTAGCATAAATTATGTGTCAAGCAGATAACAGATTCTTAAACATGAGAATGAGGATAAATGCTGAAACGAATGATACACACTACAAAATGGAAATGCATAATGTTTCTGCTTATTGTTGACAATACACAATCACATATTTCAAACAGGAATGGCCTTAAATGAGAAATATTTCAAGGATTATTTTGCATAGATGTTACATTTCAATCAAACTGCAGTGCAATCTTTTTGTGTCCAGAGGCAAATGAGCAATTTATATATTAGCATTAAAGATTGGTTTCAGCAACTTGTTTCTTTCTTGAGTTAATCAATGTTTTTGTACTAATCAGTTCAAATAAAGTGCAATTGTTCATTAATAAAGACAGTCAATTGTCGCCACCTACTGGCTTAATGATGCAAGTTGCGCAAACACAGAAAAGCGGAGTGATACAAAAACGGTGAAGAGGCTGATACTGGTGAAATATTCCAACACATTCGAGGACCATATATATATATATATGGTCCTCGAATGTGTTGGAATATTTATATACTTATACATTTTAAATATATATAGCAGGCGTAATGATATGACGCAGCGCCTGAAAATAGGTCTAATAGGTTAGACAAACTTAGTCCCGGTCACGTCGGAAGTTACCGAGCTGGGGACTATGTTCAGGTGCTGCGTCATATCATTACACCTGCTGGACTCATGGTACGGCAGCAAAGTTTCTTGTTTATTACGCAGGAATGAGAGTATAGTTCCTAGCCATATCAGCCTAGAAAATCGCAACTTTTCATTTTCCGTCGGTCTTAGTACACGATGTAACTACAGAAGAGTCAAGTTTTAAATAGGAAAAATATCGAAACTCTTTGGTCATTTTTTTGAGAGAGATGCTAATGGTCTTGTCCGATTCAATGATCTATGCTAAGCTATGCTAAAAGTGGTACCGCCAGACCCGGAGTTCGGCTGAATGGATTCGAAAACGGTAAAACTCAACTGTTTAACTCTGGGGGAGTTGTAAAATGAGCCTATTCCCAATAAAAGTGGAGTATCCCTTTAAGATCTCCATATCTCTGGGATTGAACCATATTGGGCCTTTAAAATGGAGATACTATAAGAAACGATTGTTAATATGAATCTAAAAGGATATTAAAGGGCACCTATTATGCCCCTTTTCACAAGATGTAAAATAAGTCTTTGATGTCCCCAGAGTGTGTATGTGAAGTTTTAGCTCAAAATACCCAACTGATTATTTTTTACAGCATGTCACTTTTTGGGGCTGAGAAAAATGCACCGTTTTAGTGTGTGTCCCTTTAAATGCAAACGAGCTGCTGCTGCCAGCACAGAGGGTGGAGCCTGGCGTGCTCACTCTCAGTGTCAGGACAATCTCATTTCACGGAATGATAAATAATATCAATTCAGAAACTCTCAGTAGTTCATTTCGACCCGGAGTCCGGAGTATGATTTATGGGGATTTTAAAGAAAGGCACTGAGTGGATTTTTATCATTACAGGGTAGTTGTGTACAAACACACATTTATGTTCAAACACCGTGTAAAAGTGAATTTTGCATAATAGGTGCCCTTTAAGAAATATTTAATAATTCTTGAGTTAACGGCATGCAAACTGGGCAAAAAGCACAAGATGTGTTTTTTCCCATTTTTTTTAACTGTCACCTTTGTCATATAACCCAACAAAGATTTCTAAAGTCAACAGAGTTTAGTAATAGACCTACCAATCTCTGTATAAAAATCAAATAATGATGCTGCCATCTTTCAAAAGTCATTTTTATACCCCCATAATTTGTGTCCAAATCTCAGGTAAAAAAAAAATATTGTCATTTTGACCCCCCCTTTACAAAATAGTGAATTATTCTCTAAATATACATCCATGACATTTAAGTATGAATGAAACAAATTACATGTGAGAGTTTAAGATATCGTTCCATAATTCTTAATTCATAATTTTGGGTAAAAATACAATCAGAACATTTCTCTCTAAAGATATTTGAAATATACATGCTAATCCATAAGTTTTTATCTGAATGAGCACACTTTTTGGAGGTACGGCTTCTCTCCAGTATGAAGTCGCTCATATGATTTCAGTGCAGAGAAACCTTTGTCACAATATGAGCAAATGGTTTTTCTGGAGTTTTAAAGTCTCCAAAAACTATATGTAGTTTTTTTGTGCTGTTTCAGTTGTTTAGCTGCAGTAAAGATCCTCCCACATTCACAACACACATGATTTTTCATGTCAGTTTGTTTTCAGATGACATTTTAGATTTAATGATTAAAAAAAAAAAATTAACACACTGATCACAGTTGAATGGCTTTTCTCCAGAGTGACGGTGCAGATGATTATTGAGATCTGTATGTGAAACTCTTTCCAAAATGAGATAATCTGTGCAGCTTTGAAGTTCAGATTATCCCAGATCTGCCAAATTCAGGGTTAGTGAATTTATACTGAAATACTTTAATAATTACACTTAAATTAAATGAGTTTTATTTTGATATGGTTATATATTAGTTGTTAGTATATTAGTTGCATTTTAATTGGCTCTATAGGAAGGTTGTTCATTTTTATGGGAATCCAGATTTAATAAGGATGAAACAAGTCACTGATTACATTTTTCAAATAATATGACTTTAACAGAAATCATACACAATATGTACTGACTGAATAGAGGCTGTAAGATTAATGACAGGCTATATTTAATTCTCTGTACGTTTCACTACGAACAATGTACATTTAGGCAACACAAACATCAATTCTTACATTATAAATATAACATCTCTGACCTGCAGACTGGAAATATACGACATCCGAAGAAAATATTCCACATTTGTGATTTGTCCTTCATTCACGATCGTTAACAGCGTCACTTTCAGCTTCAACTGATTAAAGTTTCTACAAAAACATTAACATAATAACATAAACTTAAAGGGGATCATAATATAATCAACTATTATATAACATCAAAGGAAACAACAAAAAGAAAAAAGAGAGACGAAATAAAATAGCCTAGAGGGCTCAGGCGCATCCTCTTCTGCGCATGCTCAGTGCGCGCGGTGTCATATTTCTTAAAGGGGCCGCATTCAGTAAATCTCCGCACTGTTATTAACCCTAAAACTGACAATGTGATTTGTACCCTTGGAAAATGTTAGTGACAATGATTGACTAAGAACTGCTCATGCATAGTTAAAAATGCAAGAAAAATGGACCAATGAACCATTTTTTGCTGCAAATAAAAAACAGCAATATTACAAACCTGTCATCCCCCTTTTTGAGAATATATGTAATATTGCACTATCCATATTTAAATGGTTGTAATTCAAGAATGCTTTAGGAGCTGTACCAAAAATAGCCACTGGGTGTTTTTTGTAACAAATTAATTTATTTTTAGTCTCAATACAGTCTCAGACCTTTCCGACGATATGTGTTTTGTCAAGATTAGAAAAGTTTTTTATCATAAAGTAGTTAAAATAAATTTTGTAATAAGAAACCTGACACCACCCTAGGTAAGGAACTCGCTAAAAGAATTTAAAGTACCATTTTTATGGTAACGCAAGGTCCGATTTCAAAAAGGTTGAATCTTGAGTTTGTAAGCTTTCCAGTGATATATAATTTGTCAACATTATATGAGTTGAAGTATAGGATATAATTGTTTTAAACATGCAATGGCAGTTACAGTTATAGATTTGGTCCTTTTTTTATACCCTAAACAGGCAATGTGATCTGGGAGTCACAACTCATAAAATCCAAAATACATAACATTTCTCAAAAATTCTTTTGGATATGATTTACTTAAGTCCAGATGATATAAAAAAAAATGAATGAAATTATTTGTTGCTTATCATTTTCTACTCTTGCCTGTTTAAGGGTTAAGCAAATACACTAATCAAATCATAATTAATAATACACAATAATTATACATATATAATATAAAGCTGAATGACTAAATGCCGTTTGCTTAATGACATGCAATTATTTTTACAATGTAGAATGTAGATGTAGAAAGCCCTCTCTGATTATGCTGTGTTAGCCATTTGACAAAACCTGTTGAATCTCTGAAACTCTTGTCACAATATGAGCACTTGTAAGGTTTTTCTCCAATATGAATTATTTGGTGCTCTTTCAGATATTCAGCTCTAGTAAAGCTCTTCCCACAGTCACAACACACATGATCTTTCACTCCATTATGTGTTTTCTGGTGTAGTTTAAAATTGTTAAGCCATGAAAAACTCTTTCCACAGAGAGAACACACATAAGGCCTCTCATCTGAATGAACTATCAGGTGTTGCGAAAGATTTGATGACGAATTAAAATCTTTACCGCACTGATCACAGTTAAATGATTTTTCTCCAGAGTGAATACGCAGATGATATATCAAACCTGTTGAATTTCTGAAACTCTTGTCACAGTATGAGCACTTGTAAGGATTTTCTCCAGTATGAATTCTTTGGTGCAGTTTCAGATGACTAGATGTAGTAAAGCTCTTCCCACAGTCACAACACACATGATCTTTCACTCCATCATGTGTTTTCTGGTGCCGTTTACAAGTGATCAGCCGTGAAAAACTCTTTCCACAGAGAGAACACACATGAGGCTTCTCATCTGAATAAACTTTCAGGTGTGATTTTAGATTTGATGATGAAATAAAACCTTTACCACACTGATCACAGTTGAATGGTTTTTCTCCAGAGTGAGCGCGCAGATGATTACTGAGACCTGATGCTTGATTAAAACTCTTTCCACACTGAGTGCATGTATACGGTTTCTCTCCAGTGTGAATTCTCATGTGTGTCTTAAGCTTTGCTTTATTTTGGAAACTCTTTCCACACTGAGAGCAGGAGTGCAGCTTTTTGGCTTTTGTTCCTTGAGTTTGTAAGTCACAGTGTTTCTTTACATCATTTAGATTCTGTCTTTGCTCCTTCACTTCCATCTGGTCTAAAATAAAATGTATGAATCTGTTAGAATCAGTAAAAAAAAAAAAAAACTTAACAGAAAACAACACATAGGAATCTGTCTGTGTGAGTATAATGTATCTTTGATGTGGAAAGGTCAGTTCAGTTATACACAAGTTTATGATCATTTACATGCATTTCTCTATCATTTATCATCCATATACTGATTATTAATTCATAAATGATTGAAGGACCAAGAATGGAAACCAACCTGTTTCTTCCTCAGTATCTTCATGTTTTATTCTGGATGGTTCTGGATCACTCATGTCTTCAATCTCCTCTTTAATAAACTCCATCTTTAACAACACAGTCTTGGGGTTCTGATGCCAGAGATGGACTTTATTCTTTAAATATATAAAGCTAAGCAGCTTCTGCTGAAACAACTGCAGAGTCCTGCCACACACTCAAGTATATATCCACACATCCTTCCCAAAGTGGTAACGCATTCTACAGATATTTTAAGAGATGGACAGGTGGGAAGATCTTCACCTTATTACACATTCTTGTGGGCCTGAAATAGGAGTACAGCTGTAAACACACCATTCACTTGCCAGCCTCTTGTTCACAGTGGCAGAAACACATGATTATAATAGTAGAATTACTTATTCACACATATGGCTATACCTAAATCACATATTTTCTGAATATTAAAATATAAAATATTCAATAAAAAATCTTGAATATTCCCAGAATTTATTGGTGAATTGTTGTGTGAGGGGCTTCACTGCAGGTGTGAACTGTGATCACTGTGTGATACTGACGCTCACAGGACCAGATCTGGAAAAATCAAAGATAAATTACTGAATTCATACTGGATTACTTAAACAGAAAACAATATGATGCCTTTAATTTAGTTCAAAGAACATTTTGATGGTTACACAATGGTAACATCCTAAACTGTAAAATGTTCAAGTAATACCAGTTTTGATGAAACAAAAACTTTTCTAAAATGAAAATGATGAACCTCATATTTGAGCCTAAAGAATTATTATATAATGAGTGCAGATTCTCTCTCTGACAGAAGGTGGCGCTTATGGAAAAGCAGAAATACAGCGGTTACTCCTGAACACAAGCAGCGCTGCGCTTATTTATACTACTTTATTAGGCATCATACTGAGGAAAAATAAATTAAGATGTCATCGAAACTTTTATGAAGACAGTCATTTCCCTTCAGATATACATTCAAATCGTTTCGTTTCGTTTATTTCACACGTCATCATTGTATCATTAAACACAATTACAGGATAAACAATGGTCATATGTAGGTCGTATGAAATGGGGAACCCCAAAAAAGCTACTAAAAGCTTTTAAGAGTGGGCCCGATAACATAATAAACAACATATAATATACCAACCAAAAACTCAATATACCATAGACACAGAATAAACAAATATATAAAAATAAAACAGAAAACAAACACTACAAACAATATAAATACAACAAAAAATAAACACTACAAACAAACAGACGATCCCAGCACAAGTATAACACATTACGGAATGTTCAACAATCAAGGGCCCTATCCTGCACCCAGCGCAATTGACTTTGTACACTGACGCATGTATCATTCCTATTTTGCACCCGCGCACAGCGGACTTTTCCCTCCACAGACGCACGTCAGTAAATTAGGAAATGAACTTGTGCTCCCGGGGGCGGTGCAGCGAAAAGAGGAGGCGTGTTCCGGCGCAAACGTTCCCTGATGCTATTTTGCAGGTTTAGAAAACAATTGCGCCACTGACCAGGAAAAACCTAGTCTAAAGTCAGTGGCGCGTTGCGCATGTTATTCATATGTTGTTTTAAGGGTGCATGCTTGGCCATAATCAATGTAGCGTGTGCACAACGCGCATACACTTTGCTTTTCTCATCCACACACAGACACAGCAGTTCTCATTTTTAGAAAACCATACATTATTACAAAGAACAATATTAACACACGAGGGAAATCATTGTTGAGCTACAAGAGACATTTATCCCGCCGGTATAATAGCAACAGCGCCCGAGACCCGCCCACAAAGTTACTTGCGTTTCGCGCTTGATACTTGCGTTTCAGATCTTTAAAATAGGGCCCCATGATCTCTCACTTAACTGTGTGTTTTCTGGTGTAGTTTAAAACTGTTAAGCCATGAAAAACTCTTTCCACAGAGAGAACACACATAAGGCTTCTCACCTGAATGAACTTTCAGGTGTTGTTTTAGATTTGATGATGAAATAAAATCTTTACCACACTGATCACAGTTAAATGGTTTTTCTCCAGAGTGAACGCGCAGATGATATATCAAACCTTTTGAATTTCTGAAACTCTTCTCACACTGAGTACAGTAGTACGGCTTCTTTCCAGTGTGAACTCGCTCATGAGATTTCAGAGATCCAGCCTGAGTGAAACTCTTGTCACAATATGAGCACTTGTAAGGTTTTTCTCCAGTATGAATTCTTTGGTGCTGTTTCAGATTGTGAGATGTAGTAAAGCTCTTCCCACAGTCAAAGCACACATGATCTTTCACTCCATCATGTGTTTTCTGGTGCAGTTTAAAACTGTTAAGTCGTGAAAAACTCTTTCCACAGAGAGAACACACATAAGGTTTCTCATCTGAATGAACATTGAGGTGTGATTTTAGACTGGATGATGAATTAAAATCTTTACCACACTGATCACAGTTAAATGGTTTTTCTCCAGAGTGAACGCACAGATGATATATCAAACCTGTTGAATCTCTGAAACTCTTGTCACAATATGAGCACTTGAAAGGATTTTCTCCAGTATGAATTCTTTGATGCTGTTTCAGTTCACCAGCTCTAGTAAAGCTCTTCCCACAGTCACAACACACATGATCTTTCACTTCATTATGTGATTTCTGGTGCAGTTTAAAACTGTTAAGCCATGAAAAACTCTTTCCACAGAGAGAACACACATAAGGCTTCTCATCTGAATGAACTTTCTGGTGTGATTTTAGATTTGATGATGAAATAAAATCTTTACCACACTGATCACAGTTAAATGGTTTTTCTCCAGAGTGAATGCGCAGATGATATATCAAACCTGTTGAATCTCTGAAACTCTTCTCACACTGAGTACAGTAGTACGGCTTCTCTCCAGTATGAAGTCGCTCATGAGATTTCAGGTGTCCAGAATGTGTGAAACTCTTGTCACAATATGAGCACTTGAAAGGTTTTTCTCCAGTATGAATTCTTTGGTGCAGTTTCAGATTACCAGATGTAGTAAAGCTCTTCCCACAGCAGCACACATGATCTTTCACTCCATTATGTGTTTTCTGGTGCCGTTTACAACTTTCCAGTCTTGAAAAACTCTTTCCACAGAGAGAACACATGTGAGGCTTCTCATCTGAATGAACTTTCAGGTGTTTTTTGAGATATGATGATGAATTAAAACCTTTACCACACTGATCACAGTTGAATGGTTTTTCTCCAGAGTGAATGTGCAGATGAACACTGAGACCTGATGCTTGATTAAAACTCTTTCCACACTGAGGGCATGTATGTAAGTCACAGTGTTTCTTTACATCATTTAGTTTCTGTCTTTGCTCCTTCACTTCCATCTGGTCTAAAATAAAATGTATTAAGCAGTTAGAATCAGTTGAGTTATACACAAGTTTATGATCATTTACATGCATTTCTCTATCATTTATCATCCATATACTGATTATTAATTCATAAATTATTGAAGGATCAAGAATGGAAACCAACCTGTTTGTTCCTCAGTATCTTCATGTTTTATGCTGGATGGTTTTGGATCACTCATGTCTTCTTTAATAAACTCCATCTTTAACAACACAGTCTTGGGGTTCTGATGCCAGAGATGGACTTTATTCTTTAAATATATAAAGCTAAGCAGCTTCTGCTGAAACAACTGCAGAGTCCTGCCACACACTCAAGTATATATCCACACATCCTTCCCAAAGTGGTAACGCATTCTACAGATATTTTAAGAGATGGACAGGTGGGAAGGTCTTCACCTTATGACACATTCTTGCGGGCCTGAAATAGGAGTACAGCTGTAAACACACCATTCACTTGCCAGCCTCTTGTTCACAGTGGCAGAAACACATGATTATAATAGTAGAATTACTTACTCACACATTTGGCTATACTTAAATTACTTATTTTCTGAATATTCCCAGTATTTATTGGTGAATTGTTGTGTGAGGGGCTTCACTGCAGATGTGAACTGTGATCACTGTGTGATACTGACGCTCACAGGACCAGATCTGGAAAAATCAAAGATAAGTTACTGAATTTATACTGGATTATTTTAACAGCAAAAAACATATGGTGCCTTTAATTTAGTTCAAATATAGACCAATATTGATGGTTACACAATGGTAACATCCTAATAATATTGAAATACCTCCACCCCCACTCTTCAGAGGACAACTTTATTTTTATTTTTTGTAAGGCAATATATTTTTAAGTACATACACAATATGTTACATTCAAATTACGTTTATTCAGTGCATTTAACTGTTGTCCTACCATAACCTTTCCCCATGTTTTAGTAAGATCCTGGATCCTTATAAGGGCATGGAGGATTAAAGCACCACATACAGAGTGAAACACATAACACCTAAAACACAACAATGTGACAGACAACAGAAGGAAATGAGACGGGACAATATCAGGGCCGAAAAAAAAAATCTGTAAAAGGGACTTTACACATATAGAGAAGAACAGACAAAAGACGAGACGTAAACAAGCAATATGCAAAGAAAGGCTCATGCCCTATCAGAGAGAGAGAGAGAGAGAGAGAGAGAGAGAGAGAGAGAGAGAGAGAGAGAGAAGGAGAGAGAAAGCTCGAGCACAGCAAATTGCAGACGATGGGCTAGTATAATTATATCAGTTTTGATGAAACAAAAACTTTTCGAAAATGAAAATGATGAACCTCATATTTGAGCCTAAATAATTATTATGAAATGGTATATGAACAAAGATGGCAGAAAGGCTGAATGAAAATGCAGATTCACTCTCTGACAGAAGGTGGCGCTTATGGAAAAGCAGAAATACAGCGGTTACTCCTGAACACAAGCAGCGCTGCGCTTATAAACACTACTTTATTAGGCATCATACTGAGGAAAGATAAAAGAAGATGTCATAGAAACTTTTATGAAGACAGTCATTTCCCTTCAGATATACATTCAAATAAAAACTCCTCAGATCTGCACTAATCATGTGAATGGCCGATTTTAGTGCCAGAAAGAGAGTTTGAAGCTGTGGTTTATGTAGTCTTTAATGGTATTTTTAGTCATGTACTTTAACCTGAGGGGTAAACATTAAAGGGACAGTTCACCCAAAAATGAAAATTCTGTCATTAATTACTCACCCTCATGTCGTTCCAAACCCGTAAGACCTTCGTTCATCTCCAGAACACAGATGAAGATCTTTTTGGTGAAATCTGAGAGCTTTCCGTCCCTCCATTGACGTTTTACAGTTCAAGTGCACAAAGAGATTGTAAAACTAATCCATTAGATTTGAGTGGTTTAGTCCAAATTTTCTGAAGAGACTTGATCACTTTATATGGTGAACTGATTTAATTTAGGCTTTTACTAACATAAAAACATTGATCAACAAACAAATACAGAAGCTCATCCGGACCTGCTTGATGCGCAAGAACAAACCTCTTCCGGAAGCTCAAACACAAAAATAAATCTCATTGTTTCTTGCGGAAGCTCAAATGTGCTGCGTAACACACAAGAATGAACCTGTCAGGGTTCTGTCACTTAGGTCTAGTTTATTCTTGGTTTTGTGACTTTTACTTTTGAACAAAAACTTTTAGCCTTTTATGTTCAAACCGGAGTCGGACAAAGATCGAGAGACTCAAAAAGAAGTGACAACATGTAGAATGCTACAGGACAATTCTGAATAGTTAGTTTATGAATTTATGTAGCTGATGTGGAGTTTATTCTAGTCATTGATTAGAATATTCTGTCATGATTATCTATAAATCTCCTTCCCGGGTGCGGAGTTTATGTAAATTTTAGGGTTAGTGATGTCTGTAAAAGAAAATCTCCCTTTACTTTGAACTTTGAGCATTGTAACCCTGCAGATGTTGTTTATGCTCAAACAGCAACATTACACACTAACTAAAGTTAAAAAAGTGAAATCATAATCATCCACCCCTTTAACTAGAAGTTTACCATTTCTAGGCGTGTTCCCCCAACTATACCTTGGGAGGTTGCTTCTTACATGTGACGCTACCAGGTTTTGTGTTTTGTCCATGGCGGTGCTGCTGAATTGGTCGATATCGATGGCTCGAGAATCAATCATTTACTCATGCAGGGACTGAGTTATGTGAGAAAGCTCTGTTCTTTATGAAAGAAGCACTTCAGAAATAGTTGAAATTGCATTTATTAGGACTCATGGGATATTATAAAAAAATCCAAATTGCAAACTAAATTCAACCATGGATATATTACATATTTTCAGAATGAGAGAGCGAATCCGCAACCTCATGCTCAAATATACCATGCGTCAACCCGCTACACTAACTGTCAGTATGCTTTCACTGGCCTTTGAAAGGGCTCTGCCGACGGAGCCGTCTTTGATTTAGCACAAATATTCGCTGTATCGCTGCCAACTAACCACCACAAACATTCCTTTTAAATATACTCCTAAGCCTTAACTGCTCAATGGTTTGCCAGCTGATGTACCTTTGGACAATATCATTAAAAAGCTAACAACAAACAAAAAAGCTGCGAGTTTTTGCAGTGGTGGCCACTAGCGGAGTGAACTGTCAATAGTGATAAGGTAAAGCTAAAAGTTCTCCAGGCCAACATTAATAAGTAACTATGCTGGAAGTAAAGCAGGACTAATGAGTAGTACATTAAGACTTCAGTTACTACTATTAACTAATATGGAAAAAAGCTTAACTAATAGCTTAACTAATCAGTAGTATTAGCGAATTTAGGACCAAGATAATTTCTTCATACGGATTCATACGCCAAGATGATGGCATCCACTATCCAGTTGGCCAACCTCTGATTGGAGAAAGCCTTTCCTTTCTGCTGGCCTCCATAACAGATAAAAAGCCGATCTGAGGTCCTGATGCTTTGCGTTCTATCCGCATATATCCGCAGAGAACGGACGGGACAGAGAAAAACCAGGGCTGGGTCTGCCTCCTCCAGGGGCAGCGCTTGCAGGTTCACCACCTGGTCCCGAAAGGGAGTTGTAGGAACCTTGGGCACGTATCCAGGCCGGGGTCTCAATATAACTTGAGAGTTAGCCGGCCCGAATTCCAGGCACGATTCGTCAACCGATAAAGGGTGCAGGTCCCCTACCCTCTTGATGGAGGCCAGCGCAAGCAGGAGAACTGTCTTTAATGACAGAATTTTTAACTCAGCTGACTGCAGTGGCTCAAAGGGAGGTCTCTGCAGTGCGGTTAACACCAGAGATAAGTCCTAAGAGGGTATGGAGGGAATGGCTCCCCTAAGGAACCTGACGATCAGGTCGTGCTTCCCTAAGGATTTCCTATCTACTGCATCGTGATGTGCGGCAATAGAGGCAACAAACACTTTGAGGGTGGAGGGAGACAGCTTTCGCTCCAACCCCTCTTGCATGAAAGAAAGCACGGACCCGACCGAGCAATTCCAGGGGTCTTCTCTGTGAGAAGAACACTAATCAACGAACAGGTTCCACCTCCATGCGTAAGCATGCCTCGTGGAGGGTGCTCTTGCAGAGGCGATGGTATCTATGACTGCTTGTGGTAGATCCCTTAGAACCTCCGTGTCCTGTCCAGGGACCAGGCCTGAAATTTCCAGAGGTCTGGACAGGGGTGCCACACGGTGCCTCGACCCTGAGAGAGAAGGTCCTCCCTCAGAGGAATGGGCCAGGGAGGGGCTGACGAGAGGGGCACGAGTTTGGGGAACCAGGTCCAGTTGGGCCAATAAGGGGCAACTAGCAAGACCTGCTCCTCTTCATCCCTGACTTTGCACAGAGTTTGTGCAATCAGGCTCACTGGGTGGAATGCATACTTGCGAAGGCCCTGGTGCCAGCTGTGTGCCAGTGCATCCATACTGAGAGTACCCTCAGTTAGGGAGTAAAACCACTGGCAATTGGACGGCAAAAAGATCGATCTGTGCGGCTCCGAAGTGGTCCCAAATCAGCAGAACCTCCTGAGGATGGAGTCTCCATTCTCCGGGAATTAACAATTAACTGCTGTCGCGAGAGCTCGTCGCCGGCACGATTGAGCAGACCAGGAATATGAATGTCCCGAAGCGACCTCAGATGCTTCTGACTCCAAAACAGGAGGTGGCGGGCGAGTTGTGACATGCGACAGGAGTGTACACCCTCTGATGGTTGATGTACGCCATAGTCGCAGTGCTGTCCATGCGGAGCACACTCATGAATGGACAGTCTAGACTACCCTCGTGCATATCCATGAGTGTTTTAGCCTGATAGACTTATAACAACACCATGGCATGCAGAGAGGAAGCAGCTTGCTCACAAGCTCCTAGAAGCTCTGTCTGTGAGAACAGACAAAGACTCACAGTCCTGCGAGGAGAAACAAAGCTCTCCCGATCCAGATGCAGCGGCTGCCGGACACAGGTGTGCCACGACAGACCGCTCCACTGGAGGAACAGCCACATAACCTCTCACTGCTCCTCCTTCAAGGATAGTGAGGGGGGAAAAATACAGTAATTGTGATACAGTAATTGTGACCGTACCAGGGGGACAGGGAACAACCGCATCCAGAAAAATGTATTAAACATATTAAAAATTAAACATTCTTTAACAGCAGTCAAGTTGTCACTGTTTGTTGTAACATTAAAACACGGAGCTCCAGTGGTTTCCTCTGTGGGTGAACTAAACGGAAGACATAGCAGAATCACATGAACAATTCCAGGATATGCTTTGTTTTCATTGGTTGTTGCGTTAAATCTTACCCAGATACAATAGTGCTATGTTCTGATTGGCTATTATGTAGCCCCTTTCTTTTTTTTTTATTGGCTGATAAGTGGCAGATTCGACTATGAATTCCAGGGGAGACATGCTTGATTCCTGCCGGTTCCATAGTGAGAGCGGCGAGGCCAGAGAAATTTCAGGCGCTGTGGCATATTAAATATATTATGAATATTTTTTCCGTGTGAGAAATACAATGTGTGGCGGGAGTGCGTGACAAAAGACCGAAATGAGTGACTGTCACGCTCAATCCGTGACACTTGAGAGCCCTGCATCCACAATGGAGTAAAATAGTTTGAAGGCCATTATTGATTAAACTAATGTAGTTATTAGAATTATATCTCTTAATGTGTGGGGTTTATTTTGTAGTGCTTACACCTGTACGTTGTTATACCTGCTATTTGCCCTTGCTGTGTAAATCTCACGTGTGATTGTGTGCTGCATTAGATATGACTTCATTGGGGTAATTAGTAGGGCTGTCCCCGACTATGGATTTTCATAGTCGAATCAGAATCGTCATGTCTTGCCTATAGTCGACTAATAGTCGAATCATGTGTATGGGGGCGGGGCTTTAACGTTTCAAAGCCGCGATGTACAGAAAATCACACAAAGATATAGAAGAAAATGTATAAAAACATTTTGGATCAATAAAACTAAGAAATAACATAACTCCAGAAAGGCCACACTGCAGACAGGATTTGCATTTCACATGCAAATCAAATTAAATCGGCTAAATTACCTGTGCGAGCAGAAACAACAATAAATGCTAAACTGGAGTGGCAGTCTTTTTAGCTAATTATGTTCACAGCATCCAAAAATCAAATTAGAACCGGCTGAAAAGTTTTGAAATCACTTGTACCCTACCTGATCGAGAGAACAAATCCAGTCTTTCACTCTGTCTGTGTCCGTTGGAGTCTTTTCAAATTGTGCGCGCGGATAAAATACATTCTAACGTGAAACCCAGTCTATGCGTGAAACGTGTTAACGTTGGCCGGCAGAAGTGCGATGATGGTTTTCCTGATGCTAAATCCAGCCTTGGAGAATATCCTTTCTGATGGTGTACATCCACACTTTAGATTTTCTTATCCCAGACATTGTTAAAGATTTAAATCCTTGCCGCGAAGACGCTCCTCTGTCGGTCACGGATTGAAAGTGAAACTTAAATCTGTCACGGGGTGTTTGGATTTATTCACGCACGTTAAAAAATATTTATTAAAAGCTTCTTTCTTTGCACATTTTTATATACAGCATTATCATAATAGGCTGAATATTAACGTATTGACATAAAAGCTAGTTCTATGTGAAATTGAGCGCCCTCATATAGCCAAAGGGGCATGATCCTCGTTTCAAAACACCTCTGCGAAGATTCGACCATGAGATCGGTAGTCGAATCAGGCTCCTCCTATCGAAGCATCGAATCTTCGACTATTCGGGGTCACCCCTAGTAATTAGTGTTCTAGCCTCTCACTGATTATTCGCTGGCCAGCCAGGGGGCTCCAGATTGTAACATTCCACCTAGCCATTGAACTGGAGCAGTAAACTACATTTATTGTGTGTGTTTTTGCCTTCTTGGTCATGCATAATACTGCGTATAGTTTTTAAACTGCTATTTAAATAAATGTTGTACTTTTATAAGATTTCTGTGTATGTTACTTGTGTATCACAAGGGCAAAAGTCCTGCATGTTCTAAGTAGTACGGTTACATGTGTAACAGCGGCTGTTTCAGTAAAGACAGGGCATTGGATCCAAATGCAGTTTGAAATTTATTATTAAACAAAATTATCAGAAAGTAAATCCAGGCAGAGCATAACAAGAAACCAGACAAATAACACAATAATCCAAACACAGGAAAATCCAAATATTGAACAAAAAAACATCCAACAAAGGACCAGACCAAGAATATGGGAAACACTGAAGTATATATACACAAGGGTGATTGGCAATCAAGACACACCTACGACCAATCAGGAACTAATCAACAAGAAAAAATACAAAGGACTACAAAACATGCCATGAAACAGGAAATCACAAAAGTCCACATAAGACAAGGGGAACTCGAGGCAGGAATCCTGACAGTGTGAAGGCTTGATAAATGTTTGAAACTCTTTTCACACTAAAACGTATACTATGATTTACAAAAAAAATGTGGGTGAAACATTTTTACACTTAAACCCAAGTAGATCTAAGTAGATCTGAGCAACTGCATTTGGTACATTAACAAATAAAATTTAGTATCTTTGGTGTCGTTTCAGTTGGGTAAATGTAAAGCTCTTCCCACAGTCCGAACACACATGATCTCTCACTTCATTATGTGTTTTCTGGTGCAGTTTAAAACTGTTCAGTCGTGAAAAACTCTTTCCACAGAGAGAACGCAATTAAGGCCTCTCATCTGAATGAACTTTCAGGTGTTGCTTTAGACTTGATGATGAAATAAAATCTTTACCACACTGATCACAGTTAAATGGTTTTTCTCCAGAGTGAACGCGCAGATGATATATCAAACCTGATGAATTTCTGAAACTCTTCTCACACTCAGTACAGTAGTACAGCTTATCTCCAGTGTGAACTCGCTCATGTACTTTCAGGCTCCCAGACTGAGTGAAACTCTTGTCACAATATGAGCACTTGTAAGGTTTTTCTCCAGTATGAATTCTTTGGTGCTCTTTCAGATATTCAGCTGTAGTAAAGCTCTTCCCACAGTCACAACACACATGATCTCTCACTTCATCATGTATTTTCTGGTGCCGTTTAAAACTGTTCAGTCGTGTAAAACTCTTTCCACAGAGAGAACACACATAAGGCTTCTCATCTGAATGAACTTTCAGGTGTTGTTTTAGATTTGATGACAAATTAAAATCTTTACCACACTGATCACAGTTGAATGGTTTTTCTCCAGAGTGAACGCGCAGATGATACATCAAACCTGTTGAATTTCTGAAACCCTTCTCACACTGAGTACAGTAGTACGGCTTCTCTCCAGTATGAAGTTGCTCGTGTGATTTCATGTTGCCAGAATGAGTGAAACTCTTGTCACAATATGAGCACTTGTAAGGTTTTTCTCCAGTATGAATTCTTTGGTGCTCTTTCAGTACACCAGATGCAATAAAGCTCTTTCCACATTCGCAACACACATGATCTTTCACTTCATCATGTGTTTTCTGGTGCCGTTTAAAATTTGTCAGTCGTGAAAAACTCTTTCCACAGAGAGAACACACATAAGGCTTCTCATCTGAATGAACTATCAGGTGATCTTTTAGTTTTGATGATAAAATAAAACCTTTACCACACTGATCACAGTTGAATGGCTTTTCTCCAGAGTGAATGTGCAGATGATTACTGAGAGTTGATGCATGAGTAAAACTCTTTCCACACTGAGTGCATGTATACGGTTTCTCTCCAGTGTGAATTCTCATGTGTCTGTGAAGGTTTCCTTTATTCTGGAAACTCTTTCCACACTGAGAGCAGGAGTGCAGCTTTTTGACTTTTGTTCCTTGAGTTTGCAAGTCACAGTGTTTCTTTGCATCATTTAGTTTCTGTCTTTGCTCCGTCACTTCCAGCTGGTCTAAAATAAACATATTGAGCAGTTAGAATCAGTTCAATTTTAAATGAGGTTAAATGTGAAAATTAAAAAACGTAGGGTAACACTTTATTTTACAGTGTCTTTGTTACATATATTACGTGTACTTACCATAGTATTAACAGTAAATTACGCATAATTACATGCAACTAACCCTCAACCAAATCCTAATCCTACCAAAACCATATAGTAAGTACATGTAGTTGCTTAATATTACTAAGTACTTAAATATATAATTACACTGTAACAATGACACCTTAAAATAAAGTGTAACCAAACTTAGCAGAAAACAAGACATAATGTATCTTTTGATGTGGAAAGGTCAGTTCATGTGGTCTAAAATAAAATGTATTAAGCAGTTAGAATCAGTAAAAAAAAAAAAAAAAAAAAACTTCACAGAAAACAACACATAAGGTATCTGTCTGTGTGAGTATAATGTATCTTTGATGTGGAAAGGTCAGTTCAGTTATACACAAGGCTATGATCATTTACATGCATTTCTCTATCATTTATCATCCATATACTGATTATTACTTTATATAATTATTGAAGAATCAAGAATGGAAACCAACCTGTTTCTTCCTCTGTATCTTCATGTTTTATTCTGGATGGTTCTGGATCACTCATGTCTTCAATCTCCTCTTTAATAAACTCCATCTTTAACAACACAGTCTTGGGGTTCTGATGCCAGAGATGGACTTTATTCTTTAAATATATAAAGCTAAGCAGCTTCTGCTGAAACAACTGCAGAGTCCTGCCTCACACTCAAGTATATATCCACACATCCTTCCCAAAGTGGTAACGCATTCTACAGATATTTTAAGAGATGGACAAGTGGGAAGGTCTTCACCATATGACACATTCTTGTGGGCCTGAAATAGGAGTACAGCTGTAAACACACCATTCACTTGCCAGCCTCTTGTTCACAGTGGCAGAAACACATGATTATAATAGTAGAATTACTTATTCACACATATGGCTATACCTAAATCACATATTTTCTGAATATTAAAATATAAAATATTCAATAAAAAATCTTGAATATTCCCAGAATTTATTGGTGAATTGTTGTGGGAGGGGCTTCACTGCAGGTGTGAACTGTGATCACTGTGTGATACTGACGCTCACAGGACCAGATCTGGAAAAATCAAAGATAAGTAACTGAATTCATACTGGATTACTTTAACAGCAAAACACGTGTGGTGCCTTTAATTTAGTTCTAAGAGCATTTTGATGGTTACACAATGGTAACATCCTAAACTGTCAAATAATACCAGTTTTGACAAAACAAAAGCTTTTCTAAAATGAAATATATGAACAAAAACGGCAGACAGGCTGAATGAAAATACAAATTCACTCTCTGACAGAAGGTGGCGCTTAAAGGACAAGTTCGGTATTTTACACTTAAAGCCCTGTTTACAGATCGTTTCTGATGAAATAGAACGGTTAAGATTAAAATTTGGACACATGCTGCTGTCCCGAGAATTTTAGGTTTCTTTCGCTTTCCCCCCCACCTACACAATGGCAGCCTATGGGCACTGGAACAATCCTTCCTAAAACGCATTAAACTTTCGTTTACAAAGACGTGAAACTCACCGAGTGGTCAGGGGTGTTCACTGATATGCTCACAAAAAAATCGCTGCAAAAAATGCTTTCCAACAGGTTTTATCGTAGTTTTTGTCCAACTCCATTGACTTGTATTGGATGGGCTGTGTGAGGTACGGTATTACTCCGCCGCTTCTTCTTCTGCTTCTTCTGTGTATTCAATGAAATGCCAGTGGTTTGCTTGCAATTGGCAAAGGTGCATTATCGCCACCAACTGGGCTGGAGTGTCTATTATCCAAGCTCTCAATGGAAGAATCTACGGGTGTGAGACGTTTGGAAAAATAGGTCCACAGTTTTACAACGAATGGTAAAACACCTGTTGGAAAGCATCTTTTGCAGCGATTTTTTTGTGAGCATATCAGTGAAGACCCCTGACCACTCGGTGAGTTTCACGTCTTTGTAAACGAAAGTTTAATGCGTTTTATGAAGGATTGTTCCAGTGCCCATAGGCTGCCATTGTGTAGGTGGGGGGGGAAGCGAAATAAACCTAAAATTCTCGGGACAGCAGCATGTGACCAAATTTTGATCTTAACCGTTCTATTTCATCAGAAACGATCTGTAAACAGGGCTTTAAGTGTAAAATATCAAACTTCCCCTTTAAGGAAAAGCAGAAATACAGTGGTTACTCCTGACCACAAGCAGCTCTGCGCTTACAAAGACTACTTTATTAGGCATCATACTGAGGAAAGATAAAAGAAGATGCCATCGAAACATCGAAAGACAGTAATTTCTCTTCAGATATACATTCAAATAAAAACTCCTCTGATCTGAATCACGTGAATGGTCTATTTCAGAGTCAGAAAGAGAGTTTGCAGGTGTGGTTTCTGTTGCCTTTAATGGTATTTTTAGTCATGTACTTTAACCTGAGGGGTAAACATTAAAGGGACAGTTCACGCAAAAATGAAAATTCTGTCATTAATTACTCACCCTCATGTCGTTCCAAACCCGTAAGACTTCGGAACACGAATGAAGTTCTTTTTGATGAAATCTGAGAGCTTTCCATCCCTCCATTGACGTTTTAAAGTTCAAGTTCATAAAGAGATCGTAAAAATAATCTATATTAATTGAATGGTTTAGTCCACATTTTCTGAAGAGACTTGATCACTTTATATGGTGAACTGATTTAATTTAGGCTTTTACTCACGTAATTATATTTTATTAACAAAGTTCGGGAGGAGCACGTTCCGACAATTAACACAAGTGGAGAGCACTCAGCAATCAATGGTAAGAGGTATATATACATTCAGCAGTCTCACCTCAATCCATTGACAGTTTTGCAGCATCTTGGTTCGCCGTTCTGCTACCATGTCACAACGCCAAAGTTCTTCTTCCGACGAAGAAACAAACATCCCAATGGATCCGCCTTTGCATTCCGCCGGCCCCAGGACCAGCCCTCCTACGCTGGACATCGCACCTGAGCCCCAGGCTTCTTCGCGCGGCCGCACGCCTGCCCGAACAGCCCTGCGCTCGCCAAGACGCCGAGGCCAGCCTTCGCCACCACTGGCAAGACTTTCATCTTCCTCCCCGGACTCCTCCTACCGCTCGGCCGTCCCGACAATCCCACTTATCAGGAAGTGGACCATAGCAGGATTGAAGCAAGCACTGGGTAATTCGGACGTACAAGCTTCGCGAAAAATGAATAAATCGGAGCTGTATGATCTGTACGATCTGTATGTTATCTTACAGTCAGCCAACCTCTCTCCAAAGTCCACTCCAACTCCCAAGACGGCTTGCAAGCAGAGCAAAGCCCACAGGGCCCAAAAGTCGCATCCCCAGACTCCGCCGTCGTTCTCCCACACAAGATCCGGCTCGCTTCGCCCATCGAGCCGCCGCAACAGGCCTTCAGCGAGCCTGGTCCACGCCCCAGATTCCGCCGTGGCCGGTCCACTCCCACCTCTCGACGATGCCCAGCCCTCCACCACGGCTTCTGCGGCCACAGTGCCATATGCAGCCGGGCCCAGCGGCCTCCCCACAGCCTCTCAGTTTTATACTCCCGCTGTTCATAACCCTTTTCCTTTTCAGTGGTCTCCAGCTCCCGTCGCAGACACTAGTGCGAGGTTATTGCCGCTAGCAACACAGGCCCAACCATTTTAACAGTCTTACCCAACAGGTTACAACCCCGACCACATCCAGTGGCCTGCAGCTCCAGTAGCTCAAACAAGCTCGAGTTAGCTCATTCGCAGCCCCAGCTTATACCCTTCCCAGCTCTCTCATACAACTTAAATCACAACATTCTCTCTTCACAGCAACACCGATGCCCGTTCTGTCCAACGCCGTGTGTCCAACACCACCAGTGTCTCAAAACATCCGCGCACAGATCCTCTCAGAAATTCAGGATGCTGGCTCCAGAGGCGGATCAATTCCCAACTCCAGTACCTCGCTTTTCAGAACTGATATTCCCGTAACCCACCCGTTAAAACCCCTGCTTGATGCATCGCTCGACACTATCCTCCAAGCAGTTTCTCCCAGGACCCTCCAATCCTATGTGACTGCTTGGAGATGTTTTAAAACATACCATGTCTCCTATAACATGACTTTCCCCGATTTTTCTCTTCTTTCAATCACCTCTTTTATTTCCTATCTTAATAGCGTTAAGGGCCTTCAAGTCGGGTCTATCAAAGGTTACTTGAGCGGCATCCAGTTTTTCCATACATTGATGTACGGCGCTCCTTCCCCCGAGATAAACAATTCACAAACCTCCCTCCTGATCAAAGGGATTCAAAGATCCCAGCCCACCCGTCCCGACGCCAGACAACCCATAACGCTAGACATTCTCTGTATTCACGCCCTCCGCACAGGCTACCAGCCCCTCAGTACCGCCCGCACACTCAACGCTATGTTTATCCTAGCCTTTTTTGGTTTTCTTAGATGCTCGGAACTCGCTATCACTTCCAAATTCGACCCAAAAATCCACCCCACCATCTCAGACTTGTCAGTACTAGATGGTGAAACAATCTCATATTTGATTAAACAAAGTAAGATAGTAAGATAATTTCATCTACATTTTTAACCTCTCATTGCCAATCCAACCATACCGTCCAGCGAGCATTTGGTCTCACAGCGGACGCAGTAAGAAAATCTCCCGGTCGAGCACACATGTTCCTCTTTTCTACTTTTTCTTTCTGTCCAGCGAGCATTTGGTCTCACAGCGGACACAGCGAGAACTTTCCTGGTAGAGCACTTATGTTTTCTCTTCCGTCCAGCGAGCATTTGGTCTCACAGCGGACGCAGTGAGAAACTCTCCCGGTCAAGCACTTATTTTCCTCTTTCCTGTTTCCTCTTTCTGTCCTGCAAGCATTTGGTCTCACAGCGGACACAGTGAGAACTTTCCCGGTGTAGCACTTACGATTTCTCTTCCGTCCAGCGAGCATTTGGTCTCACAGCGGACGCAGTGAGAAAATATCCCGGTTGAGTACTCATTTTCCTCTTTCCTGTTTCCTCTTTTGTCCTCCCATCAAGAAAGGCACAAACTCTCCCGATTGGTCATTCCAAATTACAACTGCTCCCAGTTCGCAGGGCCCGTCAGTCCGGCACAGTGAGCCGCCATCACGGGCCCTCCTGGTCAAGCATCCAGGCCCCTTCTCGAGATGCCAGCCCGCCAAACTCGGCACTCATTTGGGGGGGTCTTTAGTCCGGCGGCTGTCCTCTGCTCTTTAGCCTTTTGGGGGGCGTACTCTGGGTTCGGGCTGAACTCCGAGCTCGGAGCCCTCCCCCCGGACAGCACGCCAAATACGCATTAAACTTTACCCCCTCAAATTGTATGTAAGTGTGAACTCGTGAAATTATGTTTTATTAACAAAGTTCGGGAGGAGCACGTTCAGACAATTAACACAAGTGGAGAGCACTCAGCTATCAATTGTAATAGGTATACATACATTCAGTTTTGCAGCATCCCCACAGCACCCCTTCTCCACGCTTCTAGTCTTAAACACTTACATACGGGGGGAGTACTCTGGGTTCGGGCCGAACTCCGAGCTCGGAGCCATCCCCCCGGACAGCACGCCAAATACGCATTAAACTTTACCCCCTCAAATTGTATGTAAGTGTGAACTCATGAATAAACATTGATCAACAATCAAAAACCGAGTCAGGGTTCTGTCACTTCAGTCTAGTTTATTCTCGGTTTTGTAACAGAGCCCTGACACTCCTGTATTTTCTTGTCTTTGTGTGAGTGCGCGGTTTCGAGCAGTACTTGAGCCGTCCGCTCTCTTGTCTGTGTTCCTTGTTTCATGAGCGTGGTTTTCGGATTCCGGCACTCATGTCTAGTTTGGTTTCGCCTCTGTGTCGGAATTCATACATTCAAGCTCCATTCGTTTGTATTCTGTTGTTGAGTTTCTTGTTGCGTAAATGTGCTGTTTCACATACGTTTGGGCCGTACGCTCTTCTGTTCGCGTGTGTTGTGTTCTGTGTAGCATTTGGTTTGTGTTTACATCGGCTGTGTGCTTTCGTGTCATGTTTTGTCTTGTGCTATGTAGCACATGGCTGGTGTTTTTCACTAGCTTAGTGTTTCATGTTGTTATGTTTTGTGTGAACTCGCGGCTTACGAGTGTTCTAATTAGCTGCGTGTTCATGTCTTGTTTTGTTTGAGCACATGGCTTGTGATTGTTTCCACTGGCTATGTGCTTGTGTTTTAGTCATGTTTGGTTTGAGCACATGGCTTGTTATGTATGTTTCCTTGTGCTATATGCTCTTCTGTCTATTGTCTAACCCCACCAAATCTTGTTTCCTGATTGTTATTTCATTTGCCCCACTTTTCCTCCCTCGTTACCTGCCTGGTTTGCTCCCAATTTATTCTCTTTGTGTTTTCAGTCCTGTACCACATCGCCTTTGTATGTCTTACCTGTCAAATGTTCCCTTATGTGTGTCTCGTGTCAAGTCAAGTCGAGTCTTCCCCCTCGGGCTAGTTTTTGTTTTGTTTTATTTATTTTAAAAAAAGCCCATTATTCCTGCTTATTGAGTCCTCGCCTCTTCCCTTCGTCCCAACCCTTAGAGAACCTCACTGGTTCATCTGACATATTTGATCTTCCATTTAACACAACTGATAAGTTTTGAAGAACGTTTATAAAAGTCTAAATTCAATCTGCAAACTATCCCAACACAAACACACATCAATAGGGGATTAGTATTACATAGATGATACTGTAGTTTGTCAGACAATCTGTCATAAACAGGAAAAACACAGACTTGCAGGGATGGTGAGAAACACCAACACAATTTATTGTGAGCAGGATATTAAAAAGGTGAATATTTGCAAACCAACAACAACCAAAAACATGGGACAGGATCAGTCCAATGCATGTACGCTGGACCACACACAAACACTGAAATCGCTAAATACTTGAATTAAGGATATCTAATTCCCTTACAGGTTTCTTAGGAGCCAGGAACAGGCTGCCTTACCAACAAAAAATAGCAGACACTGGACTGTGTTCAGGGGCTGGAGTTGACAGTGGACTGTTCTCAGGGATTGGAGTCGACACTGGACTGTGTTCAGGGGCTGGAGTCGACACCAGACTGTGCTCAGGGGCTGGAGTCGACACTGGACTGTGTTCAGGGACTGGAGTCGACACTGGACTGGGTTCAGGAGCTGGAGCAGACACCGGACTGTGCTCAGGAGCTGGAGCAGACACTGGACTGTGTTCAGGGGCTGGAGTCGACACTGCATTGTGTTCAGGGACCGGAGTCGACACTGGACTGTGTTCAGGGACCGGAGTCAACACTGGACTGTGTTCAGGATCTGGAGCAGACACTGGACTTTGTTCAGGGGCTGGAGTCGACACTGGATTGTGTTCAGGGACTGGAGTCGACACTGGACTGTGTTCAGGGACCAGAGTCAACACTGGACTGTGCTCAGGAGCTGGAGCAGACACTGGACTGTGTTCAGGGACCAGAGTCGACACTGGACTATGTTAAGGAGCTGGAGTCGACACCGGACTGTGTTCAGGCACCGGAGACGACACTGGACTGTGTTCAGGAGCTGGAGCAGACACTGGACTGTGTTCAGGGACAGGAGTCGACACTGGACTATGTTCAGGAGCTAGAGCAGACACTAGACTGTGTTCAGGGACCGGAGTCAACACTGGACTGTGTTCAGGGACCGGAGTCGACACTGGACTGTGTTCAGGGACCAGAGTCAACACTGAACTGTGCTCAGGAGCTGGAGCAGACACTGGACTGTGCTCAGGGACCAGAGTCGGCACTGGACTGTGTTCAGGAGCTGGAGTCGACACTGGACTGTGTTCAGGGACCGGAGACGACACTGGACTGTGTTCAGGGACCAGAGTCGACACTGGACTGTGTTCAGGGACCGGAGTCAACAATTGACTGTGTTCAGGAGCTAGAGTCGACACTGGACTGTGTTCAGGGACCGGAGTCGACACTGGACTGTGTTCAGGAGCTGGAGTCGACACTGGACTGTGTTCAGGAGCTGGAGCAGACACTGGACTGTGTTCAGGGACCGGAGTCAACACTGGATTGTGTTCAGGAGCTGGAGCAGACACTGGACTGTGTTCAGGGACCAGAGTCAACACTGGACTGTGCTCAGGGACCAGAGTTGACACTGGACTGTGTTCAGGAGCTGGAGTCGACACTGGACTGTGTTCAGGAGCCGGAGTCGACACTGGATTGTGTTCAGGGGCTGAAGTCGACACTGGATTGTGTTCAGGGACCGGAGTCGACACTGGACTGTGTTCAGGAGCTGGAGCAGACACTGGACTGTGTTCAGGGACCGGAGTCAACACTGGACTGTGTTCAGGAGCTGGAGTCGACACTGGACTGTGTTCAGGGACCAGAGTCAACACTGGACTGTGCTCAGCAGCTGGAGTCGACAGTGGACTGTGTTCAGGGACCAGAGTCAACACTGGACTGTGTTCAGGAGCTGGAGCAGACACTGGACTGTGTTCAGGGATGGGAGTCAACACTGGACTGTGTTCAGGGACTGGACTCAACACTGGACTGTGTTCAGGAGCTGGAGTCGACACTGGATTGTGTTCAGGGACCGGAGTCAACACTGGACTGTGTTCAGGGACCGGAGTGTAGCGTGTCACACGTGTCTAGCGTAACATTCAATATGGGCCGATTGATCAGAAGGTAGATTCGACTACTGAAGAGAGGAAGACGGCACAAACAGGTGAGTGAACAGTCAATACAAAGTCTTGCTTCTGGTTCAGTTTGATTTTGTATTGGAAGAAAATGTACTTTTGCTCAAATTGTATGAATCACAAGGGTAAACAATTAAAATACAATAAATGATAATATTCACACTCTTCTTGTTATTTCTTTCAGATTCGTGGACTCAGATTTGGACAGCAGTAACGAACACTTTCGACTCTTATTGGATCAAAATAATAAAATAAATAAAATCAATCTGTGTCAAATTCCTTGTAACACAACAAAAATAAAGAAACAATAGATATTGCTTTCACACACAGTATTGCAATCAATAGTTCAAATACCTCAAAATCAAATGAACAATCAATTTGATTCAATACACAGAATGGGATTCTGAACTTTCACTTTCAGTTGCAATTGAATCACTTTCTTCTCAAAACTTATTAGTCTGTCCGATGTAAATCAGAGACTCAAGATTTGACAAATCATTCAGTTAACCAGAGTTCATGAATTGAATCGATGGGTTCAAAGAACCGTTGATTCTTTTAGAATGATTCAAGATCACAATCAATGTCTTTTTGTTGAGAAATCAAAAAGGAAAAAATAGAAAAACAAGATGATCTCAATGAGTCCGAGTCCCGATTGTCCAAAAATAAAATAAAAGATTCTCCTACCAGTTTGATGGCTCAAAACACAGTTCAACAGAGAAACGATTCCGTGGGTGGCTCGCCATATACAATCTGCACCTCGTGCGTCCAGCACGAATCAAGGAACTCATCGCAGAAGAACTTGAATCTTACAAAAAACCCAGCCTTGTAAAACACAAGGCAGAACAATAATTAGTCTTCAATTCAACAATTTAATCGTCAAATCACATGTATGCACTTCAAATAACACATTAAACATAACACTTTAACACTTAAATAGCATACTTCGTTAGCTCATTAGCATTCTCACACGTGCGTCAGCTTTAGCCCATGTGCTATCCACTTCGGCTCGCACGGCCTATATAAACACTGTATTGACTCTTTATCAGATTTGCTGCACTTTTTACATAAACGTCAAGTTAATGTTTGAGTTTTTAACTCACCAAGGCGATGAATTTATATGTTTTAACAAGGAAGTTCATTTGTGGCACATTGATGTTCCGTGTATATCTGCATCGATCCGTTTCACAAGCCTCCGTCTCATCCGCTTCTTACTCTGGCATCAGCTCCTTCATATTATAGCATCAGATCAGAAATCCTGTTTTTCTGTCGCATTTGATCACTTTTTCTGAATTAATCACTTACATGGAGGGGTTTTGAAGATCGCTCCGTGTAACTGCGTCATCTCACTCTCTCTATCGGTAGCAGATAGGCGGGGCTTGGCTCACTGCTGCTACTAACTCTTAAAGAGCCCATCACCTCATTTAATCAGTGATTTCTTTCTGTTTCTTTCT